>NC_054376.1:117595301-118234301 GCF_017654675.1 Xenopus laevis
TTTTGTGACGTCATGGGTGGGGCAGGTCTATAAAAGGAACCTGGAAGTTGGGCTTGGATGGGCGTGGGTGGAGGGAGGGTGGGTTCGGGTCACATTTCACGCGACCCGCACAACACTAGTTGTCAGGAGCACCCGATGGAACTTTCATCTCCGTCTGCGTAGCTCCCAAAATGCCACATGAGTAACGATGACGTCACCGTCCAGTGTGAAGATTTGAAATAAAAAGACACAGAGGTCACGGGTTCAATGCCCGATAATAGGATTTTGTTTCTGCCTTCGTGGGTGTTCTATATTTTTCTTGTATTGATTCCTGGACTTTGACCTTTGCCGAACCTTGACCCAGCTTGTAATCTGCCTGCCTCTGAACTTCTGCCTGGAAATTGACGACGTTTACTCCTGATCCCTATTGGTACCACAAACTCAGACTTTAAAACCTAAGCTTCCTCCTTGGTCCTGACTACTCCTTGCTGGGAGCCGATAGGCCCAATTTATCCTACACCCACAATCCTGTCTGCCATTCCCTAATACCCCAATAATGTATCTCTGTGCTATATAAGTCTTTTGCTATAAGAGTGGGCATTAATGCAGAAAATATTTAGCCAATATAAATGAGTTGGGTGGAGACAGACCAGGAAAACGCAGTGCTTTTCTATCAAGTGACACTTGATAAAGGGCAATTTAGCTTGAAACATGTAGTAGTGTCGAATAATGGATATTTTGCAGTAAAGCATTGTGCTTTCTTGGTCTGTCTCCACCCAACTCGTTTATATTGACCATAATATGTACTTACCTTGGACGGGGTACGAGAACAGACACCTAAGATTAAAGTCGAATTGGGAATTGATACCACAACCGGTGGGAATAAAGGAAATATACTGAGAAAACATTTGGCATTCATGCCCAGAACTATAGGGCAGACAGAGATCCCTTATTATTTGAGCTGTCTTTCCGAAGAATTCACAAATATCTGGCAGACATCGAATGCATCTAAATATGCTTGTGTGTCTGAAGCCTGATCATTGCAAAAGAAGTCATTGCCCGACACCTTTTGAAATATGTACTTGGGGATTAAACTGAAATTTGGGGATTATAATTTTCCCGGAATACAAAAAAGAAAAGATGTCAAAATTCTTTTGTTAGGTCATTGTTTTGTAGTTACTGCCTCAAACCTCTTCTGAATGTTATAGAGATGGATGTCTCTTGTGTTCTGCCTGTAGCTCGCTGAATAAAAGCAACTTATTTGGTCACCGTTTGCTTTCAGAACCCACAGGGAATGCAATATTTTCACCTCAAACAATATAAAACCCCTATTAAAGGAGTGAGGCAACTGATCATAAAACAAGTCATGAGCAAGTCATCGCTGTGTCTACTTTCATCCTTTGACATAGCACCTGTGGATTTACCGTGAACACAGAAAAGAAACAGGAGTTATGGAACTCAGTGTAAAACATCAGGTTTAATAGCTCACAGAGGTCCATAAACAGACCCCCAAATGCAGTAAATTTCTTTCGCTTTAAACTGGCTCCAAAGCAATTGCTTTGTCCTTTACACACCAAGTCCCCTATGAGTTTGAATCCAAATTTACAATGGCCCATTTCATGATTATGAAGTGTTTCTACTCTGAAGCATATATTCGTTTTTAGCATATACTGTATTTAGTTTACATACCCATAGACAGGATGAAATCAAAGACATTCTGTAACATAAACGTATGGGGGGACAAGATAAGCCACTGATTTATAACACTGGCACAGTGAAGTGACCTAAATAACCAAATTCAGCAATTTGCTTTAATCACAGAATAATAAAGGCAAGTGTTTGATTGCTTTCAAGCGGCAAAATTGCTCAGTGTAAACATTTTTCTTAAGCTTTTTTTTCCCCTTTATTAGTTGTGGGGTATCAGTCTTCTTTAGCAGCAAGAAATTGATGATGGAGCTGCTAGAACTACTCTTGGTCTATATTGGGGTTTCTCTTTAGAAGATCTTATTTCTCACTAGTAATGAGTGAACCTGTCCTGTTTAGCCGGAAAACTTGTGAAACAGATCAAAGTGAATAGGCGACAACATTTTTTTACGAACGTCAATTTTTTAGGAGTGCGACTTTTTTTTCTCATTAAAAGTCAATAGGGGGCAGATTTACATAGGGTCGAATATCGAGGGTTAATTAACCCTCGATATTCGACTGTTGAAGTTAAATCCTTCGACTTCGAATATCGAAGTCGAAGGATTTACCACAATTCGTTCTGTCGAACGATTAAATCCTTCGAATCAAACGATTCGAAGGATTTTAATCCATCGATCAAACGATTTTAAAAGAGAGACAGTACTTCGGCTATCGAATGGTTGTTTAGTCGAACGATTTTTAGTTCGAATTGTTCAATTCAAAGTCAAAGTCGTAGTCAAAGGTCAAAGTAGCCAATTCGATGGTCGAAGTAGCCAAAAAAAACCATTCAAAATTCGAATTTTTTTTATTCTATTCCTTCACTCGAGCTAAGTAAATGTGCCCCTAGGTGTTTTTTCTTTTGTCTCTGTGTCTCTGTGTCTTGGTGACAAATTTTTTTGCTGCAATTTTCTCAACAGTTTCACAAAAAAAAAAAATTGCAGATGGAGAAACGAGGAATTTCTCACTAATTTTCCACATTACGATTCACCAAAAATGCTCAATGTTGTTCAAACTGCAAGACATTTTTTTAACTATACATTAAAGTCTATGGGGCTCATTTACTAACCGGTGAAAATTCCCAGCGTACACTTTGTGCACATCACAACACTTCGCCAGGCAAAAATTCACTCTGACAACGCTAATTCACTAACAAATGGAGTTTCGAAGTGGAAAGCAGACTCTGGGGAATTTCGCTAGCTTATTTCGGCAAAGCGAGCTATTCAAACTGAATATGTGCTAGCGTTCATTTCTGCCTGGCGCAAATTCGCTAGTGGTCTTGCATACGGTGGAAAATTTTAAGTTGAACGGACGTCTTTATGTTATATGTTGCATCAAACACATTACATTTACACTGTTAAGTAGACATGTCAAGGGAACCTTAATAAAGTCAATAGAGTTGTTATAATGCCCTACACATGAGCCCACTGTAAAATAATGTTCCATATGTTAGAAAATGTATGGGGGAAACCAGTTACCCAAACTTTTGCAGCCTATCACCCTGAAAAAAGGAAAATACGCCAGCGTTTTTGGAACTTTCCAATCACAAAATATGATGTAAATAACTAAAGATTGAGGAAGCTCTATGCACTCCATTGCACGTTGTATGGTCTGAGCTGGCGAAAGAGGTAACGTTCAGTAAAATCCGCATTTTAGTGAATTTGGGGAGTAACGTCCATTCACCGGAGTGAAAAGTCTCCTGGCGATAGAGTGCGAATCACTGCTGCTTCGCTAGTGACGCCTACACCCGTATATCAGTGAAGTCCCTGCAGGTGGTAACAGTGTCACATGCAAAAAAAAAAAGTGACAACAGAATAGGGATTCCCAGACAAGCACAAGTGGAGGGAGGGAAGCATTGACTGGGTTAGACAGGTCATAGGTAGCAAGGGGTAAGGAGTGGACAGGAACAGAGAGGCTTACTAGGCAGGGAGGATAAGCTTGGACTGGTATTCCTCCAATTTGCGTGATGTGGAAACAGCATCCTGCCCTCCTGCCCTTCAGTTGTGGATTTACCAATGTTTGGTAAGTTGCTCTGGCAGCTGGGTGAGCGGGGAATGCTTCCCCTCGGGAGGTAAGGTTGAGTGAAGCCATTTGCTACTACTTGTCCATCCAGCTGCAGCGCATTGGGATGGCCAGCATTGTGGTGACCCGTTCACTCAGTAGAGTTATTGGTTAGGCAAGCATTCTCATTGGGTTGATGTTAAACTACAGTTACACGTTGTTCATATTAATATGGTTAATAAAGCTGCAACCTTTAAACTCCATCCTGGACTCCAAGTGTTGTTAATTTTCGCGGGCATTTCGCGAATTTATTCGCTGGCGGCGAATCACGCAAATTCGCCGCGAATTCGCGCCTGGCGAATAAATTCGCCCATCGCTAGATAGGAGTTCCTCTCCTTTTTTTTTAGGGTAACCGTCTTCCCCCCTACATTTCCTAACATATGGCACATAAACTATACACTGGGCTCATGTGTAGGGCAATATAACAACTATATTCTATTTTACTAAGGTTCCCTGGGCTTGTGTAGTGTAATGTATTTGCTGCAACATATAAGTCCATTGAAATTTAACTTCCCGCGTCTGCAAATTAGCCAACGCTAGCGCAACTTCGCTTTGCTTGCCGAATTAACTCTAGCGAAACTTCGCCATTGTTCAGCGCCCTGGACGCAACTTCGCATTTTAGTGAATTAGCGTTGTCCTGGTGAATTTTCGCCTGGCGAAGTGTGGTTTTGTGAGCTGGCACTGATGAATTTCCGGAGGTTAGTGAATTTGCCCCAGAGTTCACAGTATTGATATTGAAATTAGATAAGAAAGAGAATGCAATAAATGTATAATTTTTATTATCAAGGAAGTGTAATACGACTTTAACAAAGCATTACAATTTATGTTAATGGTTAAAATCAGTGTGGGGTTGATGATTTAGAGATCTTCTTCACTACGCCATAGCCCCAACATATCTAAATTATAAGAATTTTCTCAGGAATAGTCACTATATTTCATTTTTTTCCTTCCACTTTCTGTAATGAACACATTAATAGGTAGCTGTATAATTATTTTTCTTTCGCTTTGGTTTTTCCTGCTTCTGCTTGCGGCCTCAGCTGCCATTATTTTCAATGTGTCCGAGTACAACCGGCGCTCAGTTGAAGCTAATAACAAGACATACAGTACAATTCATTTCAGCACAGCTGACAGTGGAAAGCAGTGATTATTAAAGAAAAGGTTAGATTTTTTAAAAATAATAAAAAAGAACTTTGGAACAGACACTTTGCCTCTTTCACTGTAATCACTCCAGTGAGAATTGTTTTGGAAAGTATTGTGGCAGATATTGTCCCTCTAGTAGAGAAACACAAATGAGTAAATTGTGCAGCAAGACTTAATCAAGTCAAACAAATATATGAAACAGATCTTGCATTGAACGCTCTAGAGGGGAATGCAAGAGAAGCAATATTCTTGACTCTAGAGGAGAAGAAAGGAATATTAACGGCAATTAAACATTGAGGAAGCCTCTGTGGACGCCCTTCAGTATCGGCTCCAATTAGAGATCCTTTACCGATGGTGATATTTCAGATCTTTTCCCCACAAAAATGAATGAATGAAAAGATACAAACTTTTAATGCTGCCGTAATGCTGAGGTCTGGGGATACACATTTAAGGGTTGATAGAATGTGCCACCTTATTGACTTAGAATGGTTCTCCAATTACATCAGGCTTTCATGAAAAGATTCTAAAAGAGAATGCATTCACCAAGCCACTGTTGAAAAATAAAAAGCTGATGTCACTTACCACACCACATGGTAGATTTATTAAAGACCAAAGTGGCTAACGCTAGCGACTTTTCACCAGCGTTGCCACCTGCAGGGACATCGCCAATTTGTTAACAGGCGCAGGTGCCGATTCACTAGCAAAACAGACCGTTACTAGTGGTAATTCACACTCTATGGGCAGGCGACTTTTCGCTCTGATGAACGGACGCTGCTCCGCAAATTCAATAAAATGCGGATTTTACTGAACGTTACCTCTCTCTTTTGAGTTGACTTCACCACCTCAGACCAGACGAAGTGCTATAAAGCAACTAGATCTTCCTCAATCTTCTGTCACTTACATCATATCCTGTGATAAAAAATGCATCGAAGTTCAAAAACGCTGGTGGTTTTTTCCTTTGTTCAGCGTGATTGCCTGCAACATTTTTTTAGGGAACCGTTTTTTCCCCAGAAATGTCCTAACATATGGAACATTCATTTTACAGTGGGCTTATGTTAGGGCATTAGAATAACTCTCTTGTCTTTACTAAGGTTCCCTGGACATGTGTTATATAAACCGGTAACTTTAACCATTTGCAACAACATTTAAAATAAAGACGTCCATACAACTTTAAATTACCCGCTGTATGCAAATTGACCTGAGCGCAAGATCACTAGCAAATTTTCGATAGGCAGAAATGAACGCTATCGCATCTTCACTTTGAAATGCTCGCACTGGCGAAGTAACGCTAGCGAAAAGTCGCCAGCGTTTGGCACCCAGGACGACTCTTTGCATACTAATGAATCGGCATAGTCTGAGCGAATTTGCGCCTGCTGTAGTGTTGCAATGGGTGTAAAACGGACGCTGGTGAAAATTTGCCGGTTAGTGAGTCTGCCCCTATGCATCATGGCACTTTGCTGTTTCAGGCTACTCATTCCACTGAGAACCAAGAACATGGAAAGACAGACACCACTACTGGACCTGGAAGGTTCAAGACAGAAACCAAAGGATGAGATTTTTTATTTCTATTTTATTTAGTTGCCCATAAAGTTTAAAAACCAAATCAACTGACATGTACTGTAGTTTGTACAACATCATATTATGAGCATAGGTACCAATGGTAAAACATGTTGTTCACTAGTGATGGGCTCCACGAGCGAATTCGCGGCAAATCCATTTTTTTGGACGCCGGCATCCAAAAAACAGAAAACCGGCATCAAAAATGGACACCGGTGTCAAAAACTAGACGCTGGCACCATTTCACAAATTTTTTGCAGTTTCAAGTTTTTCAATGAAGTGAAACGTCCCAAATTCGCCCATCACTATTGTTCATCTAAATACTGTAGATCTTGTGAACCAACATGAAAGATAGTGGTGAAAAGTAAAACAACCATTTACAACACAAAAGTGGGCTTAACTATTCATATTATTCTGAACAAAGAACTTGGTAAACTGGAACTAAATATAACAACTTTTGAAAAAACAAAACTTGAATCTTAAAGGAGAACTAAAGCTTAACTAAAGAAGCAGCTAGAAATGTCGTTCATGATGTTTTGTGCTTCTGTACCAGCCCAAGGCAACCACAGCCCTTTAGCAGTAAAGATCTGTGTTTCCAAAGATGCCCCAGTAGCTCCCATCTTCTTTTCTGCTGATTCACTGCACATGCTCTGTGCTGCTGTCACTTACTGAGCTTAGGGACCCACTCACAATATACAGTACACATAGAATAGAAATGTCACAATATAAGGCTGATTAGTAATTAATACAGATAATTACTACATGACAGCACAGAAACCAGTGCAATTAGCATCATAATTTAATAATCAGCCCTGTAGCATCAGCTTCTATTACAGGGGAAGCTCATTTTCTGCTGGATAATTAGTGACGACCCCTAAGCTTAGCTTCTCAACAGCTGCTCAGAGCCCACTGAGCATGTGAGTGTCAGACACTTTCCAAGATGGTGCAAATTAATTGCACCATCTTGGAAATTAATTGGCCCAAGAGGCCAACCAAGACTGTTATCTGGCAGGACCATGCAGTGAGCTTTGTTAATTGCCATTGTAGGGATGTGAAAATTTAGACACCCTTACCCTTTATTGACAGGCACATCCTTAGTGATATGGACGCCTAAGTGGGTCCTTATGGGGGCTTTGTGCTTATGTAATCCTTGCAGTTCTCATAGTGGATGCTAGATGGCACTGTGGCATAGTATAAAAAGCTTGCAAACCATGAGGTCAATGTCCATTGCTGCTGAACCTTTCCTTTGTTGTGCAGCAGAGGTTAGGGGTGGTGGAACTCAGTCTGAATCTAGTGAAGTGATAATTATACCCTTTAATAGATCACTCTAGGAGTGATAGATAGGGTATGTAGTTGAGCAGCTCAAAGCTCCGACAAGGATATTAGAGGGATTAATATCCCGGGTATTACTGAACCCACAGTAGGGCCTAAGTGTTAAACTCAGGGGAGTAAGTAGTCTTCTGAGTTCCACCTAAGGTAATCCTGAAGATTGGGGAAATACCTTCCCACAAGCTGCCTAACTCTCTACCGTGTACTCTCTACTTTGCAGAGAGTCATTCTATGTTTGGTACAGTGAGTATGTCTTGTTATATTGGTTGATCTATGTGTTACTCTATGTTCCATACTCCATTGTGAACTCTGGTTTTGGTTAATAAACTCAGTTTATGGTTTAAGCAAAATAAAACTACTGGTGCCCAATCTCTTGTACATTGCACACTATTACAGTTGCACTATACCCTGCCTTACCCCTGAGAAAAGTGTCTTATGGGTGGTATTAACCCACATGGAAAGTAGCTAAAACAGACTTCTATAAAGTCAGTTTATTATAGCGCTACACCATTATAATATAATGTACAGCTAAAAGTGACTTCAAGAGACCACCTTGTACAACACAGCGATTGGAGCATTTTTGCAATGTATTTGGCAGTAGGGGCCATTGGAAGATGATTCTCTTTTTAAATATATATATTTGGAAACAACTTGATCTTTTTTCCAAGAACAAAATCGTTTTGCTGATTGTCAGTAAGTGCATTTACAAATACTCATGAATGCATTTATATTCTCCTTCATTCCACTGGTTTACTTGCATGGGTTTATAAAGCATTGTGTTTCAAGTAAAGCAGGATTTGGAGAGATTTACTTTCTGCTTGGAATATGCAAAGACCATTTAAGCCTTTTTTTGTCAGCTTATATTATGTTCTCTCGAAAAGATGATCAATAAACTGTTATGATTATCCTGCATTTACATTATACCAGACGCAAAGTTAATGTAAATGGTAAATACATCGATGTTGTTAATTGTAGAAGTCAAGAGGCATTGAATGGCTAATGTGCTGATCATTTCCTACTCAGTGTCAAAGATGATGCAAAAAGAAAGCTTGAGCTATTGAATTTATCCACGAATATTATTGGGCTAAGGATGTACACTTGAATGCCATGTCATGAAGATTTATGCCGTTCACTTCTAGTTAATGTAAGTGTAAGTAGAGACAAACCCTGAATGCAAAATGTACTATTACCCATAGGTTTGTCCCTCCTCCTACAGACCCACAGTCAAATGTTGGAGATCAGACTACTGTGAACATACAGATACTCATTCTACTCCCAATTAAAACTATATATATATATATGTACATGAACCAAACATAAACACAGTACGCCTGGGTGCATGTAAAATGTGTACAAAATAACAAAAAAGTACCAAAGTCAACGGGCTCAGTTATAGTAACAGATTTTAATAAGCAAGTAAAGTTTTGATCACGTGAACTTCCTCAGGGGAGCCTGTCAAGTGCAGTACCTTTTTGTTATATATATATTACACAAAAGCCATGAATATCTTATTATATCCTTATAAACGGTGAGTTCTGATGTCATCATTTATAAACGGTGAGTTCTTATGTCATTTCTGTCACATGACTCACTGAAACTTGTGTATTATAATAAATAAAGTACCCCCAGTTGCAAAATATGAAGATATTAGAAGTTACCTCTGAGTTTTTATATGGTCATGAAACTCCTCGGTAACTTATAATATCCTTATATTTTACAAGAGGGGGTACTTTATATATATATATATATATATATATATATATATATATATATATATATATATATATATATATATATATATATATATATATATATACCTGTCACTAATTCACGGCAAATTTCCGCATTTCACCGCCAGGGAATAAATTCGCGAATCTCCTGCGAAAATTCGACTGTGGCAAAAATATTTTGCCACAGTCAAAATCACTGCGCTTCAACACTATTTGGACGCCCATTGGCTTTAATGCCAGTGTCAAAATTGACGCAAGCAACTTTTTGGACGTGTGTCCAAAATTGGATGCACCGCCAATTTGATTTTTTATGATTTTTTTCATTAATTTTTACGGGAGAAATTCACCCATATATATACATAGGGTCGAATATCGAGGGTTAATTAACCCTCGATATTCGACTGCGAAATGTAAATCCTTCGACTTTGAATATCAAAGTTGAAGGATTTACCGCAAATAGTTTGATCGAACGAAAAATCGTTCTTTCGAACGATTAAATCCTTCGAATCATCCAATTTTATATAGTATACATATATATATATATATATATATATATATATATATATATATATATATATATATATATATATATATATATATATATACTGGGGGCAGATTTACATAGGGTCGAATATCGAGGGTTAATTAACCCTCGATATTCGACTGCGAAATGTAAATCCTTCGACTTTGAATATCAAAGTTGAAGGATTTACCGCAAATAGCTTGATCGAACGAAAAATCGTTCTTTCGAACGATTAAATCCTTCGAATCATCCAATTTTATATAGTATACATATATATATATATATATATATATATATATATATATATACTGGGGGCAGATTTACATAGGGTCGAATATCGAGGGTTAATTAACCCTCGATATTCGACTGCGAAATGTAAATCCTTCGACTTTGAATATCAAAGTCGAAGGATTTACCGCAAATAGCTTGATCGAACGAAAAATCGTTCTTACGAACGATTAAATCCTTCGAATCATCCAATTTTATATAGTATACATATATATATATATATATATATATATATATATATATATATACTGGGGGCAGATTTACATAGAGTCGAATATCGAGGGTTAATTAACCCTCGATATTCGACTGCGAAATGTAAATCCTTCGACTTTGAATATCAAAGTTGAAGGATTTCCCGCAAATAGCTTGATCGAACGAAAAATCGTTCTTTCGAACGATTAAATCCTTCAAATCATTCAATTTTAATCCATCGATCGAGCGATTTTTCTTCGACCTAAAAATTTATAGAAAGCCTATGGGGACCTTCCCCATAGGCTAACATGTCACCTCGGTAGGTTTTAGGTGGTGAAGTAGGGGGTCGAAGTTTTTTTTAAAGAGACAGTACTTCGACTATCGAATGGTCAAATAGTCGAACGATTTTTAGTTCGAATCGTTCGATTCGAAGTTGTAGTCGAAGGTCGAAGTAGCCAATTCGATGGTCAGAGTAGCCAAAAAAATCATTCGAAATTCGAAGTTTTTTTTTATTCTATTCCTTCACTCGAGCTAAGTAAATGGGCCCCTGTATATAGTGTTATAAGAGGCCTACGTGTTTAATTTCAATTGGGGCAGTCATAGCCTATGAGTCAGTGCCCCATTTGGCACAAAACATGTTGGGCCTCTTCTTTATGTCCTAATAAATTATTTTGTACTTTTAGTTTATTTTTGTTTTGACTTTTTGGGGGAGCATCTCACTAAACTTTTGAATTTTCAGTTGTCAGTACACACCCTCAGACTGGGGTGGACAGTGAGATTTCCCCTCCAAGTCTACTTTATGTGTACATTTTATATTCAATGTGCTGCCATTACTCTATTTTTCAATGTGAGCTTCCGGCATTGCTTACTTCTTAAAGGAAAAAAGGCATCACATTGGGGAAAAAGTGCTGGACACATTCTTGGTTTATGCATTGACTTGGTTAATGAACATCAAGTTAACAGGCTTTTTTGGTCAACTCCGAGAGAGCAGGCCAGCTAACGCTTGCTATTTCCTACTGATTTTAATTGGCAATACAATGCCTTAGACAAGATGGGTGAGCTGCACATACAATTTTAAACTTTAATTCAAGACGAGAACTGCAAATGGTTCCTGCTGTGCCCAAAAGCACTATATTGTAACATATCTCCTGAACTGGGCTCAATTTTCATTACGTTCCATGAGCACAGAAATAGCTCTTCTTTTTATATTTAATATTTTTTTCATATAACAAAAGCTACACATTATTACTTACTGAATGAGAAGCAAGTATCCAGCTCTTGGGAGTTAAGTGGTGCTCAGGACGTGTGGTCATGCTAAAATGCCAACTCTCGCTACAGAGATAGTAGCAATTAGTGTCATTGGTGATTGTTATTTTATTCTACCTGTCCCTGGGGATCTGCACAGCTCCTTACATGACTAACTATTAGATGTGGAAGGTTGGAGAGCCTCCTCTTCTATCCTTTAATAAAAAACTTGCCTGTAATTTATACTGAGAACCATTCAGTAAATCATAACTAAGCTTATTTCTGAAAAGAGCTGATAGACAAGGTTTTCAAGTATTTATTTATGGCAATGGTAAAGAATATATGGAGGAAAGGCAGGAGGAGTCTGATCCCTTTGAAATAAATGTACCTACCTTTGGTTTGTTCTCACGTATTCACTTAGACAATAGTAATTCATAAATACGGTAGCCAATAAAAATTAGATTTCCAGCTAAAGTGAATTGAAAATGAAAAAATGCTTTGCGTGTAGCTTACTTGTTAAAAAAGTCTGCTCAATTTTTACTTTTAAGGTCAAAATTCTGAAAAACATGTCAAGACTAGGGGCTGATTTAAGACTACTTGAACTTTTTCTTATTTAACAAAGCCAGTTCAGGGAAAAATATTCAAACAAACATGTTTCCCCCCCCCCCCAAAACTTCACATGACTTTCTGAAGCAAACCCTATCTACTGCCCAAGACTAGAGCAGTGTTAAACCGGCTTATCAAAGGTCTAGGTGAATTTTCGAATGAAAAAAAAAATCTAATTTCAAGCTATTTTTTGTGTACTTTGATTAGTCCAGATTCGATTCTAATTTGAAAAAAATTAAATATCGAAATGTATCATTTACTGTGTCTTTAAAAATTCAACTATGACCATTTGCCATCCAAAACCTACCGAATTGCTGCTTTAGCCTATGGGGGACCTCCCAGAACCTATTTGGAGTCAATTTTTTTTTTGGGGAAAACTGTGAAGCAAATTCGCTATTCGTTCGATTCGTACAATTTCAATTCCGGTGAATATGGACCTATTCAATCAAAAATGGAACTATTTGACCAAAGAAAAATTCGACTTATTTTCGGTTGGTCTTTTTGAATTCAAATTTTGAAGTTTTTTTAATTCGAAATTCGACCCTTGATAAATATGCCCCTTGATGTCAGAATTTAACATTTTAGAATTCAAGTATTTCAAATTTTGAGATTAGTAGGGGCAGCAAAAAAAGAGCAAACCTGAATATAAAAAATCAGGGATCAAAATCCCCCAGATAAAACATTTTTTTTTTTAGTACAAATAAAACTTTTGTTAATGAAAATGTGTTTTTATTATTATTTATTTAAAGTTTTTCTGTTCCAAAATACTCACAGTCTTCATAAAATGATATATTAAAAAATGGTACAGTTTCACAAGTTTTTTTCATTTCAGTCTCTGTCTAGGGCATTGCTGTCCAACTGGGGCCCATGGGTCTACCTTGTGTGGCCCCTGCATTAAAGTCTGTCTGCTGTTAAATGTTTACTTTGTGTAAGTAAGCAATCACATGTGAAAACAAAATAAAATATTACATAACAGTAACATTTGTAGCCCTTAATAAATCTAAATTGTGCTGCAGTTTTGCACATTTTCAGGGGAAATTGAAACTGTAAAAAGACAGAAACATAACATTGGGCACAGCTGGACTTCTCTCCCAAAAGGAAAATTAACAATCTAAAAACTTAGAATAGTCAGTATTCCAGAAAAAATGTTTTTAATGCTATACATTTAAAGATATAAAAATGATTCAGAGCACAAACGCCATTGCTTATTTTTCATTTTCATGTGTTGGAGGAGGTTAAGTGAGGATATTGAGGATAACTGATGTATTGAGAGCTGATATTCTTGGAGTGTCTATCCATGTATTGTATCATAAAACCTTGAAGTCTGAGTGTAATGTGGACAGACTTTCTCTCAAAATTACAGATAGAACCATTTTCATTACACAGCTGAAGTGAACAAATCAATAGCATCAGGGTTGTCCAGTCTTAAAACTGTGCAACTTCCTGGCTGTAGGTGTAATATTTCCATAATTGCTCAAAAACTTGCTTTATCATTTTACCCACTGTTGCCTACCCTGGTCCTTTCCCAAATAAAGCTTTGGGGATGATGAAGAAATGATTATAGCCCATTGTTCCTTATTACATAAAGTCCAAGGAAATATAACCCTTCTGATCTTTTATCCACACAGACTTATAGGGGGGAATTCACAAAAGTGGTGATATTATACTGAAGCACCATCCATTACGTTGGTAAAACAAAAACTACACCACATCTTCCATATGGACTGGCTGGAAGCATTAACCCGAAAAGAACAGAACACCACAAAATTCTTCAACGTATGGACAAGGTACATAAAATCTCTCCCTCAACAAATCAGACACCTTAAGGTTCATACATTTAGGGGCCCAGAAGAAAAAAAACTTTGAATTTCGAATGTTTTTTTTTTTGGCTACTTCGACCATCGAATGGGCTACTTCGACCTTCGACTACGACTACAACTTCGAATCGAACGATTCTAACTAAAAATCGTTCAACTATTTGACCATTCGATAGTCGAAGTACTGTCTCTTTAAAAAAAACTTCGACCCCCTAGTTCGCCACCTAAAACCTACCGAAGTCAATGTTAGCCTTTGGTCACCTTTGGTCGAAGAAAAATAGTTTGATTGATGGATTAAAATCCTTCAAATTGAAAGATTCGAAGGATTTAATCGTTCGATTTTTCGTTCGACTGAACGAATTGCGGTAAATCCTTCGACTTCGATATTCAAAGTCAAAGGATTTCAATTCGGCAGTCGAATATCGAGGGTTAATTAACCCTCAATATTCGACCTTAAGTAAATTTACCCCTTAGATACACAACATGGTACAACCTAGAAACATTAAGGGGCATATTTATTAAGGGTCGAATTTGGAATTGAAAAAACTTCAAAATTTGATTTCAAAAAGACCAACAGAAATGAAGTCCTTTTTCTATCAAATAGGTCTGTATTCAGCCGAATTTAAAGTGTTCAAATAAAATCCCAGAGGTAGTCTTTGAGTTTCGAAAAAAAAGTAATTTTTTTGCACCATTTTTATGTTGTTTGATAGATAAATTCAGAAGTGTCTGTAAAACTGTCATTCTTTCACTAAAATATGAAAAGTAGCAGTTGAGTCGGAATTTAGGTGGATTTCTTTTTGTGAATATGGAGAAAGTATTTTACTACAGTTTACCAACACTTTTATTCCAAAAATGGGCTCTCTCCACTTTTGTGAATTCCCCCCATTGTCTCTACCTTTTCCCCGTCATAATAGCTCAGTAAATTTTAGACCAGTTTTGTAAGGAAATTCTGTAGAAGGACCAATGTGAACAATGTTGCCTTAATACCACGGCAGAGGCCTTGCTGAGATCAGTTGACCCTCTAACTGTAGAGAACTCCCAGAAAGTGGACACAAGTGTGAAATAAATGATGCCACTTTTTTTCGTTTTAATGAACATTTTAAACATACAGTATTAACACAAACATAACACATAAGAAACAACATTTCATGCTGTTTATTGTGCTTGTATTGTTATTGAAATCTGCATATTTTTTAAAACCAAAATGGTAAACTATTATATTTACTGGACAAGACCTGCAAGGCAATATCTTCTTTGAGCAAAACCTAGGAAACAGTAATCAATACATTCACCTCTATAAAGCAGTGATCGACCCCTTTAACATGCAACCATAAGAACACCTACAATAAAAATTTCCCCCATCATACACACACTTTTCAAACCCTTAAACATGCTGATTTTTCATCAACTCTTCTATGCTAAAGCCTTGAAGAGTTGCGACTAACCCATTTCCCTGTGAGATAACAGCAACAATTATCCTTTTCTCTTCTAGACTAGTGCAACATTGATTAAATCCTCTCCCTCAGAACGAGAATTACAAAGAATTGATTAACCCCGACCACGATACAGGCTAAGATATGATACTGTAGTTCCAGAAAGACACCACATTAATTGCGCTCAGTTTTAGTTAGGCAGACATACTTGTAGTCAAGCTCCAATGCTCTATTCATACACCTTAATACTTTGTGGCAGATTCACTAAAGGGCAAATTTTCATCAGTGGCCACTTCACCAGGCACAAATTCGTTACCATTACGCTAGTTTATTATGTTAGTTTAATAGAGATGTTGGTGCAAATGCTTGAAGTGTCAACTTTTTATTACAAATGTCCAAGGAACCATAAAACCATAATAAAGACATAAAAGATCCTCAAATGTCCTAGACATGAGCCCACCATAAAGCAAATGTGGCATTCCCCTCAAACTTTTGAAGGCCTTTAAACATGCTGATTTTTCATTAACTCTTCTATGTTAAAGCCTAAAGTGCTTTAAAAAAATAAAAGTCGCCAGCATTTTTTACAACTTTTAGGAATTTTCAGCATTCAAAGTATGATGTCACTCACATACTGTAAGACTGAAGAAGATGTAGCTTTATTTTATGAGTTTGCCTGGTCTAAGGTAGTGAAGGAAACTCTGGCAAAGGAGGTAACATTCAGTCAATTTCACACTTTAGTGAATTTGTGGAGTAACGACCGTTCACCAGAGCGAAAAGTCGCCTGGCGATAGGTTTCAAATGTATGCTAGCGACGGTCTCTTTCTCTAGCATGAGACAACACCAAATTACCCCTGTTAGTAAATTGGCGTGGCCCTTGCGGAAGGGATTTCTGGTGAATTGTCGCTATCAACGGTCACTTCGCCCTTTAGTAAATATGACCCTTTGGCTTAAGAATTTGTGCTGACTAGACAATTACTTCAATGCAGATGCATCAAAGGGGCAATTAAGGGTAGAATCTCCAATAACACAAATAATTTACACTCTGTTTACACCCATGATTGATTGCATTACTTGCATCTATGTAGTAGGCATTTGCAATCCCAATACCAGTGTCATATGCTAGTATTAATTGCTATCAGCTGCTGTCTTGATGCCATCAATCTCTCGTTGCTCAACAGATGGACAGATGGCAGGAAACTGGAAAAAGAACTGAATCGAAGTTAAGTTGGGTTGAAAAATGACCAAAGTCCATTAAGTTCAACGCACTATAGCCTTGGATAGTATGCTTGTCCAAGAACTCATCCAAGCCATTCTTAAAAGCATTAACAGAATCAGCAATCACAACAACATCCAGCAGGACATTCCACAACCACCTGCGTTGCTTCAAATGAAAGTTCTTTCCTATAGTCTGAAGGTGTGGCCTCAGGTGTGATGATTACTTTATGGAAAAAAGGATCCCTCTCTATAATGCCCTCTAGTGTTCTTGTAAAGAGTAATCATGTTCCCTCGCAAGCATCTTTTCTCCGGAGACAGCCCCTCTAAACAATTTAGCTGCGCATCTACCAAAGTAAGGTCCCTTCACATCCATAGCAATTTAGGACCACAAAACATTATGAAATATACATTTTCTAACAATATATATTAAAAATATTCATTAATTAGGGCCTTACTGGGCCCACCACACCCTGAGCCCCAGGTTCTGCTTCTTCTGTAGTTACGCCCCTCTTAGAATTACATTTTGTTTCATTATGCAAAAAAAAGTTTTTGAGTAGATATAACCAAGACTTTGGTATGGTTGAATGTTTTACCATTTATAGATTTTAACTAGAAACCATCCATGCAGTTTAGTTCTTGTACACTGATGTCACTGGGGATTGGGGATCATTTATGAATGAACTCAGGGTTTTGCACTTGCTCTAGTCTACCGAAGGCTGCTTCTTCGCTCATACGGCAATTTTACCATCCTAAAACAAGATGGAGCATTGCAGTGCATCATCTTTACGTACAGTATGAGCAAATCTGTCCCACTTCGCTTCACCTAAAACTTCAAGAAACTGCAAAAATTTGCAAAAAAAAAAGTCAATCTGTGTTTTATCTCTCAACTTTTTCTAAGATGAGAAACTTTTTTTTTTACAATACATTGCAGTGTATGGGGCTTTTTTTGCCCATCACTGTTATAATAATAAAGAAACTATTTTTTTATGATTTAGTTTGGCATTTAGATCTATATTGATAAAGAGGTCATAGAAATAGTCTAAATTTTAGAGTTGAAATTAATGTTATAAAAAGAATTCCAGAGGGGCCCAGCATGCACTTCAAACTACCAACTCATCCACCTCGCCCACTCACACATGCATGAACACACTCCAACCTGCTGGCAGCCAAATTTTCATGCATCGAGGCAGTTAGAGAAGAAGCTGACCATACAGAACTCACCACAACCACCTTTAGAATTGAGAATACTCCAGTGCTGTGATTGAAGCTTATTATAAACAAATAATTTTAGTAGGTGTGCACCAACCAGTAAAAAACCACCCTTAAAAAAACTTATGAAAGACACTGCACAATTGCAAAGTTGCTTTTGACTTCCTCCATAAAAGAAAATATTAAAATGAAAGGATTAAGTGAGTGCATGCAAACTTCTTATTAGTTTATATCGCAGCAAAAGCATGTTTAAAGTGTTGTCTCTAAGGTTTAATTTATAACAGGCGCCTCTAATTTGATGCACAGATTCCTTCAGCATCTGTTATAAAGTTTAACGCGCCCTTAATGACTATGGTAAAAATAAAACATTCTCTAATATTTTATTTTGTAAGTGCAGGTAAGAGCGATTTTTCTTTTTCATTCCTCTCCTGTTTAGAGCAAAGGCCCCCATATTAATGTTCAAGTAATTACATGGTGTAGGTTTGTGGTTTGTTTATGCTTTGTCCCAGATTCCCCTATCAGAATAATGAAATATCTGAGCTCAGCTGATAAGACTAGCAGACTCCTTTCATGACACAGAAAAAATACACATGCTCTCCAATCTTTGCCAGCTTATTTATGTTATTTATTTATTTTTGTAACTTTTTTGCACCACCGAGACTTTCCACTGGCTGCGCAGAATGATGTATTTGTGAAATTAATTAAGACAGCAGAGGCCTAGCAAAAGAAAAAAGTTAATTAGACGCGGCAATCGTTTACATGTGATCCAAGGGAAAGAAACAAAGGATTAGAAGCATGTCAAAGGGAGGACGACTTCTCTGGAAAAGGGGATTACTCAAAGATTTCAACCAAACGGATAGCTCTGTGTATTTGCTCCTTTTGTAATTGGGGATTTACAACAAACACAGAGGCTCATTACCATGAATTTTTTTTTGTGAAAGGGAAAGAGGGAAAAAAAAGAGGATCCAAGTGGCAAAGGAAATGAGCAGCAGAGCGAGAGAAGTCAAGAGATGTGGCCTGTGTCATTGCCTGTAGATGTGAGCAAAGGCTCTGGAGATCGTCTAGATGTGTAATTATAGGGGAAGATCTGAATGTGGTCATAGGGCTCATTAATGACCATGCAGTGCAGTTGCTGCCCGCTATCGTTGCACTATGTAAGGAGATCTTACCTGGCTTCTTACAAGATGGCGGTGTCTCCCATGTGGTTCCTCCTGGTTGCAGTTCTGTGACATCACACCAGCGTCAGAAGATTCGCCGGCATCGGATTGGTCGCCTGCCGAAGCGTCAGAATGGACGCCAGCATCAAAACGCCTGCGTGAGGACGCCAGCGTCATAACGTCACTGAGTCCGTTTTTGGCGCCAAAGGAGGCCTATAAAAGACGCTGAAGCACTGCAGACTGTGCCCTATTATAGGTTCTTCCTTGTGAGTTCCTGGGTGCACTTCTTGTGATTATTATTCTTGATCCTGTGTATTGACCCTTGCCTGTTTCCGTGTACTGAACCTTTGCTGCCTGAACCGACCATATTGCCTGAACTTTGACTACTCTTCTTCTAAACCCTTGCCTGGACTTCAAACTATTGGACTGGTGCTTCCTCCTAGGTCTGCTACTCCTGGCTGAGCCCTCGGGCCCCTTACACACAAATATATGCCATTCATTAGAAGTACTTGTATTGCATTTAGAGCACTAGTGCTTAGTTCCACTGCCTCTTTTCCAGAGTTTTGCTCACAGGGGCGTAACTATAGAGGAAGCAGACCCTGCGGTTGCAGGGGGGCCCAGGAGTGTAGGGGTCCCAGTCAGACCCTAATTAATTAGCAATTTTAATATATCTTGGTAAAATAGGCCAACTTATAAATATTTTGGGGCCCTTAATTGAATTTGCTATGGGGCCCAGTAACAACTAGTTACGCCACTGTTTGCTCAGTTTTTGACACTAAGGAATCCTGGAGTAACTCCCATCTCAAAGGTGATGGTAGCTGTCAGGATTTCAATACACTGCCGGGGAAGTTGATAGATTTGCAAAAAAAATTGTGCAAAGTCCTCGTTCGAGTGCTGAAAATGGCAACACACCAACACCACAATGGTTTTTTTCTCAACTGTATTTCATTTGCATTGAAATTTTAGCACAGATGCGAGTGCCAAAGGGCAAGGGCACACGGAGTGTTGGCTTCACTGCTCTCAGACTGTGTTTTAATAAAAAAGAACAGCTTCTTGCCGATTATGATAAACAGATTATGCTGATTTGAGCAACATTCCAGGGTATTTATTCCAGAAAGATCTTAATTACAACGGATTCTGAATTGAGAAAGCCAGTTGGATGACTGTAGAAACATCTTCAAGAAAAAAACAGCCCGGTTGATTTGACTTATTTCAACAGATATACCATGACCGGGATGAATAAGAATCTTCACATATACAGCAGTTTATATACAGCAAACTATAGTAGAGATTCTGAAACAAACACAGATGTTTTACCAGTGCAGCACAACTGTATATTATATATTCTTTGCTTTAAGACATTTACATTTTTTGGTGTTACTGTTCTGTTAATTCAACCTCTACTTCTAATGCCTTTACATCTTCTTTACTTTAAGGGGCAGATGCATCAAGGGTCGAATATCGATTAATTAATTAATTAACCCTCGATATTCGACTGGGGAATGAAAATCATTCGACTTTGAATATCGAAGTCGAAGGATTTTGCGCAAATACTTCGATCGAACGATCGAAGGAATAATCCTTCGATCGAACGATTAAATCCTTCGAATTGAACGATTCGAAGGATTTTAATCCAACGATCGAAGAATTATCCTTCGACCAAAAAAACTTAGCCAAGCCTATGGGGACCTTCCCCATAGGCTAACATTGAGTTCGGTAGCTTTTAGGTGGCGAACTAGGGGGTCAAAGTTTTTTCTTAAAGAGACAGTACTTCGACTATTGAATGGTCGAATAGTCGAACGATTTTTAGTTCGAATCGAAGTCGTAGTCGAAGGTCGAAGTAGCCCATTCGATGGTCGAAGTAGCCAAAAAAACACTTCGAAATTCGAAGTTTTTTTTTTTTCTTCTATTCCTTCACTCGAACTTAATGAATGGGCCCCTTAGTATATTTTAAAATGACCAATTCTTAGCAACTCTTATATCAGTCTAATTTTCTTGTAGAGTTTTATTGTAGAATTGTTTCCCTTCTTTTTCTGCCTCTTTCCAGCTTTCAAATGGGGGTCACTGGGGGTCTGATATTACAGGCATATGCCCAATCCATGTGTTGCTTGGCTAATTAGCACTAAGCGAAGCCAAAGGTATGCATGAGTAGCCATGCAGTATGCACCCATATTCATTGCCAATAGCCTTAGCATGTGGATTTTATATGGATTTTTCCATCTTTTGCATTCGGAATATTAAAAAAAAATGTAGGAGACGCTTTGCTGCTCATCATTGTGGCAATGAAAAAGACAAAAGAATAACATGAAATGGAAACAATAACTGGGCAGTAGTGATGGGCGAATACATTCACTGCGAATTTCCGCATTTCATCGCCGGCAAATAAATTCACGAAACTCCCACAAAAATTGGCAACCAAAAATTTGGCGCCGTCAAAAAAATTTTGGACCCGTGTCCGAAAAGTCACTTCGAAAAGTCAAAATCGATGTGTGTTAACACTATTTGGATGCCCATTGAGTTTCATTTTCAATTTTTGCAAATTTAGTGGGAAATTCGCTAATTTTTCAGCCAAGCAAAACGGGAGAAAATCGACCATCACTACTGTTCTGTTACTGAATAAATGTTCAAATACCCGATGAGCACAGAGAAACTAAGAAACTTTGGTTTGGATCAGTAACAGCAATGTTCCCACCCCCAGTGCACAGGTTACAGTAGCATGTAAAACTGACAGAATATAAAGGAGGAAATGGAGAATAATTTTTAGTTTGTATTATGTAATCTCTAATGGTATGATCAGGCACTAAGCTGTTACCATCCCACACACACAAGTATTTTTTTCCCATTGTTCATGTGATAAAAGGCAGAACCATCAAAAAGTATTCTTCCCATTGTGAAAAATAAGTTCCATAGAGTTATTTTATATGGCTGAATCATCACACAGCCAAGTTATTTAGATACTTTGATGAATCAGTCACACTGAATAACTCAGTAGGGTATTCAGATTTTTCTTATAATGGGAAAATATTCCATTTTTGGAGAATATTTAGCGAATATGCCTGTGTAACAATGACACTGAGGGTCAGATTTATCAAGGGTCAAATTTTGAGTTCATGGGAGTTATTTAAAACTCCCATGAACTCGAAATTCGACCAATTGCAATTTATTGTTAATCAGATTTTTGAAACTTGGGTGAATTCAAATCTAATTCGATTCAAGCTTTTTCTCAGAGAAAAACGTGAATGTCAGGAAGGCTGCAAACAACTCTAAATTTATCCCACGACATCTTCCATAGGCTAAAACAGCAATTCGGCAGGTTTAAGGTTGCAAATAGTCAAATTTGAGTTCTGAAAGGGACAGTATATGATAAATATCAAAAATCTAATTCGAATTTTTAAAAAAAACTCGAATTGAATTTTAACAATTCCCTATTTGAATTTCACAGTTTTGGCCATATAAAAACTCAAAAATTTAAATTTGAAATTTGAAAATTTAAATTTTCAATTCGACCCTTGATAAATCTGCCCCTGAGTATCCACATAGCTTGAACCCATTGCGTTAAAGGTACTTCCTACTACTCTATTGTCTTTATTAAGGTTCCCTGGACATGTGATTAACAGTGGAAATGTAATGTATTTGCTGCAATATATAACATAAAAACGTCCAATCAACTTTAAATTTCTCGCCGTATGCAAATTAACCTGAGCACAAGATCTCTGGTGAATTTGCACTAGGCAGAAATGAACTCTAGAACATCTTCGCTTGGAATTGCTCGCATTGCCAAAGTAACACTAGCGAAAAGTCGCCAGCGTTCAGCTCCCATGACAGAATTTTCGCCTGGTGAAGCATAGAGATGGGTGCAAAGTGGTTGCTGGTGACTTTTCGCCGGTTAGTGAATCTGCCCCTTAAAGGGGAGTGCAATTTTGAATGCAATTTTGAATGCAACAAATCCTCTTTTTTTATCCAAAATGCATTTTTCCCCCATTTCAAGCATCATGGCAGCCAAGCACAGTGTTGTGTTTCTGCAAATGCTTTGCTTTGAATTATTATTATTACCACCCTTTATTTATGTATAAAGGGTGTCAGTCTTATACCATTAAAGAATAATGCATAATGTCTCTTTCTTTTATTGTTGTGTTTTATCTGACTAATAACGTTTCATGCAGGAAAGGAAGAAGATGAGAACAAGTCTTTTATATTTAGGCTCCTAAAAAGTGTCTACTCTAGTGAAGCTTTATGGTCCCTATCATATTCACACACAGAATGATCAACCTTATCAGGAGACAATTAAACTGCTTGTATGTTTTTGGAGTCTGGGAGTCCTTGCAGATAGTGCCCAGGCTTAAATTATTTTGTAAATATAGAGACACAATTTATTTAAAGGATCAATTTTTTTCCAAACAAACAGCAACCTAAATAGAGCAGATTCCACAGTTTTTGTAGCCCTTTTTCATGTGCACCAACTTTACAGGACTCATGCTATTCTGACACCCACCTATCTCTCCTAGTCAATACTTCTGTCCACCTGGTGTGTATGTATGTATGTATGTATGTATGTATGTATGTATGTATAACTTTATTTGTAAAGCGCTGTTAAGGAGCCGCAGCGCTGTACAGTGCATACAAGTTCAATATATATAAAAGTATATAAGGGGGAGACAAATAACATAATAAATATATACAGAATCATAGGACAAAGAGATTAAGTGTTTTGTGGTAAGAGACATAGGGGCAAATTCACTAAGATTTATAGTTGCGCAAGCGTCCGCTTCACACTTCGCCAGGCGTATTTTCGACAGCGCTATGCAAATTCACTAAAATCCGAAGTTGCGCTCTGGGGAAGCGTAAGGTTGCGAAGTTGCGCTAGCGTTAATTCGCCAAGCAAAGCAAGGTTACGCTAGCGATGCTTAATTTGCATACGGCGCCAAATTGAATTTACAATGGAGGTATATGTAGCATCACTACACAAGCCTGGGAAACCTTCAAAACAGCAAATAAGGTGCCATGAGTTAGTAAATGTAGGGGGGAAGGAGGGTAGCCCCAAAAAAAATTTCAATCTTTTTCAGCCCATCACCCATAAAAAAAAAAAAACGCCAGCGTTTTTTGGGACTTAGAAAGATTTTTAACTTTTTCTAATGCACTTTGCCTGGTCTGAGGTGGCGAAGGAAGTTTGGCGTAAAAGGTAGCGTTCAAAATAATTTGCATGTCAGTGAATTTGCGTAGTTACGTCCGTTGCGCAAATTCGCCAGGCGTAAGGGTGCATAGCAACACTAGCGAATTACGACAGCGTCCATTAGTGAATCTGCGAATTAATGAAAATGCGCTACGCTAGCGCATTCACGCTAGAGTTAGGCGCTTCGTCGTTTAGTGAATTTGCCCCATTGTGGGAAGGAGGTCCCTGTCCCGTAGAGCTTACAGTCTAAGTGGATGGGAGGGTAACATACAGTTACAAATTGGAGATGAAAAAGTGCACAAGGTAAGTCATAGTCAGTAGGGACAGGACTAGGCTAATGTTCTAGTTGTACAAAAAGTAGACTCTTTTTTCTTGAAGCGATTAAGAGAGGATTCCTTACGGAGGAATTCAGGGATGGAATTCCAGAGGTAAGGAGCAGCAAGATAGAAGGGTTTGAGACGAGAGGTGGCAGTGGATGTGGATGTGGTGTGAAGAGAAGGCGGCTCTGTGAAGAGTGGAAAAGACGACCAGGAACGTATAGTGAGACAGGAGAAGAAATGTAGTGAAGAGAAGAGGAATGAAGGGCTTTGAATGTTAGTAGAAGGGTTTTATATACTATCCTTTACTTAACAGGCAGCCACGCTAAGGATTTTAGTTGGGGTTGAGCAGGTTCCCTTTTAGGAGAGAGCAGAAGGATCCTGGTAGCAGAGTTAAGATTGATTGGAGGGGAGAGAGATGGGAGTCAGGAAGACCAGTTAGGAGGAGATTGCAATAGTCTGAACGGGATAAGATAAGGGGATGGATTAGTGTTTTGGATGTTGTTTGTGAAAGAAATGGGCATATCTTGGCTATATTGCGGAGGAAGAAATTACAGGTTTTGGCAGTAGTATTAATATGATTAGATCCTAACTGTTACATCCATGTCTGAATTGGTATCTGTACATTCACTATGGAGGTCTGAAACCAAAGAAACCATATTACTGGATGCAAAGAGGAAGCAAAGCAAGAAAAATAGTCATAGATGCATAGGGCTACTGTAGAGGGAACCTTATGTGTTAATTCAAATGATTTGGTGTCCAAAAACTAAAGACGCCAATTAACAGGAACTAGGGATGTAGCGAACTGCCGATTTGGTGTTCGCGAATGCCGTTCGCGAACACCGGCAAAAAATGCGAACGTTCGCGAACAGTTCGTGAACTTCGAACACCCGCTAAAATCGTTCGATTCGAACAATCGAAGAATTTTAATCGTTCGATCGAACGATTTTCATTCGAATCGAACGATCGAAGCATTCGAATGGAATGGAAATCGTTCGATTTTTAGCGGTCGAAGGAATTCGAATGGTCGAATGGTCGAACGATTTGTATTCGAATCGAACGCGAACTCAAAATGCGAACGTCGCGCGACGTTCGCGAACATTCGGCGGACGCGAACGGTCGAAGTTCGCGCGAACAAGTTCGCCGGCGAACAGTTCGCTACATCCCTAACAGGAACTGGTCAATGAGGTATCCAAAGATACCTTGGTGTAAACGGTAAACATTTTCTTCCCATTTAGTTGACAGGAAAGGTTGTTATAAATAAAGATTTGCATTTGCTTTTACTGCAGTCCCTTTTCTGACAGTTGCTTAGAAGGAGGGAGGGAAGATGTTAGTGAGAGAAGTTGGGGGGGGGAGCAGAGTAGCTAATTCTTCGTTTTCTGGTTGAGCTGCCACCTAAAGCTTCTCCTCCTTATCTCCTCCTTCTGTTTCACAGTTTACAACTTTTAATTATTTTGTGCGTTTCCGAGGCTCCATTTCCCTGTGAACAGTGTGAACCGCTGTCTGCTCTGGATTAAAAAGCCTAAGATTATATCAGTAGCAGTCAATAAAAGCTAGGAGTGAGTGAGGCTCTCTCTGGGATTACACTTGCCTGAGAGGGGAGGTAGAAAGACCTAAAACAGAGACATAAGTGGATTTGGCATTACGCGGTGTTAGCAACGAAACATTTAAATCATTTTATTTATGGTTACGGCATTGGAGGAAAAAAAATCTATTTCAGACTGCAGGCAAGTCTATTTAGTCAGGCTACTACAAAGTGTTGTGAAAGACATTTTTATAGTATTATTTAATGCTGATAAATGAATTTGTATGGGATTTAAATGCAGCATAGAATAGACACCACTTTGGCCTTGGCCAGCACTTAGGGTCCATAGTAATTCTGCATTTGGGGTATATAGGTTATACATGGCATCCATGCCTAGTCCCCTAGGAATTAATTGATTTTATCTACTTTAGTTTGAGCAAAGAATTAGGATAATGTCTGGGCAGAGCCAAAAATATATGTTTATCCAAAGGATATTTAAAACATCCCACTCCTATTATTATAACATACCTGGTAGGGAATGGGGGGAAAAAGGGAATGAGCAAAGTACTTCACTGCATTTTGCTGTGAAAAAAGTCACATAGAATTAATCGCCGTTTCACCAATTTTCATCAAAGCAAAAAGAGTCAGATTCTCCAGTCACTAGTACTGGAAAATAATATCCCATATAGGATACAGATACCTGTTATCCATAATTCTCAGGACTTGGGGTTTATCAAATAAGGGATCTCCATAGCTAAAAAAAATATTTATATATTAAATAAACCCAATGGGATTGTTTTTAGGGATGCACCGAATTCAGGATTCGGTTCGGGATTCGGCCAGAATTCGGCCTTTTTCAGCAGGATTCGGATTCGGCCGAATCCTTCTGCCTGGCCGAACCGAATCTGTATCCTAATTTGCATATGCAAATTAGGGGCAGGGAGGGAAATTGCGTGACTTATTGTCACAAAACAAGGAAGTAAAAAATGTTTTCCCCTTCCCACCCCTAATTTGCATATGCAAATTAGGGTTTGGATTCGGTTCGGTATTCGGCCGAATCTTTCGCGAAGATTCCGGGTTCGGCCCGAATCCAAAATAGTGGATTCGGTGCATCCCTAATTGTTTTGCCTCTAATAAGGATTAATTATATCTTAGTTGTGATCAAGTACAAAGTACTTTTTATTATTACAGAAAAAAAGGAAATATTTAAACTTGAATTAGAATGGGTCTATGGGAGACGGCCTTCCCATTAATTTGACAGACCTTTACAGAATTATTTGAACTGCAGCATAATGCATAATCGTACCATTTCTATAACCTTTGCTTATATAATTGAATCAAAATCAAACAGCTGCTTTATTCGCAAATGTAGAATAATTCCAAGAAAAAAGAAAAGAATGAATTTAAAAGTATTTATCACTCATTTATGGCGGATGCAAAGACATTTAACAAGACCCCATCCCCTTATTAGGTTGGTGAAACATAATAAAATTCTCTCTGTGTTCCAACAAAAATGTTTAAAACATCACGCTAGAGCTCTTATCTGGTATTTTAGCCAATATTCTAATAACCTCAATGAGCTCAGCCCCAGCTGAGCTTTTTAACATTTACTCTATGGGCTGGAGCCAACTCATTTGGCTTAGCATTATAGTGCTTGAAAAAAAAAAACAGTTTGAAAATATATTGGCTTACTGCTACTATCTGTCATGCCTTCTGTGGTTCAACTGCTCCCCTTTAGTAGAAAAGAATCCCCCCAGCCCCCTCTCCCGAAACATTGCTCTTCCAAACCTTCCATGCCTCCTAATTCACACACCCAAGACTTAAATGCAAAGGACCCTTGTAAGTGGTGGACAAAATATTCTTGTAAGCATATGTTCTGCCAACCCTTTGGATACTCGGAGAACAAATTAATGATTTAAATAGAAAGAAAAACATAACTGCAGACTTGTTTAGAATACATTATAATAAACCCCTCATTAAGACACAGTACAAAGAATATACAGCCAACTGCCTCATGCGATACATTGTTTTATTATAGTCTTCAACATTCATCCTCCTTTAGTTTTATTCACAGACCAGTGGGCTGGGGTAAATGTTGGCAAGAGGTGTGACCTACAGTAGAGCAGTTGGATGTGCCAAGGCTTTTATAAAAGGAAAGCACACAAGTGAAATTCTTGAAACTACTATTCCCTGAAATTCAAGTGCAGGGTATTTGCTGGTATCTAAGCTGTATAGTTTTTTTTTTTTTCATTTATAGTTTAAGAATCTAAACTTAAAGGGCAGATCTACTTTAGTAGATAGGACAAGCCTGAAAGGATATCTACAGTTTATTTTGACTGTTCACCCAGGGCACTGTGCTACACCATTGCACAACATGTCCATCATTTCAATGGACAAAAGTCGATTCAAATGAAATGCCATGCTGGGGCATGGTGAGACACCTGATCTATGTGCCTAAATAATTGCTCCATCTCCATCCGAACCCGTTATACAGAAACCTCTGATTTACAAAATGGCCATCTCCCATAGACTCAATTTTATCGAAATAATCCAATTTTTTTATTTTTTTTCCTTTTTCTCTGTAAATAATTAGGGATGCACCAAATCCACTATTTTGGGTTCAGCCAAACACCTGAATCCTTTGCTAAAGATTCGAACCCTAATCCGAACCCTAATTTGCATACACAAATTAGGGGTGGGAAGGGGAAACCATTTTTTACTTCCTTGTTTTCTGACAAAAAGTCACGCACCCCTAATTTGCATATGCAAATTAATTTCGGATTCAATTCGGCTGGACAGAAGAATTCGGCCAAATCCTACTGAAAAAAAAAACGAATCCTGAACTGAATCCTGGATTTGGTGCATCCCTACCAGTAATAATACTGTACCTTGTCCTAGATCTAAACTAAGATATAATTGATCCTTATTGGAAGCAAAAGCAGCCTATTGGGTTAATTTCCTGTTTTTATTATTTCTAGTAGATTTCAGGTACAGAATTACAAAAAGATCCATTATCCGGAAAACCCCAGGTCCCGAGCATTCTTTATAACAGGTCCCATACCATATAAGCAATCACTTATGAACCGTCCTTTGCAAATGAATGGAATTATTTTGTGTGGCTTGACAGATCTTTTGAGATATTTTATTTTCATACATGTTTCTCCTCTAGCTGAAGGCTGAAGTCAGAGCACCTGGGCATTCTTGACATTTTTGCTTTTTATCGTTTTACTTCGATCGATCGTAGGATTTGCGCTAAATCCTTCGAGTTCAAAGGATTTCAATTCGAGGGTCAAATTTGAGGGTTTATTAACCCTCGATATTCGACCCTTGGTAAATGTGCCCCTAACTGTCTTCAAATCTTGAAGGTTCCAGGGGCCTCTTCTATAAACTCTGATCTTCAGTTCTTTCCATATATTTTCAATTGGATACAAGTCGGGTGATTGACTAGGCCATTCCAGCAACTTTATTTTCATTCTCTGAAACCAACTGAGAGTTTCCTTGGCTGTGTTTGGGATTATTGTCTTGCTGAAATGTCCACCCTCTTTTTTATCTTCAGCATCCTCCATCTTCAGCATCAACATTTCTCCATTCTTTCTTCCTTCATTTATATGAAGTCTGCCAGTACCATATGCTGTAAAACAGCCCCACACCACCTCCAAACTGTTGGTATAATGTTTTTGGAGTGATGTGCAGTGCCATTTTTCCTCCATACATGGTGTGTGCAATGACGTCCAAAGAGTTAAATTTTGGTCTCGTCTGCCCAGATTATATTTTCCAAGATTTTCATTGGCTTGTCCAAATGTTGTGCAGCAAGTTTCAAATGAGTTTCAACATGCTTTTTCTTTAGCAGTGAAGTCTTGTGGGGTGAGGGTACATAAAGGCCATGCCGGTTGAGTGCATTACTGTTTTCTTTGAAACAACTGTAGATGCTAATTCAAGGTCTTTCTAAAGCTCCCCATGATTGATCCATGGCTCTTGGACAACTCTTCTAATTACTCTTTTGACTCCCTAGGGTGAAATGAGGTTCTTTGCACTACCGGATTGTGGCCCCAACGATGCTCACTGGAATATTCAGAAGCTTAGAAATACCAATGTCATCAGTATGTTTTGCAACAAAAAGGTTGGGAAGGTCTTGAGAGAGCTCTTTGCTTTTACCCATCATGTCATGCTTCTTGTGTGATACCTTGGTAATGAGACACCTTTTTATAGGCCATCAATTAGGACTAAACCAAGTGATATTAATTTACACTGATAGGGAGCACCATTGCTTTCTAAATACTGACAGCTTTCAGCAGGTTTCTTGACTTGCCATGCCTTTTTGAACCACCTTTTCTTCATGTGTTTAATACTTGTTCCCTGTGTCATTCCACTTTACTACACAACTTAATTTATGGATTTATATGTTTTAAGTTCTATGTATGTGTGGATTACTTGGGTTGTTATCGACATCTAGCGTAAATATCATGTCAATAGCCCCATTGGTGTGTTTATTTTGCCCACTGTACATGAGCTTACATTCTAGTATAAGTACTTGTGTCATAAAATGGCAATAGCCAACTAAAGTGTCTTTAAAAATTGAAACAGTAGTGAAAGTAATTTAAAAGTTTAAAAGTTATTTATTAGGGCAAAAACAGTCTAATGCATTTTGTGCCTAACGGGAGTACTTACTCATAGGCCTATTTAGCAAACTGTTAAATTAGAGCTCATCATAGTAAAATCCACAACTCTTTATTCATTCCTATGGATTTTTTTTATCAATGGGTCAAAGTAAAAGTTCACCATTCCATAAATATGCCTCATAGTAACCTGTCTAACCATTGATTCTACAGGCTTTTTTTTTTACATGTCATAATTGTAAGGATATCTAGCATGATATTCGTATTGGACCATTACACATAAAATGTTGACAAGTTACAAAAAACTATTTGTAACAATTATTTTTAAAGGCAAACTGTGTGCTGGAAATGTTTCTCCTTTTTCGTGGCTTTCTATTATCTCTAGCAACTCCAGATGTTGGTATCTTGATGAAGCCATGATCACCAATATCAGAAAAGATGGTGGAACCAGTACATTCCTGTGAATCATTTGATTTTATGAATTCTGAATGCAGACAAGTTCTCCCTAGGTCGAATGGTAATTTAAACTATACAAACAAAGCTTTAAATCTGAAAAACATAACAGACATAGCTAAAACCACCCAAAATAGCAAAGAATGTCATGTTCTACTCTTTGTTGTAGCTTTTTTTTGAAGATTTTCTTCCATACAGAAGCATTTGTACATTTACAATAAAATCCGCTAATCCGTGGCTGGCGAATAAATTTGCCTTGATGGACTTTGTCTTTTTTCAACCCAATTTAACTTTTTTATTTAACTATGTAACTACTTATGGATATCAACAGTACCAAAGATGGATGGAGATTGAAGGACATTGGTGGGGCTCTTTGTAGTAGCTTCATCATCATCATCATCATCATTTATTTATATAGCGCTGTCAAGTTACGCAGTGCTTTACTGCAGTTATAGCAAACAGGGAATAAATGGTGGATAACAGACAAGGATTACAGAGTACAATAGGGTTTACAAACTAAGAGGTTAGGGTACAATTGAGACAAAAGGATCATTTAAACACTTTGTCATTTTTGATACAGCAATGATTAATTAAGGTACAACGAATAGGCCTCTTTAAACAGATGGGTCTTTAAGGAGCGCTTGAAAGTTTGGAAGGAAGGAGAAAGTCTGACAGCTTGTGGCAGAGAGTTCCAGAGAAAAGCAGAAGCCCGAGAGAAGTCTTGTAGACGAGAATGGGCAGAAGTGACCAGAGGAGAAGTGAGGCGAAGATCAGAAGCAGAGCATAGGTTTCGTGAAGGAGTGTATTTGGAGATTAGAGATGAAATATAGGGAGGGGTTTCATTATTAAGGGCCTTGAATGTGAGTGTAAGTAATTTGAATTTGATTCTAGAAGAGATTGGGAGCCAGTGAAGGGACATACATATGGGAGCAGCTGATGTTGAGCGGCGAGATAGATGAATGAGTCTAGCGGCCGCGTTTAGAACAGATTGGAGTTGTGAAAGGTGACTTGTTGGAATACCTGTGAGGAGTAAGTTGCAGTAATCAAGGCGGGAGATGATGAGAGACTGAATCAGTGTTTTAGTTGATTCTGAACTGAGATAGGGTCGTATTCGAGCAATGTTGCGCAGTTGAATACGGCAAGATTTTGCAAGTGTTTGAATGTGTGGTGAAAAAGACAGATGAGAGTCTAAGATAACTCCTAGGCAGCGTGCCTGTGTGGTGGAATGAAAGGTGGTGTTGTTTACGGTGAGTGATATCTGAGGGACAGGGGAAGATCTTGGAGGAAATATGATGAGTTCTGTTTTAGAAAGGTTCAGTTTCAGGTGGCGCTGTGACATCCAGGAGGAGACAGCAGAGAGACAGTCTGTGACTTGGGAAAGGACAGAATTAGAAAGATCAGGAGTAGACAAGTAGAGTTGGGTGTCATCAGCATAAAGGTGATACTGAAGTCCAAATGACTGAATGAGTTTTCCTAGTGAAGTTGTATAGAGCGAGAACAGCAGGGGGCCAAGAACAGAGCCTTGAGGAACTCCAACAGAGAGTGGGAAAGTAGTAGAAGTAGAGTTAGAGAAGGAAACTTAACACAAACTGCTATGGTAAATATTTTACAACAAAAGCCCTCTGCCCAAATCCAGCCTCTGTCCTCCTGTCTTCCCACATGGTTCTTAAATAACTGAAAATACATCTCAAGATGAAGCTGCTAATAAAATAGTAATGAATCCCTTCTAAAGCATGTTCTTGAGGACTATCCATTCAGTTTTGCCTTAATTAACTTCAGCACGCACCCATGCAAGGCTCTCAACAGAGGCTCTTTTAAATATATATGCCTTGCTTTATCTGTCAAACAATATTTTCATGCTGAAAAAGACTCAGAACAAGATATGTACAAGGGCATCTTACTTTTTGACCTTGGTACCTTGTTTTTATTCTGTTGCAAAACCAAAAAGTCAGAAACTTGAATGTTTTGTTTCAAAGAACAGAAATGCTTGCAAAGTGTCTGTCTAAAGTGCCCTACAAATCACCAGTTTCTAAGGAACTGATTTATTGAAATCTGAAAAGCTTTGTTTTATTTTTGATCCATAACACATGAGAACCTGAGATCCTTTTTCTTAACATCGCTTAACAGCTGATATGTCGCTGTTTGCTCATGGTCATGATGAAATAATAAAGGCTTTTTAATTCTTAATTCACTAACAAAGTGAGTTTGCTTGGTGGTTAGTGGCACAGAGGAATGTGCACCCGGCCAGACCTCTGGACAGCACAGAGTTACCTTCCAATTGACCTGGTGCATAATCAGCAAAACTGCTGTATTAGGTGACATGTGTGCAACTGCTGTTTCCGTCCCTATTTGAAATATACAGTATCTCTCTCTCTATTATATATATATATATATATATATATATATATATATATATATATATATATATATATATATACAAAAAACGGCAGCACTCCAAGGATTTTAAACAAAGTTCAAAGGGTGAAGAAAGAGCAGGTTTATTAGAATCCAATGTTTCAGTTCCTATCTGGAACTTTCATCAGGGAATACAAACCACCAACAAGTAGTGAACCTACTTGTTGGTGGTTTGTATTCCCTGATAAAAGTTCCAGATAGGAACTGAAACGCTGGATTCTGCTCTTTCTTCACCTTTGAACTTTGTTTAAAATCCTTGGTGTGCTGCAGTTTTTTGCCTATATATCCTCATTTTGGTTCGAGCACCCAGGTTTTGTTTCCGGCTCATGGTGTGCCTTCCATTTGTATTTCGTATATATATATACAGGTATGGGACCTGTTATCCAGAATGCTCGGGACCTGGGGTTTTCCGGATAAGGGATCTTTCCATAATTTGGATCTTCGTGTCTTAAGTCTACTAGAAATTAATTTAAACATTAAATAAACCCAATAGGCTGGTTTTACTACCAATAAGGATTAATTTATCTTAGTTGGGATCAAGTACAAGCTACTGTTTTATTATTACAGAGAAAAAGGAAATCATTTTTAAAAATTTGGATTATTTGGATAAAATGGAATCTATGGGAGACAGCCATTCCATAATTTGGAGCTTTCTGGATATCGGGTTTCCGGATAAGGGATCCTATACCTGTGTGCATATATATATATATATATATATATATATATATATATATATATATATATATATATATATATATATATATATATATATATATGTATATATATGACGGCTTCAGTGAATAGCCGAAACGTTGAAATAAACACCAATTTTTTTTTGTTCTATATATACACACACACACAAACAAGCACACAATTCCAGGAGACTACTTAGCTACTACTTACTCTGTCATACCATCTACAATAACATTGTGCACTACAAACGTCAGCTCATGGAAATATCTATTAACTGACGTGAGATGCTGGATAATTATAAATCTGCAGTCACAAACAATTAAAAATTAATTGCTAATTGTTCGATCATTATCATTAAGATGATTCAAAAATTGAGCTCTCATTTGTATGTTTTTCTCACTTGACATTTTTTCACCATGATTTCTAATGAAGTGTATGCAAATTGTTTGCGTCCAACAGCAGACGTATCAAGACGCATCATACTGCTTGAATGACTGTTCAATCAAGGCTGGGATTGTGCAGTTCTCAACAGGTCCTGGAGGAAAATGATGTACCATTGAGAAGTTCAGTTGTTAATGCATACAGCATACAAACAAGAAGATCTTTAAATTATCTATTTACTGGCAGTGATGTGTAATGCCTGTTGTATTTTCAGCAATGTGTGACTGTAATATAAACATCGGATGACCATGTTGCATCTGGTTCACATCCTAATGTATTACTTTTCTTCATGTATTATTTTGCTGTAATTGAAGTAATTATCCCATTTTCTGTTCCTTCTGTACTATTTAACATGTTGTTACTTATCTTCTCCATTAACTCCATTATTCCTGCCATACAGTTAGTTGGAAAAGAAAACAAGACAAATGTGACTGTGGCATATGTAGTAGACTAGCATGGGCACAAGGTTACATGACCAACATATCTGCAAATAAAGGAACAGTAACCATTACTTTTCAAACTTGCTGAGACCGTACCTCTATGTAGATACGTGGAGGGAACAACACCCCTTCAAGAGAGATTATACTTATTACACCCCCCAAATTGTCATTCAAGAATTGATATATTCCTTATAAGCAAACAGCTCTCCCCCAACATCCTTTGCTCTTGCTCCTGGTCAGATCATTCCATAGTCACCCTAACACTTTATAGTCAATAAGCCCATTTCCTTTAGATGGTGAGTAGATGACACTCTTGTCAAACCCACAACAAAAAAAACACATAGAAAAAGACATTGAGTCATACTTCTCAACTAATAAGTCTCCAGATATTCGCAGTCTGATATTATGGGCAGCTCATAAAGCCTATGTCCGGGGAATAATAATACAATTACGCACTAGAATCAAACATGCCAAAACTGATAAAATGCAGAAGTCTATGACAACATAAAAAGGTTAGAAGACCAACACAAAGCAGACTGGAATAATCTTAAACAGGATATTGATAAATTAAGAACAGAAATCAATCTCAAACTCACACTTACTTACAGGAAGTAAAGTAAGTAAATTACAATGGACTAAGCAATAATATTTCCGGAAGGCCAATAAAGCTGATACAATGAAAGATGGCTCAGTGACTGCAAACCCTAAACATATATTAAAAGAGTTTGCTTCCTATTACCAGACACTATATAGGAAAAGCCCAGACCCCAGTCCCATGTTCCACTGAAACTACCAACCTTAACACTACAACAAATAATTACAATGTCTAATTCTACCTTGAAGTCAAGGAAGCAATCAAACAAATTAAGACAAAAAAAATTCCCAGACCCTGATGGATTCTCAGGGAAATATTTTAAAACATATGCCCCTAAACTAACTCCCAGGCTCACAACACTGTTTAATGATATAACATAAGGCAAGTGCAAATTTGGACAAAATAATTTGTTAGCACAGATGGCAGTTATACACCACCTGTTGTAAGAATTTCGACCCCATTTTCATCCTAAATATAGGTATAAAACTATTCATAAGTATGGCCACAAGATTACACACCTTTATTGTAAGTCTTATCCATAAGAACCAGGTTGGTTTCATCCAAAAAAGAAAGGCAACAGATAATATTCAAAAGATCCTTAACTTGATCCATGTAGCCAAAAAAAGGTGGAATCCCATCAAAGCTTTTATTCCTTGACCTGGAAAAAGCATTTGACACTATCGTGTGTTACTTTTTAGCAGCCCATCTGACCCAAATAATACCTTGGCAGCCGACTATGGACACCTCACTTTGGGTCAAAGTAGAACAACGATACCCTATCACAGACTAACATAAGAAATCTGTTTTGGACCACAGATCCAGTTCCCAAAACACAAAACAAACCAATAGTAGCACATTTGCACAAGAAATGCACCAATTATCCTCTTCACACAAATCAACTACCCACCTACTCAATAATGAAGACTTTCCTCCCCGGTAAGGTGGCTCGAGCTTTTTCCATTTAGTCGCCAGCCATTCACTCATCTGTACAAACAAAATATTTTTGTTTTCACTACTACAGGACACCTATAAGGCTCCCCAAGTTGAATGGTCCCCCTATCAACAAATCACACATTACAGTATATTAAATCAATATTTAAAGATGAGAACTTTCCCTCTCCAACTGCCTCCCCTAACAAGGGAGTGATATCCTATCTGTAAGATAATCTTATACATTTAACTCCAGTCAAAGCACTGAAATTTGTATGTATTGAGTGTATTACGGCTATGTTTCGATGATGACACTTGGTCTGATATTTTTAGAGACTCTGTGAAGTGCACTGTTAATGTGTTAATACAAGAAACTTCCCAAAATCAATGGTACCTGGTTCCAGAGAGACTGTCCCAATGGTATTCAACATCCTCTATATGTTTCAGAGCATGTAACCAAAAAGGCTCATTTATTCATATCTGATGGGTCTGTCCAATGGTGGTTTGCTCCTGGATCAGAGTATATTCTTTAATAACTAGTGATGGGCAATTTATTCGGCAGGCGCGAATTTGCGCGATTCACCACCAGTGAATAAATTCCCGAAACGCCCGCGAAAATTCTCACGAAAAAAAGCGAGACACTGGTGCTGTTTCGCGAATTTTTCCGTTTCGCGAAATTCGCAAATTTTCCTGCGAAGCGAAACGGTGCAAATTCGCCCATCACTATTAATAACCAGTGTAACAGGTCTCTCACTCAAGAAGAACCTTGCTGAAGCACTCTTAATTAAACACATTTCAGAAGGAAACAAATACCTCAGATGCCTGATTACCTGAAACCTGGAGCTTCTGATTAAGCTACAGGTTTATCTCTCTGTGCTTGCTCACCTAAGGCCCTATTAACACCTCAGCCATAAGGATGTGACATGTACTCTCGAAAACACCCATGCAATGTACTTTTCCTTTCTATTTTTATTTTTGTTGGTTCCCCTTTCTTTTTAATCTTTTTCGTTATTTGTTTTAGAAAGGTTTTCTTGTTTCTTTTGTGTAGTAGCAATTTGCTACAAAAGTGGCAGCACGTATCCTGGGAAACCCCAGCATATACAACTAAACATTGTTATTTGCTTAAAATACAAAATAAAAAGATATTATAAAAAAAAGGAACAATAACACCAAAAAATCAACGTGGATTAAAGTAATGAAAATATAATGTACTGATTGCACTGCACTGGAAAAACTGGTGTGTTTGCTTCAGAAACTCTGCTATAATTTAAATAAACAACTACTATGGAGCCATGGGGGCAGCCATTCAAAGCTGATAAAGGAGAAAAGGCACAGGATACACAGCAGATAACAGATAAGCTCCATAGTATTGATGGATTCTTTAGAACGTATCCGTTATATAATGTAGAATCTTGACTCACACACACACACACACACAGAAGGATTTGATTGTAGTCTATTCAACAGACTGCAGGACTGCATAACTGGCTCCACATGGAAAGTGTCATAACCATAGAATCCTAGAATACTCTAGGATTCTCTCTGGACTGCTGTAGAGGGTGCCCTCTAGTGTCAGCAGTGCTGCATAGCAAAAAAACATAAACAAAGCATAATAAACATGTCCTTAGAAGGGCTGTTGCTAAACACTACATCTACTATGTATCCTGTGCCTGAATGGCTGCCCCCATGGTGCATAGTAGCTTGTTTATATAAACTATAGCAGAGATTCTGAAGCAAACACACCAGTTGTTCCAGTGCTGGGCAAGACTCCATTATAATGTCATATGTTTAAAACACTTACATTTTTTGGTGTTACTGTTTCTTTAACAGTATCATTATACGTTAAAAAAATCCTGGTAACTATTAATATTCAATGGTTATAATGTATGTTACATTTGCATTGCCTATGAGCAAAACCAGTGATTCATTACAACTGCAGATATGCAAATATCTGTATATAATTCCTTTACTGGCTATTAACAGCTGGTAATGACCCGAAAGCTGACCAAACTGCCCCTCCCCCATATTTACCATCTGGTAAATGTCAGTATAGCTCTAATTTGGTTACTGTCTCTTTAAATAGCAATTAACCCTTGGCAATCCAGGGCCCTGAGTCCCTTTTGCATATGAAAACTCCTGGGAACTGGTGTTTACAGCACAGTGCCTCCACCTAGGGAACACTGATGAGAACATCTCAATGGATTTCCACTAGGAAAAATAAAAAACACACAGTTTGCAATAAAACAAATATCACTTTATTCTGGGAAACCTGTATGGACTATCAACACCTGTCACAGTCTCTCAATGCCACAGTCCCACACTGGGTGGATAAATGCAGAATCACTCCAGTCAGTTCAATGTCCCTTCCCCAAGAACTCTTATGTCCCCAGGTAGCGCTACCTGCCTCAAGATACCTTTCCCTTTAAAAGTAATAGCCGCTCCCACATGGCAGGTACATGAGAAAGACTTGTCCTCACCCTGGGGAACACACAGTAGCCAAAGTATTCACAGGCAAGAGATAGAAACAGGTTCTCTCTGATGCTCAAACACTTTATCCAGCAGAGCAAAATACAGCCTTTTACTTCTTCCTGGAACTAATTTTTAAGCAGCACTGTCACACACTACAGATCTGAATCTCGCTGGCTGCTGTGGCATAGAACCCCTGATAAGCTCTGTTGGAGACCCTGTACATTTGGCTCCAAAGTCAGGCACACCCTCGCTCCCAAGGATGCACCAGGGAGCCCAGCCAATCGGACGTCTCTCCAGCCTGTAACTGGGCTGGATGATGTCACAGACAAAAAAACAAGGGAAGGATTTGTTTGATCCCCCTACATCAGTTAATGCTTTTCAGGTGCTTTTACATCTCTGACTGCTGAATAAATGTCCAAGGCCAAAGTGCTAGAGGGGGGCACTGTATCTGCCGGCCCAGATTTGTGGAAAGGCCACCAAGGCCGGGCCTAGGATGGCAGGATATTAGGGGGCAGCATGCTGCTCAACCAAACCAACATTGGTTCAGAAACACTGGGGATGCACAGGAGATAAAACAGTTTAAATTTCCAGTGTGCCAATCCCCATTGCTCTGGTCCCAATGATGACAATGTGCGCAAATAAAAGGAAGGGGACGGGGCGACGAACATTAGGGGGCCTAAGGAGGATGCCCACTATGTAAATCCAGCCCTGTGTATCTGGTTTCCATGATAAGCAACCTTCAATATCATGGAACACTTCAGCAGAAACAAGTAAACATCCCTTCTCCAAGGACATAAGACTATTTCAAGTGTTTGCACAAAATTGGTGCAAAGCAGAATGGCATCTGTAGCTGGGTGGTTCTAGGACTGCAATAGAAGGTAATGCAGACATCTACACTATCAGTGAGATTCATTTAATCTAACTCAGTGTGCAACAAGAGATTTAGCTTTCTCCTTGCAGTTGCTGACAGCGTGTGAGAGCTGAGAGTGCCTATGTTCCGCGGAGACTTGATTAACGTACTGGGGAGTAATTTGATTGTCTGGCTTTCAGAGAGTGCAGGGTTCAGTAATTGTCCCTTGTAATCAAGCTGTTCGGGTAATAATAAAACATAATCTTTTTTATCTCAATCCGCAATATAAGGCACTTCAAAAGGCTTCTGGGAGCAAAGTGCTCAGCACGAGAAACACCTTTTTGTCATCTTGATTTAAAATATATTTTTATAATCTTGGCACTACCATGGCTGATGCAGTATTAGCTGGCATACCTTTTCCTTCTATTTCATATTTCTTTGGTGAAAGCAAAAGAAAATGTTTTTTAACACATTGGCTACTCAATGATAAAGTATTTTTTTAATCACTTCCTGGTGGATTTATTTCACTTACCCTGTAGAAAGACAGCCAGTGCTTGGGAACCTGGTGAAAACAGACTCCTTTGTGTGTTGCTGAGACCTCTTCTGGGGATTTGTCTCACCTAACACTGAGCCACTACATATCATTTGCATTAACAGGTCTAACATGAGGGGCACATTTACTTAGCTCGATTGAAGGAATAGAATAAAAAAAACTTCGAATTTCGAAGAATTTTTTTGGCTACTTCGACCATCAAATTGGCTACTTCGACCTTTGACTACGACTTCGACTTCGAATTGAACGTTTAAAACTAAAAATCGTTCGACTATTCGACCATTCGATAGTCGAAGCACTGTCTCTTTAAAAAAAACTTTGACCCCCTACTTCGCCAAGTAAAACCTACCGAGGTGCAATGTTAGCCTATGGGGAAGGTCCCCATAGGCTTCCTAACAATTTTCTGATTGAAGGAAAATCGTTCGAACGATTTTTCCTTCGATCGTTCGATCGTAGGAAATGTGGTAAATCCTTTGACTTCGAAATTTACCCTCAATATTCGACCCTAAGTAAATGTGCCCGAGGTCTCTATAAATTGCAATGAAAGGGTTTACATGTTACATTTCCAAGGTTTGCTCCATGTCTATTAGTACAGGAAGCATAGTTTACTGACATGAGTTCCAGCAGGTTCTACCATCCCGTAACCTCACCATAATTTGAATTTAGCTGCAAACCTCCACATTTATCACCAATATTGGTGCTACTTTTAGATGGGCTTGAATGTGAAATAAATAAATTGCAAAAACTCAGCACATTCAAACAACCATACAACCCTAGCCTCATATTTCAGAGTTCTCCAGCTCTATGGAATACTATGGAATGGTGCAATCGGATTTATCAGATGAACCGGCATGTCATTCTGTATGACAAATGGCAAAACTGAAAATCAGGCCCTTTGAAAACCTCTAGGTAATTTTTTTATCCTTTGGCACAGTGGCCAGTTGGCTGCTCAGTAGTTATTGATGCAATATTATGCATCATGCAAATGCAATATTATGGAAAGGTGCAATTTGATTGGTCAGACATGTGCATTTGGGGTAAATGGACAAAATTAAGCTCATGCCTTTTAAATCCCATAAACAAATGTTTCGTTACATTTATATTTACCCTATGGAATGCTGAAATCTGGAATGTTGGGTAGCGAGGTGATTTTATTAGATGACCCTCTTCAAGATGTGAGGTTGGTGCCTGAATAGTTTAGTTGCAATCTGGGTCCTTATAAAATATATGTGACTATGTGAAATAGCATGTCATAAATGGCCCAGGATATGCAGAGTACTTGGGGATCAATGTTTTTTTTTTTAACCAAAGAACTTATTGATGTTCTCATGGATGAGAGGATGGTACCTGAGAAGCAGAATCTGGTTATGTCAAAGCACACAGAGAACACAGGACCAAATAAACTTTCTTCTTTGTATATAAGATGAAATAATGGACAATAGTCAGAACCTTGGAGAGCACATATAGCTCACGATCATGCATGTCTCCTGTATGATCATTTTGTGGCATACTGTAATTCTCACTCCAAATGCATTGTCAAGGGGTGTTTTTTTTTTTTCTCAATCCAAATTCATTGAATTCAGTAGGGTTTTTTTCAGGATTTTTTTACAGCCTTAATGCATTGAAGTGAATGGGCATCTTTTCTTAAAGGTTTTCCTGAAAAAATTTCCAGATTGCTAAATGCGTAATTTCGCCGCAAATCCATGCATGGTGAAAACATTTGATTGTCACCAATTTAGACATATGATAATCATAATGTAGCTCGAAAATTTTCTAATTAACAAATGACAAGATACAGATATAGGTAAATTCAATAAAATGTTTATGTAAAAAAAGTACACTTTTTTAAGTGAAGTGAAATGCCAATTTGTGCCACATGCAGATGAAGATGGGTATAAATTCACATAACATCTTCCCTAAAATAATGGATGGAATTGTTGATGAATCACTGATGCTCCCAATGCCAAACATGGTCATTTTTGCCCTCTACCTCCGTATTATGAAAATGCACCTTGCTAAATATTTCAATAATAATAAAAAAAAGGATGCTTTTTTTTTATATTACACAATGTTCATACATAGTGATGGGCGAATTTATTCGCCAGGCGTGAATTCGCAGCGAATTTGCGCGATTCGCCGCCATCTAATAAATTCGCTAATGATGGTATTTTTTGTAGTACCATTTTGACCTCGTGTAAGACAAAACTCAGTAAAGGAAAACCTTTAGAAATAGTCAGGCAATTTATTCTTACATAATACAACATAACAGTTTTGTCTGGGTAAGCTGTTGGAGTAACACACAGAATGTCAGCCAAGGATTTACCAAAGACACACCTCTTGGTCCAGGCATTATATAGCTTTCAGAAGGCTTTTACAATAAGTGTGACAAGGGTTTCACGGAAATACCATACATAGTCTGTCTCCTCCTTGTACAATTAATGTCTAAATGATTTACTTAGTCTTACATGTTATCAAAGGAATGTGGTAACATACTGTGCCTAGCTCCAACAGTCCACAGCCTCGCAATCAGCTATCGGCTAACCAAGGCCATTGTGGGATTTCCAGTAATCTGAGCAGCACTTTAGCAGTAAGGGGCCCCAATCAGACAGACTGGCGTTATGCTAACACTCTGAAATTTAAGTAACAGAGTGATGATCTTTTATTTGTATGGCCTAGTATAAACTATATGATTGACCATTGTCCACAGTAGACCATTCGCCATAATAGTCCATCCTGCCTTGGGCCATATAGCGTTATGGCGTCATAGAGGGTGGGGGTGACAACTATCAACCCTCTGACACTAGCCATTCGTCCGTCTTAGGAATTGGACCGTTCCAGATATTTTTATATTATATAAACACTAAACGCCCACGAAAATTTGGCGTCAAAAATTCGCGGGCGTCAAAAAAAAAATTTTCGCCGGCGTCGGAAAAAACGGACGCCAACGTCAAAAAAACAGGCGCTGATGTCAAAAACGGGCGCTGGCGTCAAAAACGAGATGCCGGCGCCATTTCGCAAATTCGCCCATCACTATTCATACACAATTTTCATAGAGAACTTTAAGCTTTATCAAAAATTGAAAACTGGAAAGGTGTAAATGGACGGGGACTGGGTGATGCACTAAACCAAAATTAGTTAAAGAGGCCACAATTCCTGCTCAAGTAGAGGCTGAGAGTTTGGCAATGGACGAAGAAACTACCAGTGACTCAAACTATTTTTGGACAACACCAGACACACCATGGCATGTTTGGAACTGCTACAGGTATACATGAAGCATTGTTTTTAGATTTTATATAAAGCTATTAATTGCAAAAAGGGCTATACCCAGAGGTGCACAGAACATGATCTTTGTCAAGTTTTAAATCCTTTTAAAAATAGCAGCTCCATCATAGCCCCAACCAGCTGCCCAACTGAGCAGCATATTTTAGTTTATATGCAAGTAGAGTTGGTTACTTCTCTAGCACCTGAAAAGTTGGAAATTATGTGTTAATCTACTACAAGCATTATTAAAGCATATAATGAATGCCTTTGGGCACTTTAAGGTCTTTAGATCTTTCCAGTACAGATCCAGGGTTGTACTGGGGGGCCCAGGGACCACAAGGGATGTTACTTTGGGGCCCCCACACACACACCCCCGGGCTCCCACCACAGTGGTGAAGACACAGATACCTGAGGCTGCAGAGATGAGTTCAAGATTTATGGTGGTTTTAGCTCAAGTATATATTTATCTGTATAAACAAAAATATTGTTGTAAACTTCCTTAGCATTTAACCAATATATGACTTTATGAAATTTAATTGTCCCGCTTCAAGTGTTTCAGGTGGTAAAGAACTATTCATCAGTCGGGTCAGAAACGGTTTGGATGTATTTTACCCAAGGGAATAATAAAAATACTATCTATATTACAAAAACTAGGAATGAGCAGTGATGACAGCAAGACATGGGCAGTATACCGTATAATGCTCTTTATCATGATAAAAGTTACAATAGCTCTAGTTTTTAATATGGAGTATCAGGTATAAAATCTGTTCCTGTTATTGTAACCCATATGATGCTTCAAATGGAAGGCTAGTAAATGGTACCTGCGTGTTACTTGAACTGAAATAAAATGACACCTATTCTTGCATAGCATGAAAAAAACATGACTGAATACAATCATGACAAAAACTTAAATATCTTGAATTTTTCGAGTTTATAAGCTTTAAAACTTTAAGTTTACAAACTCAAAAATTGAAATTTAAAGAATTGCTTGAATTTTGCCTAGGAAAATTCTCATTGACTTCCACATGAGCTCGTCAGCTTTTAGATGCCATTTGTTTACATTTGATTTTTCAAGTTTTTTTTTTTTTTGCTTAATAAATACCAAACATTTGAGTTCTTATAAATATAATTAGAATTTGTGAGTTTTTGTGCAACAAAAATTTGAATTGTGGCAAAAATTCTAATTCAAACCTTGATAAACCACCCCCATGTGTAAAAAGCACAAAAAACTTTAATACAAAAATTTGCCAGACAAAAGTTGTCGAGGTCCTATAGAAGTCAATGGGAGCTTATCTTATTAGACCATCTTTAATCAATTCAGACTTTTAGAGGTTTTCAGATTTTTTTCGCTAATAATTGTCTGAAAAATGTGAAACCATTGCCAAGTCAATGGGTAACAATTTTTTTTGACAAATTTATTCACTCATTGGACTATGGGCATCTTTTTTGTGGTGAAACCTGGTGAAAACATTCACTCATCACTAAACAGAACCATTAAACACTATGGGGCTGATTTATCAATAGTCAAATTTTAGGGGCTTCTGTATTTCTATTTACATTCAAATTTCTTTTATTCACAAATCTCTAAAAATATGTTTTTGCTGTATTTCTTTGAAACTCTAAAAATCCAAGATTTATTAAGTGTAAAAACCCACAAAAAACTCTAATACAAAAATTCACTGTTGAGGTCCTACAGAAGCTGTACTGATCTTACTGAGCCATTTGTAATCAAGTGTCCTAGTAATTATAAAAAAAAATAATTAAAATAATTTAATTTAAATTTAATGGTTTTCATATCTTTTAGCTCATCATTAACCCTTTTTTTGTTTGTACTTTTTATATTATCACCTTTTAATAACATATATGGCTTTTGTGATATTAGAGGAATATAGTTTAATTGTGGTTTCAAAAACCTCTAAAACCACAAAAATGTGACCATTGATAAATGGGCCCCCCCATTTACAATTTGAGAAAGTTAGAATGTGAATATATTCAAGAATATTTTTTGGAACCTTGAAAAGTTGGGATTTATTAGAGAGTAAAACATGCAAAGTGGCGAGAAAATGAATGGAATGATGCACCACTTTTTTTCTGAGAAAAAACATGCATCGGAATATACATTTCTTAAATTAGCTTCAGAGTTTTTTTATTAGCATCTCAAACTTGAAATAGGTGAATATAGTGAAAAGGCCTCTTTGTCATACCAGCCACATATTCTTGCAGATAAAGCAGGTCAATGTGTGCTTCTGCTGACGGAAGGACATGTATTGGGAGTCTAAACAATAAGGAGGACATTTACTCAAACTCGACCTATTCTCACTTTATTTTAAAAAAAAAAACATACTGTAATAATAAGCTCTGCTGTGGTTGAACACTGTAATGGTTAATAGACTCGACAGACAGACGGCACTTCTGGAATAGGTTTATTGGGGTTGCTGCTGTAAAACCTAACGCGTTTCGGGAGTAAATTCCTTAATCATATGATATATCATATGATATATCATATATATCATATCTTATCATATAAATCATCATGATTAAGGGATTTACTCCCGAAACGCGCAGCAACCCCAATAAACCTATTCCAGAAGTGCCGTCTGTCTGTCTGTCGAGTCTATTAAACGTTTGCAGTGGGGACACTGCTTGACTGAGCACCTGGTTTTAGGAGTATGCGGTGAGCAGTTGCGGTCCTTTTTTGTTCTCTTTCTACTGTAATGGTTAAGCTGTAGGGATGGGCGAATTTGACCCATTTAGATTTGCCAAAACAAAATGTCACCGACGCCCATTAAAGTCTATGGGCATCAAAAACTTTTTTGATGTGCGTCCTTTTTTTGACGCACTACGCCATACAAGTCTATGGCCCGAAACAAGGACAAGGAAAGGCAAATAATAAAATCCAATTTTTACTTTCTTTAATGAAAAAGAAACCTATCTCCAATTTACTTTAATTAAAAAATGTGTACCGTTTTTATAAGAAACCTGACTGTATGCAGTGAGATTCTCCCTTCATTTACTGCTGTGGATAGGAATTGTCAGACGGTCCCTAACTGCTCTGGGAAACAATCATACTTTTGAAAAGCAGGGGGAGCCCCCACCTTACTTACCAGCCATGCAGAATTCAAGCAGCTTTGTTTATGATGATCCCTAAGCAGCCCAGACCACACTGAGCATGTGCAGGGTCAGGATCAGGCAAAGATGTTTAACAAAGTTACAAGATGACAGCCCCCTGTGGCCAACTTTGAAAGCATAAATCATTTGTTTGATTAGGCTTGTGGTGCAGTAAGTTCATGCTTATGTTTAGTATACGAAATACAGCATTTCTAGCCTTATTCTATTTTAGACTTTCCTTGTCCTTTAAGCTGAGTTCAAGAGAGGAGATCAGTAGACAGCTAGAGCAGAGTTTCTATGGGAACCAGCAATGCTATCTCTTCATTGGCTGCTAGACTGGAGGGTGTTTTTATTGATCTGAGCTGAGAAGAACTGAGCATGCTCATAAGTCAACAGCCAAAGCAAATTCCTGAGGAAGGGGGCAAAGTGGGTTAGAGAAGGAGAAGGATTTCTAATTGATTAAGGGGATGCTGCAGCCTTACTGTTAACCTTTTAACACCAGAGTGGTAGTTATCTAAAGATTTCAAATTTTTAAGAAAGGATGTTTTACATTTCCTTTAAAGAGACCATCTGCCAGTGTTTTCAAATTGGAATTTTTAGCAGCTTCAAAGCATAATAAATCTAGAGTTTTTTCCCCCTCTAAAAACTAGACTAAAAACATTTAGGGGAGTTATTTATCAAGGTCCAAATATCCGAACCTCATAATTCATGGTTTTTGGAGGGGAAAAAACTATGAATTTTTCGAGATTTATTAAAGTCCGATGGTCTAAAAACTCCGAATCTGAAAACCCAGCATCTGAAAGCTCTTTTTTTTCGAAAAACGGACGCCGGCGTCAAAAACGGGCGCCGGCGCCGGAAAAACAGGCGCCGGCGTCAAAAACGAGATGCCGGCGCAGTTTCGCAAATTTTTCGCCGTTTCGCGAAATTCGCCCATCACTAGATAGAACAAATATTCCTCAGATTTAGTCCTCCTAAAAAACAGTTTTAACCATCTTACAGAATGTCTAGCAGCTGCTGAAAACAGGTTGAATACTTTGTACAAAGAGTCACATTTGATCGATTTGTTACTTCTGTTCCTAATGTAGGAAGCCTATTTAATACAGGTATGGGACCTGGGGTTTTCCGGATAACGGATCTTTCTGTAATTTGGGTCTCCATGCTTTAAGTCTGCTAGTAATTCATTTAAACATTAAATAAACCCAATAGGCTGGTTTTGCTTCCAATAAGGATTAATTATATCTTAGTTTGGATCAAGTACAAGGTACTGTTTTACTATTACAGAGAAAAAGGAAATCATTTTTAAAAATTTGGATTATTTGGATAAAATTGAGTCTATGGGAGACAGCCATTCCGTAATTCGGAGCTTTCTGGATATCGGGTTTCCGGATAAGGGATCCTATACCTGTAATACATATCCAACTGTGCATAGACAGTCATCAATGACATATGGGCTTCTGGAGAAAGCAGGGCAAAGCCTTCCCCAGTGCAGCCACTTCCATCAGTCAAACTCCAGAGATATTGTATTGATCTGTACAATATGGGATCTGTTATCCGGAAACTTCCAGAAAACTCAGGATTATGGAAACGCCATCTCCCATGAACCCCATCATAAGCAAATAATTATAGTTTTTAAAATGGGTTTTCTCTGTATTAATAAAACAGCACCTTGTAATTGATCCTGCCTAACATATAATTGATCCCTATTAAAGACAAAACAATCCTATTGGGTTAATTTTATGTTTAGATGAATTTTTAGTAGACTTAAGGCATGGAGATCTAAATTACGGAAAGATCCCTCATCCACAAAACCCCACATCGTGAGCATTCTGGATAACAGGTCCCATACCTGTAGTTACATGTATATGTGGCCCCACAAAAGAAAATTACTTTTTTGATGGTTGCATTAGTATGAGGATGACTGATGGGCAAATTTGTCCCGTTTCGCTTCACCAAAAAATTTGTGAATTTACTTTGAAATTTGTGAAATGTCAAAAAATTAGCAAAACGCATTGAAGTCAATAGGCGTCAAAATAATTTTGACGCCCGCAACAATTTTTATATGTGCGCCTATTTTGTCCAAATGCATTAAAGTCAATGGGCGTCCAATTAATTTTGACGTGAGACAATTTTTATGCGCGTGAGTATTCTGACGTGCGACAACATTTTTTTATGCGGCGGATTCACGAAACTGCATTGAAAATTCGCGAATTTTCAAAGCAGTTTCGTGAATTCGCACCTGCCAAATTTATTCGCCCATCACTAATGACTGATTCATCAAGTGAATATATATATATATATATATATATATATATATATATATATATATATATATATATATATATATATATATATATATATAAAACTATTACCATGAGTTTTTTTGTTGTAATGGAACTTACCTATGCACATAGAATATATGTATGCTTTGCCATTATTTTTAATACTTTTTTCCTGTTTAAGGAATATTAAACAGAATTTAAATCCCAGTTTTATAAAGATGTTGTATACAGTAATTCTTTTTAAAACGTTGAATTCATCATATTGCTGACTTCAATTTAGTTAGCATTCACAGACCCTGTGGCAGAGAATACTTTAAAAGAAACTTTGTATTAAAATATGTATTATAAAGAGTCTGGAATATTTTTTTTCTCCACTTTCTTATATCTGCTTTGAGCTCAGTGCAGATTCATTTAGTCTGTTAACGCTGCAGAGATCAAACACTCTAGTCACATGCAACAACAAAAAAGTCCCTTTGCTTATTTTCTGTTGCTACATTTACATTTTATTTAAAGCAAAAAAAAAAGAACCCAAACCATCTGTTCGATTTGAGGACCCCTGGAAAACAATGTCTGTTGTCTAATTAATTGCCTGACAAATAAAAATTAAAAAAAAATGCATATTTAACATAGTGTTTATTTGACAATATCTGTGAAATAAGCTCAGTATATAATTAGTTAGCAATTAAATCATGCAGTCATATATAATGATCTCGATTTCAGAGCAATTATTAATATTTTAGTGATGTAAATATTGAAACAAAGAGGGCATATGAATGCGTTATCCGGTGCCTTTTTGGCATTGTAGTTCTAAAAACAGAAATTAAAAGAAGGAGAGAGCTGGTATAACTATTAAGTATGTTAAGAAGGATAATTCGCCATTTCTGAAGATGTCAATTTAGATCAGAATATGGGAGACTTTCCAAATGACACAGAGAAAATCTATCTCTTGTTTATAGAAAGGTGTTGTCCCATTATCTGTTCCTATAAATGTTCATTAAAACAGAATAAACAAAATCATTCTAGACTAGAAACCATGTCACTTTAAAAAGATTTTGTCATGTGGCACTTAGGAGCAGATTTATCAAAGGTCAAAGTGAAAAATTCTATTTTAGAAAAATCATATTTCGAGCAAATTTTTGTGTACCCTGACTAGGGAATAGTCCAAATTCGATTCAAATTGGAAAAAAAACTGAAAATGAGAGTTTTGAAACTTATCATGTACTGTCTCTTTAAAAATTTGACTTTGATTATTCGCCATCTAAAACCTGCTTTAGCCTATGGGGGACCTCCTAGAACCTATTTGGAGTCAATTGGTGGACTTTGAAATATCGAAGGTTTCTTTTGGAAAAACTTTGAATCAAATTCTATCGAATGCGCTATTACTTCGGTTCGTACAATTCGAATTCGCTTGAAAACCAACCTATTTGGCCAACAAAAAAACGTTGATTTTTTGTTAATAAATTTCGGTTGGTCTTTTTGAATTAGAATTTCGAAGATTTTCAAATTCAAAATTCGACCCTTGACCCTTAGAGGCCCATTTACTAAGGGTCGAATATCGAGGGTTAATCAACCCTCAATATTCTACCACCGAAGTAAAATCCTTCGAATATCGAAGTCGAAGGATTTACCGCAAATACTTCGACCGAACGATTAAATCCTTCAAAACGAACGATTAGAAGGATTTTAATCCATCGATCGAACGGTTTTCCTTTGATCATGAAGGTCCCCATAGGTTAACATTGGTGCTCAGTAGGTTTTAAGTGGCGAAGTAGGTAGTCAAAGTTTTTTTTAAAGAGACGGTACTTCGACTATTGAATGGTTGAATAGTCGAACGATTTTTAGTTTGAATAGTTCAATTTGAAGTCGAAGTTGTAGTCGAAGGTCGAAGTAGCGTATTCGATGGTCGAAATTAGAAGTTTTTTTACTTTGAATTCTTCACTCAAGCTTAGTAAATGTGCCCCTTAGTTTACAAATGTCATATTAGGTGACTCCACTGTTCTCCATTAGTGATGGGTGAATACATTCGCCTAGTGCGAATTTGCGGCAAATTTTATGGACACGCGCTCACGTCAAAACTGCTGCGCGTCAACACTATTCAAAGCAAAGGGATTTAGGGCAACAATAACAGATATACATTATAGCTTATATAAACATATTGTTCTCGTTTAAAACATTTTTTTTTTTATTGATTTAATAATTTTTACAAAGTAGTACGTATATTGATAGAAGAAATAAAAGGTAAAGAGTTAAAAAGTGGATTGAGAGTATCACAAAAGTAGATTAAGAATAGACTAAGAATGTATAGGACAAGTGCTATCGAGTAGCAAAACACTTCTAATAAACCATATTGCCACGTGACAAAGCTCTTTAACATGCATAACTGCATAATACAACTACAATTATGTCGTTCTAGCAATTTAGCTGACTGTACCCACAGATAGTTCATGATTATAATCAGAAAGATCCTCCATTTGATCCTATTTCGGCCTGTCCACCCATTTAAATCATTTATTTAGAAACCTAACCCAAGGTTCCCATGTTTTCCAGTATTTTTTACTTTTATTTTGAATAATGTGTGTTATTTCTTCCATCTTCCTAGTATCTTCCACTACCTGCTGCCACTCCTTGTAACTAGGAGGGTCCGACTCCTTGGGATCACTGACCTGGCCGCACTCAATAGATGTAAGGTAAGTGGGTCCTTTAATAATCCATTTTTAACCGTATCTAGGCTTAACAGGATTAATGGAGCATCTTCTACCAACATTTTAATTTTCGTTATTTCTGTAATTGTTTTCAAAATATTACCCCAAAAAACTTTCAGATCCATACACTTGCCCCAAATATGAGCATGTTTGGGGACATTTAAAACATTTTAAACTTGTGTGCTCAGTTTTTAAAAATGGTGTGTTCGGGTCCAAGTTTATACAAGATTTTATGTTTTCACACAATATTCCTAGTGAGCACCTCAATTTGTTGTGTGCATTGGCCATAAAATGTGTGTGCACAAGCGCTCGCCTTAGAGGAAACATTGTGGGCACGCTGTTTTTCTGTAGTTTGGGGCAGCAATTTTTGCTTGCAGTATCCTTGTCGTGAATCAGATTTTGTTAAGGCAAACTGAATGAGTGACAACATAAAATGGTGATAACGGAGCAACTCAATTAGCCTTTCTCTTTATATAGAAAAGTTTGAGTGGTTTTTAATTACCTCTACAGCCATTACAGAAGTGCTACTTTGTAAACAGTTGAAGTTTGAATAAGCATGATGTTTTCTACTTTTACACAAAAACATGACAAAATTACAGAATGCATGAGAATTAAAAACCCTCTCAAAGTGAAGCATTTTCCTAAATATTGGTTAAAGAAAGGAAGCGTATTTGTCCATTTAAACTCCTGTTCTGTAACAACGTGTGATTGGGCTCACATGAGAGATTGGTCTGTAAACTTGTTGGGGCTAGTGATGGGCGAATTTATTCGCCAGGCGCGAATTCGCGAAAAATTGTGCGGTTCGCCGCCAGCGAATAAATTCACGAAACGCCCGCGAAAATTCGCGGCAAAAATTCGCCGGCGTCAAAAAAAAATATCTGAAAAATGGACGCCAGCGTCAAAAACGGGCCCCGGCGTCAAAAACGGGCGCCGGCGTCAAGAAAACGGGCGCCGGCATCAAAAACGAGACGCCGGCACCGTTTCACGAATTTTTCGCCATTTCGCAAATTTTTCGGCGAAGCGAAATGGTGCAAATTCGCCCATCACTAGTTGGGGCTTATTTATCAAAATACAAATTACTCTGATTATTTCATTAAATCATTTGACCTTATTTTTTATTAAAAAATCACAATTTATTTGAATTTGGGATAACTCAAAAAAATCAATGAAAATTCGAATCGTAAATCACTCGAAATAGTTGATTTTTCAGGCTAATTCCAGTGAAGACCACAGAAACAGATTTTCGGATTTGGACTTTTTGCAGCCTCGGGATAAATCTTTTTATTTCACTAAAAATTCAGGTTTTTGTAGTTTAAAAAAAAAAAAAAAAATTTCAAGTTTTTGCCAATCAGACTTTAATAAATAACCCCATTGAGTCTCTAAAACCGAGATTGTAAGCTCTCAGGACCCACTGAATCCATGCAACATTTGCTACAGATGTCATATGTAGCAACCAATCATCAGTTAGTATTTATTGGTCATCGGTTTAAAGGCAAACATCTTATTGGCTGCTATGTGTTACGGCACCTGGGCAAATTGTGTGTCTTATTACATGTGGGGGGTTCTTTGCTCCTAATATAAGAAGTTGTAGTATGTAGCTAATGTAATTTCAATAGTTATAAATGTTTCAACCTGGCAATTATAGTTCTGTAAGTTTGAACCTGTAGTGTGTAAGGCATTTAAAGGTTTGAGATCTCATTCATTATCAATATTTTGTTCAGGAGAAATGTATTATAAGCAGTAATCAGCATGCCATGCTGGACATTTTCTAAGGATCTAAATGATGTGTGCAGAGTTTTATATTGGGCAAATTGCATTTAATCTGTTTATTAATGACTTGGAGCAGGTCAAAGAAAGCAATGTAAATGTGTTTGCCAATGACAATCTGGGTAGCTAAGTGACAGATGAAATCTAGTGTAATGTAATATAAGGTTATGTTCTTTGGATTTAAACATATGTAGACTATTTATACCTTTAATGGGGACTAATTTAGAAAAATCATTGATGGAAATACTCCTGGGCATTGTGAGTAGCTGAAACAGAAAGGAATTTAAAAGGGAGAAGTGGGTAATGTGTCTCCTTTAAAGTGCAGTGGTAAAGCACTGTCTAGATTCTGCAGTGCAATTTTGGTGTTCAGAATTTAGTAGTCCAACTAAAGTGATAAAAGCTGACGAGTTTGGGATTGTTTACATTGATAAGATGATGAACTAGCCATATAAGGAAATTTTGTGCTACTCACTAGTGATGGGCGAATTTATTCGCCATGCGCGAATTCACAGCGAATTGCAGTGATTCGCCGCCGGTGAATAAATTTGCAAAACCCTTGCGAAAATTCGCCAGCAAAAATTTGCCGGCGTCAAAAAAAATGGCGTAAAAAAAAACAGACACCATCGTAAAAAAAAAGGGTGCCAGCATTAAAAACGAGACGCCGGAGCCGTTTTGCGAATTTTTCGCAGTTTTGCGAATTTAGCAGGAAATTCACAAATTTTTCGGCGAAGCAAAATGCCCCAAATTCGCCCATCACTACTACACACTTTTAAATCCTTTTCTCTTCAGACAGCTGTGGGACAGGGACTGAGGGTATAGCATCCACCACCAGGAGGCTGGACACTGAAGAAGCAGAAGACTCCTCCCCTGGGGCTATACCCCTCTACCTTGTGCTACTGACTTCAGTTTTGTTCAACAGAGAATCAATAATATAACTATTAACTAGAAACTACAGTATATACAGTAGCAGACTATAATACCTTGAATACAGGCAACAGAGGGTTCACTTCTAGGGAAGGGAGGTCCTGTGTCCCACAGACGTCTGAAGAGAAAAGGATTTAATGGTGAGCAGCACAACATTTCCTTTTTTCTTACAGAGATCTGTGGGACACAGGGACCGTGGGGACATACCAAAGCTGTCTCCGAATCTACGGGGGAAGTGATGACCAACAAAGCTGGATGCACATCACAGGTGAATACGGGAAGTGACATCATCGTGATGAAGGTACGCATAGGAAGTTACTCGCCGAAGTTCCACCCTGCGCAGATTCCGGGAAAAAACTCTGAGTAAAAAATGCTGAGTAAAAAATAATCGGATTGCCACTCACCAATGAATACAGGGGCCACTGAGGAGCACGTCGCAGAGCTTAACACTGTGCATACTCACCAGTAGTTGGGCCCTTACGCTATGATAAGCCGGGGTCCTTCCCAGTTCCTTATCCTTCACTAGTGCGGGTGATAACTAACTCTCCATGTGAAAGGAGGATAGAATGGCTGAACGGTGTGCTCCGGGGGAGACTAACTCACCTGGCACTGCTAATCCCACATAGGGGGAAGCCACTTTAGAGTTATTCTGCTGTGGAAGCTCTGGGTGAACCCCTAGTGCCAGACACCTGCCTGTTAGAAATCCTTTGAGAATGGAAAAGGTCCTGTCTCCTTGAGGACACTGAAAAAACTGAAGTCAGAAGCACAAAGAAGTATAGCCCCAGGGGAGGAGTGTTCTGCTTCTTCAGTGTCCTGCCTCCTGGTGGTGGATGCTATACCCATGGTCCCTGTGTCCCACAGATCTCTGTATAAATTGAAAAAGGTCCCCAGGTGGAACTGAAACATTGGATTAAGATGTGCTTCACCAAGATCGAATAAATCTTGAATTTGTCACATGTAAGAGAGTGCAGATCAATCCATGCAATACATAGCTTCTTTGATCTTGCGCATCGCATAAATCATTTTGGATTTTGTGCTGGCATACAGAACAATACCTCATTCACCAGTAGATCCTTCAAGAGGAGATAAGAGCACATCTTTAAACTAAAATGGAATTCCATTTTATTTGCTGTGTAGGGCTGTGAATTTTTTGAATACTTTCACAGCTACCTATCTTACAGATACATGAGGTAGTTTTCCGAAAGTTTACAAAAGTAAATGCAATGTCTTCAGACACTAGCCTTAGTACAAAGTTGATTCAGGTACTAATTCAATTGTCTTTTTGTAATCAGGAAGCCCCAATCCTTCTCCTATTTTGCAAATTCCATTTAGCTTCATTTAGGGAGGGGGCCACATTCCTCTGGATTAACTAGATGTTTGGCAGGTTCCACTTGAAGAAAAGGTTGGACATGATGGATGTATATGTCTTCAGCTTTACCTTCTATGTAGTATGCAACTGTGTATCTGTGTCCCAGTCTCAAGTTTCGCACAGATAATAAATGAATCCTAGTATGAATTAAAGAGCAGTAAGCTTTTACTTCCTTATGAGCTCTATGAACATAGACAGCATCATAGCATAATAGTTCTTTACTACAAAGTGAAACCATGCTAAAAAATTCCTGTATAACACCTAAATGTAAAATTACACAAAGACCTACGACAAAATTTAAGATTTGTTATGGGGTTCATGTTTGTAATAAAGCCTCATATTTACAACATTAAAATTAATTTTGTGTCCCAGATTATTCCTAAAAACAAAGTCAGTCCTGGAAGAGCCTTTAATTTGCACCTGTATGTGAAAATCAGAAAATGACTTAGCCCAAATGGGCAATTATGTTGCAATTATCTTTTATATATAATAAAAGCATAGCGCTGCTCACATTTTTATATTGCTTTCCCCAAATAAATTTATTTTGCCTCGCTTTGGGATTTCCTTAAAATAGTTCCCTTGAAGTGGAACTCAAATTACCTTCATGGGAATTTTGGGTATGGTCAATCTAGAGAAAAATGAGTTTTCATGACATTTCATTCAATGATAAAATTATTCATTTAGACTGAAAAAATCTGTTTAAAAAACTCATTCACCCATTGAATTAAGGTCATTTTAGAGATGTAATCATAAAGTAGACGTGGGGGTGCAAGGGCTTTCAATTATGGTTCACAGGAGCAGTTAATTAACAGTCAGGTACTTTCAATTTAATATTATGTCACAGACTAAAATGTGCAGCCACTCCATCCCTTGCCTAAATGCAGCAATAACAGTAAAAGAAAAAAAAAGATACATAACCTAAAAAGTACAGCCATACTGCATATTATTTCAGATTATGCCCCTCATCTTTCAAACAATAGATTCTATGCTTATATGCTAAAAGAACTGAAACAAGTGAAAAACTGACTCATTGACAAAGTCCAATAGTCTACAAAATGTAAATGAAAAGTGTTAAGTATAAGGAACATTAGAACTAGAATCCAGAACTCACATTTCATTATAACATATTATCATAATATCATTATCATAACCTGTTTATCAAAATTCAGATTTGGGTAATTTTAGAGGCTTTTCCAACCTCAACTAAACTCACATTTTTAAAAAGCTCAAACGTTTCATTCTTTATTGAAAAAAAAAAACTTAAACAAATAAAAACATGAAATGAAAAATGCAAAAACAAATAAAAACATAGATGAAAAATATAAAACTTCAAAATCCTCATTGTCTTAAAAATATTTTGTGCGATTACAAGTGGAAAAGAGAATCAGAAAACCTCTAAAACCTTGAAATAAAGGACAGCTCCCATTGACTTCTACATGAACTTGGCAGCTTTTAGATGGGAAAGTTTTGTATTGAGAAAAATTTTTAAAATTTTTTGGGCATGTTTCCCAAGGGTCATATTTAGAGTTTATGGGAGTTTATAAAAACTCCCATAAAATTTAAATTCGAAAAAAAAAATTTTTAACAATTTTAAATTCTGGTGAATAGGATCGACCCCTGTAAATAAACGCGAATCAAATTCGAATCAAATTAGATTTGAGTTTTTTCACCAAAAAAAAATGTTTTGTGAAAAAAGATGTTTTTAAAAATAATTTTTACATTTTTGTTTAAAAAGACCACCAAATGAGCTCAAATAATTGTAGGAGGTCCCCCATAGGCTTAAACACCAATTCAGTAGGTTTCAGATAGTAAACAGTACAGTACATAATACATTTTGAATCAAATCGAATTTGGACTATTCCCTAGTCGAATTACACTAAAATAAACTCGAAATTCGAATTTGAAAATTAAAATTTTGAATTTGACCCTTGCGGGCAGATTTATCAAGGGTCAAAGTAAAAATTCGAAGTTCGAGCTATTTTTGTGTACTTCGACTATTGAATAGGCCAAAATTTGATTCGAATTTGAAAATAATTTGACTATTCAAATATTGAAATTTATCATGTACTGTCTCTTTAAAATTTCAACTTAGACAATTCGCCATCTAAAACCTGCCAAATTGCTGTTTTAGCCTATGGGGGACCTCCTAGAACCTATTTGGAGTCATTTAGTGGACTCAAAGTTTGAAATCAAAGTATTTTTTTTGAAAAACGTTGAATCGAAGTAGATCAAGTACAATCTTACTTTGATTCGATTGATTAGAATACAGCCTATTCGTATACAACAAAAACCTCGATTTTGTTAATAAATTTCAGTTGGTCTTTTTTTCTTCAAATTTCAAAGTTATGGGAGTTCAAAAAAATTTCCATTAATTCAAAATTCAACCCTTGATAAATCTGCCCCTTACTGTAAGAGGAATGATATAGTTAGTACAAGAATTGTTGCTGTTTTGCTGCAGGCTCCCATTAAACTGGTATTTATTTCTTGCAAGTAATTTAACTCTCCCTCGGCCAATCCTATTTTAGACCAGACATTAATATTATTATGATTTTTCAGTACTTATATAGAATTGCACTATCACCTTCACACACAATGGTCAGATTTATCAGAAGACAATTCATCTGCCTGTATGCTTTTTGAATGTAAATTCCAGAGGAAACCCATTCAAGGATGGGAAGAACATACAAACTCGTTGCACACAGCACAGGCATAGATCCATTATCCTGAAACCCGCTATACAGAAAGCTCCGAAATACGAAAAGGTTGTCTCCTATAGACTCTATTATAATCAAATAATCCAAATTTTGAAAAATTATTTCCCTTTTCTCTCTAATAAAACACTAATTTATACTTGATCCAAACTGAGATATAATTAATTCATTCTGTTGGGTTTATGTAATGTTTACATGATTTTCTGGTAGACTTACGGTATGAAGATTCAAATTATGGAAAGATCCATTATCCTGAAAACCCTGGTCCTGAGCATTCTGGATAGCAGGTCCCGTATCTGTACCCTGCCTGCAAATAAAGTTTGCCAAGTGCTACAAGGCCACGGTCCAAAGAAATTGGTATAAAAAGCATTCTGTTTTTATCAGAAAGTTTATACCAGATCATTGTAAAAGGATAAACTATTCATTTTGCCTAATGTGGGGCCTCTGCATTTTCAACATCCTTTGAAAGTTCAACTCCTTTTTCAATACAGGGGAAGGCTACAATTTATGCTTAATTTAAGGTGGTCAGACCATCTATTTAAAACCACAATCATACTATACATGTGCCTTGCACCCAGTTGTTGGTAGCACCATTTTACAGGAGTAAGAAAGAATTATAGGGTGGACATGCACATGAAGACCCTGGAATTAGCACCTGCTTTGACGAGGTGATGCTTTTAAAGGGATACTGTCATGGGAAAAAAAAATTTTTTCAAAATGAATCAGTTAATAGTGCTGCTCCAGCAGAATTCTGCACTGCAATCCATTTCTCAAAAGAGCAAACAGATTTTTTTATATTCAATTTGGAAATCTGACATGGGGCTAGACATATTGTCAATTTCCCAGCTGCCCCAAGTCATGTGACTTGTGCTCTGATAAACTTCAATCACTCTTTACTGCTGTACTGCAAGTTGGAGTGATATCACCCCCTCCCTTCCCCCCCCCAGCAGCCAAACAAAAGAACAATGGGAAGGTAACCAGATAACAGCTCCCTAACACAAGATAACAGCTGACTGGTAGATCTAAGAACAGCACTCAATAGTAAAAACCCATGTATATTGAGAAGGAAAAACAGCAGCCTGCCAGAAAGCATTTCTCTCCTAAAGTGCAGGCACAAGTCACATGACCAGGGGCAGCTGGGAAATTGACAAAATGTCTAGCCCCATGTCAGATTTCAAAATTCAATATAAAAAAATCTGTTTGCTCTTTTGAGAAATGGATTTCAGTGCAGAATTCTGCTGGAGTAGCACTATTAACTGATGCATTTTGAAAAAAAACATGTTTTCCGATGACAGGGTCCCTTTAAGACTCCCTTGCTGCATTAAACCTAGTGATGGGTGAATTTATTTGGCAGGCGCGAATAAATTCGTGAAACTGCCTCAAAAATTCGCAGGCGTAAAAAAAACATGGACGCGGGCATCCGTTTTTTTGGATTCTGGCACATTTTCACCAGCAAATGTGCACTGGCATTCAAAAACGGATGCCGGCGTCAGAAATGAGACGCTAATGGGGGTGCGCAAATTTTTTGCCATTTTGCAAACTTCAGGGGAAATTCGCAAAATTTTCAGCGAAGCGGGACAAATTTGCCTATCGCTAATTAAACCTACCTAATGGATTACTGGAATTAATGCTTACACTGGTGCTATGATCATTAGCACACAAGAAATTAAACAACTGTCATGTGAATGCAACTTGTGCATAATTTACCAAGGCAGATTTAAATTTCACCCTGTAAATCCATTCTTCAGACCTGATCTTATTGTTTAAGAAGGAAACCCTGAGACACTATGTAGGAGTTTCTAATTCTGAACGTGTTCAAGTAGGGAGTCTACATCTAAGCTATTGTGCAGACTGGAAAATCTGCAAGGAGAGAAAGAGTTCATTCTTTAGACAATTAAGCATTACAAACACAAATTATTATATCTACTATTTGGTAGACTCGGTAGCTACTGATGTTTCTTCAGCTTTATATGTTTCAAATGAATATTTATGAAACTTTTCAATTTCTGATGTTAAAAGACATGCAAGTAAAGCATCTTGTGCCTACACTTTGAATGATGTGCTTAGAGATCCTGTCTTCTTGCTTCTGCTTAAAGATTTAACATTTGCTTGATAAGCATTAGTGAAACACATGATTTATTTCCCTTCTTCCTTAAATTAACAGTGATAAAAATCCAGGGATTTGACACTGCTTTATATATTCAACACATTTTGCTTATAGCATTTAAGAAACATTGTGATATTTTGCAAGAATCTTGTTTGCAGAAATTTATTTACAGTTGAATTTAATTTACAGGGAAAGCGTAGTTTATTTTTTCCTGTAGCCACCACACTACAATGAAACATATCCTGGACTATGTACCTGTGTAGTCTGTTTAGTTCATAGGACCACAGATTCCATGTGTGCAATATTTAAAGATGGGTTCAGCTATTATGGTCTTTTTATCATGATTGCACACTGCCTTTGCCTGGAGGCAAAACATTTTTGTGGCAACCCTCTGCATTGTAGAAACAATTTTTTTTTTTTTTGCCAATTGTGCTTATTTCTCATTAATAAAGGAGCTCTGTTTATTTATTAGTGCAGGTGTTATGCAGAATGCTCGGGACTTGGGATTTTCCAGATAAGAGATATTTCTAGTAGACCTTCAGTCTACTAGAAAATCATGTAAAATTAAATAAATCCAATAAGGATTCATTTAATCTTAGTTTGGATCAGGTACAAGGTACGGTATTATTACTACAGAGAAAAAGGAAATCATTTTTAAAAATGTGGATTATTCGGATAAAATGGAATCGGCCTTTCTGTAATTTGGAGCTTTCTGGATTACGGGTTTCTTGATAACCCATCCCATACCTGTACCCCAAACGGAAATGTAACCAAAGCCATTCCCACAAAGAAACATTGAGGTTTGTTAATATCAGTAACCAGCAACTAGTTTGAGCATTGTATTGCAAGTTAATTTTGTTGGGTCAACTTTTATGGTTTCCATAAGCACACCCCCCCATACCCCCTGATGGGCCAGGGAGATTGACAAACAGGGGGGGAGGGACAGGCTTTTCCACCTCCCCATCCACTCCTACAGACTTTCTTTCCCTCACACCTAGGAACTGGAATAGGGCAAAAGAGGTATGTGCCCAGTGCTCCCAACTGTTGCGTCCTAGGCACGCACCTCTTCGGCCTACCCCTAGTTCCAACTTTGTCAGTCAGAAAATGAAAGCAAGGTCTACTTGACTGCTAAGATCAGCTCTATTAAGAGCCTACTAGGAACCAGTCACTTTTGGATCTTGTAATGATTAGATTATATTCCTGAAAGTGTTGTGTGTTTTTTTTTTCATTAGAAGCAGCACAAATAAAACACTAATTAAGATGTACATTTATATCCACTGTCACTAATGCATCTTGATCACATGCTGAGCCTTCCTGGTTTAGAATGTTTGTACGAGGCAATTAAATAGCAGTTGTGCATAAATAGCAGCATATGATGATTTGTTTGCTTCTCCTCAGGAGATGTATTTGTGTTCACTGACCTTGTTAATAAGGAGCTTCTGCACAACAGATAACCATATGACACATAACCATAATTATCTACTTGAGAAAACCTCTAAATACATCTTTTCACTATTCACCTACAGCAGTGTTTCTCAAAACCATGGGAAGGTGCAGAGACTTTGGTGGGGAAAGCCTAAAGTGGGACTTGGGAAAAAAAAATCTGTTGTAGTGGAAACCGAAACTGAAAGTCATTTAGAACAAACTTTGGAATGAACAATGATTAGCTGTAGTAGATGGTATAGTTTTCAAAACTGCTATGAGCTAAAGAGGACATTGGACACATTTGGTGCAAAGTCCAGTAACTGCAGCATACTGTCAGATGAAATGGCTTGCCATGTTTTGTCTACTTGATATTTTAAACTAATAAAATCACATTGCTGAAAAGCCATTTTATCTGACTATGCTGCAGTTACTGGACTTTACATAGTAGAGTCCTGCAGCGGGTCATGTACCCGCAAAAACCTGCGGTACCCTGCGGGTTGTGTTTAGAAGTTCCAGGTTCGGGTTCTGCGCGTTTGCAGGTTGCGAGTCGGGCCGCGGGTCTTTTCAATATCGATATTCACTCCTTTCTTCTGGTCACGTCTACTTCCGATGACGTCACTTTTGGTTTACAATGACAGCACTTCCTGTTTCACTCATTTTTTTTCTGATCACGTCTGCTTCCGATGATGTCACTTCCGGTTTACAATGACATCGCTTCCTGATTCTCAATGGTCAGCGGGTCACGGGTTCGAGTTGCGGGTAAGGTACTTGCGGGTAGGGTCGGGTAGCGGGTCCAAGCGGGTAAGAATGCGAGTTGCGGGTCCGGGTTGCGGATTGCGGGTACGGTTCAGGTTCGGGTCCCAAAAAATGGACCTGCGCAGGACTCTATTACATAGGATTCTCCTGACCAGTGGCAGGTTGGGTTAATTACTGCTAAGTAAATGATCCTAAAGGATTTGAGTGCTCCATTATTGTGAAATTAATTGAACAAATGTGGAAATTAAATTGAGGAAAACCAATACAAAAAAACCACAATGGTGTAGCCAAACAGCCTTGATGCAGCTTTTGTGGTGTCTTTACATTCCAGGCCACTTTGCAATTTATTTCAATATAAAATCAATAAACTAGCTAGAAATTGAAGATAAACCTTAAGACGTACTATAATCTATTGCCACTCGCCTCTTCCTTTACATCCTTCATCCTTCACATTGCCCTCTCTCATGTGGGATACCTTGAGGCTCTGTTCTTGGACCCTTCTATTTTTAATAAACAATACCAATCTTGGTGAATGTATCAGCTCCTTTGGGCTTCAGTATTATTTAAATGCAGATCATACTCAACCCCACCCTCATGTACAGACCTGCTATTACTTCTAGCTTATACCACCAATTATCTATCAGCAATCTCTTAGTATACATCCTCTTGTTGGCTCTAACTAAACATAGAATAAATCTCAACTGGAAAACTCTCCACCTTCTACATTGAATCTCCATAAAAAAAATTACTATTAGCATTGAGAACAACCACATAGCTCCATTTCCCCAAGTAATCTTGGGAATAACTGACCTCTTGTTTGCCCCTTATATTGAGATGCTAATCTATTGTGCCCCCTTCAGTTTAGGAATATGTCCCATATTTAACACTTAAATGAAACAAATAAAATATTAATTAATTTATTCTATCATCTTATCCTTATATGCTCTATTAACACTCATGGCAACCCTACGCGTGAAATACTTGACCCATTTTCTTTCATCTTTGTTCATGATGTCATCTTTGTTCATGATGTCATCTTTGTTCATGATGTGGAATCCTCCACATTGCTGTGTCCAGATATCAGTTTCCCCTGTCAGTTCCTTAGCAGTGACTATAGTCAGTGTACAAGTTTTTCATTCATTAAAATGTATTTAATTGCATTACCAGTCAACACTACACTCAACTCCATGAAGGCGCTAGTGTTCATGGGAGAAAATAAAATATTTGTTTTCGTATAAAATATCCAATTGTCAATGATCAGATGGAAGCGAGAAACGCAACAAAGCACACAGTCAATTAAACTGAACTAATCGTTGTTGGAGAGGGATAAAAGGCTAAGGAGGGACTGCAAGGCATTTACAGGGTTACCATAAAGTCTGCTGCTTAATGCTGGAGAGGATTAGACACTCTGGCATTTGCATGGTTGGCATAAGGCCCATTTGGCTTACGCAGACGGGGACTGGAAGACCAATCATTCGCATAGCTGGCATTAAAGCGTGTTGATTAATGGAGAAAATCAAGAGGTACACTTGCATAATCAAAGGGTTGAGAATTAGATAGCCAAGCACCTGCAGTATTGGCAGCTCCGCTCGATAGCTGATGCATAAGAGGTTATAATGACCAAGTTTTCTGTGACTACCAATAATGTTTCTGGATTGCAGGAAAGCATGGTTCAATTCATTATTTAAATGGCAATAGTCTCCTTTTTTCAATATAATATTAGTCATATGCTTGGCATTATGTACTATTGATTATAAAAGTGAGATTGATTACACTATTAGGAAGTGCTTGTAGCACTTCTCCCTTAGTCCCCTTATTGGGTGAAAGATTTCAGAATTCTATGCCAGGTCTCACTTCACCTGCATTGTACACGCATTAGACGAGAATAATTTACGCTAGTTATTCAGGAAAGAAGAAGGGAAAATGACCAATTTAATGTGACAGCTTTGTAATAATTTGTACATTAGCACAAATGTTGTTAATTAAATTTGTTTCACTTTGTGACAAATCAAAATTCTCGATACCGTAGAGAAAGTAGCAAGAGATTGTTGACTTTGGATTAACCCAGTTACCTATAAAGGTAGACCTGCATCATTCTGGTTACTAAGACAATATTATTATCCTTTATTTATGTAAAAACTGACATATGAATTCCATAGGCTGATTTCAGCCCCTACAGCTGGCAGCAGACTCCTTCTTCTTTCAAATCAGGAACCATTGTATTTGCCCCAGCGGATCTCAGCATGAAATGCATAGTCTTGCATTTTAAGGCTAGGGCCAGAGGGGGCAGAAATCAGCCTGGCTGATCCACAGGTAAATCCGCAGACTGGTTTCAGCTCCTGACCTCTAGCTGAATCTTCTTGTCTGTTTCCATCCGGAAGCCTTGTGTGACGAACAGACTCAGCGGATTTCAGAGAAGAAATGAGAGACTTTGGACTTGGAGTGATCCCCACCCTACACCAGTGAAGCTTATAATATAAGTCCCCTATTATATTGCAATAGAACACTAGGGCCAGATGACCGAAACAGGTGATAAACTTTGTACCTCAAATTATAGTAAAGGATTCGCACAGATGCACCAATGTGCTAACAAATCAAAAAAGACTACAATAAATATAATTATGATTGTGCAATCAGTAACTTTATTGTCAAGTATAAGAAATTCCATTAAGGCATTAAAGAATCATTTCACTTTGCAATAATTAGCACATTATTCATTTAATTTGTTTGTATCTGTGCATAATGCTATGTTGCACAACGCTGAGTACCTGCATTTTAATATGTACTGTGCAACATTATATAGTATTGTTTTGAACAATTGATTGTCTCAGTATGGAAATCCTGATATAATATATAATGGCCAGAGAGCAGTTGGGTCTACTGATGATTTAGTGGCAATGGGAATTATACCTTCTGCATCAGACTCCATCCTGATGCGCATACAGAGATTTTACAATTCCAAAAGCACTCTGTATCATAACAGGCATTAAAGGGCAATGTTATCAAATGACTAACATTCATAGAAGCTTCAGTATAGCTTTCCTGAAACCATGCTTGTTGCTCACTTAGAAATAATTGCTTAGTTGCTTCCACAAGGACTGTTGCAATTATAGATATTTTATACAAATGCAGTAAAATTCATTAACTGGCCATATCCTGCGTTATGGACAAAACGCAATGCAGATCATCGTCCTAGAGTAATAATAATACAAATATGAAAACTCAGATAACAAAAGAATAAATTAAAGAATGCAGCAATGGCACTCATGAAGTGGAAAATGGAATGACCAAAGCCTCTTTATTATCACAGATTTTTTTAAAAATTGTCATTTACAGGATCTTGAGGATTCTATTATTGAAAGCAATATAGATAATGGATATTAAAGCTTATTAGTGGATTGTTTTTCCTGTAAACAACCCTTTACATTTTCTCCAGTGAACTTTTGTAGTAAGAGTTTATATTTGTCTTACCATTAGAAGATGAAGATACTTTTGGCTAAGATCGTTCTGTATAGGAAAAAAAAGCAAATCCAAAATCATGGCTACATACAGAAAGCATAACCAATTTCTAAGAAGAGAGATAAGTAGAGATGTCGCGAACTGTTCGCCGGCGAACTTGTTCGCGCGAACATCGGGTGTTCGCACTCGCCGGAAGTTCGCGAACGTCCCGCGACGTTCGCCATTTTGGGTTCGCCATTGTTGGCGCTTTTTTTTGCCCTCTCACCCCAGACCAGCAGGTACATGGCAGCCAATCAGGAAGCTCTCCCCTGGACCACTCCCCTTCCCTATAAAAACCGAAGCCCTGCAGCGTTTTTTCACTCTGCCTGTGTGTGCTGAAGAGATAGTGTAGGGAGAGAGCTGCTGCCTGTTAGTGATTTCAGGGACAGTTGAAAGTTTGCTGGCTAGTAATCGTTTTGATACTGCTCTGTTATTGGAGGGACAGAAGTCTGCAGGGGTTTGAGGGACATTTTAGCTTAGGTAGCTTTGCTGGCTAGTAATCTACCTTCTACTGCAGTGCTCTGTATGTAGCTGCAGTGGGCAGCTGTCCTGCTTCTGATCTCATCTGCTGACTGCTGCAATAACAGTAGTCCTTGTAAGGACTGCTTTTATTTATTTTTTTGTTGTTTTACTACTACTACTACTACTACTACTATAAGAGCCCAGTGCTATTAGTCTAGCAGTGTTGGGGAGTGGGACTGGTGTGCTAATCTGCTGCTCCTAGTAGTTCAGCAGCACCAACTTTAATTTTTTTTTTTAATATTCATTTTTTTTTTATTTTACTTTTTTTATTTTACTACCGCTGTAGTAGTGTATAAGTTGACCTTTTAGGCATTATTTGCCCTGTAGGCATTATTTGCACACTGTTTTCTTCAACCCGCCATCGAGCTGTGTGACCTTGTTCCCATTCTGTCTAAATATCCATAATATTACCGTCTCCAGAAAAAACACCGGAGTCACTTTTTTCAAGCAGCATTCATATATTTTACGTAATCCGTATCCACCGCTGTAGTAGTGTATACGTTGGCCTTGTAGGCATTATTTGCACACTGTTTTCTTCAACCCGCCATCGAGCTGTGTGACCTTGTTCCCATTCTGTCTAAATATCCATAATATTACCGTCTCCAGAAAAAACACCGGAGTCACTTTTTTCAAGCAGCCATAATATATTTTACGTAATCCGTATCCACCGCTGTAGTAGTGTATACGTTGGCCTTGTAGGCATTATTTGCACACTGTTTTCTTCAACCCGCCATCGAGCTGTGTGACCTTGTTCCCATTCTGTCTAAATATCCATAATATTACCGTCTCCAGAAAAAACACCGGAGTCACTTTTTTCAAGCAGCCATAATATATTTACGTAATCCGTATCCACCGCTGTAGTAGTGTATACGTTGGCCTTGTAGGCATTATTTGCACACTGTTTTCTTCAACCCGCCATCGAGCTGTGTGACCTTGTTCCCATTCTGTCTAAATATCCATAATATTACCGTCTCCAGAAAAAACACCGGAGTCACTTTTTTCAAGCAGCCATAATATATTTTACGTAATCCGTATCCACCGCTGTAGTAGTGTATACGTTGGCCTTGTAGGCATTATTTGCACACTGTTTTCTTCAACCCGCCATCGAGCTGTGTGACCTTGTTCCCATTCTGTCTAAATATCCATAATATTACCGTCTCCAGAAAAAACACCGGAGTCACTTTTTTCAAGCAGCCATAATATATTTTACGTAATCCGTATCCACCGCTGTAGTAGTGTATACGTTGGCCTTGTAGGCATTATTTGCACACTGTTTTCTTCAACCCGCCATCGAGCTGTGTGACCTTGTTCCCATTCTGTCTAAATATCCATAATATTACCGTCTCCAGAAAAAACACCGGAGTCACTTTTTTCAAGCAGCCATAATATATTTTACGTAATCCGTATCCACCGCTGTAGTAGTGTATACGTTGGCCTTGTAGGCATTATTTGCACACTGTTTTCTTCAACCCGCCATCGAGCTGTGTGACCTTGTTCCCATTCTGTCTAAATATCCATAATATTACCGTCTCCAGAAAAAACACCGGAGTCACTTTTTTCAAGCAGCCATAATATATTTTACGTAATCCGTATCCACCGCTGTAGTAGTGTATACGTTGGCCTTGTAGGCATTATTTGCACACTGTTTTCTTCAACCCGCCATCGAGCTGTGTGACCTTGTTCCCATTCTGTCTAAATATCCATAATATTACCGTCTCCAGAAAAAACACCGGAGTCACTTTTTTCAAGCAGCCATAATATATTTTACGTAATCCGTATCCACCGCTGTAGTAGTGTATACGTTGGCCTTGTAGGCATTATTTGCACACTGTTTTCTTCAACCCGCCATCGAGCTGTGTGACCTTGTTCCCATTCTGTCTAAATATCCATAATATTACCGTCTCCAGAAAAAACACCGGAGTCACTTTTTTCAAGCAGCCATAATATATTTTACGTAATCCGTATCCACCGCTGTAGTAGTGTATACGTTGGCCTTGTAGGCATTATTTGCACACTGTTTTCTTCAACCCGCCATCGAGCTGTGTGACCTTGTTCCCATTCTGTCTAAATATCCATAATATTACCGTCTCCAGAAAAAACACCGGAGTCACTTTTTTCAAGCAGCCATAATATATTTTACGTAATCCGTATCCACCGCTGTAGTAGTGTATACGTTGGCCTTGTAGGCATTATTTGCACACTGTTTTCTTCAACCCGCCATCGAGCTGTGTGACCTTGTTCCCATTCTGTCTAAATATCCATAATATTACCGTCTCCAGAAAAAACACCGGAGTCACTTTTTTCAAGCAGCCATAATATATTTACGTAATCCGTATCCACCGCTGTAGTAGTGTATACGTTGGCCTTGTAGGCATTATTTGCACACTGTTTTCTTCAACCCGCCATCGAGCTGTGTGACCTTGTTCCCATTCTGTCTAAATATCCATAATATTACCGTCTCCAGAAAAAACACCGGAGTCACTTTTTTCAAGCAGCCCATAATATATTTTACGTAATCCGTATCCACCGCTGTAGTAGTGTATACGTTGGCCTTGTAGGCATTATTTGCACACTGTTTTCTTCAACCCGCCATCGAGCTGTGTGAGCTTGTTCACATTTTGTCTAAATATTGATAATATTATCGTCTCTAGAAAAACCACTTGAGTTACTTTTTTTCAAGCAGCATTCATATATTTTACGTAATCCGTATCCACCGCTGTAGTAGTGTATACGTTGACCTTGTAGGCATTATTTGCACACTGTTTTCTTCAACCCGCCATCGAGCTGTGTGACCTTGTTCACATTTTGTCTAAATATTGATAATATTATCGTCTCTAGAAAAACCACTTGAGTTACTTTTTTTCAAGCAGCATTCATATATTTTACGTAATCCGTATCCACCGCTGTAGTAGTGTATACGTTGACCTTGTAGGCATTATTTGCACAGTGTTTTCTTCAACCCGCCATCGAGCTGTGTGACCTTGTTCACATTTTGTCTAAATATTGATAATATTATCGTCTCTAGAAAAACCACTTGAGTTACTTTTTTTCAAGCAGCATTCATATATTTTACGTAATCCGTATCCACCGCTGTAGTAGTGTATACGTTGACTTTGTAGGCATTATTTGCACAGTGTTTTCTTCAACCCGCCATCTAGCTGTGTGTATTATCGTTTCCAGAAAAACCAACTGAGTTTTTGTTGTTGTTGTTGTTTTTTTAAAAATAATGCCAGGAAAAGGCAGGCCGCCACGCAGAGGCCGTGCTAGGGGCCGTGCTGCTATGCAATCCTGTGGCCCTAGCAAATTGCCCAGTTTTAAAAAGCCAATGACCCTGAACTCCCAAAATGCTGAAGAGGTAGTTGACTGGCTTACACAGCACACCCCATCCTCTACCGTTTCTAACTTTACCACAACATCCTCCTCATCCTCCACTGCTATGGCCACCCCACGTAACACTTCCTCCACCACCGGTGCCCCTTCTTCACTGGGGTCAGAGGAGTTATTTTCCAATGAGTTTCTTGAACTGAGTAATGCGCAACCATTATTGCCAGAAGAAGATGAAGGAGATGAGGACCTTACACCAGATTTAATTCTGGCAGAGAACACGATAGAGATGGACATAATGAGTGATGAGGAGGAGGTCCCCGCTGCTGCTTCCTTCTGTGATGTGTCAGAAGAAATTGATGCATCTGAGGAGAATGATGATGAGGAGATTGATGTTTTGTGGGTGCCTAGTAGAAGAGAGCAAGAGGAGGGTAGTTCAGATGGAGAGACGGAGAGTCAGAGAGGCAGTAGGAGAATAAGACTTAGAAGAAGCAGGGAGGACAGCCCGCAGGGATCAGTAGGGCAACAACATGTATCGGCACCTGTGTTCAGCCGGCCAACGCACCCGCCATTGCCGCCAATACCGCAAACTCCGCCAACTTCTACTGTTACCGCCAGATCGCACACTTCCAAAAAGTCAGCAGTGTGGGATTTTTTTAATGTGTGTGCCTCTGACAAAAGCATTGTAATTTGCAATGAGTGCAGTCAGAAACTGAGCCTTGGTAAGCCCAACAGCCACATAGGTACAACTTCTATGCGAAGGCACATGAGCGGCAAGCACAAAGCACTTTGGGAGCAACACCTCAAAGGCAACAGGCAAACTAAAAGCCACACTCCTTCTGGTCCAGCATCTTACTGCTCTACCTCTGCTCTCCTTGACCCGTCTGAACCACCCTCCACTCCGCCTTCCACCTTGACCACCTGTTCCCATTCCCAGTCATCTGCCACCAGCCAAGTTTCTGTGAAGGCCATGTTTGAGCGTAAGAAGCCAATGTCTGACTGTCACCCCCTTGCCCGGCGTCTGACAGCTGGCTTGTCTGCACTCTTAGCCCGCCAGCTTTTACCATACCAGCTGGTGGACTCTGAGGCCTTCAGCAAATTTGTAGCAATTGGGACACCGCAGTGGAAGGTACCCAGCCGCAATTTTTTTTCTAAAAAGGGAATACCACACCTGTACCAACATGTGCAGAGCCAAGTTACCGCATCTCTGTCACTTAGTGTTGGGCCAAAGGTCCATATGACTACTGACGCATGGTCCTCCAAGCATGGTCAGGGCAGGTATGTCACCTACACTGCCCACTGGGTGAACTTGGTAATGGCTGGGAAGCAGGGAATGGGTAGCTCAACAACAACAGTGGAGTTGGTGTCACCGCCACGGATTGCACGCGGTTCTGCCACCACCTCTACTCCTCCATCGCTCTCTACCTCGTCTTCTTCTTCTTCTTACTCTGCTGCTGGGTCCTCCTTCTCCTCCTCCACACCTGTGCACCCCCAGCTCCCCCTAGGCTATTCGACGTGCCAGGTACGCCGTTGTCACGCTGTCTTGGGGATGACGTGCCTGGAAAGCAAAAACCATACCGGATCTGTACTCCTGTCATCTCTGCAGTCACAGGCCGATCGGTGGCTGACCCCACACCAACTGCAGATCGGAAAAGTGGTGTGTGACAATGGAAGCAATCTGTTGGCAGCGTTGAGACTAGGCAATTTAACACATGTGCCCTGCATGGCACATGTGTTAAATTTAATAGTCCAACGTTTTGTCTCCAAGTACCCAGGATTCCAGGACGTTCTCACCCAGTCCAGAAAGGTGTCGGCCCATTTCAGACGTTCCTACACAGCCATGGCACGCCTTGCTGACATTCAGCAGCGCTACAACATGCCAGTCAGGCGTTTGATTTCTGACAGCCAGACTCGCTGGAATTCAACGCTCCTTATGTTGGAACGTCTGCTGCAACAACAAAGGGCCGTCAACGAGTACCTTTTTGAACTGGGTGGTAGGACTGGATCTGCACAGCTGGGGATTTTTTTCCCCCGTTACTGGGTGCTTATGCGCGATGCCTGCAGGCTCATGCGACCTTTTGAAGAGGTGACAAATATGGTCAGTCGCACCGAAGGCACCATCAGCGACCTAATACCCTTCGCTTTCTTCCTGGAGCGTGCCGTGCGACGAGTGACAGATGAGGCTGTAGACCAGCGTGACGAGGAGCTGGAAGCGCGCGATTTCTGGTCGGAATCACCAGAACGAACCCAGGCACCTGCTGCAACGCAGGGAGAGGTGCCAGAAGTGGAGTCAGAGGAGGAAGGTGGCTTTGTGGAGGAGGAGGAGGAGGACCAACAGGAGCAGGCTTCCCAGGGGGCTAGTGGTGACCTTTTGGGGACCCCTGGTCTTGTACGTGGCTGGGGGGAGGAGACCGTGGATGATGCAGTCCTTGATAATGAGGAAGCGGAGATGGATAGCTCTGCATCCAACCTTGTGAGAATGGGGTCTTTCATGCTGTCATGCCTGTTGAAGGACCCCCGTATCAAGAGGCTTAAGGAGAAGGACCTGTACTGGGTCGCAACGCTACTAGACCCTCGGTACAAGCATAAAGTGTCAGAAATGTTACCAACATACCACAAGTCCGAAAAGATGCGGCATTTACAAACCAGCCTGCAAAACATGTTGTACAATGCTTTTAAGGGTGATGTCACTTCAGGAACTCATCAACATTCCAGGGGCAGAGGTGCCAGTAATCCTGCCACGAGCACACCTGCAAGGACAAAGGCCTTTGGCCAGTCTGTAACATCAGACATGCAAATGTTTTTCTGTCCAAGGCAGCGCCACAACCCTTCTGGATCCACCCTCAAAGAACGCCTCGACCGGCAGGTAGCGGACTACCTGGCATTAACTGCAGATATCGACACTCTGAGGAGCGATGAACCCCTGGACTACTGGGTGCGCAGGCTTGATCTGTGGCCAGAGCTGTCACAATTTGCCATGAACCTCTTGTCTTGCCCAGCCTCAAGTGTGCTCTCAGAAAGGACCTTCAGTGCAGCAGGAGGGATTGTAACTGAGAAGAGAACTCGCCTAGGTCACAAAAGTGTCGATTACCTGACCTTTATTAAAATGAATGAGGGGTGGATCTCGGAGGGTTACTGCACGCCGGAAGACTTGTTCTGACTTCTATGCAGCTGTCCTTCTCTTCAAGCCTCATGACTCCACACACAGCTGTCCTTTAGCGTCCTCCTCCTCCCTCCGCCACCGTTACAAACTAGGGTGCAAACCCTACTGGTTTAATTTTTTCTGGCCTCTGTGCTTCAGTGGCTGCGACCAAAAAAATGCCTATTTTCTGCATTTATATGACATAATTTTTCTGGCCTCTGTGCTTCAGTGGCTGCAACCAAAAAAATTTATATTTTCAGCATTTATATGGCATAATTTTTCTGTCAACTGTGCTTCAGTGGCTGCGACCAAACAAATGCATATTTTCTGCATTTATATGGCATAATTTTTCTGGCCTCTGTGCTTCAGTGGCTGCAACCAAAAAAATTACTATTTTCAGCATTTATATGGCATAATTTTTCTGGCAACTGTGCTTCAGTGGCTGCGACCAAAAAAATGCATATTTTCTGCATTTATATGGCATAATTTTTCTGGCCTCTGTGCTTCAGTGGCTGCAACCAAAAAAATTTATATTTTCAGCATTTATATGGCATAATTTTTCTGTCAACTGTGCTTCAGTGGCTGCGACCAAAAAAATGCATATTTTCTGCATTTATATGGCATAATTTTTCTGGCCTCTGTGCTTCAGTGGCTGCAACCAAAAAAATTTATATTTTCAGCATTTATATGGCATAATTTTTCTCGCAACTGTGCTTCAGTGGCTGCGACCAAAAAAATGACTATTTTCAGCATTTATATGGCATATTTTTTCTGGCCTCTGTGCTTCAGTGGCTGTGGCCAAAAAAACTGGGCAAACAATGCCTACAAGGTCAACGACGTTGACCTTGTAGGCATTGTTTGCCCAGTTTTTTTGGCCACAGCCACTGAAGCACAGAGGCCAGAAAAAATATGCCATATAAATGCTGAAAATAGTCATTTTTTGCCATACGTTGACTCAACGTATATGGCAAAAAATGACTATTTTCAGCATTTATGTGGCATATTTTTTCTGGCAACTGTGCTTCAGTGGCTGCAACCAAAAAAACTGGGCAAACAATGTCTACAAGGTCAACGTATGGCGAAAAATGACTATTTTCAGCATTTATATGGCATATTTTTTCTGGCAACTGTGCTTCAGTGGCTGCGTCCAAAAAAACTGGGCAAACAATGTCTACAAGGTCAACGTATGGCGAAAAATGACTATTTTCAGCATTTATATGGCATATTTTTTCTGGCAACTGTGCTTCAGTGGCTGCGTCCAAAAAAACTGGGCAAACAATGCCTACAAGGTCAACGTATGGCAGTTGTTTAAAGAGAACAGTAGATTACTAGCCAGCAAAGCTACCTAAGCTAAAATGTCCCTCAAATCCCTGCAGACTTCTGTCCCTCCAATACAGAGCAGTATCAAGCAGATTACTAGCCAGCAAACTTACTATCATCTGTCCCTGAAATCACTAACAGCTCTCCCCCTACACTATCTCTTCCAAGCACACACAGGCAGATTTTTCAGATACATTTTTGCCCTTGATCCCCCTCTGGCATGCCACTGTCCAGGTCGTTGCACCCTTTAAACAACTTTAAAATCATTTTTCTGGCCAGAAATGTCTTTTCTAGATGTTAAAGTTCGCCTTCCCATTGAAGTCTATGGGGTTCGCGAACCGTTCGCGAACCGCTCGCATTTTTGCGCAAGTTCGCGAATATGTTCGCGAACTTTTTTTCCGACGTTCGCTACATCCCTAGAGATAAGGTTATAAGACAGTATATTGTACCTACTGCAAGTCAAAGTTGTGGTAGGCTTGTACCTAACCTGAGTGTGTGGCATCATAGGACATTTGATTCATCAGAACTGTTGGAGAATATGGGGAATTTAGCTGCAACAGTTCTTGTAAATATCATGATGCAAGCTTGCCTCACAAAGCAACTGCAATTTATATCCATTTCTGTGTCTTTAAGCTTCAAAGGAGTTAATGAATGTGCCCAAGATTTGGAACTGGGTAGGGATCTATTGGAATCTTGGAAAAGTAATCAGCACAACGATTATCTCTCCTGTAGAAACTTGGTGCACGTTCCTCAGTGGCCACTTTCCACTGATATCACAACGACCTTCAGATGCTGGTGCTGTTCGGCATACAAAGGTCGTAGGGATCTATTGGAGACTGTTTTGAAACCTTTTTGTTGCTGTACCTGTTTCCATACAGTTTTAAAATATCTCTTCTTGATTTTCAATCATGCTCATCCTTTCTCACTGAAGGAGCATCTTGTTTGTTGTTTTTTGGACCTCTCAAAATAGCTGATTTTGTTATTGTTTTCAGTCTGAATTTCTCCTCAAAGGAACAGGCTTTCATAGCTACTTACACAGACAATGACTTACTTTGGATTTATTTTGTTGACTCTTTCTTGATTTTCTTCCAATCTATGGTAAATCCCATCTCCCACCATCCATACTTAAAACCTTCTACAGAGGGACTATCGAGACTTTCTTGAGCAGCTGTATCACTGTCTGGGCTGGGAACTGTACTGTCATGGGAAGACCCTACAGAGGAGAGTGAAGACAGCAGAGAAGATCAGAGGTGTCTCTCTTCCTTCCATCAAGAACATTTACATAACTTGCTGCATCCGTAAAGCCACCAGCATTGTGGCTGATCCAACAAACCCCTCACACTCACTGTTCACACTCCTGCCATCTGGAAAAAGGTACCGAAGCATTAGGGCCCTCACTACCAGACTGTGTAACAGTTTCTTCTCCAAAGCCATAAGGCTCCTGAATACTCAGGGACCGGACAGATCTCTTACACACTATATACCACAAAGTTACACAGCCACTGTACGCCATTGTGTAAATAAATAGCCATTGGATACAATTGTTGTGCTCTATGAGCACATCTATATGTTCTTACTACTATCATATCACAATACACCCATCATGTCTGACGTTTAGCATTATTTACTCAACATATTACATCTGCTGAGTGTGCACTGTATTGTCCTGTCCCTGCACTATGCTGACCTGTCTTGCAGGAGTTGCATATTTTTGCACTTGCACTTTTTGCACTAAGCTGTCCTGTCTTGCAGGAGTTGCATATTTTTGCACTTGCACTTTTTGCACTAAGCTGTCCTGTCTTGCAGGTGTTGCATATTTTTGCACTTGCACTTTTTGCACTAAGCTGTCCTGTCTTGCAGGAGTTGCATATTTTTGCACTTGAACTTTTTGTCTGTTGTCTGGTACATCTATGTTGTGTTGTGTAACACCATGGTCCTAGAGGAACGTTGTTTCGTTTCACTGTGTACTGCACAAAAGTATATGGATGAAATGACAATAAACTCACTCTTGACTCTCTCTTGACTCTTGGTACCTCGCTACTCCTTTACAGATTACTCCATTTAACCAACCTGCAGTCTATTTCCTTTCTTCACTTATGTGACCATACTGCTTACAGTACTAGGATGTATGCACTCTCTATTTTTTAACTTTTCTATAACAATAGTTAATTATCTCTTCTTCCACTAGTTGTCTGTTCAAGCATTTCACGTACTGAAATAAAATATATTTTTGTTGCTTTTCATTCTCCTTTACCATTAATGGATGAAATGTTTCAATTTATTTTATACACCTTCAGTAATCTTTTTAGCATTGTCATTGCCTCAGGGCCCCCCACACCATCCCGCAGGCTCCCCAGCCACAAAGCCCACTCTATGCCACCACACGCTGGTGTGGAAATGCTCTTTCTGTAAGAATGTAAAGAAAAAGCACAAAGTTTCTGCATTTAATTGAACAGGAACATATTCCATCCTGCTGTTTCTGTTTGTCTTGCAACTGCTTAATTATGGAAGGCCCACAGTTAGACTTCGACCCAGGTGACAACCTGTAGAGCTCCGTGAATGCAACAAGTTATATTTCTGTGAGCTTTAATACATTAATTTCACCATGTTTGTTTTGTAATTATATATTTCTATGTAGAAATGTCTTTTGATTGTAGCAGCCAACCTAGTCTGGCAACATGCTTGCATGCCAATTACCATGTTTCTATTTCTTACAAAATGTCAGTGGACATTATAGTGCAGTATACGAGTGACACAATGTTAATTCTTAATGAAACAATACCTTACATTAAAACAATAATAAATGATGAGTCTCTCACATAATCATACTCTGTAACTGTGAAATGCTGCGAATTATACATGTTTAATTATAGCTTTCGCTCAGCACATTCTAGATATATGCCTGGACTATATGTGACAAAATAATTCATTATATTTCAAGTTTGCTATTAAAATAACAAACAAAGAAAAAAACGAACTAAGAAAACACTCCAAATGCATTAAAGTCGATGGGCATTTTTCTTATGGTGACTTTTTTGTCTCTGGGATAATCCGCACCTGTTTCCATTGGAAGATTCTCCCAGAGTACCATAATTTATATAAAGCCCTCATCATTTCTGATAAATAAACTTGGGGTGTTTTGCTTTGCCCAAAAATTTTGCTGAAATGCATTAGAATCAATTGGAAGGTGAAATGACATTGCAATAAAGGAGTTTTTAGCTCAGCAATAGCATAAACGTTGCCCTTCTTGTTAAAGAAGTGACTTACCACTATGCCATCTAGACAACCTTTTTCCTAGAATCTCAGGCCAGAAACTCTCCAAATCAGGTTCTAGTCTCATTGGTTGATGTGGAAGTCAAGGGGCAAATTAATGATATTCACTAGGAGCACTTTTTTCCCAAAAAAAAAAAAAAAAAACAGATAATAGGATTCCATGCATGAAAACACCTTAAGAATGAAAAACCTACCCATTCTTTATCACTGAGCTAAAATAAAAAATATCAGACAACCATAACATAAGGACATGTTGCCACTTCACTTTCATTTACAGCTAATCAATGCAATGTTTACATCAGTATCAAAATAATGTATATTCTGTCTAGAATCTCACCATAAGGGATATCTGCAGCAGTGGACCACCTGCTAAACATGTTTGCTATCAAATAAGTGTTTTTCATCAAATTAGTATTGCCTAGTCAAGCCCTTGAATTCTGGGCATCTGTACACTTTGGGGACAAGACAGTTTGTTGTACATCTTGCTTTTGCTTCTAGCAAGCTGCAAGTGTGTTACATATAGACAGACTGGCACTGATTTGTAGGGCACATTTGGCTTCCTATACATATGTCACTATAAGTGTTTGTTATGAATTTGTTTCAGCTTATGCGTATACAGTCTATAGACTGTGAGAGAAGATAATGCTTTCATCTTCTGCACTTATTTTCATCAGCATGTGGAAGGGGGTGCCTCCCACTGTGTGAGTGGAACAAAAATAAAAAAATTAAAACCCTTTACTCTTCGTAAGTTTATACTGAATTTTTCTGCTAAGTATCTATTTTGCATTTCAATCTCTGATGTCTACCACAATTGAACCCTGCTTGTCCTGAGCTCTCTAATAGTGATGATTGAATTTGCGCCATTTCGTTTCGCCGGAAAATGTGCAAATTTCGCGTGAAATTCGTGAAACAGCGAAAAATTTGCGAAACTGCGCCAATGTCTTCGTTTTTGGCAGATTTTTTCGGGCGAATTTTCGCTGGAGTTTCGCGAATTTATGCAAATCGCGCAAATTCGCCACAAATTCACGCCTGCCAAATAAATTCGCCCATCACTACTCTCTAACTCTTTGTCTGGACTCCAAAAATAACTTGTTTAGCCCTTGGTACTTTTGGACTTTTGCTTGCCTTACCTGTCTGCCCGTGTCTACCTTGCTATGTCTTTCTGCACATGTCTAGGGCTGCCAATGCTTGTCCTGCCTATGGCTCCAGTTATTTTAAATCTGAAGAGTGAAGACATCTTGATTGGAGCTCATTGTTTTGCAAAATTCAATCATCATTAAATACAAAGTCAGTAATTTCAAAGCAAGTTCATTTATAAACGTACTAAATAGCAATGGATCAAGGACCGATCCCTGAGGTACGCCACTAACAAAATTGGTTGAACTAGAAAATGTTCCATTTATCACCACTATATTTATGTGTAGATCTGTCTCTGTGTCAGTTTGGGTTCTTCCTGGTGTATTGGTTTTCCTCTGCAAAAACATGCAAGCAGGTTGGCTTCTGATGACATTGACTCTACTGTCTGTATGATACAGAACTTAGACTCAATTTGGGCTGCAAATGATCAGTCTCTGTAAGGAGCTTCATAAAGATATGAGTGCTACATTAAGGGGCACATTTACTTAGCTCGAGTGAAGGAATAGAAGAAAAAATACTTCGAATTTCGAATGTTTTTTTTGGCTACTTCGACCATCGAATTGGCTACTTCGACCTGCGACTACGACTTTGAATCGAACGATTCAAACTAAAAATTGTTCGACCATTCGATAGTCGAAGTAAAGTCTCTTTAAAAAAAACTTCGACCCCCTACTTCGCCAACTAAAACCTACCGAACATCAATGTTAGCCTACGGGGAAGGTCCCCAAAGGCTTCCTAACAAATTTCTGATTGAAGGAAAATCGTTCGATTGATGGATTAATATCCTTCGAATCATTCGATTCGAAGGATTTAATCGTTAGATCGAATGATTTTTCCTTCGATCATTCGATCGAAGTATTTGCAGTAAATCCTTTGACTTCGATATTCGAAGTTGAAGGATTTTATTTAGACGGTCGAATATCGAGGGTTAATTAACCCTTGATATTCGACCACTAGTAAATGTGCCCCTAAGGGTCATAAGAAATATAATGACAGAAGTATAAGAGAGACATGGTCAGGAAACAAGCAAGGATCCATATCAATCCAGCAAGGTAAAACCTGCTCAGGGTTTAGGCAACATGTCCAACAATTGTCCAAGAATAAGACATAGGTCATACAGTAGCATGCTAGCATAGAACCATTTTTTCAGTATCATCTGAGAACACAGAAACCAGAGTGGTTTAAATAATTTGGTGCAAAATTCCTGGAATAGGGGCTTATGCTCCTGATCAGAAACTATGCAGTAGAACAAAATGAAGTACAATTTGTAATTATCATTCCCTTATATTATATTCAGCTCTGCCACATTTATGTATGTGAACATTATGTTGACTGTATTTTGTTCCATTTTCATTTCTCAGGGATTCTTTGTTAAAAAAAAGATATTTGTAGACAGAGAATCTGCAGGGCACAAATCTAAAATATTACTTGGAACTGATTAGATTTGATTACCTTCCTTGTCTACAAGACTTTGACTTCAGTTCCGACAGCTTTGTATTCACACCTTTCTCCTTTAGGACATATTATTTTGAGGAAGCTGCCAGTATATGTTTGCATCTACTTACTTATTAGCCCTTGATGCATCACACTCGCGGCATTAGAATTGATGAGCCAAAAGCACTGGGAATTGATTTTCATCAAAGAATGCTGCATTTTACAGAACTATATCAAGTTAATAGTTCTCACAGAAGAATAAGGGAGTCGGAATATGCATAAATGATCACAGTACAATTTTAATCACACAAAGATGGCTGTGGTCCCAGAATCAAAAGAAAAAGTTTCAGGGTCCTCTAGATATCTTGGACCATGGTCTGCTTTATATAGTCTGATCTGTTTGGAGTCAAGGCTCCTTGAGATCTCTAATTTCCGCACTCCCTTCCACATCAGTCACAGGTTTTGCTTTGCTTTTTGTAGCCTCCTGGATAGAAAGTGTGGAAATACCAGCCAACAGATCTACTATGTACTGTATCTTGAGTTCTTTAGGGGGAAAATAATGTCTACTGAATTTTGCAAAGTTAAGTGACCTTATCACAAAGAAATTTAGCAGACACTAAGTTAATTATATCCTTCTAAAATATTTTATCCTCTAAGGCCTTTTTAGAAAGAAGGCAAGTGGGAGTAGGCATGTATTAGTTAGATCAGGGAAATTAGAAATAAATGTGCCCATCACCAAATAAAACTTTATTAAGCGGCAGGTAATTCTAGTTAAGCAGACTGGCAGCAGCCCAAGTAGAGTAATACTTAAACCCTATATGAACACAAATGAATGAACACAAAAAAATGGATAAAATATAAAAGAGTGATTAAGAATGCACACAGATATGTTTTTGCTTACATTAATTTGTAGAATATTCAAGAAGCATATGTTCTTGTATGTCTCATCTTTTATATGTTATATGATGAGCAATTTTTTTCACCAGGCATGGATTCAATTTGCAAAACTGTAGCAAAAAGTCACCGCAACAATAAAGTCGACAAGACAAAAATGTCGCTGAGACAAAAAAACTCGCCATAAGAAAAAACACCCATTGACTTTAATGCATTTGGAGGGAGAATATAAACACCAACGGACTTGGACCAAAAAGTTGCAGAAACAAAAAAGTCAACACAAAAAAAATGCCGATTGATTTTAATGCATTTGGAGTGAGGAAAAAAAAGTTGAGTGCGTAAAAAATTGTTGCCTATTGACTTCAATGCATTTTGCAACATTTCAACATTAAGGGGCCAATTCATTAACTTCGAGTGAAGGATTCGAAGTAAAAAAACTTTGAATTTCGAAGTGTTTTTTTCTCTACTTCGACCATCGAATGGGCTACTTCGACCTTCGACTACGACTTCGACTCGAATGATTCGAACTAAAAATCTTTGACTATTCGACCATTCGATAGTCGAAGTACTGTCTCTTTAAGAAAAAACTTCGACCCCCTAGTTTGCTACCTAAAAGCTACCGAACTCAATGTTAGCCTATGGGGAAGGCTTTCATTGGATTGAAATCCTTCGAATCATTCGATTCGAACGATTATTCCTTCGATCGTACGATCACAGTATTTGCGCAAAATCCTTCGATATTCGAAGTCGAAGGATTTTCATTCCCAGTCGAATATCGAGGGTTAATTAACCCTCGATATTCGACCCTTGATGAATTTGCCCCTAAGTAGTTTTGAAAATTTTACGTTGAAGTGAAATGATTTGCTAGTCACTAATCCCCATCTTTCACTGGGAGGTTGGATAATTTTTAGCAAGCCGGTATCAGGGAGCAGTTATCTTGTTACTTTCCTATTGTTCTGTTTATGGGCTGCTGGGGGGGGGAGGTAGCGGATGATATCACTCCAACTTGCAGTGTAGCAGTAAAGAGTGACTGAAGTTCATCAAAGTACAAGTCACATGGGAAACAAAAAACATGTCTGATTTCAAAATTAAATTTAAAAAAAATGTTTGCTGTTTTGAATGAATTTCAGCTAATGATTCTTGTGGAACAGCACTATTAACTGATCTGTTTTGAAAAAAATATATATTTTCCAGTGACAGAATCCCATTAATCTAACCTCAAAAAACTCTATATGTTTATTGGATCCTAAATAGTTAATATATAGGTTAAATGTATCAATGTATTTTTCTTTAAGATTGTCACGGAAGTTTAAGAATGACAAAAAAGGCTTTAGGAGGGATGAGACAATATTTTAGAAATTACTTCTATAGATAAAACATGTTAATTTAGAATTGTCAGCAATTCCATTTTGAATTTCTCTTTTAGGGCGTTATTTATAAAAATTTAAATTTGATTCAACTGGAAAAGGACAGTGTCATGATACAGGCCTGTAATAGTTAATAAAACAGGCCAAGGTATCATGAGAAATATTTCTGCCAACATCTAAATCAGACACATAACAGGCCTCTTTTCACTATGGTCAGAGGGGTCAGAGCTGTAATGCCCTTCTCTAAGCCCTGGCTGATAAGAGCCATTCCATGGGGAGGGGGAAGCCCAATGAGTGAGAACTTAAAGTTCCCAGCAAGACCCTCAAAGGTGAAGTGAAGGTCACATATAATGTATCCTTAAATATATTTATCCTTACAGAACCCATACCTGTTGTAACAACAGTATAAAAACTTGATGATGGGTTTGAGGCAATTTCATCTTTCCAATGAGTCCAAACCTGACTAGGTTTGGTACTCTGTGTATTAGATGTGAATATCTGGGCAGGGGCAGGTCACACAGTATTGATGTTTAGTATCTATGGAATCCCTGAGAGAATTAATAACCAATGAATATAATATCATCTCTCTCCTATGTTCCAATAAGGAGTTATGGTCATTATATTCTTGGTCCAGTTCCTACTCACAGGAGGTCATAAAAAACTCAATCTGTGTCCTGCTAGGCCACGCCCCTTGCCTTCCTGAGGGAGGGGGGAGTGTGCAGTTACCTGATGCCCTGAAATCACTGATAAATAGTCAGCTCTTCTGACTAAACTTTGGATTTACTTTGGAGGACCAATTGCGATTGGAAGTTATCCCGTTTGTTTCCCCTTGCCTCCAGGACCAGGAATTCTATATCTTTGGAGTTAAGTATAGGTTTTCCATGTTTTCCCTTTTATTTTACAACTGTTTGTAATTGTATTATTGAATGTATGTCTCTTTTGTAACATCTTTTTATATTTTGCACTGTTATACCTTTTATAATATTAAAGAGAATTTAATAAGATTGTCTTTGATGCTCTAAACGAACCTAGCCTGAAAGAGTGTAACTGTGAGCCTTAACCCTCTGCATGCTGAAGTACTTGTTGAGTCAGTAGGAACTAACTGGCTATACTGAGAGAGTGTTAATGAATTGGTGTATCGTGAATTATTACCTGTTAGAGAGAACAGGGGAATAGTCACAATAGGTTTCTATCGCTTGTGAATGATAGATGGTGGCAGCGAATGAGTTTTGTGGGTGTTGGTTGGTGTTTGGGGTGCTTTTGTGTTAGTCTAACCTGTGTGCAAGGTGGGAGCAGTTATCTTGTTACTTTCCTATTGTTCTGTTTATGGGCTGCTGGGGGGGGGAGGTAGCGGATGATATCACTCCAACTTGCAGTGTAGCAGTAAAGAGTGACTGAAGTTCATCAAAGTACAAGTCACATGGGAAACAAAAAACATGTCTGATTTCAAAATTAAATTTAAAAAAAATGTTTGCTGTTTTGAATGAATTTCAGCTAATGATTCTTGTGGAACAGCACTATTAACTGATCTGTTTTGAAAAAAATATATATTTTCCAGTGACAGAATCCCATTAATCTAACCTCAAAAAACTCTATATGTTTATTGGATCCTAAATAGTTAATATATAGGTTAAATGTATCAATGTATTTTTCTTTAAGATTGTCACGGAAGTTTAAGAATGACAAAAAAGGCTTTAGGAGGGATGAGACAATATTTTAGAAATTACTTCTATAGATAAAACATGTTAATTTAGAATTGTCAGCAATTCCATTTTGAATTTCTCTTTTAGGGCGTTATTTATAAAAATTTAAATTTGATTCAACTGGAAAAGGACAGTGTCATGATACAGGCCTGTAATAGTTAATAAAACAGGCCAAGGTATCATGAGAAATATTTCTGCCAACATCTAAATCAGACACATAACAGGCCTCTTTTCACTATGGTCAGAGGGGTCAGAGCTGTAATGCCCTTCTCTAAGCCCTGGCTGATAAGAGCCATTCCATGGGGAGGGGGAAGCCCAATGAGTGAGAACTTAAAGTTCCCAGCAAGACCCTCAAAGGTGAAGTGAAGGTCACATATAATGTATCCTTAAATATATTTATCCTTACAGAACCCATACCTGTTGTAACAACAGTATAAAAACTTGATGATGGGTTTGAGGCAATTTCATCTTTCCAATGAGTCCAAACCTGACTAGGTTTGGTACTCTGTGTATTAGATGTGAATATCTGGGCAGGGGCAGGTCACACAGTATTGATGTTTAGTATCTATGGAATCCCTGAGAGAATTAATAACCAATGAATATAATATCATCTCTCTCCTATGTTCCAATAAGGAGTTATGGTCATTATATTCTTGGTCCAGTTCCTACTCACAGGAGGTCATAAAAAACTCAATCTGTGTCCTGCTAGGCCACGCCCCTTGCCTTCCTGAGGGAGGGGGGAGTGTGCAGTTACCTGATGCCCTGAAATCACTGATAAATAGTCAGCTCTTCTGACTAAACTTTGGATTTACTTTGGAGGACCAATTGCGATTGGAAGTTATCCCGTTTGTTTCCCCTTGCCTCCAGGACCAGGAATTCTATATCTTTGGAGTTAAGTATAGGTTTTCCATGTTTTCCCTTTTATTTTACAACTGTTTGTAATTGTATTATTGAATGTATGTCTCTTTTGTAACATCTTTTTATATTTTGCACTGTTATACCTTTTATAATATTAAAGAGAATTTAATAAGATTGTCTTTGATGCTCTAAACGAACCTAGCCTGAAAGAGTGTAACTGTGAGCCTTAACCCTCTGCATGCTGAAGTACTTGTTGAGTCAGTAGGAACTAACTGGCTATACTGAGAGAGTGTTAATGAATTGGTGTATCGTGAATTATTACCTGTTAGAGAGAACAGGGGAATAGTCACAATAGGTTTCTATCGCTTGTGAATGATAGATGGTGGCAGCGAATGAGTTTTGTGGGTGTTGGTTGGTGTTTGGGGTGCTTTTGTGTTAGTCTAACCTGTGTGCAAGGTGGGTGAGAGACTGAGTGAGTGATCCCTGATAGCCACACCTAAAGTCACGTGCGGTTGGAAGTACTGTGTTCGTGACAGACAGCTCCTATTAGCTTATACATGATCTCACCCGATTTTAGATAGCGGAGTTTGGTATTAGTGTTTTTACACATGGAGGCTTATTTTTTGAAGGTCGGATTCTAGTGATTTTAGTGGTTTGTGAAACCTCGTCAAAATTCACACATTCGAATTTTAATTTCCCTAGTCAAATGTAAATTTGAATGTGAGCATTATCACACCTGGACCATGGAAACAATCCTAATTTGAATATTCGCCACCTAAAACCTGCCGAGTTCATGTACAAGTCAATGGGGTATATTTATCAAAGAGTGAAGTTAGCGATCACCACAGTCCTCTAGAGTGAAATTCCACCACTCTCAATTAATCTCTATGGGATTTTTAAAAGAGTATTTATCAATGGGTGAAAGTGAAAGTTTATCCTTTGATAAATACACCTTTCAAAATCCCATAGAAATTAATGTAGAGTGGCAGAATTTCACTCTAGAGGACTGTGGTGATCTCTAACTTCACTCTTTGATAAAAAACCCCAATGGCAGAGGTCCCTTGAGCCATTTGGAGATGTTAATAGCCTTCCTGACTGGAGAAAAATTTGATTCATGTGAAACTAATATGATTCGATTCAGAATCTAGATTCAGAGTCAGAATCGATCGAATATTAACCATTCTAATTTTTTCTTAAATAACCTCCCTGTCGAATTGTTAGTATATTCGAATTAAAAAAATCAAACTTTGACTTCAATAGTTCGCCAAATTAAACCTGCCGAAATGCTATGTCAGCCTATGGGGACCTTCCAATGCATTTTTCTAAGTTTTTTGTAGTCAAAGTAAAATCGTTCGCTCGGTTGCTGAAATCGTTCGAATTGGTTGATTTAATCGTTCGATCGAACGATTTTACTTCGACCGCAAAACAGTCAAATTCGGTAGAAAAAACTTTGACTTCAACATTCGAAGTCGAAGTATAGTCATTCGATGGTCGAATTTCGAAGTATATTTCACTTCGAAATTTGACCTTTGATAAATCTGCCCCTAAATGTCCCCTTAATCTATAAATACAATAGAAAAAAGGACTACTCTGACAATATAAGGGATACATTCTACAAAACATCAAATTTGCCTCATCCTGTAGTCTAACGTTGATTTGGGGTATTGGGCAATCCACTTTATTTTAGGACTGAGCACAACTTCTGTTTCCTATACTTCTATTTTGCATGCATTAAAATGACAATGACATTTGTGTTTTAGAAACAAAAAGAAAGGGTTTGAATTCCTCATTGTTTTACATTTTGACCAAAGTCTCTATTGTTGGAACCTTGACACACAATAATGACAGATTGCGCTATGAGACATGGCACAACAGGCCATACTCTTGTTTATAATGAGCCATTATTATTACAAAATATCCCTTGGTTAATACTTCAAGTTGCTTCCTGGGAAGACACCCAAGTTTCCCAGCTCTTAAGACAAAATATTGACCTCTGACATTTTTGAAGCCTTATTTTTGCTACTATATTAGGGATGTTTTCCAGCTGAATCATCCAGCCTGTCCATCCAATCTAATACTGGAAAAATGCCTTGATTTCAATTTAATTTTAAAGTGTGACTGGCTGCATAAACACAAAATCTTTCATTGTCCCAGACAAACAAGCAGCATTCAGCTTCACAGTTAGAAACATTACAGTGTCTGTAGGATGCAAAGAAGATACAGGGGGGACTTGTGGGAAATGCCAAGATCAGAGAGATTTTTATTTATATTGTGGATTGCAATGCCCTCTGGTGAAATGAAATCTAGATAGTTTATTCTTTAAATTCATATGCTGCTATATAAATTGATGGGGAATAACTCAATGAAAGAGAAAGAAAACAAATATAGAAGGAGAAGAGTATAAATGCTCCATCAGTAAAAACCTGTGAAATATAGATATGTATTCTGCTCCACTCCTTTTGTTCTTCCAATTTTTCTGAATTTCTCATGCTTTTCTTTTTTTTTGTACCTTTTTTTCTTTTACCTCATTCAAATAAAACCATTATACTGTATCTTGACTGCCGATCTCCTCTCCCTACTGCTCTCCCATTGTCAATTCACGTCTCACTACACCACTTCTTTCTTTCCCACCCATTCCTAGTTTGTTTCTTCTTATATTTTCCTCTTCCCCTTTCACTTTGCTTTCTGCTTTACTCTCTTTCATTATTTCCATATTTTCTCCATTAATTATCTTTTCTAACGTTGTACTTCTCTATTATTTATTTCTGTAATGCCATTCGACTCCGCCCTTGTTTCTTTTCTTTTGCTATCTTTTATACTTCCCCAAACAAGTTCTGATTTGCTCTCTCGCACCTTCCCCTTTTCTGTTTTCTCTTTTCTATTATTTAAATCTATAATGTTATTTGACTTCACCATTGTTTTTAAATTAAGAATGTGTTTTTCTAATATGTTCCCCCTTCTCTGCAACACCTCTTTTTGCTTTCACATGTTGCCCTTCTCCCCTACTCTCTCACCACTATTTTTCTACTGTGTGCTACTTTTTATGCCCTTCTTTGTTTTTTTCCCCTCACTTCTGCCACCCTCTACCCCTGGTGTATATTTAAAGCATCACTCGTTCTACGCTGCCTAGCAGTCACAGTGTCTGAGTTCCCTAATTTTATGTCCCTACCTTGAATTCCATACTTGTGGAAGCCTTTAAAGACTGATTCAATATGGAGATGCTAGCATCAACCTGGAAATAACAGAAGTTTCCTCATAGGACTCTGCCAGTTGCAGAATCATGTTGGCTTTTTTGATAGACATTTTTTTACCTAGTTTTCACAAACTGATTCTGGTGTCACATTGCTGATATTGCTATCCCTTCACATCCCTTGACACACACTTGGACTGACATGTTTTTCATGGTTAATACGGACATCCTTTAAATGGATTTCTTGGCTGACACTGGCTTCTCCAGGGAGACATTTTTAAGCATATGGAAGGAAGCATCATTTAACTGATTCCCAAGACTAGCACTGACATCTGTATCTTGACACCGGCTTTTCCTACCCTTCTTCTTAACTGCCACTTGCATCCCCAGACCCACACTGGATTTACTTAATTAACACTTGGTTTCTTTGACTGATACTGTCTTCCTTGGACTAGCATTGTCTTCCATAGGGAGACACTGGATGTTTTTGATTGATACAGGCTTTGTCAATCTAGCACAGTAACTTGTATAACGTTCCCTTGGCCTTCCTTGGTCACCTAGTTTATTTGACTGTTATTGCCTTCCCTTGAATGAGCAGGAGTTTACAGACTGACTGGTTTCTATAGGAAGCTACTATATAAGGAAGTCATAGTGCACAAAATCAACAAGGACAAAAAGATTGGCCAATCAAAGGTGCAACATACCAAGTACAGTTTACATTTCACCGTTGCAATGAAAGCCCAATGATGCCCAGTTTTTCTTTGAATTATTTTAAATAAGGCAGAGGAAATACACATCAGTTTAAGAGAATATTAAAATATTTGAAAGAAGAAATGTAGCGTGAAGCACTGAAGCAAACTGAATGTTTCATTAATTGTAAGTAATGTATTAGTGTTTGCACACAACATAACACTAAAATATGCTGCCAAATTAATTCCATCCAGGATGAGGCATCCTTGCAGCAGGATCAGGACAAACTGACAATCTGGGGGCTAAGAGACAGTTGAGATTCAATGTTGATAAATGTAAGGTTATGAAATATAAAAATATGCAAGCTACTTATACCCTTAATGTGACTATTAGGCAAATCTATAATGAAGAAGAACCTAAGGGTCTTTGCAGATAATAAACTTGACTGAATCAAGCAATTCCAGCTGCAAGTACTAAAAAGGTTCTGAGCTGTATTAAAATGGGTATAGATTTGCAAGAGTCTTCCCCTTTATAAAGCTCTGATAAAGCCCATCTAGAATATTCAGAGCCTCCATTTATCAAACAGGATATTAATGACTTAGAAAAGGGCCAAAGGTGGACAACTATCTGTATCAAATACCATTTGCCATAGGTTGTCATGCAGAGAGAATTCAAGAATTTTGCTGCTAGTGCAATTTCTGGCACAGTAAAATCCTCAACTTTGCTTCCTTCTTTCTGGACTTTCATAGTAAAAGCTCTGACCTTGCCATAGGAACCAGGGGTAGGTCATTTACTTGACCTTGGAGGTCAGATTTGGAAATCAAGCAGGCAGTAACACATTCAAACTTGCTCCATGTGCTATAGCCCTACATTTGTGCTGCAAGCACTGGAAAGCTAAGGTGAGAGTAGGGGAGTTCTATGTAGGGTTTATGTCTTAATATCATGTGGAGGAGAATAATATGAAAGATATGCTCTGTGTATACATAGGCAGCTGTTATTTTGTTTCTAGAGTAATGCACAATGATGGTCATGTCATTTAGGCGATGAACACTGTTATTTGTTGCATTTACACAGGAGCAAGTGAACAGTGAACCCACCAGAAACATTTCTGTTGTGTTGTTAGAATGGATTGGGACTCATTGCTTTCTTTTCTATAATTTGCCTCAGAAACTCTGTTTATTTACATCTGTGTCTACTGTAATCGTCTCTGTGCTCTTGTCAATGTAACCATCAGTGAGCATGATTTTATCTCCAGATCCAATCTCATTGTAGAAGTTGATGATGTGTGAAATTTCCTGCTTTCATGCTTATTCCCCTACAACTCTAATGTTGCTCAGAAGAACAAAGCGCAGTAAGTACTGCAAGCAATCAAACTAAGCTACAAGTTACTAAGCCATTCCTGTGCATGCTGAGAGGTTATACAATCTGGTCTGCCTGTTCCACACTTTCAAATGTACGTTATATTTCTTCCTTTTTGGTCTCTCAGACGAACAGTATTTTTAGTTGATTTCAAGAGACAGAATTTAGAAATGGAAGCTTAGGGTTTAAAGGTATATTGCTGACATAGTACAGTATGTGTTAATAAAGCACCAGCTTTAATGGGAACAGTATTCCTTTAGGGTGCTACAGCTTTTATAGATGTAATGTTTCAGTGAGAATACTGTTACCTGTACCTGTACTTGTTATCTAACATAGGGAGATTGCTATACAGATTACTCCAATGCTAATCATGCTAGTTCATAGTAGGGAACTGTTCTACACAAAATATCTTTGTGTAGATATTGTTTTGCATTATGTAGGTTTATGGGAAACAAGTTTGTGTTGTTTGTACAATCTATTCCTGCTGTTGCTGGATTATAGCTCCAAGCATGATTTAAGGCTTGCTAACATTTCAGTGCACACTGAGAATTGTAGCACAACAACATTAGGGTAATATGGTAAGCAACAGTATTTACTGCCAACAAAGATGCAAAGCATATTTGCTTACATGTCTAGGAAAATGTAGGTGTTACAACAATAAAATAACATAATAGCTTACATGTCGGTATATTTCCCTTCTAAGCAAGGAATGTTTCGAAGCAAAACCTTTTTGGTTCAATATAAGGGGCATATTTATCATTTCGAATTGAAAAAACTTCAAAATTCGAATTCAAAAAGACCAACCGAAATTACATAAAAGGTTTTTTTTGGGTCAAATAGGTCAGTTTTTGATCGAATAGGTCCATATTCGGCTGAATTCGAATAGTTTGAATTGAAGGAATAGCACATTTGATCGAATTTGATTCAAAGTTTTTCCCCAAAAAACCTTTGATTTTTCAAAGTCCACCAATGAACTCCAAATAGGTTCTAGGAGGTCCCACATAGGCTAAAACAGCAAATCAGCAGGTTTTAGATGGCGAATGGTTGAAGTTGAATTTTTAAAGAGACAGTACATTTTGATATTCGAATTTTCTAATTTCTTGCAAATTCAAATCAAATTTGGACTATACCCTAGTCAAAGTACACAAAAATAGCTCGAAATTTGAATTTTTTCAATTCGATTTCTATTACTTCGATTCAAATGATTCTAATTCAGCCAAATACGGACTTATTTGATCAAAAACTGACCTATTCAACCCAAAAAAGACCTTTTTCTTAATAGACAGTTTTTTTGGGTAAAAACTGTGAATCTAATTTGATCAAATGCGCTATTCCTTTGATTCGAACAATTCGAATTGTAAATTGCTTATGTGGTGCCACTATTTAAAAGGGATTTTGTTCGCAGCCTCAGAATTAAAGACCAGTTAGTCTGACGTCAGTATTAGGAAAGCCTTTTGAAGGTTTAATAATAGTGATGGGCAAATCTGGGCCGTTTTTCTTCGCCAAGGAATTTGCAAAACTGTGAAAAAATTAGCAAAATGACAAAAATTAGCTAAACGCATTGAAGTCAATGAGCATCAAAATTATTTTGATGCGCAAAATTTTGGACGTGAATGACAATTTTTATACGGGCAACTATTTTGTCCTAATGCATTAAAGAAAATGGCCAACCAAATAATTTTGGCACGGATCTTTCACTGGTGAATTTTCAACGCAGTTTTATGAAAACATTCGCTAGCGGCAAAACATGATATTTCTCCACAAATCAATGCCTGGTGATTTTATTTGCTAATTACTAGTTAATAAAGGATAAAATGGACTTCATAGCAAATCATAATACTATGAGTTTGTGCCGGCATGGTTCTAGTGGAGTACCGCAGAGCTCTGTACTAGGTTCTTTTGCTTTTCAACTTGTTTATTAGTGACCTGGAGGTGGGCATTGAAAGTACTGAGTCTAAGTTCCCAGGCTCACTTCACAGCTGCACTGATGGCTTGGCTCAATCTAGTCAGTAGCTGACTAGTGATGGGCGAATTTATTCGCCAGGGGCGAGTTCACGGCGAATTTGTGCGATTCGCCACCAGCGAACAAATTCGCGAAACGCCTGCGAAAATTCGCTGCAAAAAAAAAAACGGACGCCGGCGTAAAAAACGGGCACCGGCGTCAAAAACGGGCGCCGGCGCCGTTTCGCAAATTTTTTGCCGTTTCGCGAATTTCGTGTGAAATTCGCAATTTTTTTGGCGAAGCGAAACAGCGCAAATTCGCCCATCACTATAGCTGACTCTTAAATATTTAATAAAAATTTATGTAACCAATGAACCAGGGCTAGATGGCATACACCCCCCTGGTTCTAAGAGAGCTAAGTTCAGTTTTAGACTGATCCCTATTTCTGATTTTTTCAGATTCACTTTCATCTGGTATAGTACTTATGGATTGGAGAAAAGATGATGTCATTCCAATATTTAAAAAGGGATTTCGATCTCAGCCTGGCAATTATAGGCCAGTAAGCTTGACATCTGTGGTGGGCAAATTATTTGAAGGCTTGTTAAGGAATCACATTCAAAATGTTGTCCTAGTGAATGGCATTATGAGCAGCAATCAGCATGTCTTTATGAAGGATAGGTCGTGTCAGACAAATTTGATTGCTTTTTATGATGAGGTAAGTAAGATGCTGTACAGTGGGGGGGGGCAGTAGATGTGATCTATTTGGATTTTGACAAAGCGTTTGAGCCCCACAAACGACTGCTTTCTAAACTTGGGATTAATGAAGTCGTTTGCACATGGATAGGAAACTGGCTACAGGATCGGGTACAGAGGGTGGTTGTTAATGGTACATTGTCTGCTTGGAGTAAGGGTCTTAGTGGGGTCCCTCAGGCTCGGTATTGGGTTCACTTTTATTTAACTTGTTAATTAACTTTCACATTTCCAGCGAAATTCAAAAAAACGGCGAAAAATTTTCGAAACTCGAATTATGACTTCCGCGTCAATTCTGATGCTCTCATCATTTTGATGCCAGCGTTAAAGTCAATGGACGCCCGAATAATGTTGACATGTGACAGTTTTGACGCAATCTACGTTTTCCGACTTGCATCCAAAATGTATTCACCCACGTCAAAACATGGAAATTGTCTGCGAATTCGTGCCTGCCAAATTTATTCGCCAATCAGTATATGTTATAATAAAACAGTACCTTGTTGTACTTGGTCCAAACTTCATTATTGGAAGCAAAACCTACTATTTAATGTTTACATGCTTTTCAAGTACACTTAAGGTATAAAGATTCAAATTATGGAAAGATCCATTATCCGGAAAGCCCCAGGTCCTGAACATTCTGGATTGCAGGTCCCATACCTGTAAAAATATTAAAATATGAAAACTAATTACATATATCTGGGAAATCAGCTGAAATTAGCAATCAACCACCCATTACATAGAAAGCATGATGAAGCAGGCTGGGAAAAATACTGTGGCATAGCACTGCATTCTAGAAGATTTTAGACAAAATGAGGAGACTTGTACCACTCTAGGAATATATCTTTCAGGCATTATCAATGTGGCTTTGGCTTCAGAACTAATAGATCTTCTACAGACCAGATTTACATGACGAGTAAGATCACAGTAGAGCAAAGAAAGGTACAAAAAACACCCTTACCTTCCACCAAATGAAGAGGAAGATCACAGAAAAGTATTTATAAATATTCATAATAGTATACATCAACTTTCATTAACTTTACAGAAGCCAATGACAGCATAAATAAAGAAAAGCTATCAGACCATGAAAGCTTATAAGACTAGTCTTAATGACCCTTTGTAAGGAAATATGTAAAGTAAAGATCGAAGGGGATTTATCAAAGGGTTTTTAAAGTCAACCAAGAATTTAGAGAGGGTTATTTTATCCTTTTTTACCCTTGGAAAAGTAATAAAAAGTAGCTGACAATAACCTTAGCATGCGGCATGCTACTTAGTTGGATAACATAGAGCCCTGCATATGCTGATGATTGATATGCTAAGGGATGCAATGCAAGACCTAGAGGAAGGGCTCATGAGAATAAGAAAGGGCTCATGAGAATAGAGAAAGGTGAAGCAGAGATGGGATCAAAAGTGAGGTGAGCAAATCCAAACATAGGTTTTCATTTATAAAAAATACAATATGGCAAAGGTGGAACTCTACAGTTCTATGGAGTCTGAAGATAACATGTAAACAGATTCTTGTATTTATTGCCTATCAATGTACTTAAAAGGTAAAGGGCTTCCTTTGCTTCCGATAAACCTTGCATATAATAGCTGCCCCAGTGCACGGAAAACCAGTGCATATGTAGAGAAAGAAAACACCAGAAATAGGGGTCAGGTGTTTTCACATATATATACAGTTCAGGCTGTTTGTGGTGCACTCCAATCCAGCAGAGTTTTACTGCCTGGGTGCTGTCATATATAGTGCAGATAGTCATGTTCCAAGGAATGACACACTCCAGGACTTCATAATGAGATCAAGCAAAGTTTATTTGTCAACGTTTCGGTCCAGTCTGGACCTTTCTTAAGACATAACAATATATATATATATATATATATATATATATATATATATATATATATATATATATATATATATATATATATATATATATATGTATATATATGTATATATATATATATATATATTGTATATATATATATATGTATATATATATGTGTATATATATATGTATATGTATATATTATATAGTTTATTATATATATCTATATATATATATATATATATATATATATATATATATATATATATATATATATATATATAATACAAAAACAAAAAAAACAAAAAAGTGTCTCTTTTTGCCAAATTCAGATAAGTTCTCTTTAATCCAATTGTTCCTTAAAGTTGTATACTGATAGTGCTGGGTTAATTTGTTTAGCTCAGTATATGATATAAGCCACACACCCATGCACCAGACTGATTTTAATTGCAACACATGGATGAGCTGCATTTTTTGTTTTTGTATATTCTATAAAGGAAAGTGGCTTTCCCTTTAATGCTTGCTCTCCCAACCCCCGCCCCTCTAAACACAGTCCTACAGATTACTTAAAAGCCCATAATGCTGAATGTTTCTTTGGAAGAGGTCATGCCAAATAAAGAGAGAAGCAGGTATGGTCTTTCTCCTCCCAAAGAAAATACCCTTTTTCACTTAGGTAGGACTGATGCATGGACACTGCCTTGGCGGGGCGCATCAGCTTATGCATACTTTGTACAAACCATGTAACCAAAAGTGTCTCTTTTTGCCAAATTCAGATAAGTTCTCTTTAATCCAATTGTTCCTTAAAGTTGTATCATGATAGTGCTGGGTTAATTTGTTTAGTTCAGTATATATATATATATATATATATATATATATATATATATATATATATATATATATAAATTTTTTATTTTTTTTCTTTATGTATATGTAATTTTATTGGTTAAAATCTACTACCACTGACAACAAGGTATGTGTAAAGAGTAGGTACTGTTTTAAAATATCATTTATAATCACAATAGTTCAATACCACAATGCCACCCCCTTGTCTGCAGGGTGGATAACAATACTGTTGTCATTCATGAGGGTTTTTATTGCTGAACGTTCAGCTTTCGTTAAATTATCCCTGTGCACGTGTGGTGCAGATTTGATTATTCCATCATTCTCAACGGATTGTTTCAACAGTTTTATAGTAGGCTTCTGCACCATAGAGTCTTGTTGGTGTGTTTAAAGTAATCCTTTCGATTTAAGAGACGACCAAATTTAAAGCAATCAATTTCCCAGTCTAATGGGTTGAAGCGACCAGATGGAACAAATGAAAGGCCCTTGTTTAATAAACTTGTCTCAGATGCGGTTATAGTACTTGCACCAACTAGTATTCTGCTTTTTAGACTGGTCTGTATGCCTACTTTTTTTTAATTCTATGTTAAATAAGAGCTAATTTTTTAACTTTATTATAGAGTTTTCTTGGATATTTTTCATGTTTGATATATGTGCCCTGTGAATTGGGGGCTATATGCCAATAACTATGGCCCTTTAGACAGGCCTCTAGACTGCAGCAGACAAGTTCTACAGGTATGGGACCTGTTATCTAGAATGCTCGGGACCTGGGGTTTTACGGATAACGGATCTTTCCGTAATTTGGGTTTATGCCTTAAGTCTACTAGAAATCCATTTAAACATTAAATAAACCCAATAGGCTGGTTTTGCTTCCAATAAGGATTAATTATATCTTAGTTGGGATCAAGTACAAGCTACTGTTTTATTATTACAGAGAAAAAGGAAATAATTTTTAAAAATTTGGATTATTTGGATAAAATTGAGTCTATGGGAGACAGCCATTCCGTAATTCAGAGCTTTCTGGTTTTCGGGTTTCCAGATAAGGGATCCTATACCTGTATATAAATTTTTTAGTATTAGGCTATGCCTACTATAAGAAAAATATCACATGGTGTGAAAAGTAAAGTTTCAAGAGAAGTATAGATCCTGAGAAGCAAGAAATAAATATATTGATAATTAAGTACAGTAGTTTACTTTACAATATTATTTATTATGAATGTGCAATATTAATATTAATACAATATTAATTATGAATGTGTAAAACATATTAAAATAAAATACTGTACAACCAGATACATAATTTTTATAGTGTTTTGCAATTATGTTTTAGTACATTTAGTGCGTTTAGTGCTTTCACATGTTTTCCTTCTAATAACATTCTTATGATATTGCATTTGAATTGCTTATGAAAGTGTTGATTGCATATGAAATGCAAATGGTAGAAAGCAGAAAGAGTTCAGATAGCACTATCTTTATCATGCCTTCATTTTCATTCTTTACTTGATTTAGGAAAATCTTTTCTAACCACTTGTCCTTGTTTTATGGGTCAGAGTCAGGCTTTCTTGGATGAAACCAGTTCTGTGGGGTGATTTACACATCTGTAAGTTAGTTCGTGTAAACAATGGGACCAGCCCAATATTGCCAACCTTAAAGGACAAGGAAAGGCAAAAAAATAAAATCCCATTTTTACTTTCTTTAATGAAAAATAAACCTTTCTCCAATATACTTTAATTAAAAAATGTGCACAGTTTTTATAAGAAACCTTACTGTATGCAGTGAAATTCTCCCTTCATTTACTGCTGTAGATAGGAATTGTCAGATGGTCCCTAACTGCTGAGCAGGGAAACAATCATACTTATGAACAGCAGGGGGAGCCCCCGCCTTACTTACCAGCAATGCAGAATTCAAGCAGCTTTGTTTATGATGATCCCTAAGCAGCCCAGACCACACTGAGCATGTGCAGGGTCAGGGTCAGGCCAAGATGTTTAACAAAGTTACAAGATGGTGACCCTCTGTGGCCAATTTTGAAAGCATAAATCATTTGTTTGATTAGGCTTGTGGTGCAATAAGTTCATGTTTATGTTTAGTATACAAAATACAGCATTTCTAGCCTTATTCTATTTTAGACTTTCCTTGTCCTTTAAGGCAACAAGTGGATTTTTCCATGTACGGCAACTTTTATTTTACCTCTAGAACCTCCAGACCTATTCTATCTGGGCAACCTATGGCAGGCCTACCTATGTGATGCTTCAGTTTCCCACTGACAGGTCCATCACCCTCCTTAATTTCCTATTCTAACAGTGGATTTGAAAACAATCAATAAAGATCATACCCATAATGCAAAACATCACTTTTTACGACACATGCCTGTAGTTGCATTGGGTTATCACAAGCCCCTATTGTTCTCTAAATCTAACATTGTTTCTAAACTGTAGTTTCCCGTCCCCAAAGATGCCTCCATTCTTTTGGCAGAATTGACCATTACACACAGCATCTCTGCTTAAATGTTTAGTGTTTTAAAGTAATTAAGAGACATTATAAAAACTGAACATTACATTGGAAGCAGTTTCTATTCTAAGCTATCATGATCACCTATGAACCATTTTGAAGAGAAACAAGCACATTCCATGTTTTTGTTTGGCAACTTTTGTCATCTAATGGCAAACTCCAACAGAATATGGGATAAAGAGAACTTTTTTCTCGTCTTTATATTTTAGATGGGTTCTCAATGTATTTAGCAGGAAGGGATTTCTACATCTTTCCAAGGTTACCTAAACTGGCCTGAATTCAGATTAAAAAGTAGTTGACCCAAAAACTCTATACAAAACCGTCATTAAATATGTTTCTAATAAAAGTAGCCACCCTGCCCGGCAAGAAACCTGCATCACCCCAGAAGTGTCACTAAAAGCTGTATGTGAAGTCATACCTGGGGCAGCTCAACTGAAAAAGAGAACAATTCTACATACTTTTTAATTTCATTCTACAGAACTAACCAGCCCACAGCCCACCTTCCCGACCAGACCCAACTTTCCATACAAGGTGCTTGCAGATTACCTGCATAAATGGGAGATAGGGGTTTCCATGTGGTATTTCACCTGCAGGTACCCAACCCAGTGCAAGACTACTCTAGACTCCAAAGGATCTCCAGTACCCTTACGTTTACTCACTTTTTTTAGTGTTGTTGTTTCTAGTGCTATTAAGTCAACATCTGAAACTGAAAGTTCTTTCACTGTAGAAGAGAGGTTTGTTTTTCTACAGCTAATTATGTCTATTTAAACAAATACTCCTGATGATAAAGGGAGTAAGAGGGAGGGAGCAACATTAAAAACAAAGAATAGATCTGTGCTTAATAGTAGAAAACAATTTGGAAAATATAGATTTTTTAATTAAAAGAACATTTTCAGCATAGGTCCAAATTGAGTCCCTATCCCCATGGAACTCCATCAAAACAAAGCAATCTGCAGTGGCATTTATACAACATGCATTCTTCAAGGAAAACATGTCACAACCAATCAGCTTTGTGCTAATGGCAATCCATACCCTAGGAACCAGCAGTGATTTGCAAGAATGCAATAGGGTTGGGTGTCAATAGAATGGTATATAATAACAAGTAAGAATAACTACACAATTTTACCCTCAAAAAGCAATAGATTTTTTTTTTTGGGGGGGGGGGTTATTCAGTGACCACCATTCGGAGGGCAGAACGAAACAAAATGATTTAAAATTAAAAATAAAGACTAACTGAAAGGTTGTTAAGAATATGACATTCTAGAACTAAAATGATATAATTGTTTGCTAAAAGGTAAATTAAAGGTAAACTAATAGTAAATAAGTTTTACAGTCTGAATCATGTTGCTGTTTGTCTAGGGGTCAAGGAAATAAATGTCAATTAGGCTAGTGCCAGATGGAGCTAAGGTTTGGCCTGTATATATATATATATATATATATATATATATATATATAATATATATATATACTGGCCTGAGTGCAGACACAAAGGGGCCGATTCACTAAATTCGAGTGAAGGATTCGAAGTAAAAAAACTTCGAATTTCAAAGTATTTTTTGGGCTACTTCGACCATCGAATGGGCTACTTCGACCTTCGACTACGACTTTGAATCGAAGGATTCAAACTAAAAATCGTTTGACTATTCGACCATTCGATAGTCGAAGTACTGTCTCTTTTAAAAAAAACTTCGACCCCCTACTTCGGCAGCTAAAAGCTACCGAAGTCAATGTCAGCCTATGGGGAAGGTCCCCATAGGCTTTCCTAAGTTTTTTTGATATTCCTTCGATCGTTGGATTAAAATCCTTCAAATCGTTCGATTCTAAGGATTTTATCGTTCGATCGAAGGAATAATCCTTCGATCGTACGATCGCAGTATTTGCGCTAAATCCTTCGACTTCGATATTCAAAGTCGAAGGATTTTAATTCCTAGTCGAATATCGAGGGTTAATTAACCCTCAATATTCGACCCTTAGTGAATCAGCCCCAAAGAGTGGATTTGGGCAGGGAAACACATTAATCTGGTCCTTGCATCTGCAGATTGGCCAACACAGTGCCTCTCAGTGCAGACACAAGAGCCAGAAGAGGCTAGTGGATTGACATTTATTGAATGGCTGAGAATCAGCCCCATCTGGCAACAGCTTTGGTCACACTAGGAGTTTCCTCACAATACATGCATAGATTGCCACAGGAGCAGACTATAACCAATTTGTAGACACATTGGGAAGAACCACATTCACTTCTGGAGAAGTCCTCATTTCCCAAATATCCAGTCAATATGTGAATAAGATCTGATCAGGTATTGATCAGGGAGGTTATCAATATTGTCCCATCTACAGTATGGCTTCCTTATGTGATTTAAATCAAGATCTCTTGTGTTTTTCCCATAGCTCATAAACCAAATTAAATTGCCTTCAAATTTATTTTGACTCCTATGAGAACAATATGGGTTAAATCAGAATATTCTTCTTCATGTGCCTTAAAGGGCATGTAAAGTCTAAAATAGAATAAGGCTAGAAATGCTGTATTTTGTATACTAAATATAAACATGAACTTACTGCACCACAAGCCTAATCAAACAAATAATTTATGCTTTCAAAGTTGGCTACAGGGGGTCACCATCTTGTAACTTTGTAAAACATCTTTGCAAGACCAAGACTGTGCAGATGCTCAGTGTGGTCTGGGCTGCTTAGGGATAAGCATAAACAAAGCTGCTTGAATTCTGCATGGCTGGAAAGTAAGGCGGGGGCTCCCCCTGCTGTTCATAAGTATGATTGTTTCCCTGCAGAGCAGTTAGGGACCATCTGACAATTCCTTTCCACAGCAGTAAATGAAGGGAGAATTTCACTACATACAGTCATGTTTCTTATAAAAATGGTACACATTTTTTTAATTAAAGTATATAGGAGATAAGTTTCTTTTTCATTAAAGAAAGTAAAAATGGGATTTTATTTTTTTGCCTTTACATGCCCTTTAACCTATAGGGGTGAATTATTCATATTTGGAATGACAATATTCAGCAGCTTAATTGCTGCAAACAAGCAATTCTTGTAATATTATAATGTCTGTTATTTGTTTTTAGGAGCTCCTGTGGGTATTCAAAAGTTTGTACGTATCAATTTGCTTAAAAATATTCAATGCACAGGCATGAATTCAGAACAGAATACAAGTAACAGTGCAATGCATGTTTTAAATGAGAAATGAAAATCAAGGCACTCTGAACAAAATAATCATTGGACCTAAGTGCTATGATAGGCCCACATCATAAACAGATGGCCTTGTAGTTTCTGGTTCCTTGACGTTTTGTCCTCCTATTTTAAAATGAATGTTCAACAGGCCCCGAATTCACCGTTTATTTTATTCCCCTGTGTATAGAGGAGATGGGGAAAAATAAGAGAATATGTGATTGTGCTATAGTTTGTCCCTGGCACTTTGTAACTTGATAGCATTCCTATTATTGTATGTAATGCTGTTTTCCATTGTGCATCGGAAACACTCAATGACAAAGCCATCTTTCTGTGTTTTATGATTTGCAATAGAAAAATGGCAAATCTAGAGATGTGTTATAATGGATTCTATCTCTTTTGCTAATGAAATTGTTTGTGTTCAATTCTTAGTTTGATTGAAAGATGCAGCTTGTGAAAATGTCAGATTTTTCCTTTTTTGAACAATTTAATCATGAAAGGACGGGTTACCGTCGGGTGATGGCATACGAATGTGCGTAGCTTGATAATAAATAGAAAATATAATAAAACCTAAGAGGTGACCTGAGCTTTTACATTACATAAACCAGGGCAAACATCTGAAGGAAATAACACAGTTTTGCTGAACGTTGATATGAACAGTTACTGTCTTCTATAGGTAGCTACTGAAAAATTACCATGTATAATAAGCTGAATTACAAAGGGTAAATGAAATTCAACCTTTTGGTATTTGTTTGTATACAGGGCCATATTAACCATATAGGCACTCAAGAGTCTGTGCTTAAGGCTGAGGCCTCAGCTTTAAGGAGACGGCCTTTGAATACCTATAGGGTAAATATATTTTTTCCAAAAAAAAAAACTCCCTTGAGCAGTATGTCATGTCTTTACTTCCACCATGCCAGTGGGCACAAAGAGGAATACAGCCCTATTGTATGAATGGTACCCCAGGGGTACTTCTAGCTAATAATCTCGTTAAAACAATGGCATCACAGCTGTTGTCAAACTGATTTTCTCATTCTGCACATGCAAAAAGAGAAAGCAGCATCCACCTTATCACTCACCCTGATAACAATAATTTTTAGTGGGACAGGGACTAATGTGAATGACGAAAAATCTCTGTAAAAAGCTGTGTAAAAAGCGGAGTTCTATATAAATAATGAAGAATAGTGCGTTGTGATAAATGGGTTGACTCAGAACATATCTTACGTTTCAAACTAAAGGATGAAAACTATTTCTCCATATGAGATTGTAGCTGCTGCCCTAACACATTGACTTCTACATCAAGTTACTTCACCGTGTGGGGTCCCTCTTCCACGGTACTATTAATTGCAATGTGTATGCCAATACAATACTTTATAATTAAACAGATTCTTCAGCAAGGTTTTTAGATTTTTACGCCAAAATTTTGCTCCCTAAAGCAATACCAACTGCTCATAACTGTTAGACCCAGGATATTGGGACACAGATTTTTCTAAATACAAAAATGGGGATTGTGGGTGCACTCCAAGGCTGAAATACAATGGAAGTGCTACTGAAAGCAGAAGGTAGGAGTATAACAGGTACAACAGGAATTTAGAACAACACAACACTAAAGACCTCAAGTGACACAACAGGTTAATGTACAAGTAAATTTGAGTCCAGAGTTTGAAACCCAATACGTTTGGATAATACATTTATGTGTCAGTGCTTGTGTAGGGATGTGTAAAATAGCCCCCCCTAGTATTTTGTGCAGGCAGTCCCTCAATGTTATGGACACCTAACTGGGTCCTAAAATACAGTTGGGAGGGGTACTGTTTGCTCTTTCTGCTCTAAGCTATGCCCCCTGCTACTTCTCACAGTGACCAGCAGATGGCACTGTGCTAGGATATCAAAGGCTCTGAAGCCATGCTTTCAGTGTCCATTTTGTGCTGGCTCTGACCTGAACAGGCAGGCAGAGCTCTGTGGAACCTAGACAGGTCAGGTCTAGTAAGAATAGGCTACTCACCATTATAGGTCACTCTAGGAGTGACAGATAGACAGGTTATTTAGCTGAGCAGCTCAAGGCTCCGACGAGGAGAGTCAGAGGGATTAAGATCCCGGGTACTAATAGCCCAGAAGTAGGGACTAAAGTGTATAGGAACAGGGTAGATAGATTCCCCTCAGGTTCCACTTAGGGTAAAGGCTGAAAGCTGGGTGTACCTTTATTGCTGCTGAGCACGTCCTCTTGCCTGTGGGGACTAATACTGACCATATGGTGCTGTGAGTATTGCCTATTCAATGTGATGCTAAATCCTGTCATGCTTTATTGTATACTCCACTGAGTATTGTGTATGTTCAATAAATCAGTTCATGTTTAAGTTATAAGAACCACTGGCGCCTAATTATTATACCCTGAATCCAGTTACAGATGCACTACACCCTGCCTCCACACCGTTGCGAGGGCTCAATCCCTAAGATTACAGGTCTCATCCGGGGCACATTTCTTGGGAGTGGAGCTCAATAGTGGTGTAAATAACACACAATTTACTATAGCGCTACACTTGCATGCACTCTTTAAGTGCCACACTAAGCAATTGCATCTAACTGGTGCAGGGCAAGAATACATCAAAGGGAGTTCTGTTTTTAATGCCTTGAGCCAGCTGTCAAATGACTGGAGAGGCTCCGGACAATGCAGCGCAACACAAATGTGTGGGTGAATTGTATACCAGTTAATTACACTTTGCAGTTTGTTCTCCATAGTCCCTTTTGTCTTTTAAGTCCAAAAGTAGAATTTCAGTCCATGCCGAACATATCAGCCATAGCTTAAAATTCGAGCTGCATGTGCTTTTGCTAATAAAACTGCTTTATTAGTGCTGTAATTCTGTCTTGCGCTTCCCTTCATTTATTTAATAGATTTTGCTGGCCAATAATTTAAATACACATTATTAAATGACTACATCTCCATACATTGCAGTTTATTGTGAGCACTTTATATGTTATTTACTATATAAAAGTTACGGTTTTCCCATTATGTGCTTAGGCGGGTTACTGCCTTGTTCTGATGCCTGAACTGTTCTCAAGTTCAAAACCCTATAATGAGCAAAGGGATGTAACTGTACAGTCACAAGAATTACAATTAAAGCTAAGAACTAAATTTGATTTTGTAAGTGCCTGGGCTTATTTGCTAAAGCATCAAGTTTGGCTTATCGTTCTAGCACAATTCAGCAGGCAGTATCATGCCACATTGGTATGCATTAACTTTCCAAAGACTGGCTTACGAGCTTAACCATTACAAAGTATAGATGTGCTCTCTGTTATCTTAGAAGGAAGTAATCATGGACCATTGTAGTTATATAAAACCCTGGACTGTAGCTTAGCAAATGCCTGACCCAATAATTTCTAATATGGCCCAAGTTATAACATAAATAAAACTATGGGTATATAAATGCAACAGAAGAGCTGCAAAATACGGATCTGCACAGAGCAACAATTATTTCATAGCCACAGTTTCTAATGGAAATTTACAATATAATACAAATTGCTTGGGGGAAAATATTAAGTAGGAAATAATCAAAGTGCTCACAATGAAATGAGCTATTATGAATGACCAAAGAAAGTACACATAAGACCTTCCTTTTAACATTTGTGGCTCAATGGGGGAAATGTAATAAAATTAGCAAGGAGAACAAATTTGTGAATAAAAAGCTGCATGTCGCACAATGTAATATTCTTCACTAGGCCTTTATTGCATTGCGAACCTTTAACACCTGCTTGAAGGTCACATAATTTTTGGAGCAAACATAACTTTTTCAATAAGAAGTTTTATTTCATGCACTGTGCACTATCGCACATGATAACATTTGCAGTCGCTACTCAACTGTCTCATGGGGGCAAAGTGTTCGAAAAGGCAACATGTTTCACTTTGCGAACATTTATTTGCATTATGAACGAATTGCAAATGATTTTTTGCATTAGCAACCACTATTACATTCCCCCAAATGAGATCTGGTTAGAAAATAATGTTAATTAATGGACCCATTTTCATATATAGTATTTATACAGCTAAACCCCAAGGACACACTGGACATTTAAAACCATATTGCCTTTATTAGCTCATTAAATGAATCAACCATCTGTTGTAGGCTACTATATATAAATTGTGCATTCCATAAATAGTGGTTAGGAGTCCTTTGATTTGTTTTACACGTCACTTTCTGCAACGTGTTGCTGAGCCCAGTAACTGCAGTAATTGGAAGACAATCTAGTGCTTTGCCTTCCCCTGTTCATTGCATTTGTCCATAAATCAACTGCACAGTTTAGATCAGTGACCAGAGAAATCAGAAACCAGTTGAAGTGCCAGAGAAATGCAGAAGAAATAACACAGCTCATGTAAAAATACAGGTATGGGATCCGTTATCTGGAAAGCTCCGCATTACAGAAAGGTCTCATTTTATCCAAAAAATATTTCCTTTTTCTCTGTAATAATAAAGAAGTACCTTGTACTTGATCGAAACTAAGATATAATTCATCATTATAAAGCAGAATAGTTATGGGCGAATCTTTTCCAAATGCTTTGAAGTCTATGCTGCAAATTCACAAAAGGACGAAGCTAGCGTTAATTCGCCGATTCACTAACGGACGCTGGCTAGTGTTATTTCGCACCGTTACGCCTGGCGAATTTGCGCAACGGACGTAACTACGCAAATTCGCTGACATGCAAATTTTTCTGAATACTACCTTTTACGCCAGACTTCCTTCGCCACCTCAGACCAGGCGAAGTGCAATAGAGTAGATAGGGATTTCTTCAAAAAAAGTTAAAAAATTTTCTAAGTCCCAAAAAACTCGGGCGTTTTTTCTTTTTTATGGGTGATAGGCTGAAAAAGATCGAAAAAATTTTGGGGGCTACCCTCCTTCCCCCCTACATTTCCTAACTCATGGCACCTTAACTATACAGTGGGCACATGTGTAGGGCAAAATAAAAATTTTATTTGATGTTTTGAAGGTTTCCCAGGCTTGTGTAGTGATGCTACATATACCTCCATTGTAACTTCAATTTGGCGCAGTATGCAAATTAAGCATAGCTAGCGTAACTTTGCTTTGCTTGGCGAATCAACACTAGCGCAACTTCGCAACCTTACGCTTCCCCTGAGCGCAAGTTCGGATTTTAGTGAATTTGCGTAGCGCTGGCGAAAATACGCCTGGCGAAGTGCAGCGAAGCGGATGCTGGCACAAATACGAATCTTAGTGAATTTGCCCCTATGGCTGACATTGATTTTGATGAGCGCCAATTTTTTTTTTCACCCATTGGAGTCTATGGGCATTTTTTTTTTTATAACTTCTTTATTGATATCAGTCAAAGATGTTGACAACAACACAGAATGTAATATTATACAGACATTGTACCTTTCACACCATAAACAAGGTCACCATAAGCATTCTGTTAAACAGCAGTAACAGGAATAAACATGTGCAATTACACATATCCGAAATACAGCCAAACTGTAAGTATGAGAAAGAAACAGAAAAAAACAAACAAACATACGGAAGGTTTCCCAAAAAAAAAAAAAAAAAAAAGGGGGGGGAAAGGGAAAAGGATCAGTCACACCATGTAGTGGGACCTGTTTCAATTCTAAGTAAGAGTCTCGTTTTGATGCAAGTTAGTAGATGAGAGAGAGGGCCATAAAAAAGCAAGTAGAAAAGTGTCCAGATTGTGAATCCTCCAGGCCTATCGAGTATTTTTTCCTCTGTAAGTCATCCACGGCTGCCAAATGGCATCATAAGTGGGGAGTCGGTTCTCATTATGCGCTGCCATTAGTTCCATATCCGCTCGTTAATCCATTGCTGATAAAATGTGGTCAATTGAAATTGGTCCTCCAGGTTTCCAAAATTTGGCAATCAAGCTAGTGGTAGTGTTAAAGAGGTGAAAAAGTAGCTTTTTCGTATACTTAGGCGCGTAGTCCGGGAACATCAATAGCAATGCCACTTGTGGGTCGTAGGGGATGGTCTATGGGCATTTTTTTCATGGTGAAACCTGGCAAAAGTGCGTGTGCTTTAGCGCAGGCGACTTTTCATTATAGCCTATGGGAAGACACGATGAGGCAGTTCGGGGAGATTGTCGCCCAGAAAAAGAGGCGATTAGTCGCCAGGCGACAAAATCTCCCCGAATCTCCTTGTGTGAACTAACCCTTAAGTTTCAAATTATGGAAGGATATGTTATCGGGAAAGCCACAGGTCCTGAGCATTCTGGATAACAGGTCCCATACCTGTGCAAAAAAGGATAAAAAATAAAGACCTATTTGAAAACAGCTTTAAAACTTAATTTGAAGATTCCATTCATCTTTAACTGATTTTTACCGCATGTTTTACATTTTATATGTTTTGCTGTTTTTTATAACACATTGCTGATAAGACCAAGAGGAATGAGTTGGGGTTCCATCTGTAATCCAAATATGTAAAGACATGGACTTGGCTGCTCAGATCAAAGCATTAAAATGCATTTCCCACTCATTACAATGAATCGTGAATGAACCTGTTCTGCTCCAGTGTCTGATGGCCCGTTGCTTCTGCTTTAAGTTTCCATTTAGAAAAGGTTAGATGTCAAGAACGAGTCTTTGCCTGTTCTCCAGGTGTATAAACACTGTTAAAATGTTAATGGTATTCATGGATTGTAAAGCTCAGAGGTTCCCTCTTAAAGTAGACGCTAATGGAATGGAAATTCATCCGTGTCTTCTTCTGGCTTCCCATGCTGGCTGAGGCAGTCAGGCAAAAAGAAATGGTTTTAACAACAGCTCCTGGCAGGCACCGTGGAAACGAAATATAACAGAAAAGGAAAAAAATCATAGGAAGAGAAACATTTAAAAAATGATTATTTTACTTCTACATTTCATATATAGGTTTAAACAAAACATGCCTCATCCAACTTTATTAATGCAGCAACTATTTGTAAAATGCCATTGGTTCAATGACAGTCTGGAGAATGACTTTTTTATTTTTGTACCAAGAACCTCAGTTCAGGTCATGAAGCCCAGGTGAATTATCCCCTCCTTCTTCTCCTATTTAGTGATTGGCTGGGAATGATCCCTAGTAAGGGGCTTGAGGACAGTCCCAGAAGGTACCTGGCAGTTGGTTTTGAGCAGGTAAAAAGCAAAATCAACAGCAGCAGCCCCCTCCCTTCCTATTGATGGTTCCAAAAGTTGGTTTTGTTGCAGGTGCCCTTGACTCTAAGCCCCAGGGGTGAATGGAGGGTACAGTGAGCAAGGTGAGTTTGTAATTGTGTAGGCCTGGAGGTCCTGGCAGGAGGTGGACAGCCTTGGTTAGAGACTTTGAGAGGAGGCAGAAACCAGGCTTCAGCCCCAGACTCAGTCGGTCCTATGGGGGGGGGGATAAGGGAATTGTTTATTTATAGCCTCCCCAAACAAAAAAAATCCACCCCTGAATGTGGGTACCTGTTTAGCTCAAGTAGTCAGGTAGCTTGATACACTCACAAACAGAAATGTTGGCTGACCAAGTTTACCTTTTTTAAATTGAATTTTAGCAAGTAATAGTGATGCGTGAATAAATTCACCAGGCGTGAATTTGCGGCAAATTTCCAAATTTCGCCAGCAGCGAATAAATTCACGAAACCGCAGTGAAAATTTGCCCACGTCAAAAAAAATTTGGACGTGTGTCGGAATAGTTACTTGCGTCAAAACCGTCGCACATCAACATTATTGGACGCCCATTGACTTTAACACTGGCGTCAAAATTGATGTGAGCGTCAAAATTGGCGCAAATTGACATAGGGGTCAAAATTTACAAGGGCATCATTTTGGGATTTTTTTTACGATTCACGAATTTCGTGGGGAGTTCGCAAATTTTTCATTTTTGTCCTTGTTCAAACGGAACAGGACAAATTCGCCCTTCACTGGCAAGTAATTATCATTCTATAAGCAGTGCTGTTTATAAAAACCCTAATGCTTTATTAATATTTTACTATATTACCTGGAATGCCTTTTCTATTTATACTATACACATATTTTTCCCCGGAACGAGATGATAACTTTACGAAAGGTTTGTGGATTTGCAGAGACCACCTGCTGTTTAACACACTGCAATAAACAACAGTACACATTTATATAACCTTGTTGAACTGAACAGAATGTAATAGAAAAGGGATGAATTAATTAGTAGGCCACACAATTATTAGTGCACTTCTCCATAGTGTCTAATTAAAAGAATTTAGCTCATTTTTAAATTAACATTTAGCGTGCCCAATATTAACTAAAGCTGAGAGCAGGTGGTGATAATAAGATTGGAATATGGAAAAACGTATTTCGTGACAATACATAATCTTTGTGTGCTTGTTAAGCCTATTTACAGCTGCTACCTTTTCCCATTTTCATTTTAAAGGGAAAGTAAATATTTTCCTAAACAACAAACCATCAGTCCTTTTTTTTAAATTATATTTTTAGTTTTTATTAAAAATAAAAAATCTTATTTAATTTAAAAAGCAGGCCATGCTTCAATACGCACACTTTTTATTGGCTAACATTAAAAATAGGTTTATATTCTGCATCTTGAAAATTAAAATTTGGTGCTTTCCTTGGATAAGTGTAGGTTTTTTCTAGGGATGTACCGAATCCAGGATTTCCGCCTTTTTCAACAGGATTCGGATTTGGCCAAATCCTTCAGCCCGAAAATTGTATATGCAAATTAGGGGCAGGGAGGGAAATCGCATGACTTTTTGTCACAAAACAAGTAAAAAATGTTTTCCCCTTCCCATCCCTAATTTGCATATGTAAATTATGATAAAAATTTGGTTCAGTATCCTTTGGGGATAAATTCGGGGGTTCGGCCGAATCCAAAATAATGGATTCGGTGCATCCCTAGTTTTTTCACAAGGAAAAAAATAAAAGAAAACCAACTTTTAAATCCAAAGCATTTGGCACAAGAAAAAATGCCCATTGACTCCAATGCATCCGACATGGGAAAACAATGCCCACTGAATCCAATGCATTTCCTGCAAAAAACACCTTTAGCCTCCAATGCATTTGGCACGAGAAAAAAAAGTCATTAAAGAAATTAAATGTCTATTGGCTTCAATGTATTTGGAAACATTTCACCATATAGTGTAAGCTTAACTAAAAGAGTCCTTGAGACAAGCAAAAAAAGGTAAGCTTATATGTTAATATTTTATCTGAATTGTTATGCCATTTCTTGGTCAGGCTGCAAATGAAGTAAGGAAAGACATTATTGTTATCCCTGATTAAATTCGTTTTCCCTACACATGAAGGCTGGCATGGACTATGAACATAGAAAAAGACTCAATTATTCATAATTATAATGAGATTTTGTTACGCTACCATTGGCTTTGGTTTATTGAAGTAGCAAAAACATTGGTAATGTTCAATAGAATTTTTTGTGTTTTTCAGTGGTCAGTTTATTTTCTACAGTAAATGCATTGATGAAGATCCAGTTAGTAATCTGGGCACTAAAGCTGTGCTCAAATCTTCAGTCTGACCCCCTCATACCCAGGTATTGCATGCACTTCTTCACATTAAAAACATGGAGAATCCAGAAGCAAGATTCACAAAACTATAGGCTTGACACATTTTGTGGCAAGATGATCTCTAAGTTCCTAAACAGGGACTGAAAGCCCCCTTTAAAAATATTAACTATTACCATAGTGCACATATATTTTCCTGACCCAGCTAATTCAAACACACATTAGTAGTGATGGGAGAAAAATTTTGCGAAACTGCGGGAAAAATTTAGGTTTTCACATGCATCAAAAAAAAGACGCACATCAAAAAACAATGCACATGTCAAAAAAACCTGATGAGCGTCAAAAAAAGTTTGACATGCATCAAAATCGAAGCACGTGGCAGTTTTGCAAATTTTTCACCATTTTGAAAATTTCTCCACAAATTCGCAAATTATTTGGCGAAGTAAAACGCAACAGATTTGAAAATGATTACACATTATTATTTCACATTTGGGGGCAGATTTATCAAGGGTCGAATGTCGATGTTAAAAAAACTTTTGAAATTCGACCATCGAATTGGCCAGATTCAATAGTCGAACTTTTCTTTTTGAATTTATTTGGCCGTTTTCGGTCGAAGTAAAATCGATCGTAGCAATCGTTCAAGACAAACGATTCTAATGATTTAATCGATCGAACGATTTTCAAAAAAAAAACCTTTGACTTTTTTAAACTTAGCCAAATTTTGGCTCTGGGTTCTAGGTGGTCCCCATAGGCTAACATAGCAATTCGGCAGGTTTAAAGTGGCAAAGTCGAAGTTTTTTAGAGAGACAGTACTTTGATTTTCGAATGGTCGAATATTCAAAGTATTTTCAATTCAAATCGAATTCGAAGTCGAATTTGGCCTATTCGATGGTCGAAGTACCCAAAAATTACTTCGAAATTCAAAGTTTTTTAATTCGAAAATTCACTTTAAATCTGCCCCTAGATGTAAGGTCTACAAACTACAGATTCACTGAATGTTTACCAGAGTAAAAAAAATATATACTGTATTATGGGGTACATATGAAGATGGCCTACAACAGAAAGAGATATCAGACAAAATGCTAACAAGCAATTCTTTAAACCAGATGTTGGTTGTTGTTTCAGATTAAAATATTGAAGATTTTTAGGTGGCGACTGGTCCATGTATATTTATATATGTTAGGTATGTACAGTTTTCAGTTTTGATATATATATTTACTTTAGGATGATTTTGTAGTCTAATTAAGTTTTGATTGGTCACGATAATTAGATTGGTTTTGAAATGATATTCATATAAATAAGTCATTAGACTTTGAAACACGAAGCACAAAGAAACTAATTGATTTGATTTTAGCACTAAGTATGAATTTATTGGTCACATAGTTTGTAAGGAAATTCATATAACAAGTCATTAGATGACATGGACACATTATAGATATTTCATACTTTGTAGATTAAAATTATATTCACAATTTATAAATTTGAAAATTTAATGTTTATAATTTAAAATTTAAAACTTAAAAATGAGCACATGAAGTTTATGTTTTAACTGATATATAATATATCATGATTAAGCGATACGGAGCTTAAAAGTTTGGCACGGAATTGTTAGCTTTATTTTTACACTTTTTTTGACACTTATTGATATAAATATAATTGATAGTTTGATACACAATAAGAGTTGACCTTTTATATAGTATGTGGTTTGTGCAAAAATCTCTAAAAAACTCTAATTTCTCATTAATCGGTTTTCGTAAAAAGTATAATTTCATGTGTTATAATGCCCTTTTTGAAGTTATACGAATACCATAATACATTAAATTATTAATAACTTAATTTAACTGGGATATACCAGAAGGTTATTCAAGTCTAGTGGATCACTAATCAGCCGTTTGAGTCTCACCAAAGGTTGCTATCTGCATTTACAACAGTGATACTGTGGCGCTATGAGTTACCTTATAGAACAAATATCTGCTCAAGGAAACTTGAGATCTCCTTAGTAGTAGCGCCGGGGAACTTTCTTTAGACTAATTTTAGTTACATTATATCAGGAAAGAGATTGATTGTTCGTTGAAACCAGCACAATGCTCGAGTTCAGTGATATGTGACCTATGTGATCGCTAGAAGTTTGTTTCGTAGAGAAACTTCAATATAATAAATATAAATTAATATATATGTGGCGTCAATTTATGATGTTAATGGACACCCTCGAATTTAGATATTGAATCTGATGCGGTGAATATCTTCTATCGAGAATAATATCTTTTCAATTTCATATATGAATTGCCTAACTTTCGTAATTATTTAAAGATTCTTTTATATTCTTGTGAATTTTGTGTTAATTCTATGGTTTTCCAGCATTCGGTTAATAATACCAAAATAATACCAAATGATTCAAATTAAGTTTAAGATGTACTGTGATGATTTAAAATGATTTAACAGTATGAGAGCAAAGATTTCGTTTCAGCTGAAACAATTCAAATTTTAGGGTTCATAATTAGGATCGTTGGCTTCACACGTCATATCCTTTTTATCTGTTTAAATTCTGTTCACGGCTGCTTTCAATCATGCCTATAAATAAGTATCCTCGGATACGAAACGCGTAAGGTTCTATTGTTTTAGCTGTTTGAATAAAGGCTTTTAATCACAACTACTGGCCCATGGAGTGCGTGCTTCTTCGCTGTCTACATTGAGTTACTCCCCCAGCTACGGGTTCGGGGCGCTGCACCCGGGCCACCAAACATCTTCAGTGAGTTTCCATACATACAAGATTGCCGAGATTCTGAAATGTTTATGCCGTATACTGGTTGATGCTACACCCTACAACGAGAGACCCAGGGTTTTTACACCTGGGTCTGGCTCTGCGCTGGGTGAGCCGTTAATTTAATTTAATTTATTTATTAATTGATTTATTTATATATTTACTTTTGGGGACTGAGCCGGTAATTTTCTCTTGATATATATAGTTCACACTATAAATGATTCACACACAATTTTATGCTAAATTAGCCAACATCAATTTAAAGGCATTGAGGTCATGACCACTGAGGCAGGGTGCAAACATTAAAAGAATGACCTGTGGAAGGTGGTAAGCACAGGACTGGCCTGCAACTCATGATGGTGTGGTCTGGTCCATGGTTCAGATTTTAAATCCAGCAACCGCTTGTAAGATGAGCACCAAGGAACATGCTCTTGTTTATTATCAGAAATGGTATTTGGAAACTTCATGGATGACCTGTTTTATAATCACACCCATACCTGCACTTCCAAGTTCAAGTCTGAAATGTTGTCCTAAAATTGTCCAGGTTTTGCTGCACAAACACATGTTGCCATATTGAAAAACGTTTGAATGAATATAAAAATAGGTTGATAAAGTAAGAAGAAATGTGCCATTCATCAGACATTCTTATTGCTGATGGTCGTTTTCCTTTTCCTGGAAGATAACAGTCAATGCTAAAATTAGATGCTGCTGGGCAGAACTGCTAATTATTAACCTAATCAACTAGTTTCTTCTTGCATTAAATCTAATTTTACTAAGGATTAATATATTCTTTATATAGCTAAAGTGTATCTGTCATAAATGTCCAAGGATAATAATTTGTTCATTTGCTGGCCTTACCTTGGTTCTTATGTAAAACTCTTTCCTTGGCACTTGTTACACAATCTTCTCTTTTTTCTGTTTCAACAATCTAATTATTGAGCAATATGTGGAGTACGAGTCAAAAAGCCGAGGTTGTCTGTCAGAGAAACAGCCAATAGAAGTGAAGTGTCTCAAAGGGCATTTGAACGACACAAATAGAAGTGAACGATAGAGCAATCTGAAGGCTAAAACATTCGGTAAATGCAATAAATATGTTATTTCTGTAGTTTTGATATTCATAAGACAGGACTGCAAACCTTCTTTTATAGGCCTTTTCTGTGGTTCTGTTTACAATTAAAAGGAAGACATGTTTATTTTGTGTTGTATGATATGTTAGCGTTCAATCATATTGCCATAATACAGTCATATAAAAAAGTTTGGGAACCCCTCTTAATTCTTTGGAGTTTTGTTTATCATTGGCTGAGCTTTCAAAGTAGCAACTTCCTTTTAATATATAACATGCCTTATGGAAACAGTAGTATTTCAGCAGTGACATAAAGTTTATTGGATTAACAGAAAATATTCAATATGCATAACAAAATTAGACAGGTGCATAAATTTGGGCACCCCAACAGAGATATTACATCAATACTTAGTTGAGCTCCTTTTGCAAATGTAACAGCCTCTAGACGCCTCCTATAGCCTTTGATGAGTATCTGGATTCTGGATGGCGGTATTTTTGACCATTCGTCCACACAAAATCTCTCCAGTTCAGTTAATTTGATGACTGCGGAGCATGGACAGCCTGCTTCAAATCATACCATAGATATTCAAGTCGGGGGACTTTGACGGCCATTCCAGAATATTGTACTTCTCCCTCTGCATAAATGCCTTTGTAGATTTCCAAGTGTGTTTAGGGTCATTGTCTTGTTGGAATATCCAACCCCTGCATAACTTCAACTTTGTGACTGATGCTTAAACCTACGCCAAATTTGACAATAGGTAGCAGGTTAGCAGGTTTTTCTTGGAATGCGGTGTTCTTCTTCCGTCATGCAAAGCGACTTTTGTTGATGGCCAAATAACTAAATTTTGTTCTCATCAGTCCAAAGCACTTTTTTCCAAAATGACTGTGGCTTGTCTAAATGAGCTTTTGCATACAACAAGTGACTGTTTTTGCGTGTGTGCAGAAAGTGCTTCTTACTCATTACCCTGCCATTCAGATGTTCTTTGTGCAAATTGCGCTGAATTCTAGAACGATCAACATATACACCATCTGCAGCAAGTTCTTGCAGGTCTTTGGAGATGATCTTTGGATTGTTTGTAACCAGTCTCACAATCCTCCGCAAATCCAGGTCCTATATTTTTTTTGGCCTGCCAGACCTGGGTTTTACAGCAACTGTGTCTGTGGCCTTCCATTTCCTGATTACATTCCTTACAGTTGAAACTGACAGTTTCAACCTCTAACATATCTTTTTGTAGCCTTCCCCTAAACCATAATACTGAACAATCATTGTTTTCAGATCTTTTGAGAGTTCTTTTGAGGATCCCATGCTGTCACTCTTCAGAGGCGAGTCAAACAGAAGCACAACCTGCCTATGAAGTTCAAGGCTTTAGGAGCTACTCCAACCAATTTGGTGTTGCCAATAATCAGTATTGAGCAGTTACATACATTCAAATTAGCAATATTACAAGGGTACCCAAATTTTTGCACAGACAGTTTTTCACATTTGATTTAATCTCATACAACTGAATACTGCTTCACTAAAATTTTTTATTCAGAAAACACCCCAGGACTCAGATGTTCCTGGGAAATGAAAGACATACCACTGTTATCTTTTTTGTTGAAAGTGAAGTACATTATTTTGCAGGCTGAGAGGGGTTCCCAAACTTTTTCATATGACTGTATTCAATCCAGTGAAAGTCACTCTAATTTCTATTTAATGTTAGTGAACCAACATGATTACAAATGCCCAATAAACACCACCATTTAGTTAAACATGCAGGTGAATGTAAAATAAAATGGCTATTTTTGTCCTACTGTAGAAGTAGAAATCTAAGCCAGCTGAATCATTAGTCTTATGTATCAGTGAATAGGGATGTAGCGAACGTCGGAAAAAAAGTTCGCGAACATATTCGCGAACTTGCGCAAAAACGCGAGCGGTTCGCGAACGGTTCGCGAACCCCATAGACTTCAATGGGAAGGGGAACTTTAACATCTAGAAAAGACATTTCTGGCCAGAAAAATGATTTTAAAGTTGTTTAAAGGGTGCAACGACCTGGACAGTGGCATGCCAGAGGGGGATCAAGGGCAAAAATGTATCTGAAAAATCTGCCTGTGTGTGCTTGGAAGAGATAGTGTAGGGGGAGAGCTGTTAGTGATTTCAGGGACAGATGATAGTAAGTTTGCTGGCTAGTAATCTGCTTGATACTGCTCTGTATTGGAGGGACAGAAGTCTGCAGGGATTTGAGGGACATTTTAGCTTAGGTAGCTTTGCTGGCTAGTAATCTACTGTTCTCTTTAAACAACTGCCATACGTTGACCTTGTAGGCATTGTTTGCCCAGTTTTTTTGGACGCAGCCACTGAAGCACAGTTGCCAGAAAAAATATGCCATATAAATGCTGAAAATAGTCATTTTTTCGCCATACGTTGACCTTGTAGACATTGTTTGCCCAGTTTTTTTGGACGCAGCCACTGAAGCACAGTTGCCAGAAAAATTATGCCATATAAATGCTGAAAATATAAATTTTTTTGGTTGCAGCCACTGAAGCACAGAGGCCAGAAAAATTACGCCATATAAATGCAGAAAATATGCATTTTTTTGGTCGCAGCCACTGAAGCACAGTTGACAGAAAAATTATGCCATATAAATGCTGAAAATATAAACTTTTTTGGTTGCAGCCACTGAAGCACAGAGGCCAGAAAAATTATGCCATATAAATGCAGAAAACATGCATTTTTTGGTCGCAGCCACTGAAGCACAGTTGACAGAAAAATTATGCCATATAAATGCTGAAAATATAAATTTTTTTGGTTGCAGCCACTGAAGCACAGAGGCCAGAAAAATTATGCCATATAAATGCAGAAAATATGCATTTTTTTGGTCGCAGCCACTGAAGCACAGTTGCCAGAAAAAATATGCCATATAAATGCTGAAAATAGTCATTTTTTGCCATATACGTTGAGTCAACGTATGGCAAAAAATGACTATTTTCAGCATTTATATGGCATATTTTTTCTGGCCTCTGTGCTTCAGTGGCTGCGGCCAAAAAAACTGGGCAAACAATGCCTACAAGGTCAACGTCGTTGACCTTGTAGGCATTGTTTGCCCAGTTTTTTTGGCCGCAGCCACTGAAGCACAGAGGCCAGAAAAAATATGCCATATAAATGCTGAAAATAGTCATTTTTTTGGTCGCAGCCACTGAAGCACAGTTGCCAGAAAAATTATGCCATATAAATGCTGAAAATATAAATTTTTTTGGTTGCAGCCACTGAAGCACAGAGGCCAGAAAAATTATGCCATATAAATGCAGAAAATATGCATTTTTTTGGTTGCAGCCACTGAAGCACAGAGGCCAGAAAAATTATGCCATATAAATGCAGAAAATATGCATTTTTTTGGATGCAGCCACTGAAGCACAGTTGCCAGAAAAAATATGCCATATAAATGCTGAAAATAGTCATTTTTTGCCATACGTTGACCTTGTAGACATTGTTTGCCCAGTTTTTTTGGTTGCAGCCACTGAAGCACAGAGGCCAGAAAAAATTAAACCAGTAGGGTTTGCACCCTAGTTTGTAACGGTGGCGGAGGGAGGAGGAGGACGCTAAAGGACAGCTGTGTGTGGAGTCATGAGGCTTGAAGAGAAGGACAGCTGCATAGAAGTCAGAACAAGTCTTCCGGCGTGCAGTAACCCTCCGAGATCCACCCCTCATTCATTTTAATAAAGGTCAGGTAATCGACACTTTTGTGACCTAGGCGAGTTCTCTTCTCAGTTACAATCCCTCCTGCTGCACTGAAGGTCCTTTCTGAGAGCACACTTGAGGCTGGGCAAGACAAGAGGTTCATGGCAAATTGTGACAGCTCTGGCCACAGATCAAGCCTGCGCACCCAGTAGTCCAGGGGTTCATCGCTCCTCAGAGTGTCGATATCTGCAGTTAATGCCAGGTAGTCCGCTACCTGCCGGTCGAGGCGTTCTTTGAGGGTGGATCCAGAAGGGTTGTGGCGCTGCCTTGGACAGAAAAACATTTGCATGTCTGACGTTACAGACTGGCCAAAGGGCTTTGTCCTTGCAGGTGTGCTCGTGGCAGGATTACTGGCACCTCTGCCCCTGGAATGTTGATGAGTTCCTGAAGTGACATCACCCTTAAAAGCATTGTACAACATGTTTTGCAGGCTGGTTTGTAAATGCCGCATCTTTTCGGACTTGTGGTATGTTGGTAACATTTCTGACACTTTATGCTTGTACCGAGGGTCTAGTAGCGTTGCGACCCAGTACAGGTCCTTCTCCTTAAGCCTCTTGATACGGGGGTCCTTCAACAGGCATGACAGCATGAAAGACCCCATTCTCACAAGGTTGGATGCAGAGCTATCCATCTCCGCTTCCTCATTATCAAGGACTGCATCATCCACGGTCTCCTCCCCCCAGCCACGTACAAGACCAGGGGTCCCCAAAAGGTCACCACTAGCCCCCTGGGAAGCCTGCTCCTGTTGGTCCTCCTCCTCCTCCTCCACAAAGCCACCTTCCTCCTCTGACTCCACTTCTGGCACCTCTCCCTGCGTTGCAGCAGGTGCCTGGGTTCGTTCTGGTGATTCCGACCAGAAATCGTGCGCTTCCAGCTCCTCGTCACGCTGGTCTACAGCCTCATCTGTCACTCGTCGCACGGCACGCTCCAGGAAGAAAGCGAAGGGTATTAGGTCGCTGATGGTGCCTTCGGTGCGACTGACCATATTTGTCACCTCTTCAAAAGGTCGCATGAGCCTGCAGGCATCGCGCATAAGCACCCAGTAACGGGGGAAAAAAATCCCCAGCTGTGCAGATCCAGTCCTACCACCCAGTTCAAAAAGGTACTCGTTGACGGCCCTTTGTTGTTGCAGCAGACGTTCCAACATAAGGAGCGTTGAATTCCAGCGAGTCTGGCTGTCAGAAATCAAACGCCTGACTGGCATGTTGTAGCGCTGCTGAATGTCAGCAAGGCGTGCCATGGCTGTGTAGGAACGTCTGAAATGGGCCGACACCTTTCTGGACTGGGTGAGAACGTCCTGGAATCCTGGGTACTTGGAGACAAAACGTTGGACTATTAAATTTAACACATGTGCCATGCAGGGCACATGTGTTAAATTGCCTAGTCTCAACGCTGCCAACAGATTGCTTCCATTGTCACACACCACTTTTCCGATCTGCAGTTGGTGTGGGGTCAGCCACCGATCGGCCTGTGACTGCAGAGATGACAGGAGTACAGATCCGGTATGGTTTTTGCTTTCCAGGCACGTCATCCCCAAGACAGCGTGACAACGGCGTACCTGGCACGTCGAATAGCCTAGGGGGAGCTGGGGGTGCACAGGTGTGGAGGAGGAGAAGGAGGACCCAGCAGCAGAGTAAGAAGAAGAAGAAGACGAGGTAGAGAGCGATGGAGGAGTAGAGGTGGTGGCAGAACCGCGTGCAATCCGTGGCGGTGACACCAACTCCACTGTTGTTGTTGAGCTACCCATTCCCTGCTTCCCAGCCATTACCAAGTTCACCCAGTGGGCAGTGTAGGTGACATACCTGCCCTGACCATGCTTGGAGGACCATGCGTCAGTAGTCATATGGACCTTTGGCCCAACACTAAGTGACAGAGATGCGGTAACTTGGCTCTGCACATGTTGGTACAGGTGTGGTATTCCCTTTTTAGAAAAAAAATTGCGGCTGGGTACCTTCCACTGCGGTGTCCCAATTGCTACAAATTTGCGGAAGGCCTCAGAGTCCACCAGCTGGTATGGTAAAAGCTGGCGGGCTAAGAGTGCAGACAAGCCAGCTGTCAGACGCCGGGCAAGGGGGTGACAGTCAGACATTGGCTTCTTACGCTCAAACATGGCCTTCACAGAAACTTGGCTGGTGGCAGATGACTGGGAATGGGAACAGGTGGTCAAGGTGGAAGGCGGAGTGGAGGGTGGTTCAGACGGGTCAAGGAGAGCAGAGGTAGAGCAGTAAGATGCTGGACCAGAAGGAGTGTGGCTTTTAGTTTGCCTGTTGCCTTTGAGGTGTTGCTCCCAAAGTGCTTTGTGCTTGCCGCTCATGTGCCTTCGCATAGAAGTTGTACCTATGTGGCTGTTGGGCTTACCAAGGCTCAGTTTCTGACTGCACTCATTGCAAATTACAATGCTTTTGTCAGAGGCACACACATTAAAAAAATCCCACACTGCTGACTTTTTGGAAGTGTGCGATCTGGCGGTAACAGTAGAAGTTGGCGGAGTTGGCGGTATTGGCGGCAATGGCGGGTGCGTTGGCCGGCTGAACACAGGTGCCGATACATGTTGTTGCCCTGCTGATCCCTGCGGGCTGTCCTCCCTGCTTCTTCTAAGTCTTATTCTCCTACTGCCTCTCTGACTCTCCGTCTCTCCATCTGAACTACCCTCCTCTTGCTCTCTTCTACTAGGCACCCACAAAACATCAATCTCCTCATCATCATTCTCCTCAGATGCATCAATTTCTTCTGACACATCACAGAAGGAAGCAGCAGCGGGGACCTCCTCCTCATCACTCATTATGTCCATCTCTATCGTGTTCTCTGCCAGAATTAAATCTGGTGTAAGGTCCTCATCTCCTTCATCTTCTTCTGGCAATAATGGTTGCGCATTACTCAGTTCAAGAAACTCATTGGAAAATAACTCCTCTGACCCAGTGAAGAAGGGGCACCGGTGGTGGAGGAAGTGTTACGTGGGGTGGCCATAGCAGTGGAGGATGAGGAGGATGTTGTGGTAAAGTTAGAAACGGTAGAGGATGGGGTGTGCTGTGTAAGCCAGTCAACTACCTCTTCAGCATTTTGGGAGTTCAGGGTCATTGGCTTTTTAAAACTGGGCAATTTGCTAGGGCCACAGGATTGCATAGCAGCACGGCCCCTAGCACGGCCTCTGCGTGGCGGCCTGCCTTTGCCTGGCATTATTTTTAAAAAAACAACAACAACAACAAAAACTCAGTTGGTTTTTCTGGAAACGATAATACACACAGCTAGATGGCGGGTTGAAGAAAACACTGTGCAAATAATGCCTACAAAGTCAACGTATACACTACTACAGCGGTGGATACGGATTACGTAAAATATATGAATGCTGCTTGAAAAAAAGTAACTCAAGTGGTTTTTCTAGAGACGATAATATTATCAATATTTAGACAAAAATGTGAACAAGGTCACACAGCTCGATGGCGGGTTGAAGAAAACAGTGTGCAAATAATGCCTACAAGGCCAACGTATACACTACTACAGCGGTGGATACGGATTACGCAAAATATATGAATGCTGCTTGAAAAAAGTGACTCCGGTGTTTTTTCTGGAGACGGTAATATTATGGATATTTAGACAGAATGGGAACAAGGTCACACAGCTCGATGGCGGGTTGAAGAAAACAGTGTGCAAATAATGCCTACAAGGTCAACGTATACACTACTACAGCGGTGGATACGGATTACGTAAAATATATGAATGCTGCTTGAAAAAAAGTAACTCAAGTGGTTTTTCTAGAGACGATAATATTATCAATATTTAGACAAAATGTGAACAAGGTCACACAGCTCGATGGCGGGTTGAAGAAAACAGTGTGCAAATAATGCCTACAAGGCCAACGTATACACTACTACAGCGGTGGATACGGATTACGTAAAATATATGAATGCTGCTTGAAAAAAGTGACTCCGGTGTTTTTTCTGGAGACGGTAATATTATGGATATTTAGACAGAATGGGAACAAGGTCACACAGCTCGATGGCGGGTTGAAGAAAACAGTGTGCAAATAATGCCTACAAGGTCAACGTATACACTACTACAGCGGTGGATACGGATTACGTAAAATATATGAATGCTGCTTGAAAAAAGTGACTCCGGTGTTTTTTCTGGAGACGGTAATATTATGGATATTTAGACAGAATGGGAACAAGGTCACACAGCTCGATGGCGGGTTGAAGAAAACAGTGTGCAAATAATGCCTACAAGGCCAACGTATACACTACTACAGCGGTGGATACGGATTACGTAAAATATATGAATGCTGCTTGAAAAAAGTGACTCCGGTGTTTTTTCTGGAGACGGTAATATTATGGATATTTAGACAGAATGTGAACAAGGTCACACAGCTCGATGGCGGGTTGAAGAAAACAGTGTGCAAATAATGCCTACAAGGCCAACGTATACACTACTACAGCGGTGGATACGGATTACGTAAAATATATGAATGCTGCTTGAAAAAAGTGACTCCGGTGTTTTTTCTGGAGACGGTAATATTATGGATATTTAGACAGAATGGGAACAAGGTCACACAGCTCGATGGCGGGTTGAAGAAAACAGTGTGCAAATAATGCCTACAAGGCCAACGTATTCACTACTACAGCGGTGGATACGGATTACGTAAAATATATGAATGCTGCTTGAAAAAAGTGACTCCGGTGTTTTTTCTGGAGACGGTAATATTATGGATATTTAGACAGAATGGGAACAAGGTCACACAGCTCGATGGCGGGTTGAAGAAAACAGTGTGCAAATAATGCCTACAAGGCCAACGTATACACTACTACAGCGGTGGATACGGATTACGTAAAATATATGAATGCTGCTTGAAAAAAGTGACTCCGGTGTTTTTTCTGGAGACGGTAATATTATGGATATTTAGACAGAATGGGAACAAGGTCACACAGCTCGATGGCGGGTTGAAGAAAACAGTGTGCAAATAATGCCTACAAGGCCAACGTATACACTACTACAGCGGTGGATACGGATTACGTAAAATATATGAATGCTGCTTGAAAAAAAGTAACTCAAGTGGTTTTTCTAGAGACGATAATATTATCAATATTTAGACAAAATGTGAACAAGGTCACACAGCTCGATGGCGGGTTGAAGAAAACAGTGTGCAAATAATGCCTACAAGGCCAACGTATACACTACTACAGCGGTGGATACGGATTACGTAAAATATATGAATGCTGCTTGAAAAAAGTGACTCCGGTGTTTTTTCTGGAGACGGTAATATTATGGATATTTAGACAGAATGTGAACAAGGTCACACAGCTCGATGGCGGGTTGAAGAAAACAGTGTGCAAATAATGCCTACAAGGCCAACGTATACACTACTACAGCGGTGGATACGGATTACGTAAAATATATGAATGCTGCTTGAAAAAAGTGACTCCGGTGTTTTTTCTGGAGACGGTAATATTATGGATATTTAGACAGAATGGGAACAAGGTCACACAGCTCGATGGCGGGTTGAAGAAAACAGTGTGCAAATAATGCCTACAAGGCCAACGTATTCACTACTACAGCGGTGGATACGGATTACGTAAAATATATGAATGCTGCTTGAAAAAAGTGACTCCGGTGTTTTTTCTGGAGACGGTAATATTATGGATATTTAGACAGAATGGGAACAAGGTCACACAGCTCGATGGCGGGTTGAAGAAAACAGTGTGCAAATAATGCCTACAAGGCCAACGTATACACTACTACAGCGGTGGATACGGATTACGTAAAATATATGAATGCTGCTTGAAAAAAGTGACTCCGGTGTTTTTTCTGGAGACGGTAATATTATGGATATTTAGACAGAATGGGAACAAGGTCACACAGCTCGATGGCGGGTTGAAGAAAACAGTGTGCAAATAATGCCTACAAGGCCAACGTATACACTACTACAGCGGTGGATACGGATTACGTAAAATATATTATGGCTGCTTGAAAAAAGTGACTCCGGTGTTTTTTCTGGAGACGGTAATATTATGGATATTTAGACAGAATGTGAACAAGGTCACACAGCTCGATGGCGGGTTGAAGAAAACAGTGTGCAAATAATGCCTACAGGGCAAATAATGCCTAAAAGGTCAACTTATACACTACTACAGCGGTAGTAAAATAAAAAAAGTAAAATAAAAAAAAATGAATATTAAAAAAAAAAAATTAAAGTTGGTGCTGCTGAACTACTAGGAGCAGCAGATTAGCACACCAGTCCCACTCCCCAACACTGCTAGACTAATAGCACTGGGCTCTTATAGTAGTAGTAGTAGTAGTAGTAGTAGTAGTAGTAGTAAAACAACAAAAAAATAAATAAAAGCAGTCCTTACAAGGACTACTGTTATTGCAGCAGTCAGCAGATGAGATCAGAAGCAGGACAGCTGCCCACTGCAGCTACATACAGAGCACTGCAGTAGAAGGTAGATTACTAGCCAGCAAAGCTACCTAAGCTTAAATGTCCCTCAAACCCCTGCAGACTTCTGTCCCTCCAATAACAGAGCAGTATCAAAACGATTACTAGCCAGCAAACTTTCAACTGTCCCTGAAATCACTAACAGGCAGCAGCTCTCTCCCTACACTATCTCTTCAGCACACACAGGCAGAGTGAAAAAACGCTGCAGGGCTTCGGTTTTTATAGGGAAGGGGAGTGGTCCAGGGGAGAGCTTCCTGATTGGCTGCCATGTACCTGCTGGTCTGGGGTGAGAGGGCAAAAAAAGCGCCAACAATGGCGAACCCAAAATGGCGAACGTCGCGCGACGTTCGCGAACTTCCGGCGAGCGCGAACACCCGATGTTCGCGCGAACAAGTTCGCCGGCGAACAGTTCGCGACATCTCTATCAGTGAATAATTTTGGGTATATGAACAAACTAAATGCCCAAACACCCTGTATAATGTTATATATATATTATGCAGTAACCCTAACTCACATGTAATGTATACAGTTGGCCCAGGGGTGGTACTGCCATGCTGCAAATTCAGAAATATGATATCCTTAAGTGGCAGTGCTCTACTCCTTCCTGATGCATTTTGTGCCATTGGGTACTTCATCAGAGGAGCACATTAGGGCTATTTGACCTTTAATGTAAATGGTGACAATGGGTCGGTTTATGGCTGGTTTGATGTAAATAAATGAAGAACATGCTGACTGGCAATACAGGCATCATGCACAGAAAGGATTAAAACTCTTCAAAAACTCCCTCATATATCTGCAATTTTCAGATGTATCAGGCTCATCTCTGTGCAATCCATACTGGTATCTTGTGCCCCAAGAGGTCTAGTGACAGATACTCCAAGAAGATAATGGAAAATGATGGAACTGTATATCTAGTATAGTTTAATCTAAAAACAACTGGACTTGCTGAGTAATCAATGAAGACGTTTCACTACACATCCGAGCAGCTTCTTCAGTTCAACTGTACTGGAACCGATGGAACTGTACTGATAGACGCCTTTTAGGTGTATGAGGAACCTAGTGTAAGGGCTCAGTTGCAAAAGGAATCTTCACAGAAGGCTGTGGATATACTTTGACTTTGAGACACCTTCAGGCCTGGATTTGTGGAAAGGCCACCTAGGCCCGGGCCTAGGGTGGCAGGATTTTAGGAGGGCGGCATGCTGCTCAACCACAACCACATTGGTTCAAAAACACTGGGGATGCTCTGGAGATACAATCATTTTTTACAATGCCCATTGCTCCAGTCCAGATAATGAAAATTTGCACGAATAAAGGGGAGGGGACAGGGGAGATGAACTGCAGTGGGCCTAGGGGCGCCCACTATGTAAATCCGGCCCTGGACACCTTATCTGGATACATTTGATACCTTAATACAGGAGAATTCTGTTGCTGTCATGCAAGTACATGCTGCTAAAGTACTTTTTTTATGCATGTTCATCTCTGATGAAGTGCATTTTAAAAGCCAATGAGTGCCATTTATATTAACAGATCCATACAACAACAACACCTTTTTGTCACCTATATCAGCCAATCAGTAGGTAGTATTCACCAGTCATCTGTTTAAAATTAAACTTCTTATTGGTTGCTATCTCTACCAGGGCAATATTGCTGGTATTTATTACATATGTGGTTAATATTCTATAACTCATAGGTTTAGCTCCCTGTCTGGCTGCTTGATCACTGCAAGGGTGCCAACCCCAACTACTCTCCTTGTTGGAGCCAGAAAGCTGCTCAATAAAATAATCTGCCACTACCCGTATATACTCGAGTATAAGCCGACCCGAGTATAAGCCGAGGTACCTAATTTTACCTACGAAAACTGGGAAAACTTATTGACTCTAGTATAAGCCTAGACACAACTACAGCCCTGTCTCCCAGCAGCGCACATTCTGCCAAAGCGACCCCCCCAGCGATCAACCAGACTTCTTTGCAAAGCTGATGGTGACAGAGAATTGCCAAACGGATTACTGTGTGCATTGTCCCACTGTCCCACTACCATGTGCAGAGGGTGCTGTTTGATATTGCCATCACTGTTAATGTTTCATATAACCAACAGAGGGCACTGTGTGATATTGCAGTCACTGTTATTCTTCCATATAACCAACAGATGGCGCTGTGTGATATTGCAGTCACTGTTATTCTTTCATATAACCAACAGAGGGTGCTGTGTGATATTGCAGTCACTGTTATTCTTTCATATAACCAACAGAGGGCGCACTGTTATTCTTTCATATAACCAACAGAGGGTGCTGTGTGATATTGCAGTCACTGTTAATCTTTCATATAACCAACAGAGGTCACACTGTTATTCTTTCATACAACCAACAGATGGCGCTGTGTGATATTGCAGTCACTGTTATTCTTTCATATAACCAACAGAGGGCGCTGTGTGATATTGCAGTCACTGTTAATCTTTCATATAACCAACAGAGGGCGCACTGTTATTCTTTCATACAACCAACAGAGGGTGCTGTGTGATATTGCAGTCACTGTTAATCTTTCATATAACCAACAGAGGGCACTGTGTGATATTGCAGTCACTGTTATTCTTTCATATAACCAACAGATGGCGCTGTGTGATATTGCTGTCACTATTATTCTTTCATATAACCAACAGAGGCCAATGTGGGATATTGCAGTCTCTCCCCAAGTGTACTGGTATAGGAATGATTAAAAGTGACTGCAATCTCAGCTACTCGGGTCGGCTACCGCTGACCCGAGTATAAGCCGAGGTAAACTTTTTCAGCACATTTTGGATGCTGAAAAACTCGGCTTATACTCCGGTATATACGGTATCTATTTTGCTCCTAAAGCAACTATTTCACAAACTTCTACCACTGAATACATTTCCTGAATTGGGGCCTGATACTGTCCAGACCCATTCATGCACCCATCTCCCAGCAAGGTGGGATTCAGGAAGAAGAGCCTTGAGCATGTGTTCTCTCCTTTTATACTTTTAAACACTGCCACCTACTGGGCAAACATTGAACTAGCTCAATTACAATGGACCCAGGAAAGGGGCAAGAGTTGCCTGGGTGAATCAAAGGATCACTTAGGTGTCCAAATACAGGGGAAAATGTAAAACCATACCTACACCTCGGGTTGCCACCTTTTTTTTTTTAAAAAAAAAATTACCGGCCAGTGATGGTGGGCGGTAATGCCGTGACATAAAAAGGGGCAGGCCACGGGTAAATTGGCGGGTTGTGATGTAAAAAGGGGCGGAGCCACGTGCGTTGTGATGCAAAAGGGGAGGGGCCCCATCGCGAGAGGGGCAGAAGACGAAGGAGAGGTAAGTTTCTGCCGGAGGGCCAAGGGCTTTTGTTATAGGTATTACCGGCCGGGTGGCAACCCTACCTACAACTCAGGGCCTCTACAGTTGTATCTACAACAGACATCTAAAGATTCATTTACAAATGCAGCACAGGGTGCTACGTAATTTTTATTGGATTTGCAGTTGTTTTGCCAAATGCTGCACATTTTCCCTTTCCTTTTCATGCATACTCTTCATCAGGCTGACCAGATGCATTACTACTCCTTCATAAGAACTCGCAAGTACAAAGGGCATGTACAGTATGGGTGCAAGCACCTTTTAAGAGCAGCATCAATACTTGCTCCACTTTAGAGCATTGCAATTGTGGTTGAATTTGCTAAGTTGCCTTCAGAAGAATTTGGATACAATAATCTTACTTTAATTGGAGTATTGTGTCATTGAGCAAGCACATTATAACTTGATTTTAGCTTTCTTGTAGATGTGCAAGATATGCCAACTGTTCTGACTTTCTCTACCATATGTCTTAATTATTTTTCCAAAACTATAAAATAAGCATTAGGATTGCTCAGAAGATTATTGTTGGGTTTTCTAAGCATTGTTCTAATCAAGTAAGTGTTAGAAAAATGCATACAGTTGCATAAGTTGCATCAGCAGAAAATGTATAACTTACAAATATTTTGATTTTTTTTGCACTTTGCACATTGCACTTGCAATTATAATTTAATAGACACAAGGTGGTCTCCAATCCTCAGCATTAACCATACAACCAGGAAGTATAATAGAACTAAAAGAGAACTTGATCGATTGATCCAATTATTGTGATGGAAGCCACGTGTAGTTGCAACAAGCAGCAGACTTGGACAGAAATAGAGTTTGAATGTTTGTCTTTGCACAAAATTAAATGTTCTTGTGCACAGAAAACTTCACAGTGGAAAATTTTGTCTGTACAACAAAGATGAAGATCTGTTTTATGGACCTGGATATAGGAAAATAAACATATTATTTTGATCTCTAAATAAACCTGGATGATGCTATCAGAACTAGCCAAAAAGGAATGCATATGTAAATGTAGGTGGAAGGAACCCTATATGGGAAGGTCAGCCATGACGCCTCTATCATCGCAAGACCATAGAACTGTAATATGGAAGGAGAGAGAGATTAAAGCAGTAAATCAATTTTGTATTTTACAATGTAATAAATAGTGATGGGCCGGCGAATAAATTCACGAAATGCCCGCGAAAATTCGCCAGCGTCAAAAAATAATTTGCATCAAAAAAACGGGCGTCGGCGTAAAAAAAAGGGCGTTAGCATCAAAAAAACGGGCGCCAGAGTAAAAAAATGGGCACTGGCGTCAAAAACGAGACGCTGGTCCGTTTCGCGAATTTTTTGCCGTTTTGCGAATTTCGCGGGAAATTCACAAATTTTTCAGCGAAGCAAAACGGCGCAAATTCGCCCATCACTAGTAATAAAATAGTATAGCTACAAGTGTGACAAAGACATGAATGTTGATTTCAGACCCTTTAGGTGCATTCGTTTTCTGTAACAAATATTTCCGATTACATCCAAGTTCTAAACCTCGACACGTAAGCCATTCACTTATTTGAGTGATCTGTCACTTGAATCTAAAAGGTACTTGAAAAAGTCACTGGATATTCTGTATACAGGCTCAGTGATTTATTTCAAATTACTCATTTTCCTTTATTTAAATTTAATATGCTCCCTGTAACCTTTGTACATTTCTTTTATCATAAAGAGAGTGCAGAATAACATAATCACCCATACACGAGTAAATAAACTTGGATGATGAATGAATGTGTTATTATCAGAACTAGCCAAAAAGGAATGCATATGTAAATGTAGGTGGAAGGAACATTCAGTCCAACCCCTATATGGGAAGGTCAGCCATGACACCTCTATCGTCGCAAGACCATAGAACTCTAATATGACAGATTAAAGCAGTAAATTAATTTTTGTATTTTACAATGTAATAAGATAGTATAGCTACAAGTGTGGCAAAGACATAAATGTTGATTTCAGACCCTTGAGGTGCATTCATTTTCTGTAACAAATATTTCCGATTACATTCAAGTTCTAAACCTCGACACGTAGGGGCCCATTCACTAAGTTCGAGTGAAGGAATAGAATAAAAAATACTTCGAATTTCGAAAAAATTTTTGGCTACTTCGACTTCAAATAGAATGATTTGAACTAAAAATCGTTAGACTATTCGACCATTCGATATTTGAAGTACTGTCTCTTTAAGAAAATACTTTGACCCCCTAGTTCGCCACCTAAAAGCTACCGAAGTCCATGTTAGCCTATGGGGAAGGTCCCCATAGGCTTTCCAAGTTTTTTCTGAGCGAAGGATATTCCTTTGATCGGTGGATTAAAATGCTATTCGAAGTCGAAGGATTTTAATTCGCCAGTCGAATATCGAGGGTTAATTAACCCTCGATATTCGACCCTTAATACATCTGCCCCGTAAACCATTCACTCATTTGAGTGATCTGATCTTCTGTCACTTGAACCTAAAAGGTACTTGAAAAAGTCACTGGATATTCTGCATAAAGGCTCAGTGATTTATTTCAAATTGCTCATTTGCCTTTATTTAAATTTAATATGCTCCCTGTAACCTTTGTACATTTCTTTTGGCATAAAGAGTGTTCAGAATAACAGAATCACCCATACACGAGTACATTGCGTACAAAGGTTTCATAAAGGCTTTATGTGTAATTAACATTATCCTTTGATAAAGTCACAGGGTGAATCATGCCTGTAGACTTCTCATGTGAGAATAATATATATATCATTCATATTTTTTACTTTGTGTTTTTAAATCAGGAGGATATTCTTCTCAACTCTTTTAGCTCTCGGACTCAAGGCTTTCATTTTTTCCTTATAGAGATTCTGTCATGATTTTTATGGTCTAGATTTTATTTCTAAATTACACAGTTTACACTGCAAATAATTCACTCTACGATGTAAAATGTAATTCCTAATACAACAAGTGTATTATTTTTAAGTTGTAATATTGGTGTGTAGGCAGCCATCTCAGGTAATTTTGCCTGGTCCTGTGCTTTCAGAAAGAGCCATTAGGGATGGGCAAATTTGACCTGTTTCGCTTCGCCAAAAATTCGCTGCCGGCGAAATGTCGCAGACGCCCATTAAAGTCTATGGGCGTCCAAAAAAAATTGTTTTGACGCGCATCTTTTTTTTTTTGACGCATGCCACCATACAAGTCTATGGGCGTCATTTTTTCGGTGAAACGAGGTGAAAAAATTCGCCCATCCCTAAGAGCCAGCACTTCAGGATGGAACTACTTTCTGACAGGCTGTTGTTTCTCCTATTCAATGTAACTGAATTAGTCACAGAGGGACAAGGATTTTTACTATTGAGTGATGTTCTTATATCGACCAGGGAGCAGTTACAGATGCAGCCACTTTGGTTTGTCTGTTTGGCACAGAATAACTAAACCCAGATATCCCATTTATCTCATTTAACACAGAAAACTGTGTCACAACATCCCATCTAATTAAAGCATTCACCATTGTGCACAATGGTGCTTTGGTATGCTAATGAAACTATTAAATGCATTAAATGAGTTAAGATGACTTTAGATAACACAGTTTCTTCAACTAACCCTGAGTCATGACGCATTTAACTTACAAATTCAATTTGTCTGTATCTGGTTACATTCCCATTGTTCTGCTTACGAGCTGATGGGGGGGAGGGGATGATATCACTCCAACTTCAGTACAACAGTGATTTATTTCAAATTGCTCATTTGCCTTTATTTAAATTTAATATGCTCCCTGTAACCTTTGTACATTTCTTTTGGCATAAAGAGTGTTCAGAATAACAGAATCACCCATACACGAGTACATTGCGTACAAAGGTTTCATAAAGGCTTTATGTGTAATTAACATTATCCTTTGATAAAGTCACAGGGTGAATCATGCCTGTAGACTTCTCATGTGAGAATAATATATATATCATTCATATTTTTTACTTTGTGTTTTTAAATCAGGAGGATATTCTTCTCAACTCTTTTAGCTCTCGGACTCAAGGCTTTCATTTTTTCCTTATAGAGATTCTGTCATGATTTTTATGGTCTAGATTTTATTTCTAAATTACACAGTTTACACTGCAAATAATTCACTCTACGATGTAAAATGTAATTCCTAATACAACAAGTGTATTATTTTTAAGTTGTAATATTGGTGTGTAGGCAGCCATCTCAGGTAATTTTGCCTGGTCCTGTGCTTTCAGAAAGAGCCATTAGGGATGGGCAAATTTGACCTGTTTCGCTTCGCCAAAAATTCGCTGCCGGCGAAATGTCGCAGACGCCCATTAAAGTCTATGGGCGTCCAAAAAAAATTGTTTTGACGCGCATCTTTTTTTTTTTGACGCATGCCACCATACAAGTCTATGGGCGTCATTTTTTCGGTGAAACGAGGTGAAAAAATTCGCCCATCCCTAAGAGCCAGCACTTCAGGATGGAACTACTTTCTGACAGGCTGTTGTTTCTCCTATTCAATGTAACTGAATTAGTCACAGAGGGACAAGGATTTTTACTATTGAGTGATGTTCTTATATCGACCAGGGAGCAGTTACAGATGCAGCCACTTTGGTTTGTCTGTTTGGCACAGAATAACTAAACCCAGATATCCCATTTATCTCATTTAACACAGAAAACTGTGTCACAACATCCCATCTAATTAAAGCATTCACCATTGTGCACAATGGTGCTTTGGTATGCTAATGAAACTATTAAATGCATTAAATGAGTTAAGATGACTTTAGATAACACAGTTTCTTCAACTAACCCTGAGTCATGACGCATTTAACTTACAAATTCAATTTGTCTGTATCTGGTTACATTCCCATTGTTCTGCTTACGAGCTGATGGGGGGGAGGGGATGATATCACTCCAACTTCAGTACAACAGTGATTTATTTCAAATTGCTCATTTGCCTTTATTTAAATTTAATATGCTCCCTGTAACCTTTGTACATTTCTTTTGGCATAAAGAGTGTTCAGAATAACAGAATCACCCATACACGAGTACATTGCGTACAAAGGTTTCATAAAGGCTTTATGTGTAATTAACATTATCCTTTGATAAAGTCACAGGGTGAATCATGCCTGTAGACTTCTCATGTGAGAATAATATATATATCATTCATATTTTTTACTTTGTGTTTTTAAATCAGGAGGATATTCTTCTCAACTCTTTTAGCTCTCGGACTCAAGGCTTTCATTTTTTCCTTATAGAGATTCTGTCATGATTTTTATGGTCTAGATTTTATTTCTAAATTACACAGTTTACACTGCAAATAATTCACTCTACGATGTAAAATGTAATTCCTAATACAACAAGTGTATTATTTTTAAGTTGTAATATTGGTGTGTAGGCAGCCATCTCAGGTAATTTTGCCTGGTCCTGTGCTTTCAGAAAGAGCCATTAGGGATGGGCAAATTTGACCTGTTTCGCTTCGCCAAAAATTCGCTGCCGGCGAAATGTCGCAGACGCCCATTAAAGTCTATGGGCGTCCAAAAAAAATTGTTTTGACGCGCATCTTTTTTTTTTGACGCATGCCACCATACAAGTCTATGGGCGTCATTTTTTTCGGTGAAACGAGGTGAAAAAATTCGCCCATCCCTAAGAGCCAGCACTTCAGGATGGAACTACTTTCTGACAGGCTGTTGTTTCTCCTATTCAATGTAACTGAATTAGTCACAGAGGGACAAGGATTTTTACTATTGAGTGATGTTCTTATATCGACCAGGGAGCAGTTACAGATGCAGCCACTTTGGTTTGTCTGTTTGGCACAGAATAACTAAACCCAGATATCCCATTTATCTCATTTAACACAGAAAACTGTGTCACAACATCCCATCTAATTAAAGCATTCACCATTGTGCACAATGGTGCTTTGGTATGCTAATGAAACTATTAAATGCATTAAATGAGTTAAGATGACTTTAGATAACACAGTTTCTTCAACTAACCCTGAGTCATGACGCATTTAACTTACAAATTCAATTTGTCTGTATCTGGTTACATTCCCATTGTTCTGCTTACGAGCTGATGGGGGGGAGGGGATGATATCACTCCAACTTCAGTACAACAGTAAAGAGTGACTGAAGTTTATCAGAGTAAAATGACTGGGGGCACCTGGGAAACTGACAATATGTGTAGCATGTCAGATTTCAAAATTTAAAAAAAAATCTGTTTGCTCTTTTGAAATTTCAGTGCAGATGTCTGCTGCAGCACTGTTAACTGATGCATTTTGAAATAAAAAAACATGTTTTGCCATGACAGTATCCCTTTAAATTTATGTACATTGTTTTGTTGTGCTATATACCATTGTGGGGGGGCTTTCTTACTTCTAAAAGATGAAATGATTTATACTAAACTGAAAATAATAAAATATAATTGTTATACTATTATTTATATATTTCATTTTCCATTATAGTGGAAGAATGCAGGGCCAAAGAAGAGCCAAAGATGATTTTTTTCTGCTCCCTTTGACATATGCATAATAATACATACTATCATCTAAACCCTGTGCTGGACTGAGTTGGAAATCTGCAGAGAAACATTTTACTGCCTCTGAAGTGGCAGAGATTTCCTTTTAACAAATGTATGATGTTGCTGCATATGCCCTGAAATACAATACAGTAGATGTGCAAGCTTTCTTCTTGAAATGTTGCTCTTAAAGTTATTAAAGGTGGCATTTTTGCCACCCTTGGTAACTGGTCACTCACTGTCGCTTGATACAAGGTTCTCACTTTGCCTCATGTAATGAGCAGCCCTGTATATACTCCTATCTATGCTAAAATGACTGTAGCTGTGCTTGTCCAAGTAGTCACCCAACCATGCCATCACATCATCACCCACCATTGGCATTCCTCAAACTCACTGCCCTCATCTTGAAAAAGAATTCTGGCTACTTCAAATGATACTTCAGTTCTAAAGGAATGGTCTCTTCTTCTCTGTTCCTTTCTGTGTGAAAAAAATATCCCCTACTTTCTACTAATTCTCTTATGTCCTAGATTTGTTCTAGAATTTATTTTTTTAAGTGAAATAAGATAAGTTATATACATATCATTATTATTGCATTATTTCTTTTTTATTCTCTCTGCCACTATTATACAGGTAAAGTGAGACAAGCTAAAGAAGCAAGCATTAACACTTTCATAACAGACCTCACCATGTGATGTTACTTGACTTCTCTTCTTTTCATCTTATTGGTGTCCACTATGATAATAAAGGCTTTATTTGATTGTCTGTTTCTAGGAAGCGGAGCATGCAATCTGCCAGGCTAGATGTACAGCACCTTTGTTAAAAGGTGACCCCTACAGTTTATCAACACTTCAAGGGATCCTGAGGTTGACACCAATGAGTCATTTATAAAAGGAAATACTCTGTGATCTTTGCTTTGATTATAGCCATTATATTTTGTATTTTGTATGCCACTACACTTACCATTTATAGCTTACCATCCTTTCTAACCAGCACTCTCCATAACACAAAAAGGCTAAAGAAAGGTAAAACATTGTGGTCCTAATAGTATTCATGACAGCAAACAAGAACGTTTCTCCAAATCTTTCACTAACTGGTCTTCAGACAGCTCCCCCGGCCTCATTGGGAATTTCCCTTTATACTGTAAGAAAATACTGTCTTTACTAGTTAAAATAGTATATATTTTTTTTCTAAAGTAATTAAAATGTAGACTCTTGCTAGATGATGTTCTTTTACCCTTGGTAGAAATGTGCAAAACTGTCCTATTTTGCTTTGCCAAAAAAAATAACGAAAAATTTGCAAAATCAAAAACTTTACCAAATGCATTGAATTCAATGGGTGTTTTTTTTCTGAAGCCAAAGGCATTAGAGTCAATGTATGTTTTTTCTTGTGTTTTTTTTTTCTTGTGCCAAAAGGTATTTTTCTCGCATGGGAAAAAAAAAACCTTTTTCCGACAATCAAAAAGCTTGGCTTGATTGTTGTGCAGGAATTTTTTACCACTCTCAAAAAATGCAGTTTTTGCTGTGAGTCTGTGTCAGGTGAAAAAATGTGCTCATTCCTAATAGCAATCCATTAAAGGGGATGTTCACCTTTTAGAATAATTTAGATAGTGGTATACTAAGAAAATTTGCAATTTGGTTTTCATTTTTTATTTGTGGTTTTTGAGTTATTTGACTTTTTATTCAGCAACTCTCCAGTTTGCAAATTCAGCAATCTGGTTGCTAGGGTCCAAATTGGCCTAGCAACCATGCAATGAATTATATAAGAGACTGGAGTATGAACAGGAGAGAAGACAGTCTGAATAGAAAAGTGCGTAATAAAAAGTAGCAATAACAATAAACATGTAACCTTACAGAACATTTGATTTTAGATGGGGTCAATGACCCCCATCTGAAAGTTGGAAAGAGTCAATTATAATTTAATAACTATAAAAAAAAATAATGAAGACCAATTGAAAAGTTGCTTAGACCTGGCCATTCTGAAACATACTCAAAGTTAACTAAAAGGTGAATTACTGTTTTAATATGTGACTGGAGCAATTATTTTAGGAAAGGTTTTTTTTTTCCTGTTTCGTGCAAAATAATTTCAAAGGCCATCCTATAAAAAAGGACACCCTATTCTTTCCATAACAACTAAATACCCCTCCCTCTTTTCCTATCCACCTGCCAAAACAAAATGTGTCAGTTCTCAGTTCAGTTTGGGCTTCAATAAACAATATACAACAAACAATGATGGGTTCCAGCTTCAATGACTCTTGAATAGTGATGGACGAATCTTATCTGCGAAATTCGTCAAACAGCGAAAAATGTGCAAAACGCATTGAAGTCAATAGGCGTCAAAATAATTTTGATGAACGTCAATTTTGAAGCGAGCTTCATTTTTTATACGCGTGACTATTTGGTCGAAATGCGTTAAAGTGAATGGGCTGCCCGAATAATTTTGACGCACGACAATTGTTATGCATGCGCCCGTTTTTACGTGTGTCAATTTTTTTTGCAGTTTAGTCATTGCAGTTTAGTGAATTCATTTGGTTGCGGTGAAAGCAGAAATTCACCGCAAATACATGTCTGGCGAATTTATTCGCCCATCATTACTCTTGCATTAATTCTGCATCACCCTACTGGTTGCTATGAGTTAAAAGATGATGATAAACTTGGCTTTTTTTTCCCAGAACGCTCTGGTTTTCTGTACAATAATCATTCCCTGATCCATTATAAATCCAACACAAAATAGCGCAGAGAATACTTGCAGTTCCTCCAATTTGTTTAGACCCTCCAAAGCTTGTTTCCTTTAGCTGACTGGACTAAGTTATATATATATTTTTAAAGATGTATATTAAAACAGAGTAATGACATGCAAATGAGCATACTAAACATGTAACTTTTTGCTTTTCTCAGCATTTTTATTTCCCCTCATTAGTTTTAAAAAGAAGTTAATGAGGTTTGCCACGCGCTAGTAAATTCAGTTTGAGGAAACTGATGCTTGGCTCCATTAGTATAACCAACTACTGTTATACACTGAAAGATAACAACATCCTTTTAGCCAACTGTAAGCATTTTTGTTTAAATCAAGAAGCTGTTTCTAATATTTAGGCTTGCGACACACGGGCAGATTAGGGGAGCTTTAGTCGCCTAGCGAACTGCCTTTGCGTGTCTTCCCGTCCGCTATAATGAAAGTCGCCTGCTCTAAAGCACACGCAACGCTTCGTTTTCCGAGTCGCCCGAAGTTTCCTCGTGAGGCAGACTTCTGATTTCAATCGCCAACAAACAGAATATGAAGCTTGACATGTACCATGAGGAAATTGCATTTGCTTTATACAACACCTACTATATGAGAAGCAATTTTACTTCAAATTTCTCATGTCCAATTGTTTTCTGTGCCACCATCTGCTTAAAATATAAACCGAATGTGAGAAAGGAATGTGGGTCCCTCTTCCTCTGAAAACCTATATAGTAACTACAGTTCTTCTTCTTCTGCTTCTATAGCAAGCTGCTTGTATTTCAGGCATTCTGGGATGCAGTATGGTCTAGCATATGGCTGTGTTGATATACAGGTGATCATTTCACAATCAATGTTAATAAGACTGTTCTTTTTTACACAAACTTCCTAAAAAATATGAAGAAGGAAAAAAGTTCCTGCCTATCTAGAAAAATATTAAGACTGGTACCTAGGCCTATCATTCGATTGCACAGATATAGTTTCTTTTCAAATATATAGGAGTAGATAGACAAAAGGGTGAATTGTCGCCAGGGACTGCTTCGCGATACCTCGCACAACTTTGCCGGGCATAAATGCTCTACAGGTATGCAAATTCACTAATATGCGGAGTTTCAATCTGGCGTCGAACGCTCGCGACTTTTTGTTAGCATTACTTCGGCAGTGCAAGCATTTCTTAGTGAAGATTCGCTAGCGTTCGTTTGTGTCTAAAAAACACTTACATGCTATAAAGAGGACATACATATCTAAAACTGCCCAATTAATATATAAAAAGATCCTCTAGTAAAGTGGTCCCCAACCAGTGGTTCATGAGTAACATGTTGCTCACCAAACCCTTGGATGTTGCTCCCAGTTGTCTCAAAGCAGGTGCTTATTTTTCAATTCTTGGCTTGGAGACAAACAGAGACTCCATTAGACTGCCAATCCACATAGGCCTACAAAATAGTCAATTATAGCGTATTTTGGCAACTGTTTTCACATTTGATTTTGGATAATGGGTAAAAAAGTTGGGGACTCCTGCTCTAGTGCCTGCATTGTGTATTGTACACCCCCAGTCCTCATGCAGTTGTGGCTGAAGTCAATAAATACACTTCCACCTCCTACAAGCACCCAGACAGCCCTATATCAACCCTTCTGATTACACAATAATCTGCTGGTAGCAGTGACACTGGGGCAAATATGATTCTCATTGGTTAATATTTGTGCATATGCAATTCAATCATTTCCAGTTGCTGTCTTTGCAGAACTAGGAATCACTAATAAGAGAAGCTTAGGGAAAACGTATGCCTCCTTTATTACAAAAGTCTAGTTATTATCCAAAACCATAATTTTGAATATTATGTGAATATTCCCCCTCCTAATATTCACTTGAAAAATCGTTGCCTCAAAATGCAATTGTTCCACCACAAAACTGCCCATTTTTGTATTGCTGTATTTATTACAAATGACTGCCCTTAAATTATGCTATTCCACAAAATTATAGATATGCAAGAACATAGACCCTGGTATTTAGAGGAAACTTATTTTAGAAGCAAAAATGTAAAAAATATGCAGATAGGGCTTACTGCACCTAAATCAATACAGCAAATAAACAACTGGAAACATTATTTCCCCATTAGCTCATTGCAGTAATTCTCTCGGAAGTAAACAAATCTTGCGTCGTGTTTGAAATGACTTCTAGAGCCGTTTTTATCCGTTTCAACATTTTGCTGGTGGCTAAAAGAAAAGATGAAATGAAATTGTGTTTTTATAAAAAATTGGATCTGAACCGCAAAAGATGAAAATACAGACATATAATTATCTTTAAAAACGTAATAGCTTGCATATTGGATACCCTCTGGTATATAGGTGCTGTGTATAGGATCCTAGTCTTCCCCCCTTGATGCCCTACAGAACGATTGCTTTTTGAGTAATTACAGATCCATGCACCTATTCGTTGGCAGATAACATTAACAGTTTCCATCAGTTCATGTGCAAAGCACAGATAGCTCACTCTCCCTGCTGCCTACTCACAAAGCACTGTGCTTAAGTAATGAGCTTTCATAGCGCCTGTAGGAATACAGTTTTTGCCAGGCTAAATTGCTCTATTTGGAAGGCTAATTGTGGGAAGAGACCGTCTGTTATATGTGCCGGGTGCATGCATGGGTATGTGTTCTTGTGTTTTTCCATTAGCAGCTGAATTGTCAGATATGATATAGAAGCTCGTTTTTAAAGCCTCACATTTGGAGCAGCTGGAAAAATGAAAAATGCTTCCTGACAGTAATACAAGGCAAACCTCATTAGGCAAACTAAAACCAGGCCTGCACAGATTTCCAACCCTCGGGCTCCTTCAGTGTACCTTTTGGGTGGATATGAGAATATTTTATCCAGTTTATCATCTGAATATCTTTCTCCGCTTTGCTTGAAGAACTTTATGGCTTGAAAAGTGCAAATGTGGCTTTAGACTAAGATGGAGAGGGGGGAAAAAGACACATTTACTATGGTAGATTAGACTGGTCTGATCTGGAAAGCACAACTGGGTATATATATAGAAGCATAGAGATTACACCATGGAACTTCTTTGCCTGGGGCCCTGCTGTTATTATCAGCACAAGAGATTGTGAATGTGTGGTGAAGTGATCATTTTATGCGTCAAATGAACTTGAACTGAATATTATGAACTACTCCATACTGCTGGATGTTAGAAATACAAGCTCAGTAATGGAATACATAGATACATACATGGTTCTAGAGTCATATTCTTAGACACAAGCAATATAAAGGAGAAAAACATATGTTATGTTGTGTAATGTGTAAACATTCATACTGTATGACTGACTCAAAAGTCAAGGGCTATAACTTATACCAAGAGCAAATATTAAGCTAATTATGTAGAGGAGTTTATGGAGGGGAAATAACCGGTGTCACATTCTGTAAATTGTGGTTGGTCGGTGACTATTTTATTTGTGGTTATGCAGGTCAGAAAGGCACGTGATAGTGTTGCTAATTTAATAAAATAAATATCTTGCTGGAAAGGAGTCATTCGTTTCAACTTTAAAGCAATGTTTCCCTTCATGATGGAAATCTCCATCACTATGGTTATTTTGCTCTTAACACCACCATTATCTATACACAGTTATTACAAAAGAAATCGTTCTCATCATTGCTGAAATTTTGTGTAACTCCATGTGTTCATATTCCATACAAACAAAATAGGAAGATGCCATACAAAGGGCCATATATATAGTGATGGGCATGGATTTGCAACAAATTTCTGCATTTTGCCACCCGCGAATGTTTTCGCGAAACATCATTGTTTGTGTGACACCAAAATTGTCGCATATCAAAATTGGGACGAGCATAAAAATTGTTGCATGTCAAAATTTTCTGGCCACCCATTGACTTTAATAAATTTGGACAAAAGAGTCACGCGTGAAAAAATTTGTCGCTCGTCAAACCATTGACGCCCATTGACTTCAATGCGTTTTGCAAATTTTTTGCTGATTCATGAATTTTTCAGCAAAGCGAAACGGGACAGATCCGCCCATCACTAGCCATATATGGTCTGGGCATATTTCTTTTGCTCCAGTCATTTGGTTTGCCTATAACCATTACTCGTATATAATATACTGTAGGTACCACAACATTTAATTTTAATAGCATACTGGTTATTCCCCTTCAAGTGCCCTACAGAAGGTTGGACAAGTGTAAGGAATATGAATCCAGTAAAAATAGTGACCCAGAAAATGCCCACGGAGAATGCCCTTTTGCTTTCCTAAATACAGTTGTTCTTGAATCAGATTGAAGGTCAGTTAGGGTGTAATGTGTACCTAGTTTTTATGTGAAATAGGTGACCAAATTTGCACCTCAAAAGTGGCTAGAACTAAAAACCACTACTCTAGATCTACTACTCAACAGAACAGAGGTGAAGGAAACTCACACATACTCATAACTGTTTGATAGTAAGGTTTTAGATGATGATGATGATGATTGAATACAAAATAAATTTGTTGTTTTGCCCTGTTCTTGTTTTAGTACTTTTTATGGACACACATCCATTGATATCAACCTTTCATCAACTTTTACCTGCCTAGCTGGTAGCTGATCCAGAAAAAGCCCCATCTGAAGCCTCTCTACATCTGAGGGGGAATTTTCCTTCCTGACTCCAAGATTGCAATTGGCCCATCCCTGGATCAACTTTATCCAAAAGCTGTTTACAATAACAGTATTTTCTTACTTGCTAAAAAGCCATCCAACCTTTTCTTGAAGCTATTTAATGTGCCTGCCAATATAACTGATTCAGTGAAAGAATTTCCCAACTTTACAGGCCACCCAGTAAAAAAGACCCTTTCTTTTCTTCTTCATTCTTGAATTGTGATGAGTGAATTTTTTTTGCCAAGTTTCGCAGTGAAAATGAATGAAATGAATGAATGAATATGATGCCCATAGACTCTAATGGGTGAATCAATTTGTCGCGAGTCAAAATAAACGTTAATGCATCTTGGTAAATTTTCTGTGAAATGAAACAGGTCAGATTCTCCCATAACTATACTTGAATAGTGCAATAACATTGTGCCTATTTTTTTACTTTGCACCCTGCACTGCCCCTAAATTATAACATGGGGAGGCCTGTCTATCAAAATTTGAATGTTATTTTTTTACTTTCTGTCTTTGGAAAAGATAAATAAAGAGTATATTTGTGTGTTCAGAGGTTATCATCCATGACTAAACTCACATTTTAAAAAAAAAGCACAAAGTCTACTTATTTATGAAAATCTCAATAAAAAAGCAACAAACAATTAAAAAACGGAATGAATAAGAAAAACTTGCAATCTTTGTTTACTCCTAATTTTCTGTGTGAAAAAAACGTTGAAAAACTCTTGAGGTGAAGTAAATATTTTACATTTTACTAAGGACCTCTCCCATTGACTTCTACATGGCCTTGACAGCTTTAAGCACTTTTACAGGTAAGATGTTTGCGATTCTTATGCTTAATAAATATTGAGAAATTTTCATATGCAATAAATCAGTCCCCTAGTGTTGTATTATTTTCTGTTGATATAGGGGTTCAGATTTAAAAGGTACAGTATATGTGTGTATAGGGGCCATTTACATATAGCAGGGTTGGGTGAAAACAGCCATAATATATAAAAATAGCCATAATAAGAGCCTGTGGGTGAATAGATGAATAGTGATGAGGGAATCTGTTGAAAAATTTGCAAAACAATAAGGCGTCAAAACATTTTTACGCTCAACAATTTTTTCTAACTCCAAATGCATTAAAGTCAATGGGCGTTTTTAATGTGTTGTGACTTTTTTTGTCTTGGCGACTTTTCCTTTGTCCAAATGCATTAAAGTCAATGTGGGTTTTTCTAATGGTTCCTTTGTTGTGTTGGTGACTTTTTTGTAACAGCAAAATATTTAGAGGCAGATTTTTGCAGCAATTTCACAAAAAAAATCGCTGTGAATCCATGTCTGGCAAAAAATGTGCTCATCACTATAGAGAAGTAGCAACCTGGGGAAGATATGTAAGTATCTCCCAGTATAGTTCCTATCAGGACTGCCTTGTACCTGCCAGCACTGTGTTTAGCACCTCTACTGGATTTTTAATTCAGCAATACCATAATTGTGGGTAAATGAGTTTGGGTCAATATTAAATGAACCTCTGTATCTATTTCATCAGCCTTATACACAGAAAAACTTTTGGCAACATTAATCTTTTAGACAAACGATCCACTAGTGAAAAACAAGTGGATAAAAATGATGCCCTATTACAAAGGTTGGACATCTTTTTTTTGTATAAACCACTTCTATTCTGGCACCCACCATGTACATATTTTATGGAGATTTGTAGCTCTTCTGTATAAAGAGGGAGCAAGTAAAACTCGATAGCTAGCATGTTTTCTTCATTAAAACAAGGATTTCATGGAGACAAATATTTTTTGCATTTTGAATTTACTGTAGCGAAATGGGTGATTGACCTGTATATTACAATTTTATTCAGAAGGGTTTTTTGGATTATATCTCGGAGGTATCTGCAAATGTTTCCCTCTCTGTGTTTAATTGGAATGCTGACATTTATTCAGAATTCACATATTTCTCCCTATTGTGTATTCTATCTGTAAAATGTTTGCTGCCACTATATAAATGAAAATATATACAAAAAAAGAATACCCTGGGCAGTTTGTACTCGAAAAGAAATGAAATCTAATGATCTCTGAGATAATGATCTAGGCTCATCTGTGAGTATAATTTGAAAAGTATGAAAGGGAAATGTTCTTATTAATATAACCAAAGGCTAACATACCATTCCGACGACAGTCGTCTAATGGCTTAAACAAACACAAATCATAAAAAAAGGTAACAGAACAAATGTGCTTGGAAGCAAGCTTGGAACTCAGATAATAGCAAGTCAAAGGTCTTGCACGTCTGCAGCCTTCTTTTATAGTGAAATTAGAAAATCGATTAATGCGCAAGCAACATAACAAGCAGTAATGTAATTAGAATATGTTGAAGTCAGACATAAATGTGATTAACACGACATTGTGAAGAAAGATGGTCTACGGAAAGCTTCAGTATTAACGCAGGCAAAAGAAAACTTCAGAGAAATATTAAACCTGCCACATTTCATCAGCATCTCGATTATGAGGCTTTGGCAGGGTTTAAAGGGAATTCTACTGCCAGAAACTTTGATATATATTTAAAAAAAAAAAGAAAAAGCAAAGTTGAACAGAGTGACCCTAATGCACTACGGCAATTTACAGTTTTATAAGAGGCTTTTAAGCAAATAATATCTATACAACTAACCATGACTTATATAACACCACCTACAATTAAGAGGTGGATAATGAAAAACACAAAAGAGGTAATTTAAGACAGAAATCACAGTTTTTGTCACTACACCCCTTAGTCAGTTGCTCATTAAATTCTATTCTTTAAAGGAACTTGCATCAAAATGCGCTTTTGGATCTCCGTATTGTTGCTCTCATCTCCACTAAGTCCTTCCTGCCATCCATTCCTTATCAAGTGCTGTTGTACCTGTTGACAGAGGGAATCCATAGAACTTCCTCCACCTCCTGAATAAGTGGTAGCTCTGGGGTTTCTTTTATGCCCAGAATAAATCGGTTCAGCCCACATCTGGCAAAAGAATTGGATGCACATGGTACGCATACGTCAAATACTGTAAATCACACTACATGGACTTTCACACAACAATCGCATCAGAGATAACATCACCTTATGACTGCAATGATACTGGAATTCTGGGGGGAAATGTATTGTGGTAAAAAGATATGACAATTGTGCATAAAATTGCACTTTATGTCCGCAAGTGCAGTGAGCAAAGACCTTACATTTTTTAACTTTATGCTCCAGCTCCAGTTTCTCTAATCTGCTATTATTATCTTATTGCTGGGTACCACATACAGGAGGAAGAGACAGCTAAATGGTATAATATTAATAGCAGGAGTTTCCACAAAACAGATTGAGTGTAGTAGTTGTAATTTACTTTGCATCCAGATTATCAGGATGGGCAGCAATCAAATGAAACGGCAAACTGGGGTCAATTTCAGGAAGGAGTACAATCAAGTCAGGAGCAGCAAATAGTTTACGGTTGACATTTATTTTTGTCTAAAGCAGTCGCTGCGCATCCTTCTGCCTATAACAGCCACCTTTGGTTTCTTGTGGAACCCTCTTCTACTTGGGTGCCACCAGATCTTAAAGTAAAATGACAGAGGCAAAGGTTCTGGGCAAGCAAGGGTACAAGTCAAGCAAAACCAAAACAACAGTGAAGTGCAAAGTAGGTACCCAGATGAGAAGTCAAGCAGGCAAAAGGGGTCAGTCCAGGCAGGGTTCAGTCAAAGTCAGGATCAGACATCAGAATCAGATAAGCAGAACAGAAAGGAAAATGCATAGTCAGTAGTGGGTTTCTGACTCAAGTCCACACAGGATGTTACACTGATATACTAAAAATACTAAAAATAATGCTGATTAGTTGGTGTGGATTATATTTAGTAAATTAATATAAATTTAGTAAAAAAAAAACTAAAACTGACCTAATTTATTATAGGAACATCACTGTTTACACCCACTTTAATCTGAAGAAATTTCCCTAGGTATCAAACAGCTAACCTAACAATGGCTGGCTTTTATCCAACAATTACTAAGTGACTCCTGGCTGCTGCCCAACTTGCACAGTTTCCAGCTTTGACCATAACATACGGACAAACATTTTTTTCCAGCTTCCATATAGATTGTGAAACGACACCATGCGAACTCTAAAACTTGAATATCCGCATACTTCGTAAATGGATAAAGCTTTTCCCCATCAAACTTTGTGTACAATCATTTTCTTCATTTCTCTCTTTTTAAATTTGAGGTTTCTACCGAACCAACCAGTTTGAGGTTGGAATCCATGTAATGTAAAAGCCTGACATTTGCACATTTACTTGTGACAGAATATCTGTATGTGCACATAGAAACATACAGACTGAACTGACAAGGCTGACAAGTGGAGATAAGTCAACTATCTGTCCTGATTCTTTTCATCAGAAGGCAATTTACCCAGTTTTCTGGAGAAGTAATAACAAGCTCCTACCTGTAGGCCCCTTGTTAGGGAATGTATCATTAACATCTCAAAGGAGGCCACAAGTGAGTAGTGTAGTGTGATCCTTCTTGAAGGGAATGCCAGAAAGTAGATAATTAGGAATGGGTGCCAGGTGTGTCAGTGCTGGTTTAGAAACGGTATGGACCTTTTCCACTTCAAACTGTTCAGCTCTGCAAACAAATATTCAAGAGAGAGGGAGCACCAACGGTTAGAGGCGAGCTAAAGAAAATGCTTAAAAACAAAAAATAGGAATGAAAAACCTGTACTGAGTTAAGGGCCGTTTAACAAGCACAAAAATGGGTGTTCTTCTTATCAAACTGCTCCACAGGTATCGGGAAAGCTGAACACGTTTTTGTTAAAGAGAAAAACTATTTTTAAATCTGATCTCTAGAAATGTCATATATAAGTTCTTGTAAGGAGTTCTTACCTGGCGTCCCAAGATGGCGGAGTCCAAGATGGCAGCGTTCTCCATGTGCTTCCTTCTGGTCGCAGTTCTGTGACATCACACAAGCATCAGAAGATTCGCCGAAGCGCCAGCGTCAAAATGCCTGCGTAAAGACGCTAGCGTCATGACGCCACTGCGTCCATTTTGTCGCCAAAGGAGGCCTATAAAAGATGCTGAAGCACTGCAGACTGTGCCCTACTATAGGTTCTTCCTAGTGAGTTCCTGGGTGCGCTTCCTGTATTTATCATTCTTGATCCTGTGTATTGACCTTTGCCTGACTTTGTATTCTGAACCTTCGCTGCCTGAACCGACCATATTGCCTGGACTTCGACCACTCTTATTCTAAACCCTTGCCTGTACTTCGAACTATTGGACTGTTGCTTCCTCCTAGGTCCGCTACTCCTGGCTGAGCCTTCGGGCCCCTTACAGTTCTAAACCTTCTCTGAATGATAACCCACCAAATCCAATAGACATGTTCACACAGTAAAATTAATTATTATAAGAATAATATCATGAATCAAATTTCAATTTTTCATTCATTGAGATGAAATATATGAATTGTATCTTAAAAGCTGTGATGCACATTCCTAAATATTATGCAATCATTCTGTGGAATGTTATTCATCTGTGTTCAAGGACTCTTTGAAAATTGCACTGTGTTGTCAATAAAGTCACTTTAAATTTTTTAATATTTATTTCACTTTCACTATATTGAAATGTTTAACAAGGTAAAGGATCAAGAGAATCAAGAACTTAAATTCACTTTGTAATTTGTACAGAGACCATTAATGTAAGTATTAACACGAACATTCCTGTGCTAGACAGAATTAAGCCAAAACATTTTAGCTTTGTTCCTTTAAAGTATTAATAAAGTCATTTAGCAAGAATGTGTAATTTAAAGGTTGAATCTAAAAAGTTTATAATAATTTTTATCAGTTTCTTCCAGTGTAATAAATTGATGATTGAACATCTACAGTAGGGATGTCGCGGACTGTTCGCCGGCGAACTTGTTCGCGCGAACATCGGCTGTTCGCGTCCGCCGCAAGTTTGCGAACGTCGCGCGACGTTCGCCAATAGGCGTTCGCGTCAAAATCGTTCGACCATTCGACCATTCGAGCGCTAAAATCGAAGGATTTTCGTTCGAATCGAACGATCGAAGCATTGGATCGAATGAAATCATTCGATCCAATGGCTTCGATCGTTCGACTCGAACGAAAATCGTTCGATCGAACGATTACAATCCTTCGATCGTTCGAATCGAACGATTTTCGGATGATCGAAGTTCGCGAACAGTTCGCGAACTGTTCGCAAATTTTGCCGGTGTTCGCGAACGGCGTTCGCGAACACATCGGCGGCGGTTCGCTACATCCCTAATCTACAGGAGTCAGATAAGCAAAAGAAAAGTTAAAGTGGCCATATATGGTAGATTATTGGCCCACATATGGTGCCCTCTGAAGTCTACCCAACCAAGATATGGCCAAAAATCAGCCAGATGTTGGCCAGGTAGTTTTGAAAATGCCACCAGGACATGGACCACATTGGATTGTTCAAACAATCCTGTTGCATCAATTTAATGTTTAAATGATTTTTATCAAATATAACGTATGAAGATTCAAATTTGGAAAAATCCCCCCAAAAAAACAGATCCTACTGATAATTAATAAAAGATCCTTAGTGCACTTGCACTTCTTTTTCCTGGTCTTGGTAATTACCCATAAAGGTTAAATTCAATGTGGGATAATGAACAGTACAATGGTTTGGCATTTGAAGGAAATTGGGATCCCCCTTAGATGGTATTGTTTGCCTCAAAGGAATGTACACTAGTGAACTCCACTTCTACAGCAGCAGTAATCTAAGTTCTGAATGCTAGGTTCAAGAAAACATCATGATGGAGACAGTAAGGTAGGGTGTCCAAACTTTTTGCAACAAGGGCCAGATTTGGTGAGGTTAAAATGTGTGGGGGCCGACCATTTACCCTGACATCCATTCCAAGGTAACTTGCGATCAGGATCATTCACACCTGGAGATGGACGCGTGCACAGCGTTTAGGGAGTGGAGTCTGTTTGGACTTATTCTCTGTGCCTCATTTAAACAAGGAATCACGTAGCCTCAGCAGTAATATTTGGGCACATGATTAGTGAAATGATCGTCTATAGTGCTGCCTGTGTGCTGAAGGTGTAGCAATAGACACATACTGTCACATAGTGACGCACCGCCCTCGCATACTTCTTTCGTTTACTGTACTGAATGTCAGTACATCAATTGCACCTTTAGCCCTAAAGAAGTATGTGAGAGCGGCGTGTCACTATGTGCCAGTACGTGTCTATTACTAACACCTTCAGCACACAGCCAGCAGTATAGACCAAGTGGTCATTTCACTAATGTGCCCAAATATTACTGCTACAGCTACGTGATTCCTAATTACACTATGCTGGTGGGCCACATTATTATTAATTTCTTAACGGAGGCTGAGGGTTGGTGTAAATTTGAAAAAGGACCACAATTGGCCCCCGGGCCTGACTTTGGGCATGCCTGCTGTAAGGAATTACATGTGATTATTACAAAGTAAATTGATGGAGTCTTCAACAGCTCAGTGATGACCTTTCAAGCATTTGAGTCCCTTTTCCTGTCATATATGCAAATAGTTTTCACTAGTGATGAGTACATTTTTTCACCAGGCATGGATTTGCAGCGAAATTCTGCACTTCACCATCTGCAAATTGCTGCTAACAAAAAAGTCACCAAGACAAAAGGCCCATTGACTTTAATGCATTTGAACAAAAAAGTTGCTGAAAAAAAATTTGCCATAGTAAAAACACCCATTGACTTTAAAAGACCAGTAACTATAAAAAAAATGTAAAAATAAATTTGTTAGTATACATAGCAAAAAAAACCACCAAGACAAATTAAACTTTAAAATCGCAAAGCCTTTATTAAGAAATAACTTACAGACATCGCATCGATCCATCATGCGGCACTCGATTTCTCCTCCATGGCTTTCTCCTATAAGGCAGGGAGGAGAAATCGAGCGCAGCACAATGGATCGCCCAATCGCTTTATAAAGAGGAGCAAAAGAGTAGTTTCTGTAAGTTATTTCTTAATAAAGACTTTGTGATTTTAAAGTTTAATTTGTCTTAGTCTTTTTTTCCCATGTATACTAATGAATTTTTTTAAAAATGTTTTTGACGTGACTGGTCTTTTAATGCATAGTGTGAAAATATTGTCATGTGTAGAAAATATTTTGAATTCTTCTGTGAAGCGAAACAGGACAAATTTGCTCATCACTAATTTTCACATAATTTAAGCACAATCATCTCTGTAATCTACAGTATTTTCGATTTAAGCATTCTATTCAAGTAGCCTAGTACGTCTTAGTTTTCCCATTTTTAATATCTGTCAGCTCTTCTATTTTCCTTATCTCATCTACTGTTTGTAATTGATCCACTCGTATTTACTTTTTTTTTTTTGTGTGTAGCTCTAAGGTGTTTTTTTGTTTATTGAGACTTACACAATAAGTAGATTTTGTAAAAAAATTTTGTAAAAAAAAAAAAAAAAGTGGGTGCCAAGTATAAGACATTTTTACCTGCAGGTTGGGTGTCAGTTTCAGTTAAAGTGCCTGCTGCCATATATAACAAGTCTTGTTCTTGACCCTCTAGTGGTCCCCAAGGTACCTGAGAGGTCAAATGTGGAGCTTAATATCACTACCAACAATATGTTTTTAGGAAACACTGACCTGAAAATGTTTTTTGTGTAGCAGAGGATAAAAATGACAGGGAGTGGAAGTTAAAAAACACTATTAAATGTAAAAGTTTAATAGTGCAGCTACAGCCTCGAGCAATATACAGAAATGTTAAGTTTGTTGAAATTGTAGTCATAACATCCAGTTTGGGGGTGAGAAAATAAGTAAAGAGCAGGCTGTCTGTGGTGCCATGTTCTCAGGGCAAGGTCATAAAAGGAAAAATATTTTCTGAACAAATGCTACCAAGTAAGAGGATAAAATTGGTTTCCAAGTTATAGACGTAATCTTCAGCATAGAAAATACGGGATGGAACACAGCAGCTGTCAGTGGCATGCACAAAACCAATTAAAGTCAATCGACGTCAAAATAATTTTGTCACGCGTCAATTTTGACGTGTGCAACAATTTTAACGCGTAAGACAATTTTAACACGAGCAACAATTTTTTTGGTTTAAAGGGATACTGTCATGGGAAAAATTTTTTTTAAAATGAATCAGTTAATAGTGCTGCTCCAGCAGAATTCTGCACTGAAATCCATTTCTCAAAAGAGCAAACAGATTTTTTTATATTCAATTTTGAATTCTGACATGGGGCTGGACATATTGTCAATTTCCCAGCTGCCCCAAGTCATGTGACTTGTGCTCTGATAAACTTCAATCACTCTTTACTGCAAGTTAGAGTGATATCACCCCCCTCCCTTTTTTCCCCCAGCAGCCAAACAAAAGAACAATGGGAAGGTAACCAGATAGCAGCTCCCTAACACAAGATAACAGCTGCCTGGTAGATCTAAGAACAACACTCAATAGTAAAAACCCATGTCCCACTGAGACTCCTTCAGTTACATTGAGAAGGAAAAACAGCAGCCTGCCAGAAAGCATTTCTCTTCTAAAGTGCAGGCACAAGTCACATGACTGGGGGCAGCTGGGAAATTGACAAAATGTCTAGCCCCATGTCAGATTTCAAAATTGAATATAAAAAAAATCTGTTTGCTCTTTTGAGAAATGGATTTCAGTGCAGAATTCTGCTGGAATAGAACTATTAACTGATGTGTTTTGAAAAAAACATGTTTTCCAATGACAAGGTCCCTTTAAATGCAGTAAAGTCAATGGCCGTCTGAATAATTTTGAATCGCGTCAATTTTTATTTCACACGGCTGATTTTTCTCCAGCAAAGTGTTGCTGCAATTTGCAAATTTATTCGCTTGCGGCAAAACGTGGAAATTTGTAGCGAATTTGTGTCTTATGTATTCACCCATCACTAGTAGTAGTCATGTGTAGGGATGGGCGAATTTTTTTGCCTTGTTTCGACGCAGAAATGACGCCCATTGACTTTAATGGCTGTCGGCGACGTTTCGCCGGCAGCAAATTTTTGACGAAACGGGTCAAATTCGCCCAGCCCTAGTCATGTGCAGTAGCCTGATATATTTGCAGCAATGTGAACCATAAAAGTTCATATGCACTACCATGCGTAATGGCCATCAAACTGTTCAGAAGACCTCTGGCATTCATATTGGTTACATGTTATCTTTGTACCAGGGACACATTGAAGATAAGATGCTACAGGTTCAAGATATGAGGCAATGTTCTGAAAGTTTAATACAATTCACAAAGTTAAGCAAACGTTTGCAGTTGGTAGGTTGAAACTTAAAAAAACAACATGTTTTTCATATTTACATTTTTCTGAAATGCACTTTCCAAAAATAAATCTTTATTGGGGTGAACTTACTATCAGGGTTTTCTAAAACACCTAGCTGTGTGCCATAGAAGTTCCTTGTTTCTACCAAATAAGAAACAAACTACAGTTACAGACAATGGCATTTTCAACATCAAAATATATTTTGGAACATGTTAAAATGTTTCCTCCTATAGGCTAGATGTCACCTGTGATCTACTATATCCGTGCCAAAGAAAGACCTTGCCAGTGCATCTATAATGTTAAAAATCAGTCCTAGAGTCATGTTAAAATCAAAGCTAAAATTGATCTGTATTATAGAAATAGTTTTACATGTAACTGAGTTTACTGAGTGACTTGGGCACTAGGTTGGTCAGTTTTGACAAGTGTTTCTTTCATGCATTTGCCTCAAAGCTCCTACAGGACAGTCTGTTCTCCTATTGCATACAGTAGGTTCAACCTCAGAACATTGTCTTCAAATGAGCACATTAACTCACAATATCCTACATCTAGTCGTGCCTCTGGTTCTCTGATTAACCCTTAGAAAGTCTGATGACTCATAGACATCTATAAGCCATGAGTCCACATTCTCAGCTTCCTTAAGTCAGTTTGGAATTCTATGATGTAAATATGAGCATCAGACCTTTCTATAAATGATGCCTAACTGTATTTATATAACTGCAGCCTCTTGCAGGGCAAAAAGTTGTATTGAAGTTCAAAATCACATAAGATGATTTCAGCTAAAAATGAAACATTTTATTGAAAAGAATTTTAGAAAGTTACAGCAGTTATGCAATGCCTTCTGTTGTGTTCGCTATAACTCTTGGCAATTGCCTTCACAAATTCTAGACTATTTATTTAAATAATATTCTCTTCTATTGATTTGCAAATACACATATACAGTACATTTACATCAGAGCCAATTCAAATGTTAATAAATTCCCCAGTGACCACCTAAATGCACAGTGATTCGGGAATTAGTCTCTGCGACTATTCTTTATAAATATATTGTGGATAAAATATCTGTATTTAGAGCAGGCATTGTAAAGGAAAAAGGAAAGCTATTATCAATGTCTCCGTTTTGTTATCAGCAGTCACTTGTATATTTATAGGTTTTATCCCTAAGGTGGGAAGCCATAGCTAGTTGGTTTGGTGGCAATATACATGACAGGGTGCACTGTTATGTAACTATATTTATTGTAAAGATACATGAACGTGGACACTTATGAGTATGTTTCTTATGCTTGTACTCATTAAGGGGCAGATTTATCAAGGGTCGAAGTGAATTCGAGGGAATTTTCAAAGTAAAAAAAAAAAAAATTTGAAGTAATTTTTGGATACTTCGACCATCGAGTAGCATACTACGACTTCAAATTTACTTCAAATTTGATTCAAAGTAAAAATAGTTTGAATATTCAACCATTCGATAATCAAAGTACTGTCTCTTTAAAAAAAACTTTGACTTCAATACTTAAATTAAACCTGCCGAAGTGCTATGTTAGACTATGGGAACCTTCTACAGCATTTTTCTGTAGTCGAAGTAAAAATCGTTCGATCATACGATTTAATCGTTCGATTGTTCGATTTTACTTCGAACGCAGAATAGCCAAATTCTATGAAAAAAAGTTCGAATTCGAAGTATTTTAATTCGATGGTCGAATTTCAAAGTATTTTTAACTTCGAAATTGCACCCTTGGTGTTCACACAGTTTGCAATTAATAAAGCTGTGGCCAGTATCACTCAAAAAGTGGATAGTGTCACGTCTTTTCTTGTCAGTCAGTTAGGGGACCATAGGGTAGGTAATGCAAGGGTTATGACTAGAACATCTAAATCTAATTAGTCACCATATCTGTTAGTACTTTATGCAAAGAGCTTTAAAATGTTAATACTACAAATTGCCCTATATTACAATGATGTTACTAAAGGGGAAGCAGACAGTGTAACTAGTAGTCCCCAGAAGTCCCAGTGAGCTTATGTGGTTGCAATTGGGATGCACTGAATCCACTATTTGATTTGTGAAAGATTCGGCTGAATATCCGAACCGAATCCAAACCCTAATTTACATATTCAAATTAGTAAGTAAAGAGAGAGCTGTGCGCATGGCTTAAGAAATTTTTTACTTCCTTGTTTAGTGACGAAAAGTTCCATGATTTTAAGTATTTGGATTCGGTTCGGCCTGAATCCTGCTGAAAATGGTCAGATCCTGGCTAAATACCAAAACGAATCCCAGATTTGGTGCACTCCTAGTTAGTAAAGCTGGTTATATCCAGTAATTTTGGGAGGACCTTAAAACAATAATGCTATGGGCCCACATTCTACACTGTGATACTACTATAATTAATTGGGAAATAAAACCTATTTTATAAGGATCAAGCACCTTTAATGTTTCTCTCATTACAGTATTCAAACACAGATGCACTGTGCTATCATCTTTTCGGCTCACCTGTATTGCATCTAATCAGCTCACCTGTAATGCTAAATGGGCCAGTAACACTCCTTTGGCAGTTTCATAAATGTCATCTTAAGTGATTGGCAATTCATCAGTTTAAACAATTCCTACGAGAGATACTGAGACCACAAGATTATACTGACTCCTACACTCAGTAAAATGAAGACATTTGCCATCACACATCAGTGAAATTGATACAATCTTTCCAGCTGAAGACTCGTTGTAATGAACAGAAAGGAATTACTTTTTTTAATGGTCCATTTGTTTGTTTTACACCATGATAAAAATGTTTAGTGACATTAAACTCAACTTTAGGCAAGTCACCTTATTTTCTACCATATGATGGCAGCAACTTTGGACATGTAAATTCAATACGCAGCATCTCATTTGGGCATCTTAATTTTAATATGCATAAAATGGAATGATTTTGTTCTCTGTACCTAACATTCTACTCCTTGCATGTCAAATAACTTAGAATCAATTAAAACAAAGAACACATTTGCTGTTGAATGCTAAAAGTCCCCCGATGTCTTACAGGAATATACCATTTTGAAAACATGGGTCAGTTCCTAGCACAGTAGAAACAAAGGACTTAGACTCTCAAGCTCTAAAAAAACTCCAACGTAAGCCGAAGTTTTTGAGATTTCATTCTTTTGATCCAGATTTTTTACTCTGCTACTGTTGGTTCTCACCCTGACTACGTCTCTGATTCTTGATTTTGTACTGCACTACCCAATTGGTATCGACCCAGCCTGCCCCTCGCCTATGCTCTTTGTTTCGTGTCCTTCTTGTATACATTTGGTTCCCTTGTCTGCCCAGAACTCTTCCCCTTGGTCCTCTCATTGTAAGACATCCGAGTAGCAGAGGGCTCCTCCGAAGACTATTATAGTCAGAACCTTTGGGTTTATTCTTGGTTTTGGGATGCCTATCGTTACACCTTCCTTACACAACCTGATATCTGTTTGTTTTGGCTGTGTGCAAGACCTCTTTGATCACTTCACTGCCCACCTGCCCTATATCTTGACCTTTATCTTTTTTCATAATTAGCCCTCCTTCATAGAAGTGGAACACTTTTAGCACTTCTGTCATCCTATCATTTATGGTTCCCTTTTTACTTGCATTGGAACAGTTTTGCCTAAGCTATTTTGCAAGCACGTTCTGTGAACACATAGTACATGAGACTCGTAGTCTAAATTATATTCAGATATAGGTATGCAACATTCATATTTAGATTACACATCGCATATTATAAGATGTGCAACTTTCAGATCAGTCGCTTAATTAATTACTTGTAAAAGCCTACAAGCCTAAGCCCCAGATGTGGATGCCTGGGAATATTGCAAAATGGCATCACACTGTTCTTTTCAAAAAACCCTAATATTTTGGAACTATTTATAAAGTTAGCCTTTCCTTGTCCTTTAGTACTTGCCAGAGGCACCAGCTTCTACATCATCCTGCTGAGCAGGTTTGGTAGGAATAAGTTGGTTGATGGAACACACACACACAAATAAATGTGCACCACTATTAAACCCAGTGTCGGACTGGGCCGGCGGGACACCAGGAAAAAACCCTGTGGGCCCCGGGTTCTTGTGGGCCCCGCCAGCCCAGATCCGCTACTTAGTTGGGGGGTCGCAGTAGAATATGAGATCTGCGCATGCGCACAAAGGTAGCGCTGTGCGCATGCGCACAATCGCGGCACTGCACGCATGTGCACTAGCCCAATAAAGCACGCCGGAGCGGGGCCCTGGGGCAGTAGCCCCGGTGGGCCCCAAGCCCCCCAGTCCGACCCTGATTAAACCCCTGAACTACAATGCTGCTAGTTCTGCCCATAACTTGATGACCTTTGGCTTCTTCTAAGACTGTATTATCTGTTTAAGGCAGTGGTCCCCAACCAGTGGCTAGTGAGAAACATGTTGCTCACCAATCTCTTGGATGCTGCTCTCAGTGGACTCAAAGCAGGTGCTTACCAGCCCACAAAGGGGCTACCAAATAGCTAACCACAGTCCTTATTTGGCACTCCCAGGAACATATTCATTCTTGTATTGCTCCTCAACTCTGTTTACATTTGAATGTGACTCAGAGAGAAAAAAGGTTGGGGACCCCTGGTATAAGGACACAAACCTAATACAGGTGACCACTAATTATTTTCTGTGAATATATCAGCTCTGTTAAGAGAGGTCTTATATCACCACCATATTCAGGATACATGATCATTTGGGTGGGTAACTTTGGTGGGTGGCGTACTTTGCTAAACTTGCTTCCAAAAAACTAAGGGACGAGGTGGTACAGTAGCTTTTTTTATCACATGCCTCTTAATAAATGAGCACCACCTTTTTAAGATTCTTTATTGCATTGCAGCACTTAACTGGTCTTAAACAAATCTATTTAAATGGTCTCATAATTGTCTCAGACCTAAATAATAAATTACAACATAATCTATTCACATATATTCATTGTATTATTTCAATTAGGCTAAAAGCGGACCATGAATAAAAGCTATATCCAGCCATGTTTTATGTGCCCTGGAATCATTTTTTTTACTTCTCATTTAAATGGGGGTTAATGACAAGAATCACATGTTCATTTTAATACCTGCTTGCCAACATATTGTAAGGAGATATGCCCAATCAGCCTAAAGATAATTAAGCTGAACCAAGATCAAAAATACCGCTTGGAAACGAACATATTTCAGCCAGCTCTAGTTAACTGAAACCACTTGGCAGCACATTTTTAGAAATGTTTGGCATAGAAGAAGATTTGCTTGGGAGTATAAAATTGTTTTATGGGGTTTTAAAAATGCATTTAAATCACATATGACATTTATCACCTACAATAATACCTTGAAACAAACGTTGCAGGATGGGAATTAGGGAAATAAAAAGTTTTATAGATTTCCCTTAGTGACCAGAAGAAACCTTTCAGCATAAAATGTATTCATGCTCCTGGTTATAATCCTGCACGAAGAAATCTACAATGCTCCAACATATTATACTGGCACAGTATTTAGGATGATTTTAAAAAAGTACATCATAATGATTGTTCATTGTATGTACAAATTTATATTTATCCACCCCTAACTGCCTCCTGGCTATCTCAAATTGGATGAACCAGCGCCACCTCAAACTCAATCTAACAAAAACTGAACTAATCATCTTTCCACCTAAGCCTGGTCCTACTCCCCTATTTACCATCTCTATTGATGGCTCATTAATCCTGTCACACTGTCTGGGGGTAATCTTTGACTCTTCTATCTCCTTTTCTGATCATATTAACACCATTGTCAATACCTGACACTATTTCTTATGCAATATTGCCAAAATCACAGCCCTTATTTGGCACCCCCAGGAGGTTTTTATGCTTGCGTTGCTCCCCAACTCTTTCTGCAATTGAATATGGCTCATTAGTAAATAAAATGTTGGGGGCGGGGGGACTGCTGCGATGAGGTGAGCTGAGAAGATGCTCCTGGTAACTTTAGGAGCCAAAATTGTGATTTTTAAATCATAATTTTGGCTCTGCTAGTGTAAAGAGTACAATTGCGCACTCTGCACTAGTGATGCGCCCCCACACACAGGGCCGGACCAAGTCGGTCGTGCGCCCTAGGCAACCCTCCTGGCTGACCACACCACTCCCTTTCCCCTCTTGCGTGCGTGCACACCTGACTGCAGCTTTGCGCACCAACGGCAGAACGGGGGACAAAAGGGGATGTGACAGACGTGGGAGCGTGAAGGAGGGGGGGGAAGCAACGGAGGAGAGGGGAAGCGACAGCTGTGAGGGGGGGGAGAGTGCCAGAGGAGAGGGGATGAAGGGGGAAAACTAAAGAGCAATGGGAAACGGAAAACGGGTAGGCGGAAGACAATTTAAGAGGTACCTGCCTAGCGGCCCCCTATAATTGCACCCTAGGCAGGTGCCTCTTCTGCATAACCCTAGTTCCGGCCCTGCCCACACACATGCTCCAGCAATTGAAATGGTTTATACTGGAGGTGGCATCAGAAAGGCCGCCTCAGGCCAGCAAGGAGCCCCGATATGCCCCTGGTTGGAGACCCCTGTTCTAGTGTAAAAACAGCTGTATGCTAAGGTACATATCTTGTACTTTGTAAGTTAGGGCATAAATTTGCAGAGTGGTGATCCTGTCACTTCTCCTTGTGCGGTATGGAAAAAGTTTCCATAAAATCCACCTATAGGGGCAGATTTACTAAAGAGCGAAGTGGCTAACACTAGAGACTTTTTGCCAGTGTTGCCATCCGCAGGGACATCGCAAATTTACTAACAGGTGCAGATGCCAAGTCGCTAGTGAATGGGACCATTGCTAGCAGTCATTCGCACTCTATCGCCAGGCGACTTTTCGCTTTAGCAAACAGACGTTACTCCGCAAATTCACTAAAATGCAGATTTTACTGAACGTTACCTCTTTTGCCAGAGTTCCCTTTGCCACCACAGACCAGGCAAAGTGCTATAAAGCAGCTAGATCTTCCTCAATCTTCTGTCACTTACATCATATCCTGTCTGCCGAAAATGCATTAAAGTTAAAAAAAACGCTGGCGACTTTTCATTTTTTGAAGCAGAATTGCCTGCAAAGTCCTGACTTAAACTTTTTTTGGCTGACAAACTTTTTTTGGGTCACCGTTTTTCTCCAGACGTTTCATAAATATATGGAACATTATTTTTACAGTGGGCTCATGTGTAGGGCATTAAATTCATTCATGTCAGCAAACTGGAAAATGAGGTTCAATGTTGATAAATGCAGGTTATGCACTTTGGCAAAAATAATATAAATGCAAGTTATACACTAAATGGCAGTGTGTTGGGAGTTTCCTTAAATGAGAAGGATCTAGGGGTCTTTGTAGATAACAAGTTGTCTAATTCTGGGCAGTGTCATTCTGTGGCTACTAAAGCAAATAAAGTTCTGTCTTGCATAAAAAAGGGCATTAACTCAAGGGATGAAAACATAATTATGCCTCTTTATAGGTCCCTGGTGAGGCCTCATCTGGAGTATGGGGGCAGTTTTGGACTCCAGTCCTTAAGAGGGATATAAATGAGCTGGAGAGAGTGCAGAGACTAAGTGCAACTAAATTGGTTAGAGGGACGGAAGACTTAAATTATGAGGGTAGACTGTCAAGGTTGGGGTTGTTTTCACTGGAAAAAAGGCGCTTGCGAGGGGACATGATTAGACTTTACAAGTACATTAGAGGACATTATAGACACATGGCAGGGGATCTTTTTACCCATAAAGTGGATCACCGTACCAGAGGCCTCCCCTTCAGACTAGAAGAAAAGAACTTTCATTTGAAGCAACGTAGGGGGTTCTTCACAGTCAGGACAGTGAGGTTGTGGAATGCACTGCCGGGTGATGTTGTGATACTGATTCAGTTAATGACTATAAGAATGGCTTGGATGATTTTTTGGACAGACATAATATAAAAGGCTATTGTGATACTAAACTCTATAGTTAGTATAGGTATGGGTATATAGTATTTAATTAAAAGTAGGGAGGGGTGTGTGTATGAATGCTGGGTTTTCATTTGGAGGGGTTGAACTTGATGGACTTTGTCTTTTTACAACCCAATTTAACTATGTAACTATGTAACTATGTAACTATGTCTTGCACCGACTAAACCAAAATACTTTGTGGTGGAAAAACCTTATCACCCATGTTACCATGGTCTGAGATATATGGCTGCAGCCTGAAAGCAGGGCTCACTCACACCTGAGTTTTCAATGATAGGAGACATTTTGTAGTGATGGGTGAAACATTTTCAGTTTATAATATTTAAACATTAAAAAAGTACAAGATGTTTTGGAGAATTTGTTGACAAATTGTTTGGGGGTCCAAATACTGTAAGTTCAGCTGTGCATCCTTTTTTTTATAAATAGAAGGTAAGTACTATATTTACTTTGTTGAGAGATTGCAGGAGTATATTTTTTCTGCATTGCTGGAAACCTTATGAAACCTCGCTCCCTTCTGGAATGATACAAGGGAAGCTCACATTCATCATTTGTACTTAGAGAACTCTCTGTTGTACTGCAAGCTCAGCATCACATGGCACTGCCCAATTAAACTCGCAGAGCAGTGAAATCAGATATCTCATTACAGTATCATTTATGCATGGTGGCTGCAGTTTTCATAGCAACTTGATACAGGGAGGATTAGTTATCCTTTCAGAAGACAAAGGTTGAAGCAGTTGAGAACAGCGTGAACTGCAGGGGTCAAGGTGGCATCTGAACAGCCAACAGGATATATAACACACATCATATATATACCCTGGTGAAATGTAGTGATGGGCGAAATTGGGGCAAAATGCCTGAAATGGCGCTGGCGTCTCGTTTTTATGCCGGCGTCCATTTTTTCTTTTACGCCGGCGTCTGTTTTTTTTTTTACGCCAGCGTCCGTTTTTGATGCTGTTGAAAATGCGCCGGTGTCCAAAAAAATGGATGGCAAATTTTCGCTGCAGTTTCGCGAATTTATTCACCGGCGGTGAATCGCGGGAATTCGCGCCTGGAAAATAAATTTGCCCATCACTGGTGATATGTACCAGGTCTCTACTGTTTTCATTCTACTGTTTTCTTCCATGTGTATCTGTGCATGGCAAAAAAGATCAGGGCACATACTTCATTTTCAGTGGGGAGATACGAGCTGTCTGAGCTCTGTCTGTTTCTTTATGGAAGTCCTAAATGCAGTTTTCCATCTATAATTCGGTGAGCCAAGAGTGCTGCTTGTCCTGATTGCCGGCTGGATTATCTGGCAGCAGAGGGGTAAATACAGTTTTATTAAAAACACTTTTTTTACAGGCATATTCTATGATGTGTATTCTTCCATTTTATTATTCCTTCCTTATTTGCTTCATTTAACTGGAGACTAGAGGATGTAATCATGAAAAGCATTACTTTTATGACCCCCAAAGGCTTTTACAAAACTTCTAGTACAGACAATTTCACTTATTTGCAGGGATATCAAATTTGATTTAGAAGCCCCGGTGATCCTCTCATTGTGTTTTGTTGACAGATCTAAATTTAGGGCTGCAATTTTCTTGAGTGTCATGTAAATGAACAACTGACTTATTCTTGTGAAAAAAAAAAAAAGAAAGAAAGAAATCAGCAGTTGGACAGCGACTCTGGTGTTCATCTGAATATATTTTACTGTGTCGGTCTGCTCTATAAAAACCATTGCATTATGATATTATATTTACTGACATCCAGCACAATCTGCATTTGATAAAAATGCTCATTTACAAGTCAGCGGAATTAACATGTTTCCAGTTTTAGAGGGTGATTTAACTCTGACAACAACGTCATAAGAGTATCTCCTGTTTAGTAACAATTAAATACATTTGAAGGAAAACTAAAGATGCCAAAGAAGTAGGCAAAAAATTGTTGCACATTATGGGGCAGATTTACGCTATCGTCCACTTCCCACCCATCGCAACACTTTGCCAGGCGAAAATACGGCCCAACAATGCCCAAACTAATTCATTAACAAGCGGAGTTTCATCCTGGGCGCCGTTACTTCGGCAATGTGAGTAAATCAAAGAAGATGCGCTATTGTTCAATTCTGCCCATCGCAAATTCGTTAGAGGTCTTGCGCTCAAGCTGATTTGCATACGGCGGGAAATTTAAAGTTAAATGGACGTCTTTATGTTGCAAGTTGAATCAAATACATTACATTTACACTGATAACTAGAAATGTCCACGGAACCTTAATAAATTCAATAGAGTTGTTATAATGCCCTACACGTGAGCCCACTGTATAGTTTATGTTCCATATGTTAGAAAATGTATGGGGGAAGCCTGTTACCCAAAAATATTTTATCAGGACTTTTGCAGCCTATCACTCTGAAAAAAGAAAAAGTCACCAGTAGTGATGGGCGAATTTGCTTGGGATATAAGCTGAGCTTCTCAACTGCTGCCTATAGCATACACTGTACTTCGAAGGAGATAGTTCTTTCTGGGGTGTTAAGACCAAATGAAAAAGGAGCTTCATTCCAGGACCCAAACTATGCCTTTAAATATCCCACCTGGTGTTAATCGTGAGTGACTGTTAGTCAGTAGTAAGTTTGTGCTATTTGGTAGCTATTCAGATACACTCTTACATGTCCCAAGTGCAGTTCTTTTTTCTACAGTATTAGAGACTCGCTGCATTTTCTTTATAAAGTTCATTTTTGTTGCTATATCTGTGTTTTAGTATTTTATTTCCTAGAGGGGATCTCTGAAGTGTATGCCTTAGTATTAGCTTCAAAATTCATAGTAACAAAGTTAGAAAGTTACAGATAGTAAAGCAGGGTTGAAAAAAGACCAAAGTCCATCTAGTTGAGCCCCTCCAGATGAACCCCAGTTCACATAAATACACATACTTACAGTATAATGCCCTATCTATACACTCACATAAATTATATTTACCCATATCTGTACTAACTATAGATTTTAGTATCACAATAACCTTGAATATTATGCTTGTTCAAGAAATCATCCAAGCTCCTCTTAAAACATTAAATACATTTTCCATCATAACATCACGATAACGATAATGATAACGTCCTGTTCCTCTAGTCTAAATAAGTGACCTCCTGTGTGTTTTACGACAATGGGCTATAATTTTGTCAAGTGGTCTGTTTTGCTGGGGGGAAAAAACATGTGGACTGTTGCACAGGAAAAAAAATCTAGATGCCATTATTATCGGCCCCTTGCCTTCCACATCAGCCATTGGAATTGAGACCAGCCCCCAACCCTCCCCCTGTCTATTGAAGGAGCTGCCATGTGTTACATATATATATATATATATATATATATATATATATATATATATATATATATATATATATATATATATATATACACACACAAACATGCAGATAAGTAAGAAACACTGGACATAATAACATAATATTATTATTATATTATTATAAATGTATTATTATTGTATTATTATTAAAATATATTTTGTTGAACATATGTAGGAAAATTATATGAAAGCTTATCCTCGATATTTTAACCTTCTCAAATCATACAGACGTATCAATACTAGTGATGGGCGAATTTATTCACCAGGCATGGATTTGCGCACATTTCCACACTTCACTACCCGCAAATGTTACGGCGAAACGGCTCTTTTGTCCAAATGCATTAAAGTCAATTGCCGAATTTATTTGCCATGCATGGATTTGCGGCGAATTTCCGCACTTCACTACCCGTGAATGTTTTCCCGAAACTGCTGTGAAAATTTGCAGTGGAAAAATTCGTTGCAACAGAAAAAAATTGTTGCAGCAAATTTTTCCACGGCAAATTCACAAATCCATGCCTGCCCAATAAATTCACCCATTGGACAAAATAGTTGCATGTATAAAATAATTTTGACGCCCGTTGACTTCAATGCGTTTCGTTAATTTTTTGCCCATGACTATTCAATACCTTTCATTAAGGGGCAGAATTACTAAGCTCGAGAGAAGGATTCGAATAAAAAAAACTTTGAATTTTGAAGGTTTTTTTTGGCTACTTCGACCATCGAATTGGCTACTTCTACCTTCGACTACGACTTCAACTTCGAATCGAACGATTCAAACTAAAAATCTTTGACTATTCCATAGTCGAAGTACTGTCTCTTTAAAAAAAACTTAGACTACCTACTTCGCCAACTAAAACCTACCAAGCATCAATGTTAGCCTATGGGGACCTTCCCCATAAGCTTTCTAACCTACTGTATTTCTGATCAAAGGAAAATTGTTTGATCGATGGATTAAAATCCTTCGAATCGGTTGATTCAAAGGATTTTAATCCATCGAGCGAATGATTTTTCTTCAACCCAAAAAAACGATTTTTCCTTTGATCGTTCGATCAAACTAAATTCGGTAAATCCTTTGACTTCGATATTCGAAGTTGAAGGATTTTACTTTGATAGTCGAATATCGAGGGTTAATTAACCCTTGATATTCGACCAATAGTAAATGTGCCCCTAAATGTTTCTTTAATATAGCAGCCCATATGTTACACTCCTTTGTTATTTATGATGTTATAGGTATGAAGCTACAGTGCATTTTTATTCTGCAAATAATTCAACCTTGTAGCGAAAAAATAAATCACTCTCCAGTGTCCATAATAAGAGTTGGCCAGATGTGCTCTATTCAGCTATAGGCAGATTTAATCTATTTCCAGCTATAGTTTTACTTTCCTTCAGTCTTCATGTGGGTGGCAATCCCTGCAATGAGGACCCAGGCACCTTGATGAATGGGGTGTGGAATTTGGTGAGATAATTAAAGTGTTGACTTGCAGACTCTGGCTGATAACAAATGATGTGTCTGCTGTTTTTCCTCTCTTCCTTTTTTTTTCTTTTTCTTTTGTGCCATGAATTGGATTCCTAAAGATTAATGGATTTACCATTCATATCTCAACAATCCCCACCTTCCTATTACCTGATTCTGCACCTCTCCTCACCATGCATATATCAGACCCATTAGTCACCGAGGATTGCAATGTGAGATGGAAAGCAGGCTAAAGAAAGAAATACTAGTTATCAAACTGCACTCTATTTCTCATTTGTGGGATCATACATCACATGCGGTGGGATTGACAGTCTAGCAAAGGTACTTTTTAAACATTAACATTAGTTCTAAACGATAAACAAATCAAACTCTTTATTTGAATAGTCTGAGTATGTGTTTGAACCTGCTTAATCTGAAATGCTATTGGACATCCGGAGATGTTTCTCCCATCAACAGATCGGCAAACGTGAATTTACCTGTAACCCATTTAATTAAAGATAATGAAACCTTACACTTGTGAAGGCAAAGCGAGTGTGGGAGCTGCTTAGCGAGTGTTGCATGTGATCGAAGTGTTGCATGTGAATTAAGTGTTAAGCAGCGTTAAAAACCTTAAGGCGTTGGTGTTTGCTGTGCATGCTGGGAGTGCTGGGTGCAAGGAGGGAGTAAGTGCAAATAACTGACTGCTGTGTGTTATGTGAGATATCTGACTGAGACAAACAGCTTTTTCTTTTCTCTCTTTGGGGTAAACTAGTTGATACATTAAGTGCATTTACTTTCTTTTTGTGTTTTAGCTTTAGAGGTCTAAGGGGATCATAAAAAAAAAAAAAAGTTAATAAGGGTTTTTATTTACTGCTGGTAGCAAATAGCATTTTTTTTTCTCCTTTCCCTCTTTCTTCTAATTAAGGGGGAGGGGTTAATCAGGTAAATTCTGAACAGGCTTTGAGTGCTCTGGTTGAAACCTTACACTTGTGAAGGCAAAGCGAGTGTGGGAGCTGCTTAGCGAGTGTTGCATGTGATCGAAGTGTTGCATGTGAATTAAGTGTTAAGCAGCGTTAAAAACCTTAAGGCGTTGGTGTTTGCTGTGCATGCTGGGAGTGCTGGGTGCAAGGAGGGAGTAAGTGCAAATAACTGACTGCTGTGTGTTATGTGAGTTATCTGACTGAGACAAACAGCTTTTTCTTTTCTCTCTTTGGGGTAAACTAGTTGATACATTAAGTGCATTTACTTTCTTTTTGTGTTTTAGCTTTAGAGGTCTAAGGGGATCATAAAAAAAAAAAAAGTTAATAAGGGTTTTTATTTACTGCTGGTAGCAAATAGCATTTTTTTTTTCTCCTTTCCCTCTTTCTTCTAATTAAGGGGGAGGGGTTAATGAGGTAAATTCTGAACAGGCTTTGAGTGCTCTGGTTGAAACCTTACACTTGTGAAGGCAAAGCGAGTGTTGCATGTGATCGAAGTGTTGCATGTGAATTAAGTGTTAAGCAGCGTTAAAAACCTTAAGGCGTTTAAAACTGAAAAGGTGTTGATGAGGAATTACATTTGGGAGACTGTAAGTACCCAGTGTAAATATGAGTGGGTTTGCTGGTATTACTCAGTGTGTGTCTTGTCACATGTATGTGGTGTTGGAGCAGCAGTTCCATGCAGTATTTACATGTGAGAGATGTCGGTGGGTTTTCATCTTGGAATCTGAGCTGCAGACTCTAAGGGGTGAACTTGCAGCACTGAGAGCATCGGCAAACGAGGGGGAGGAAAGGAGGCTCGCAGAGCAACCACTGGCAGGGGCTAGTGGAGTGGGGGGAGGAGAAGGGGCAGTGGAGGCTAATGAGGGAGGAAGGTTTGTGACAGTCAAGAGGGGAAGTAGGGGACAGAAGAGTAGGGGGGCTGGTCCACAGTTTGTCCAAAACAGCAAATTCGCCGTTTTGGCTGAAGATGCTGGGGAGAAACTCCGAACTGGCGTGTATGGAGCAGGCTGACTCTCGGAGGCAGTGGCTCTAATACGGGTGGTGGGGGGAGTGCAAGGAAGGAAAGGCAGGTTCTAGTTATAGGGTATTCAATTATTAGAAAGGTGGATAGGGTAATCTGTCGCAAGGCCCCTACATGCCGAACAGTCTGCTGCTTGCCTGGTGCTAGGGTTCGGCATGTGGTGGAACGAGTTGACAGATTATTGGGAGGGGCTGGGGAAGACCCAGCGGTCTTGGTACACATAGGTACCAATGACAAAGTTAGAGGAGGTGGTGAAGTCCTCAAAAATGATTTTAAAAAACTAGGTTCAAAGCTGAGGGCGAGGACTTCCAAGGTAATTTTCTCAGAGATATTACCTGAGCCACGAGCAACGCTAAGGAGACAGCGGGAGCGTAGGGAGATTAATGCGTGGCTAAAAGATTGGTGTAGGGAAGAGGGTTTTGGGTTTTTGGATAACTGGGCTGATTTTTCAGTCGGCTACAGGCTCTTTGCTAGGGATGGGCTGCACCTCAATGATGATGGGGCAGCTGTTTTGGGAGAGAAGATGGCTAGAGGGTTGGAGGAGATTTTAAACTAGGTGTGGGGGGGGAGGGTTCAGTAAAAGATTCAGTGGTAGACAGGTTAGATGAGATAGTGGGCAAAGAAAGGGAAAATGGGGGAGGAGATTTGGCTAGGGATACTGTTAAGGATAGGGAGGACCACATGTCATATGTTCAATATGGTGCCAGTATTAAATGTATGTTTACAAATGCAAGAAGTCTGACTGGTAAAATGGGAGAGCTGGAGCTGCTGGTGATGGAAGGAAAATATGATGTGATTGGTGTGGCCGAAACATGGCTGAATGAGTCGCATGACTAGGCAGTAAATATCAGTGGCTATACTTTGTTTCGGAGGGACAGAGGCAATAGAAAAGGAGGAGGGGTATGTCTGTATGTTAGGCAGGATTTAAAAGCTCATATAAAGGAGGAGGTTATGTTAGAAAATGAGGGGCCAGAAGTCGTATGGGTGGAGTTCTTCACCAATTGTAAAGAATCCAGCAAATTAATTGTAGGAGTATGCTATAGACCCCCTAATGTAAGTGAGGAGGAAGAGACAAAGCTCCTAATGCAAATAGAAAAGGCTGCTAGTTTAGGTAAAGTAATGATAATGGGGGATTTTAATTACCCAGATATTGACTGGAGCAACGGTACTGCTAGATCAGTTAATGGGAACAAGTTTATAAACTTATTGCACGACAATTTTTTAGCACAGGTTGTTGAGGAGCCTACCACAAAAAATGCTATTCTTGATTTAGTGATCTCAAATGACCCAGAACTTATAGCAAATGTGCAAGTCATTGAACCCCTGGGTAATAGTGACCATAATGTTATATCTTTTAATGTCTGGTGCAAAAAACAAAAATATACTGGGGCAACAAAAAACATGAATTTTGCCAAAGCTAATTTTAGTGCCTTGAGGGCTGCCCTACAGAGCATTGATTGGGGCATTAGGTTTTCAGCTAAAAACACAGAACAGAAATGGTTGTCCTTTAAAATGATATTAAATCATTACTGTTCTCAATTTATTCCCTTAAGGACTAAACGTAGAAGCTCTAAGAATCATCCAGTGTGGCTTAATACAGAAGTAAAGAATTTAATGGGAAAGAAGAGAAAGGCATTTAAAAACTACAAATCTGTAGGGACAGAAGCTGCATTTAATGAATATAAACACTGTAATAAATGTTGTAAATCAGCAATCCGGAAGGCTAAGAAAAGAAATGAAGAGTTAATTGCGGTGGAGGTGAAAACTAACCCTAAAAAGTTTTTTAAATATATTAATAGTAAAAAGATGCAGGTTGAGAGTGTTGCTCCATTAAATAATGGTACCAGTATGGTTGTTACAGATACAGATAAGGCAAATGTGTTAAATCAGTTCTTTTCTTCAGTGTATACAATAGAGGAGTCTGGGTTCACAGGCTCACTTAATAACTGCACGAATGGTTCAGCTCAATCTAGTCAGTGGCTGACTCAGGATATGATTCAAAAAGCTTTAATACAAATTAATGTAAACAAGGCTCCAGGGCCTGATGGCATACACCCCCGGGTTCTAAGAGAGCTTAGTTCAGTTTTAGACCAGCCCTTATTTCTGATTTTCTCAGATTCACTGTCATCTGGTATGGTGCCTATGGATTGGAGAAAAGCTGATGTTATTCCAATATTTAAAAAGGGATTACGATCTCAGCCTGGCAATTATAGGCCAGTAAGCTTGACATCTGTGGTGGGCAAATTATTTGAAGGCTTGTTAAGGGATCACATTCAAAATTTTGTCCTAATGAATGGCATTATGAGCAACAATCAGCATGGCTTTATGAAGGATAGGTCATGTCAGATGAATTTGATTGCATTTTATGATGTGGTAAGTAAGATTCTGGATAGTGGGGGGGCAGTAGATGTGATCTATTTGGATTTTGCCAAAGCGTTTGATACTGTGCCCCACAAACGACTGCTTTCTAAACTAAGGTCTGTTGGGCTTAATGAAGTCGTTTGCACATGGATAGGAAACTGGCTACAGGATCGGGTACAGAGGGTGGTTGTTAATGGGACATTCTCTACTTGGAGTAAGGTTCTTAGTGGGGTCCCCCAGGGCTCAGTATTGGGTCCACTTTTATTTAACTTGTTCATTAATGACTTAGGGGAGGGTGTTGTAAGTAATGTATCAGTGTTTGCAGATGACACAAAATTATCCAGCCCAATTAATTCCATCCAGGATGTGGCATCCTTGCAACAGGATCTTGACAAACTGGCAATCTGGGCAGCTAAGTGGCAAATGAGATTCAATGTTGATAAATGTAAAGTCATGCACCTGGGATGTAAAAATATCCAAGCCACTTATACCCTTAATGGGACTGCACTAGGCAAATCCATTATGGAAAAGGACCTTGGAGTCCTTGTAGATGATAAACTTGGCTGTAGCAAGCAATGCCAGTCAGCAGCATCAAGGACAAATAAGGTCTTGAGCTGTATTAAAAGGGGCATAGAGTCACAGGAGGAGGGGGTCATTCTTCCACTGTATAGAGCACTTGTAAGGCCCCATCTAGAATATGCCGTACAGTTTTGGTCTCCATCACTCAAACAGGACATTATTGTATTAGAGAGGGTACAGAGAAGGGCAACTAAGCTGGTAAAAGGTATTGAAAATCTTAGCTATGAGGAAAGACTGGCCAAATTGGGGATGTTCACGCTGGAGAAGAGGCGCTTAAGGGGTGATATGATGACTATGTATAAATATATAAGGGGATCATATAACAATCTCTCTAATGCTTTATTTACCAGTAGGTCTTTCCAGCTGACACGAGGTCACCCATTCCGATTAGAAGAAAAGAGGTTCCGCCTAAATATTCGGAAGGGGTTTTTTACAGTGAGAGCTGTGAAGATGTGGAATTCTCTCCCTGAATCAGTTGTACAGGCTGATACATTAGATAGCTTTAAGAAGGGGTTGGATGGCTTTTTAGCAAGTAAGGGAATACAGGGTTATGGGAAATAGCTCATAGTCCAAGTTGATCCAGGGACTAGTCCGATTGCCATTTTGGAGTCAGGAAGGAATTTTTCCCCCTCTAAGGCAAATTGGAGAGGCTTCAGATGGGTTTTTTGCCTTCCTCTGGATCAACTGGCAGATAGGTAGTTAATAAACAAAAAAAAAAAAGTTTGAACTCGATGGACGTGTCTTTTTTCAACCTTACTTACTATGTTACTATGTTACTATGTTACTATGTTACTGAGGATAAAGAAAAAACATAGTTATAATATGAAGCATTATTAAATTATTATTATTATTATATTATAATTATATAATATAATATAATTATTATTATTATTATTATTATTATTATTATTATTATTATATATTATTATTATTATATAATGCAAAAATTTTGTGGTTGTGTAGTTACAGCTGTTCTGTGGTCAGGACACACAGTTTCCAAATAAGAGGTTTTTGCATTATTTGGATCTTGATTCCTTAAAGGGCATGTAAAGTGTAAAATAGAATGAGGCTAGAAATGCTGTATTTTGTATACTAAACATAAATATGAACTTACTGCACCACAAGCCTAATCAAACAAATAATTTATGCTTTCGAGGTTGGCTACAGGGGGTCACCATCTTTTAACTTTGTTATACATCTTTGCAAAACTAAGACTGTGCACATGCTCAGTGTGGTCTGGGCTGCTTAGGGATCGTCATAAACAAAGCTGCTTGAGTTCTGCATGGCTGGTAAGTAAGGTGGGGGCTCCCCCTGCTGTTCATAAGTATGATTGTTTCCCTGCTCAGCAGTTAGGGACGATCTGACAATTCCTATCCACAGCAGTAAATGAAGGGAGAATTTCACTGCATACAGTCACATTTCTTATAAAAACGGTACACATTTTTTAATTAAAGTATATTGGAGATAGGGTTCTTTTTCATTAAAGAAAGTAAAAATGGGATTTTATATTTTTGCCTTTACATGCCCTTTAAGTCCACTAAAAAAAATTAAACCCAGTTGCATTATTTTGCCTCAAATATGGATTATTTTTTATCTTAGTTAGCATCAAGCACAAGGTGCTGCTTTACTATTCCATAGAAAAAGGAAATAACTTTTGGGGACAGATTTACTTAAGGTCGAATATCGAGGGTTAATTAACCCTCGATATTTGAGTGTCGAAGTTAAATCCTTCGACTTCGAATATCAAAGTCGAAAGATTTAGTACTATTCATTCGATCGACCGATCGAACAAAAAATCCATTTTCGAATGATTTTTCTTCAACCCAAAAATGCTTAGGAAGCCTATGGGGACCTTCCCCATAGGCTAACATTGACTTCGGTAGCTTTTAGGTGGCGAACTAGGGGGTCGAAGTTTTTTCTTAAAGAGACAGTACTTCGACTATCGAATAGTCGAATGATTTTTAGTTCAAATCTTTTGTTTCGAAGTCGTAGTCGACGGTCGAAGTAGCCCAAAAAAACATTCGAAATTCGAAGTTTTTTTTATTCATTCCTTCACTCGAGCTAAGTAAATGGGTCCCCTAGACATTTAAATGATTTGATTAAAATATAGACTATAGAAGATGGGATTCCCATAATTTGGAGCTTTCTGGCTAATGGGTTTCTGGATAACGTATCCTAAACCTGTATATTGCACTTAAGGGTCTTGTCAGAAACAGAGCTCACATAGGGGCCGATCTACTAAAGGGCGAATTGTTGCCAGCGCCCGCTTCGCACCCATCGCAACACTTCGCCAGGCGCAAATGCACTCATACTACGCCAATTCACTAAAATTCAGAGTTTCGTTGTGGGAACCGAACTCTGGCGACTTTTCGCTAGTGTTACTTCGGCAATGTGAAGTTGCACCTGAGGAAGGGGTTGGACCCCGAAAACTTGTGCGTTCTATACTTCTGCAAATAAATGTGCTAAAAGGCATTGCCTAGCTGAACTGGTGTGCTTCTTCCCTACTTTGGATTGTAAGGTAGAACAAAGCTGAGAGATACTGTACAGTATCTACATTTTTCCTTAGCATGTTACATTGCATATTCTAACTGCCCACACTGTTCTGTTGCTTAGCAGAAGCTCCGTTTATTTCTGCATTCAGAGGGATGTGTCTGTACATGAGAAAATTTCAGTATGTGGCCTTGGTACAGCTTATACATTTCTGGTGCATTATTTCACTTTTCCAGTATGTAGAAAACACATATAATATCATTGCACATTCGTGCACAATCACCCCTGGCCTGCTTAGGCAGATATCTTAAATTAAAATGCATTTCTATTCCTGCTTATAGACATTTTAGTTTGAGAGGAAATGGAGTACTGAAATTGCTGTTTTTCAGTTTTCTTTAAACTTGGGAATTTTTTTCCAGAGATACAATACTTACAAAGAATATTTTAGAAATCTAGGTGGGCATCAACTATCACAGATGTAAAATATGCTACAGTGTAATAATCTGTAACAACCAAAGCTTTCAATTATTGGAAGTGTAATTAATCACAGCTAATTGTTGCTACGGTTAATTGCAACAGCACACCATATAAAATATAAATAAGAACTACTTAAGTAATAGCAAGATGACTTTCAATAAATATGTTATAGTTCATTAACCTTATTAAAATATATTCTATATGGTATTACTTAACACATTTTATTGCTCTGAAGCATGTGTGTTTGAGTACAGTTTAATAACCTGGCACTAAGAAATCTTTCAAATCAGCATAGCTTGGCCTCAAAGTTCAGATGATCTTGGTGAGGTCAGAAGAGCTGGAATCTAAACTAAAAGAGATGGGGATTCAAAGACTCCACATTTTAGAACAGTGTTTGGTTTACTTGAATGTTGCCTTTGCAATAGGTGGCCACAACTTACAGTATGTTTCGGTGTTGAATTCAACTGTTGACATATAAAGGATCATTTAACACAAATATTTAAAGGGATCCTGTCATCGGAAAACATGTTTTTTTTCAAAACGCATCAGTTAATAGTGCTGCTCAAGCAGAATTCTGCACTGAAATCCATTTCTCAAAAGAGCAAACAGAATTTTAAAATCTGACATGGGGCTAGACATTTTGTCAATTTCCCAGCTGCCCCAGGTCATGTGACTTGTGTCTGCACTTCAGGAGAGAAATGCTTTCTGGCAGGCTGCTGTTTCTCCTACTCAATGTAACTGAATGTGTCTCAGTGAGACATGGGTTTTTACTATTGAGTGTTGTTCTTAGATCTACCAGACAGCTGTTATCTTGTGTTAGGGAGCTGTTATCTGGTTACCTTCCCATTGTTCTTTTGATAAATCCCCCGCTTGGTGTACACTTTCAAGGACATCTCCAGCACATAATAACATGAGAAATGTCAGTGAATGCCTGCAGCCCACACAAAATTATACAACAAGAAGTCATGGGTATTAAATCCCCAAGCACATTATATACAAGCCGAGAGGTTAAACCACTAAAAGGGTAAAAGCATGGGGTACTAGCACCCTAAACAGATTATATAGTAAGAAACAGGGGCTACTGGAGCCCCAAACATTGGAACTCAACACCTCCACCCCACCCTAGTACTCTATGGCTAAAGTGCTAATGCTCTAGTGCTTGTCCGTGTCAGGGCCTTGCAGCTCAGAAGGTGAGTGTAGGGACCAAGGAGAAGCTGTAAGCAACACAGTTTGAAATGGGTTAAGCAAGTTTGTGGTCATCTTTAGGCAATAGGTCAGTTCAGGTATGAGAGAGTCGATAGACCAAGCAGAGTGCAACATCAGAAAACAGCAGAATCTTACCCAGAAACATACAGAAGTAGAACCTAGAAGTAGAAAAAAAATGAAGGTTATTTTGAAGCCCTATACTGTTTGGTAGTACACCTGGTTTTCATGCAACCCAAACTTGCCTCTAAGCCAGGAGGGCACTGAGACCAACACCCATGGGGAGCAACATGTTGTTCACAAGCCACTGGTTGGGGAACACTGCCATACAGCGCAAAAAGTACTCTAGATTCTTGCTTGCAAGTAAGTCCATGTTCTTTGGTTAGGCATACAGCCATGGCTGCCTGTGACAAAAAAGTTAGCTAAACGATTGAGAGATCCATTGAACTATTTTAATTTTTCATTCTTAATCAACTTTGTGCATTATATTATTTTTCCTTATCTTTTTTTCTGTATTAGGAGAATGTTAATGACTGACCCTTTTGGGGCTGGAAGAACCTTCTTAACCAACAGGATAGACTCTCTGAGACCTCTTTGTTGGTATTCTAATTCTAGAGCTTTTTGTAAATGTCTGATCTCTGTATTATTGTCCTAACAATAACATTGTTAATGGATTGTTAATCAGAACATCACATATCAATGTGAAAAAACAAACTCCTTTAGTATCAAGTGTTTATCTGGAAACCCAAAGGGATATTTTCTATAGATACCAAAGAGATGCAAAGTTAAAACAATTAGCCCATTTTGCCTTTTTTTTGTAACCCGCAATGCAATTATCTTTACTTGAATTCCAGTGTAATTGTGTCCATTGCAATGCAGGGAGGGTCTATTGCAATGTGATGTCATGTTTGACCTGTAACCCTATGTGATTCTCTTCTTCCTCTTCCTTTGTATTCTCTCTATGAAACTTCCTGTTGCAGACATGTTATGCTGAAGTTTCATGCTGAGTTCCATGAAACAACCAAGATACTGCACAAACAGAAGTTGATGAGTCAATACTCACTTACAAAGAAGCTGCAGTTCAGATCAGCTCTCTGCTAACACAGTGTTTGGCTGCAAAAAATATTATCAACCCGCCTTCAGCTACCTCTTCAAAATGAACCATATAAAATGAGTATACTGAGTAGGCTAATGTAAGGTTATACCCTGTTGTATGCAGTGGCTATACTCATTTTACAATGCTTATTGACCTTTTTTATGTACTCATTGTACCATCCCATGTACATTATGGTCAAAAATTCCATTAGTTTGGTAGAGAAAAGATTGGATGGTAGCCACTATATATACCAACACGGTCAGTTTGGTACACCTTGAGGTTTTCAGTGCTGACAGGCAAGTACAATCAATGAAATGCTACATTTAGATAGAAATGCTATACTCTCTAGAAAAGGTTGTTATACAATCATATCTTCAGGATGTCCCGAAACATATCTGAACAAAACCTACTGATCTAAAGAATCCAACTGATTGGATTATGGCAGGGCCAAGACATTACTAGACTCCGCAAAGCTAGAATTTATCAGCTGCTACACACTAGGGAAGAGTGTTCTGCTGATATCTGAAATCAAAGCTATTGCTAAAAATATAAGGTTGCCAGGTTAAATGTCCTGAAAAGTTCTCAAGAACCTATATCCCTAGACTTCACAAACGGTTTCTTTCATCCAAGAATAAGGCAGCTAAAGCATCTTAAAATTGTACTTATATGTGGTATAGGCATTTAAATTAGGTACCTACAAAACTGTATGGACCATTAATCACAAACTCTTTTAATTGGCTTCCCTGCCAAATTGGCTACAGATACATAATTAAATCTAAAAAGTGACCCAGCTCTCATGAAAGCATTGGCTGTCTTTTTATCTTTAATTAAATTCCAAATCTTCAGTTACATACTGCCATAAGAAATATTACAGCAGAAAGAGAGTGATGGGGAGATTACTAAAAAGGTGGTAATGTTTAATGTTTGGCGTGAAATTTGAATTTTGGTGCCAGATTTCCCTTTAAATAGGCCTTTTATCCAGTTTTTACTAATCCAAAGCTGGCTTCTGTTTACAGACCCTACTGAAGAGTTATTTTGCTATTTTGCCTGGTTTTTGACTTCTGCCTGTTTTTGACTTCGATTTCTTCCACCTGACTGGACCCTTTGCCTGTTTTGTGACTACGATTTGCATGATCCTTGCCAGTACCTCTTTTACAGATTTTCTACTACCAAACGCACCAAGTCCTTGTTGGTTCCGCAGCAGAAAGCCCAGGGCCCCAAAAGGGCGTTGGGGAATACCAGAATCCGCAGGAGTCTGGGTGTACCAGCTGCCTTCAAGGTTTCTGATTGATGAGTATGTTAGAATTTAATTGTTTTAGTTTTAATTTCATAGATTAAACAAATAAAATGATTATCTGAAATTATTTTGGAATACTGTAGGCCTACAAATATATTATGGAGTTAATATGTATATTTTGCCTTTACATTGCCTTGTAGCCCCTTGAATAAAATACTTGATCATGGCTGTTTACTACTACAGGTTGGCCTTGGTTTGTAATTGTTTCATTGCTATAAGATAGGGGGTTCTAAACTTGCCAAATTCATAGTACAAACTTTATCTAGTAAAGGTTTAAGATCTATTTTCTGCAATGCTTGGGACCTTGCGTTTTCTGGATAAGGGCTTTTTTTCTGCTAAAAATAATTTAAACATTAAATAAACCCACCAATATGTATTCATGAATCTTAATTAGGATTACGTACAATCAATTGTTTTAATATTACAGATAAAAAGGAAATATAACAAATTGATTTGCTTCAAATAGACTGTATGGAAGATGGCCTTCCCATAATTTGGAGCTTCTCAGAAAATCACACAAGGGATACCATGCCTGTATTTTTTATAATACACCAATATATTTCTATACACAAAACCTAGGATTACCATCAGATAGTAAAGGGTGTACAATAATAGGATCATTGTTGAGTCCCCTTAAACCAATATTTTATATTATTTAACTCACATAAGGTCCCAGATGTTGCTCTTCTACTAGAAAAGCAGAAAAAGGGGAAAATCTCTGCTATGGAAATTAATAAGCACTGTTAGCAAAACTGCCATTAAAGCTAATAATGGTAACTGAATGATAATACACATTTTTAATCTAGTCCATTATCCTCTACCAACAAATTGGCAGTGAGTCATGACTGCATATAGAATAAAATAATGCCTGATTGATTGCTAAATGTTACTAGTAAAGGCCAAATTGCCCCTACCTAGAAAATCAAGTCGCATACTACATTTCTCAAAGATCAAACAAGTCAACCATCTGCAATATGGAGTCAGTTTACTTGATTACATTATGCAGAACACAGATTTTTTTTTTGAAACAAATAAGATATAAAAATATTCATAAATATGAAGAAAGGAAGAAAATACTATTACTGCCAATAGGAAAAAAGTAAGATAGGATCGATATCAATGCCAAGAAGGTCCACAGTAGTGATGAGCCAATTTATTCGCCAGCCATGGACTCGCAGCAAAATTCCAAATTTCTCCATGTACACATTTTTCCGTGAAACTGTGGCAAACATTTACAGCAGGGAAAAATGCCTATAAAAAAAAAACGCCCATTGACTTAAAGGGATCCTGTCATCGGAAAACATGTTTTTTTCAAAACGCATCAGTTAATAGTGCTACTCCAGCAGAATTCTGCACTGAAATCCATTTCTCAATGGGAGGGGGTGATATCACTCCAACTTGCAGTACAGCAGTAAAGAGTGATTGAAGTTTATCAGAGCACAAGTCACATGACTTGGGGCAGCTGGGAAATTGACAATATATCTAGCACCATGTCAGATTTCAAAATTGAATATAAAAAAATCTGTTTGCTCTTTTGAGAAATGGATTTCAGTGCAGAATTCTGCTGGAGCAGCACTATTAACTGATTCATTTTGAAAAAAAAAATTTTTCCCATGACAGTATCCCTTTAATGCATTTGGAGAAAAAAGTCATAATTAGATAAATTGCCCATTGACTTTAATGTATTAAGACAAAAAAGTCGCCATAAGAAAAAAGGCCTTTGACTTCAATGCGTTTCGCAAAATTTCGCCGTTTTGCTAATTTTTCTGCAGTTTTGCAAATTTTTCGTCAAATGAAAGTGGGACAGATTTGCTCATCACTAGTAGTTCATAGATGAAACATTTTTTTTTTTTTGCCACGCTCAGTCCTAGTAACACAAAATAACTGTAAATTGCAGCATTTTAGAACTTTTTCTTCACTTATGGATACTGAAGCCCATTTGATTCACCACTTGCCACTACCAGCTTGCACATCATTACCCATGATTGAAGTGAGCACACTGAAAGGGAGCATTAGGCATTTAGGAGAGCAACAATGAAGGCATTACTGGATTTCTCATTGTCCCCAAGGAGGTGCTAAAGAATATGTTCAACTTTGTATATGCCAATGCAGTGCTCTAATGAGGCTTAACAAACACATGTCATTAGTTCAGCCCAATACTCTTCCAAGAAAGCAGTGACACATATTGGAAACAACTTAAAAGAACCTGTTTCCAGGTCAGTTAGTTACTACAGCCATAGATTATCACATTAGCCACAGAGAGATTAATTTTAAAACTTGTATATAACTGCCCTTTAAGTGCACCTCTTCAGAAGACAATTTCTCTTCTTGCTCTAGTAACGTTACAAGGCCATTAATGATACTGAGAGCACCGATTCATAACCTCCTTTTAAAGTTTGTGATAACATTTGAACTCCGCTTGAACATTAGTGACAATGATAACATTTTAAAATGCGGGTAAGAGACACGGACTCTTTAAAGTCTACTGACATGCACAAATATAAGAAAATAATTACATTCCTTTATTTCTTTGAGTATTACAGGAGCAACGAGATGCTCGTTTACAAAGTAGCATCTAACATCAGTGTTATCTATTATACCGCAATGCTAATGTGTAAAAAATCTAGTTTTTTTTAGTAGATAGGGAATGAGAAGGAGTTAAAGTTCTCCTACTCTGTAAAGTATAACCTGTACCCTGTTATACTGGGGTGTGTTTCTTTTGGCTTATGGGTAATGGCGTGTAGTGAGTGATAGGATAACTCCTGTTACAGCATAGAGTAACCAGAATAAGCAGGGTTAGAACCATACAGTACATGACTCCAACAAGAATATGTAGTTCTGGTGCTTGAGGCAGTGGTTATTGGTTCCCCTGAGGCTTTGGCCAAACGTCACTTTAGGGAAATATCCCAACAGTACAACCTATGAACACAGTGTGCAAACCTTTCAGAAGGCTCTTTAAATGGCACATGGCAACTGACAGAATTGGTCTGAATGGTCACCCCACCTCCCCATGGAAGGATAGGTTCCTTCCCCATTTTGGTTAAGTACTGAGATTAGCACCTGGGCAAAATCAGAAGTAAAAGCCCCAGCAGGTCTAACCATAAACATCAAGGGGCAGATTTACAAAATTCGAGTGAAGAATTCGAATGTAAAAAACTTCGAATTTCGAAGTATTTTTTGGGTACTTCGACCATCGAATTGGTTAAATTAGTTCGAATTCGAACGATTCGAACGATTCGAAGTAAAAATTGTTCGACTATTCGACCATTCGATAATCGAAGTACTGTCTCTTTAAAAAATACTTCGACCACCTACTTCGGTAGATAAAACCTACCGAAGTCAATGTTAGCCTATGGGGAAGGTCCCCATAGGCTTGCCTGTGATTTTTTGATCGAACGAAAAATCCTTCGATCGATCGATCGCAGGATTTGCGCAAAATCGTTCGACTTCGATATTCGAAGTCGAACGATTTTAGTTCCCAGTCGAATATCGAGGGTTAATTAACCCTCGATATTCGACTCTTGATGAATCGGCCCCCAACTGTTAGACATTTAGGGGTACATTTATTATGTTGTGTAAAATAATTCAGAATCATTTGCCACACATCACCATGTAAAAATCAGCACAATAACTGTGTAATTTATTTACTCACTTTTTCTTTGAGCAATTTCTGCCAGAACTTACTTACAATGGTCTTAAAATAATGCCGACAAATCGGGCGTTCGCATGTTAAAAACACACCTTGATAAATGTGCCATTTATATTACACAGCATTTTATATCCTTTTGTTTTTGCAAATTTCATTTTACACAGCATGATAAATAGACCCCTTAAAGGAGAAGGAAAGCTGTGGAGGCATTTTATTGCCAATAGATTAGCCGCAAAAGTGAAAGCTAGAATGCTATATTTATTCTGTAGAATGTTTTACCATACCGGAGTAAAAAGCTCTAGAAGCTCTCTGTTTGTTTAGGATAGGAGCTGCAGTATTAGCGTGGTGTGACATCACTTCCTGCCTGAGTCTCTTAATGCTCTGGGCTCAGATTACAGCAGAGAAGGGAGGGGAGCAAACTGAGCATGCTCACGCCCGGAGCAAGGAGGTTTAAGGTGATGGCAGGAAGTCTGATACAGAAGCCCATGTGTACACAATAGAAGGAAAGAAATGCTGTGTTTCTTTTGACAGAGGACTCAGAGCAGCATTACTTTGAGGGTTTACTGGTATATTTAGGTGGACCTGATAAGTCTTACTTAGTTTTAACCTTTCCTTCTCCTTTAATGACCTAAGGGAAGAAACCCGGCTTCTCCCCCCAAAATGCTGTATGTCTATTTGTATCATGCATTCAGATCTCAATTTCCGATCCAGCTGAAACATCTTTAGAAACATATCTGCATAAAGAGGATTTCACAAAGATACTGACATACATACATATTATTTCTATGAACCTGCACCCTAGAGTTATACCTAGAGCCAAAAAAATACCAGATTTGAATGGTGACATTTAAGAGGAGAAGTATACAGAGACAAGTCTATGCAGGGTACAAAAGAGGTTGTCTACATATATATGTATATGTAATATATATTTATATAGTGAATAAAGTACCCCCTCTTGTAAATTATAAGGATATTATAAGTTACCGAGGAGTTTCATGGGGAAATTAGATCAAGACACACCAACAGGGAAGAATCTTTCATTACATCTTTCATTACATCTTTTTAACTTTTTGATGTAACAGGGATTGTTTATAAGACAATTTTCTGCTAGTTATGTAGAAGAACATGTTTTTATTCTGTATAAAGTCAAAAGTAAAGACAGAATCACTTAAAAATATTCATTTATGTGCATTTAAATATATAAACTAATACTCTGGGCTGGTAAAGCTGTGATTTTGCGGCAGAAGCTCTAATTCCCTTTAAATAGATTAACTAATATTCAGCCTTAGAGGCTCAATAGGTTCCATATATGTATAATATATAAACTGTTTAGAATACAATGGTTTTAGTACTTCTGTATAGATAAACAAAGGTCACATGTAGTGATGGGCGAATTTATTCGGCAGGCGCAAATTTGTGGCGAATTTGCACGATTCTCGAAACGCGTGCGAAAATTCACGGCAAAAAACAGTGCGCCAGGGTAAAAAACGGGCGCCGGCGTCAAAAACGGGCGCAGGCGTCAAAAACAATTTTTCGGCGAAGCGAAACGGCGCAAATTCGCCCATCACTAGTCGCATGTCAGTCAAGGCTCTGCCTACCTATAGGGTGAACTTCACTGATATAAAATAGGACTATTGCTGCCATTTAATATTCCATTTGCACTTAATGGCCCTTTAAAGGCTCATCCCATATATCAGATATTCATTCAAAAGCATAGGTGTATCTATATTCAGCAGTAGCATAGATGGATCTTCCAAAATACCAAAGGTTTCAAAATCTTTCAGCCTGTGGTATGTGACCTGTGGAGGAGAGCTGATGGATGTTCATGTAAATCCAACACATAATAAGACAACAAGAGACTGATCATAGAGCTACTGTATTGTGATCCATACTGAAGTATCTTGGGACTGCGGCCACTTTGAGAACAGACAGATCTATATTATCACCTACCTACAAGACTCAATATGCACCTACAGTATGTGGAGTATAAAAAAGCAACTTCTAAAAGGCTAAACATTGCATATAGAGTACCAGAAATTATAATACAAGATCTATAGGAGTACAAACAGCTACAGGGAAATCATTCCAGGTAAATGATCCTTTAAACATTCATTCTTTTTTTTACAAAGAATCTCTGTGCAGTCCTGGAACAATATTACAACCCTCAGAGATAGTAGATATATTTATGCCAAATTGGTGGATAATTAGGTTGCTGAATTATATTTCACCATTGCCTATTTTAGAACTTGCAGCAAGATAAATGCAGGTCGGTGCTGGGACTATACATAAATTCACAACATTTTCTTCTGTAACATCTCCAGGTGCATGTGAATATAATGATCTATAATGTAGGATGATCTGTGCTGCTGGTACCTAATAGGGGCTAATGAGCAAAGCTATGAAAGGCAGTGTTATGTGAATTTGGGTTAGATCCTCGTTATTGTGCCTCACTCCTATATTAAGTATAAGCTTCCAAAGATTGTCATCTTATCAGAAATGATATAAAACTAATCAAACAAATGCTCTTCTAAAGGCAACAAAGATCAGATCAATTTTGTGGTTCTGGTGGCCCATAGAATAAATGTCCGAAGTGGTTGGAAGTGTAATTTGTGATGATTATCATTTTGTATACATGTAGTTAGTTCCCACTTTAATCTAATCAGGTGCCTCAAAGGACACACATTTCATTAACAGGATCTGGCTTCATACGAAACACAGGGGCCGATTCACTAAGCTCGAGTGAAACATTCGAATGAAAAATACTTCGAATTTCGAAGTATTTTTTGGGTACTTCGACCATCGAATGGGCTACTTCGACCTTCGACTACGACCTTCGACTTCGATTCGAACGATTCGAACGAAAAATCGTTCGACTATTCGACCATTCGTTAGTCGAAGTACTTTCCCTTTAAAAAATACTTCGACCCCCTACTTCGGCAGATAAAACCTACCGAAGTCAATGTTAGCCTATGGGGAAGGTCCCCATAGGCTTGCTAAACTTTTTTTGATCGAAGGATTTTCCTTCGATCGTTGGATTAAAATCCTTCGAATCGTTCGATTCGAAGGATTTAAAAAAATCCTTCGATCGATCGAACGAACGTTTAGTGCTAAATCCTTCGACTTCGATATTCGAAGTCGAAGGATTTCAATTCGAGGGTCGAATTTCGAAGTATTTTTTACTTCGAAATTCGACCCTTAGTGAATCTGCCCCATAATTAAAGGAAAGTCTAAGGGGTAAATTTATCAAAGAGTGAAGTTCCGCCACTAGAGTGAAATTCCGCAGCTCTCCATTCATTTCTATGGGATTTTGAAAGGCATATTTATCAATGGGTGAAAGTGAAATTTCACCCTTTGATAAATACGCCTTTTAAAAACCCCATAGAAATGAATGGAAAGTGGCGGAATTTCACTCTAGTGGCGGAACTTCACTATTAACTTCACTCTTTGATAAATATACCCCAAATGCAAGTTTTTCTCTGCTGAAAGGCATACCTATTTTCTCTTTTGCAGTGCATTTAATTCTCATGACTTCCCTGCCTCCTATCTGTTTAAACGCAACCGCCAACTAAAAGAAAAAATCCCATCATGCAGCCCTCCTTCTCCAAGACTAAAACCGGGAGTAACCGCAGAAGACATGACAAGGTGACTCCTCAACTGACCCGCTTTCAACCATCCCACTGAACCTCATTATTACATACTTTAATGAAACAGAGCAGCAGGAGCTGCATCTCCCACCATGAGAGAAGATCAGCAGCCCTGCTGGTGGCCCTGAATCAGCAGTGTCTCGATGATAGGAAATCCAAGCAGGCTGTCACCTAGCATAAGCAGTAGTAGCGTCTGTATCAATCAACCCACTGTGCAGTCACAGGAGAGAACCTCCTTTCTCCCGCTTCTAAATTTACCTTTGCACTACTCTGGCAAAGCCCTACTACTGCTGTGTTTAATAAAACTTAAATAACATTATTATATACCCACTGTTTTGATCCAGAGGAAGGAAAAAAACCTGACCTGAAGCCAGTGACAATTATGCCTCAAGAGGGAAAAAATTCCTTCCTGACCCCAATGGCGATCAGAAACATTCCCTGGATCAACCATTTGACATTCATTTAACATGAATAATACAATGCAGACTCTCGCATTTATACTGTATAAACATACCCAAACCACAATATAAGAAAAATAGCCACATTTGGTTATTAATAGATAATGTGAAAACATAAAGTAGAAAAACTCCTGACATTTTGCAAAATATGGATAAAGAGGAAAAGGTGGGATGTTTAGACCTGAAGATAAGGAAGGGAACTGCTTCTTCCCCTGACATCTCTTCCCTCTATTTCTCCTCCCCAAGCCCGGCTTTTCCCTGCCTTAACTCATTCCTTCTCACCCAATCACAGCTACATCTAATTCTGCCAATCTTTAAATATAAACCAGTGTAAGGCTGGTCATTCGGATTCCTTGTCATGCAGCCCCTGAGTTTATAGCTCCCGGGCTTTCCTTTCTTTCTAATTGCCAGATGTGCTCCAAACAGATTTGTGAAGTTTTCTCTTGTTTGTGCAGGATCACTGGCAAATATAGGATGATTAGGATTGTTAAAACATGAAAAACGTCAGGAATGTTTTTAATCAAGTTCCAAAGAGAGGTTTTGTATGATACTTCTACAAATGATGGTCTGGTGAATGCACACCCATTGGAATAAGACACTTGCTCTCCCATTGCTACAGGCTCAGGGCTGTAGCATCTTGGCCACCAATGACTCCTGGTGAGTGTGTCAGGGATTTCATATTTATCTTTAAAACTTTAATGTGCTGTGATATCAAGTGCTTAAGCGGCTGACCCAATTTTTTGATTCAATGTGTATTATTTGAAAAAATATACATCACCTGTTGCAATGGTTTAGATTATAAGAGAGTGCTTACAAACATACCCCATAATATTTTTACAAATGCACAGAACATCATTGGCAGACATACTGATGATGTCAGCAAAGGAAACATGGAGCCTTTGATGGAGCAGCCACAGAGGAAACTACAGTATACCATGTCACCACCAGATAACATTATTTTAAGTTAATAATCTTAGCAATATGCTACAGCAAGTGTGGCTTAAATTCACTTCATCTCAAGTTAGTGGCTTGAGATCAAGGGCCAAATTCAGTAAAGGGTGAACTTTTGCCGCACTTTGCACCACTTCACCAGGTGTAAATGTGTTACCACTACTCTAATTCACTAAAACTTGAAGTTGCGTCTTGGCAGCCGAACGCTGGCAAAGTTTCGCTAGTGTTAATTCGTCAGCGCGAGAATTTCTTAGCAATCTTTTGCTAATATTCAATTCTGCCTAGCGAAACTTTGTTAGTACTCTAACTTTAATTTGAATAAGACAGGTACATATAGGTAGTATAGATATCTTTATTAGAGATGTTGACTAAAATGCTAAAAGTTGCTACTTATTATTATAAATTTCCAAGAAAGCAAAATAAAGACTAAAGAGATCCTCTACTGCCCCTAGACATGAGCCCACCCTAAAACAAATGTGGCATGCCTCTTTAAATGGTTGGGAAAGAAATTTTAACACACACATTTTGAATAGGTAGGACTTTTGAAGGCAATCCCGCTTTAAAATATGAAAAAACATTTTTTACAACTTTTATGACTTTCCGGCATACAGGATGTGATGTCACTGATATAAGATTGAGTAGGATGTAGCTTCATCTTATCAGTTCGCCAGGTCTAAGGTGGCAAACTCTGTCAAAAGAGGAAATGTTTTGTAAAATTCACAATTTAGTGAATTTGCGTAGTAAGGATCGTTTACCTGAGCAAAAATTTGCCTGGCGATCGAGCATGAATCTGCTCTAGCGCCGGTCTCTTTCACTAGCGAATTGTCGCCTGTTCCTGTTAGTATATTGGCAATGTTCCTGCGGATGAGATTTCTGTCCAATTTTTCACTAGCAACTGCCACTTCACCAAATCTGCCCCCAAGTGTTTCCTTGTTCTTTAAGCAGCTTTTAAATTAAAGTTTGTCTAGTAGAAAAAGATCTGAATACCAAAAGCACAAACTAATAAAAATATTAAACTTATCCGACTACTAATAAGAAAACCTTGAAATCGTCATGCAATTACAATCAAAAGAAAAGAAAAAATGGATATTCTTGAAAAGCTCAAATTAGAGAAAAAATTCTACAATTTGCTAAGGACAACTGCCATTGACTTCTACATAACCTTGACAGCTTTTAGATGGCAAAGTTAAGTATTAATGAAAAGAGAAGAAAAAGAAATGACCCTTTGTATTGCACCTTCCCATCCATACGTTGTGAACAAACAAATGAAGTGTTGATTAAAACTTAACTTTTAATATAACCAATAAAATAAGTCTAGAAAGCAACATTAAAATGTTGGTTAGGCAGGAGGCTGATTGACTAATAAGCCAGGGGTAGGTGGGATGAGGTCACCTGAGAGTGACTGTTGGTTGGAGCGAAACACACAGTTCTTGCGATTATTAACGATTAATGTTATCAAGAAAATATCAATTCCCACATGCCACCCCTTCTCCCACCTTCGGATTCCTCCCTTAAGGTCTACAGTCACCCCGCAGGGTGATTGATATGTCGAGGCCTAAGTACAGCCTTAGTGGCAAGTGAATATGAATTGTAATTAGCACGTTCGTTCGCCCCACGGATCTCCGATAGCCAACCCCTTCACCCTCAAGAAGTACCCTCCCAATCCGTTATTCCCAGGCTGTGATAACAGTCCCTATCCGGCGCCTGCCTAGCCAGAAACTAAAATTGCGCCTGACGCGCGTTTCGCCCGTTCAGTCACGGGCTTTGTCAAAGGCATCTGTGGAGAGCCGGCATTGCGCCTCTATTTATAACCGCGAGACAACCGGTACAAATTCAAATGGACCAATCAGAGAGCGCAGTGACGTGATTAGCGTCACGTCTCATTAGCGAATAAGCCTGCAAAGCATCATAAGGGAATTTTGCGTCATAGTCAATGAATTCATCCGATACTGTCAAAAGACAATTCTGCCTGTCATGACAGATCAACAATTCTTTACACAGGTATCCGGTTGGACGCTACAGTATATCGTACATTTTTTGGAATACCACAGTGTATCTTGTGTGGTTTGAAATGTAGTTTGAAATACTAAAATCGGAAACATTCTATACTCACAGAAATCATTCTGCCTATAATGGTAGGATATCTAAACCTTCCCCAGGCGCTTAGGCTGGATGCAACAATGTATCTTATATAGTTTAAGTTACAAAATCAGACACATTGTATACAGCTCTGTACCCAGAATAGATACCCAGAATAGATAGATACATTTAACTATTTGAGGAAGTATGTTGAGGGTTGTTACTTAATATTGTTGTCCCAACTGGTCCTGTGTTAGTCAATTCATATGGGTATAAAATAAAAGATAACATGCTATTTGCATGACACTGAAACCAAAGTATGATAATAATATGGCCTATAGTGTACGGTCTGTACCTTAATATATAGATCCTGTATTATTCGATAGTGATTCCCAGAATAGTTAGATAAATATATTCATTGTGATGCTCTCATTAAGGCCGTTGGGGCTAAGAGCATTCATCAGAAATATCCACTCACTCTCTCTAGATAAAAGAGCTGATTCCAGATCTCCACCTCTTATGCCCAGTGTCACTCTCGAGAGACCCATTGCTCTTAAACCTGAGCTTGAGTGATTATGAGTTTCAAGGAAATGTCGACTTACCGGGGGTAATTTTTTGTGGGCTTTCATCAGATCCAATGCATTGTCAATGCTAAGGATATGCTCCATCAGTCTCTTTTTAAAAGCTCTATTAGTTTTTCCAATGTATATCTTATTACAAGGGCAGGTCAACATATAAACGATATTATCAGTATTACATGTGAAATTATCAGTAATCTTATGGCATTTGCCAAATCTGTCAATCACCGGATTTTGATTATGCATATGTTTACAGACCTTGCATTTACCACATATGAATGTTCCATTCACCATTATCTTGGATTGTCTAGAGAAATGGCTTTTTACTAGCCGATCTCTAAGGTTCGGTGCTCGTCTGCAGCAAGTCAGAGGTCTTGGTCCTATTATTGTCGAAAGGACTGGATCAGTGTGTAAGATATGCCAGTGTTTTTTTAGAACTGAATCAATGGCAGGCCATTGTTTACAGAAAGTACCTATAAATCTAATAGGTTGACTGTTATTTTGTGGATTACGTTTGTGTGACCTCAATAAAGAGTTTCTGGGTGTCTTGACTGCTCTAGTATAGGCTTTGTGTATAACATTTTTTGAGTATCCTCTGTCCATCAAGCGTGCCGTTAATTCCCTTGCCCTTTTACTAAAGAGACCAAAGTCAGAACAATTACGGCGTAGCCTGAGGAATTCACCCACTGGGATTCCTCTTTTTGTGGCCATTGGATGATGGCTCTGGAAATGAAGGATGGAGTTTGTCGCAGTAGCTTTGCGAAACAGATCAGTACCGATGGTCCCATCTTCCTTAATCATGATGGTGATATCAAGGAAGTCAATACTTTCCTTGCTGATGGTATGAGTGAGTTTGATATTAAGATGGTTGTCATTTAGGCAATGAAGGAATTCACTCAAATCATCTCTGGTACCGGTCCATAGAAACATCAGGTCATCGATGTATCTAAACCAATGAGAGATGTGTTGGGTGTATTGAGCCATCTGGTCCCCAAATACATTGTTGGCCTCCCACCATCCCATAAATAAATTGGCATATGTGGGGGCAAAAGCCGCACCCATGGCAACACCCCTTATTTGTAAATAGAATTTATCATTAAATACAAAAAAGTTGTGATTAAGGCAGAAATCAGTCAAGTCTGCCATAAAATCGATAAATTGACCATCCCAATCAGATTCTGTTTCCATGAAATAGCGTATTGCTTGCAATCCATGTTTATGGGAGATGGAAGAATATAATGATTCTACATCACAACTCACTATATATGTATCATTATTAGCCCTAACTTCGACTAACTTCTGTAGCAAATCCCCAGTATCCCTGATATAGGAAGGAAGGGTGATCACAAATTGACGTAGTTTCATATCAATAAATTGGCTCGCCTTTTCACACATATTGCCATTCCCAGATACAATTGGGCGTCCAGGGGGTTTTATTAGACTTTTATGTATTTTGGGGAGCATGTAAAAAGTTGGGGTCACAGATACAGTATTGTGTAATGCTTTTGATTCCGTTGCAGTGATGAGACCAGTCTGTAAGCCATCCGCAATCAAATTATTATATAAAGTTCTGAATCCCACAGTCGGGTCGCCTGTTAGTTTGCGATAACATGCCGTGTCATTGAGCTGTTTGAGTGCTTCCGTCAAGTACATTACTCGTGGCCATAAGACCACATTGCCTCCCTTGTCAGAGGGTTTAATGACTATATCATTCACTATTTCACTCACTCATACCATCAGCAAGGAAAGTATTGACTTCCTTGATATCACCATCATGATTAAGGAAGATGGGACCATCGGTACTGATCTGTTTCGCAAAGCTACTGCGACAAACTCCATCCTTCATTTCCAGAGCCATCATCCAATGGCCACAAAAAGAGGAATCCCAGTGGGTGAATTCCTCAGGCTACGCCGTAATTGTTCTGACTTTGGTCTCTTTAGTAAAAGGGCAAGGGAATTAACGGCACGCTTGATGGACAGAGGATACTCAAAAAATGTTATACACAAAGCCTATACTAGAGCAGTCAAGACACCCAGAAACTCTTTATTGAGGTCACACAAACGTAATCCACAAAATAACAGTCAACCTATTAGATTTATAGGTACTTTCTGTAAACAATGGCCTGCCATTGATTCAGTTCTAAAAAAACACTGGCATATCTTACACACTGATCCAGTCCTTTCGACAATAATAGGACCAAGACCTCTGACTTGCTGCAGACGAGCACCGAACCTTAGAGATCGGCTAGTAAAAAGCCATTTCTCTAGACAATCCAAGATAATGGTGAATGGAACATTCATATGTGGTAAATGCAAGGTCTGTAAACATATGCATAATCAAAATCCGGTGATTGACAGATTTGGCAAATGCCATAAGATTACTGATAATTTCACATGTAATACTGATAATATCGTTTATATGTTGACCTGCCCTTGTAATAAGATATACATTGGAAAAACTAATAGAGCTTTTAAAAAGAGACTGATGGAGCATATCCTTAGCATTGACAATGCATTGGATCTGATGAAAGCCCACAAAAAATTACCCCCGGTAAGTCGACATTTCCTTGAAACTCATAATCACTCAAGCTCAGGTTTAAGAGCAATGGGTCTCTCGAGAGTGACACTGGGCATAAGAGGTGGAGATCTGGAATCAGCTCTTTTATCTAGAGAGAGTGAGTGGATATTTCTGATGAATGCTCTTAGCCCCAACGGCCTTAATGAGAGCATCACAATGAATATATTTATCTAACTATTCTGGGAATCACTATCGAATAATACAGGATCTATATATTAAGGTACAGACCGTACACTATAGGCCATATTATTATCATACTTTGGTTTCAGTGTCATGCAAATAGCATGTTATCTTTTATTTTTATACCCATATGAATTGACTAACACAGGACCAGTTGGGACAACAATATTAAGTAACAACCCTCAACATACTTCCTCAAATAGTTAAATGTATCTATCTATTCTGGGTATCTATTCTGGGTACAGAGCTGTATACAATGTGTCTGATTTTGTAACTTAAACTATATAAGATACATTGTTGCATCCAGCCTAAGCGCCTGGGGAAGGTTTAGATATCCTACCATTATAGGCAGAATGATTTCTGTGAGTATAGAATGTTTCCGATTTTAGTATTTCAAACTACATTTCAAACCACACAAGATACACTGTGGTATTCCAAAAAATGTACGATATACTGTAGCGTCCAACCGGATACCTGTGTAAAGAATTGTTGATCTGTCATGACAGGCAGAATTGTCTTTTGACAGTATCGGATGAATTCATTGACTATGACGCAAAATTCCCTTATGATGCTTTGCAGGCTTATTCGCTAATGAGACGTGACGCTAATCACGTCACTGCGCTCTCTGATTGGTCCATTTGAATTTGTACCGGTTGTCTCGCGGTTATAAATAGAGGCGCAATGCCGGCTCTCCACAGATGCCTTTGACAAAGCCCGTGACTGAACGGGCGAAACGCGCGTCAGGCGCAATTTTAGTTTCTGGCTAGGCAGGCGCCGGATAGGGACTGTTATCACAGCCTGGGAATAACGGATTGGGAGGGTACTTCTTGAGGGTGAAGGGGTTGGCTATCGGAGATCCGTGGGGCGAACGAACGTGCTAATTACAATTCATATTCACTTGCCACTAAGGCTGTACTTAGGCCTCGACATATCAATCACCCTGCGGGGTGACTGTAGACCTTAAGGGAGGAATCCGAAGGTGGGAGAAGGGGTGGCATGTGGGAATTGATATTTTCTTGATAACATTAATCGTTAATAATCGCAAGAACTGTGTGTTTCGCTCCAACCAACAGTCACTCTCAGGTGACCTCATCCCACCTACCCCTGGCTTATTAGTCAATCAGCCTCCTGCCTAACCAACATTTTAATGTTGCTTTCTAGACTTATTTTATTGGTTATATTAAAAGTTAAGTTTTAATCAACACTTCATTTGTTTGTTCACAACGTATGGATGGGAAGGTGCAATACAAAGGGTCATTTCTTTTTCTTCTCTTTTCATTACTAACTAATATCTGACCTTGCACACCATCTTTCATCTTGGATGATTGGTGCTCCCCAACTCCACACCTATTACAAAGTTAAGTATTAGTGTTTTTAATGCCTAATAAATTCCAAATGTTTTGTGGTTTAGAGAATCAATGATTTTTAGCTCTAAAAAATATGATTAGTGGGAAAAAAAATACCAACATTAGTAAATGTGCCCCTAAATGTACTTATATTAATTATTATATTATATTTATCAAGGGTTGGATTTCTATTTGAAAAAACTTCGAAATTCGAATTCAAAAAGACCAACCGAAATTAAATTCAAGTTTTTTTTTGTCGAATAGGTCAGTTTTTGATCGAACAGGTCCATATTTGGCTGAATTTGAATCGTACGAATTGAAGGAATAGCGCATTCGATCGAATTTGATTCAAAGTTTTTCCCAGAAAAAACGTAGAATTTTCAAAGTCCACCAATTGACTCCAAATAGGTTCTAGGTGGTCCCCCATAGGCTAAAACAGCAATTTGGCAGGTTTTAGATGGCAAATGGTCGAAGTAGAGTTTTTAAAGAGACAGTACATGATACATTTTGATATTCAAATTTTTGAATTTTTTTCAAATTCAAATCATATTTGGACTATTCCCTAGTCGAAATACACAAAAATTTGCTTGAAATTCGATTTTTTAAAATATTTTTTTAATTTTTAATTCGAAAATTCACCTCCACCTTTGATAAATCTGCCCCTAAATGTACAACTTCAAGAAACACACGTTGCAGCACTCAGAATCCTGTGAAAGTGGTTTATTGTCACACAGGTTTCTCAGTCAGCACCCTTCACCTCCAAATTGCTTTAACCTGGTGCATGTAAATACACCAACTTTTGTGTCCCCCAAATGTCTCAAAGATTCCCTGTATTTCACAGGGATCCGGAGTCAAAGGAAATATCCCAATGTCGCGTCCACAGCTGGCGATCGCTTCTTAGCTTTAAAACAGAGAAAAGACAAAAACCGCACCAATGTGAAGTATTGTAGAAGCCGGTATCAGGGCCCTGCTTAGTTAATACTTACAGGATTTCCCAGACACGGCTTACAAGTAGATATTGATCCGCAGTGTGGTAAGGCTCAGCCTGTCTTTCGGAGCGGTATCACTAGGGATGTAGCGAACTGTTCGCCGGCGAACTTGTTCGCGCGAACTTCGACCGTTCGCGTCCGCCGAATGTTCGCGAACGTCGCGCGACGTTCGCATTTTGAGTTTGCGTTCGATTCGAATACAAATCGTTCGACCATTCGACCATTCGAATTCCTTCGACCGCTAAAAATCGAACGATTTCCATTAGTTCGAACGATTGTAAGCATTCGATCGAATGAAAAGCATTCGATCGAATGCTTCGATCGTTCGATCGAACGATTAAAATCCTTCGATCGTTCGAATTGAACGATTTTAGCGGGTGTTCGAAGTTCGCGAACTGTTCGCGAACGTTCGCATTTTTTGCCGGTGTTCGCGAACGGCGTTCGCGAACACCAAATCTGCAGTTCGCTACATCCCTAGGTATCACTAATCTCCTCACAATTTCACGATATGCTGCGCTCGCTATCTTTGCGATCTTGCTCCTGGACACTCTAGTTGCCTTGTGTCCCACAGTCTCGGCGTCCTGTCATCCACTTCCTGGTTCAGACAGGGTCAGGTCCTCACGGAGTTGGTTAGCGGATAAAGGATGCCTTGTACTGGGAAATTGTGCAAGCAACAAAGGGAGACTCAAATATTTGAATGTTTTTTATTTATAAACATAGTAATCACTTACACTTCAGAATTCTGAAGTATAAGTGATTACTATGTTTATAAATAAAAAACATTCAAATATTTGCCCGTTCTCAACACTGTTTAGAATGTATGACTGTGTAAGAATAAAATTGATTCATATGGTTCACAAACAGCAATATGAAATGCTAAACTGGGCATATGAAGTTGGAAAATAAAAAAAAAAACATGGAAAATATGTTCCAGAAACATTAAGATAAATAAACTGAATCAAAATAGCTAAAATAACAAAGCACATACTATGCTAGTATAAAAAACAACAATGACAGAAAAAGGACATGGAAGCCATGGAAGTTCATGTATGCTTGTAGGGAGGGATGCAAATCACCTAATAATTGACTTTTAAATAAAATAAGCGCTTCTTGTGATAGCCTGGTACCCTGTATACTCTCATTTACTGATATGTGCCCAATCAGTTCCAGTCTTCTATGAGGTCAATACTTTATAAACAATGAAACCAGCAAGATGAAGTAGCAGTTCCGTATATAGTCCTGCTTGTTCACCAAATTTCACCAAACAGGCTTTTATTCATATAGGTAGGTCATCTTGACAATCATTCTCCAAACCTAGACTCAAATGTCAAACTGCCAAATGATGAATTTCATTTCATTGCTTGCAAGGACACATTTTTACTGCTCCCAAAAATGTGCTTTTGTGCTGAAGTTGTTTTCAGAGACAGTTCTGAACTTAAGAGTTCCAGTTTCCAGCCAAATACCCATGGTAGTAAAGCTGGAGAAATAATAGTAACATTCTGCAGTTTCCATTTTGTATTGGCCTTAGCCAAAAACATAAGATATATTTGTGTATCTGAGCAAAACACATCTTGTAATGCACATCTAACCTCTACATACTAGATTCCCTACACTAATGGACTTCTCACCCAAGTAAAAACCCACTCACTCCCCTTGAAGGAACAAACATTGCTCATTTACAGGGATGGGCGAATTTGACCCGTTTCGCTTCGCCAAAAATTCGCCGTCGGCGAAATGTCGCAGACGCCCATTAAAGTCTATGGGCGTCAAAAAGATTTTGTCGCGCGGCGAAATGTTTTGACGCGCGTCTTTTTTTTTGACGCACGCTGCCATACGAGTCTATGGGCGTCTTTTTTTCGGCGAAACGAGGCGAAAAAATTCGCCCATCCCTACTCATTTAGCCCTCATTAATGTACACTACTACATTAATGAGTGCAGAGATGTGCAACTAGATGGAAGACTTAAATTATGAGGGGAGACTGTCAAGGTTGGGGATATTTTCACTGGAAAAAAGGCGCTTGCGAGGGGACATGATTACACTTTACAAGTACATTAGAGGACATTATAGACAAATATCAGGGGACCTTTTTACCCATAAAGTGGATCACCGTATCAGAGGCCTCCCCTTTAGACTAGAAGAAAAGAACTTTCATTTGAAGCAACGTAGGGGGTTCTTCACAGTCAGGACAGTGAGGTTGTGGAATGCACTGCCGGGTGATGTTGTGATGCTGATTCAGTTAATGACTATAAGAATGGCTTGGATAATTTCTTGGACAGACATAATATCAAAGGCTATTGTGATACTAAACTCTATAGTTAGTATAGGTATGGGTATATAGAATTTATGTGAAAGTAGGGAGGGGTGTGTGTATGGATGCTGGGTTTTCATTTGGAGGGGTTGAACTTGATGGACTTTGGGGCAAATTTACTTACCTCCGAAGTTGCGCCAGTGTTGACTTCGCCACACTTCGCCAGGGCGCCACTAATTTACTAAAATCCAAAGTTGAGCTCAGGGAGGCAAAAGGTAGCAAAGTTGCGATAGCGTTAATTCGTCAAGCAAAGCGAAGTTACGCTAGCGATGCCTAATTTGCATACGGCGCCAAGTTAAAGTACAATGGACGTATATGTAGCAGCAAATACATTACACTACACAAGCCTAGGAAAGCTTCATAAAAAAAATAAAGTTGTTCTATTGCCCTACACATGAGCCCACTGTATCGTTGAGTTGCCATATGTCAGGAAATGTAGGGGGGAAGGAGGGTACCCCCCAAAAAAATGTATTCTATTTTTCATACTATCACCCTTAAAAAAGTAGATGCCAGCGTTTTTTGGGACATTCAACTATTTCTGGACAAACTCCTATCTATTGTATTGAACTTCGCCTGGTCTGACCTGGTGAAGTAAATTCTGGCGCAAGAGCTAACGTTCAGTAAAATGAGCAAGTTAGTGAATTAGTGTAGTTATGTCCCTTCGCCATATTGCAACTTCATCTGACATAAGGGTGTGAAGTAGCACAAGAGTAGGTCCACTTTGCTAGCGAATTTACGCCAGCGCCCGTTAGTAAATCAGCAAAGTTACGAAATGACATCACGCTGGCGAATTTGCGCTAGCGTTAGCCACTTCGCGCTAGTGAATTTGGCCCTACAAGTTATCTCTATCTAGCTGTAACTTTCTGATTTATTTTATAAACCCTTTTCAGTGATCCAACAGTAAATTTGTTGTGCTTTTCCAGCTTTCATTTGTATTTTGCCTGACGAAGGGGCCTGGGAGCTCCGAAAGGTTGAATTTTTACTTACTCAGTTAACCAATAAAAGGTATCAACAAACTTTACATGTTCTCAATTTTTTCAATGGCTAACACAGCACAACATCTTAAAACATTAAAGGTATGGGACCTGTTATCCAGAATGCTCTGGACCTGGGACTTTGTGGATAATAGATCTTTACATACATTGTCTACTAGAAAATCATATAAACATTAAAGAAACCCAACAGGTTGGTTCTGCTTCCAATTAGGATTAATTTTATCTTAGTTTGGATCATCTACAAGGTACAGGTTTATTATTACAGAGAAAAAACAAATAATTTTTTAAAAAATTTGGATTATTTGGATAAAATAGAGTCCATGGGAGATGACCTTTCAGTAATTGAAAGCATTCTGGATAAGGGATTTCAGGATAATAGATCCCATACATATACTATAGATGACCTCAATTAATGATAGACAGCATGTCAGAAATGGGGGTTGCTCAGATATTTGCCTGTATATGCATGTTGCTAATCGGTAAGCCACTTGGATATTTCATGCTTTTTGTGATATTAATCGTATGGGGAAAAAAGAGTCTGGCTAAGAAAAGTCAAAGACATATATTATCACATTTCTGTTCCCTAACAGGTTGCACATTTTTAAATCTTTTTTGCTATTTCATTCACTAGAAGATAGGGAAGTCTGGTCTAAAGAAAGGCTTAGGGAATAAACTGGCACATTTCAGTAGCATTTCCTTTTCGTTTATCGCTTGTGCTGTTGCCAATGGTGGCTTTGTTCCAATCCCCCTCACCTCATCTCTCTGATTATTTCACCTCTAACATCCTAACAATCTGAACATATGCTCCTGCTGTGCATTCCTATCCAACAGAGGTCTCTGCATAAGCAAATAATGGTGGCCAATTATTGCCACATGGTAAAACAAAGACATGTGGTGTAGCTAATTATCATAATCACCGGTAATTATTTAAATATAGACCTGTTATTGTGCGAGGCAAAACAATATTTGTTGTAGGAAGTCGTCAGTAGAGGATTTGTTTAGTTAGCATTTGAATTGTGAAATAGTGCACCAATGCTTCTTAAGGTCAAATTGAAATTGGATGAAGCCCTGGCATATGTGAATATTATTATTTGGTTGTGCGCTCCTAATTGGTGAAATTCCAAAAAAGAGAGAGAGACTGCATGATGCCAGGCATGTGTATAATAACCACCAAAAGGCTAACTACTCTCTTGCACTGTCATGGGAAAAATTTTTTTTTCAAAATGAATCAGTCAATAGTGCTGCTCCAGCAGAATTCTGCACTGAAATCCATTTCTCAAAAGACCAAACAGATTTTTCTATATTCAATTTTGAAATCTGACATGGGGCTAGACATATTGTCAATTTCCCAGCTGCCCCAAGTCATGTGACTTCTGCTCTGATAAACTTCAATTACTCTTTACTGCTGTACTGCAAGTTGGAGTGATATCACCCCCCTCCCTTTTCCCCCCCAGCAGCCAAACAAAAGAACAATAGCAGCTCCCTAACACAAGATAACAGCTGCCTGGTAGATCTAAGAACAACACTCAATAGTAAAAACCCATGTCTCACTGAGACATTCAGTTACATTGAGAAGGAAAAACAGCAGCCTGCCAGAAAGCATTTCTCTCCTAAAGTGCAGGCACAATTCACATGACATGGGGCAGCTGGGAAATTGACAATATGCTCATTCTAAATTAGTAAAAGTTATTCTCTACGAGACCAGTTCCTGTTTGTGCCTGTGCTCTGGTTCACTGTCTTACCCACATGCTTCAGAGTTTCCTGCAAAGCCTGTGTAAGGAGGGACAAGACATGGGGGCAGATTAACTAAAGGGTGAAGTGGCTAATGCTAGCGACTTTTTGCCAGAAATCACATTCACAGGGACATCGCCAATTCATTAAAAGGCGCAGGCATCAATTCGCTAACGGAAGAGACTGTCACTAGCGTTAGTTCGCACTCTATCGCCAGACAACTTTTTTCTCTGGTGAAAGGTCGTTACTCTGCAAATTCAGTAAAGTTCAGATTTTACAGAACGTTACCTCTTTCGCCAGATTTGATTTTGCCACCTCAGACCAGGCGAAGTGCTAAAAAGAAGTTAGATCTTCCTTAATCTTCTGTCACTTACATCATATCCTGTGAGCTGAAAATGCATTAAAGTTCCAAAAACGCTGGCGACTTTTCCTTTTTTGAAGCGGAATTGCCTGCAAAAGTCCTAGCAAACTTTTTTTTGGGTAACCGGTTTTCTCCAAACATTTCATAACATTTGTAGCATTCATTTTACAGTGGGCTCATGTGAAGGGCATTATATTAACTTTCTTGTATTTATTAAGGTTCCCTGGACATGTGTAATAAAAAGTGGTAATTTCAAGCATTTGCACCAACATTTATAATAAAGACCTCATTACAACTTTAAATTACCCACCCTATGGAAATTGACCTAAGTGGAAGATCACAAGCGAATTTTCGCTAGGCACAAATGAACACTAGCGAAATGTAGCCAGCATTCGGCGCCCAGGGCAAAACTTCGCATATTAGTGAATTAGCATAGTAGTAGTGAATTTGCACCTGGTGAAGTGGTGAAATGTGTGCGAAGCTGACGCTGGTGACAATTTGCCCACATGGTGTCAACCAGAAAGAATGGAGCAGTTTAAACCTCTGAATTCTTTAGTATTTTCCGGCAACCTCAGTGAAAATTGAGGGAGTTGGGAACAGGACACAAAGTCAGGACACATAAAGCAGAGCATGCAGAAATCACCTGATACACAGGTTTATAGCTGTAAGCAGTGCAGACAAAGGCACAAACCAAAACAGTGTTCAGCTTAGGGGGCAACATGTCACAAATGCAATGAAAAGAATGATTTTGCTGCAGAACAAAAAAATCATCTTTTGAATATGAATAAAGAGGAGTCAAAGGTAATAGACTTTCTTTTTATTGGTGTCTTGCAGGCAGCAGATTTATGTACACAGGCCCAGAAACTGCATGATGCCTGGTTTGCAGATATAACCATTGGAGAAAATATAGTTACATTTAAGATAGATACTGGAGCAGAATGTATTACCAATTGCAATGGTTAATACTCTGTCTACTCCTGTGAAAACTGTGAAAACTGAACAAACTACCACTGTGTTAGTTTCATATGGGGGTAAAAAAAAGCTGATTCCTAGAGGCTGTACAACTTTGGGAAATATGGCAAAAGGCCGAATTTATTCGGCATGTTTTGCCGGGGAAATGATGTCCATATACTTCAATGAGAGAAAAAAAATGTTGCTGTGCGTCAAAAGAATTTGCCAAATTTTTGTTGAATCGAAACGGGTTAAATTTTCCCATCCCTAGCTGAAATGTTAAAGAGGAGACACAAAAGGAGGATATCGTGATAAAAACATAAATATGCAAGGTTGGACAAAGTGAAAGAAACAAATGCCATCTATCTTACACCAATATTGGCGAATTCATCACACATTTTCAATAGTTGATGATCTTCTTATGTATGGTGACATTGTTGTGATACCGAAAGGTTCTAGAGCTGATATACCAAGAAGACTTCATAGTGCACAAGAGCTATAATGATCATGTGTTGGCCAAGGATGTCCAAAAACATTGAACTGATGATGGAGAACTGCACTGTAATATACCAGCCAACCACAAAAAGAGAGTTTACTATCACATGATATACCAGCCCTTCCATGGCTGAAGTTTGCAGCTGATTGGTTTGACTTTTTTGACATCTTTGTTAATTTTGGACTATTTTTTCAAATATCCAGAAATCCTAAAACTTCCACTCCATCATTACAAAACTATCTCCCTTGGGACGCCATGTCTGGCAAACACAGATTTCAGTTTTAGACAACATGCACTTCTCCAGCAGAGAGATACATAATTTTTCACCCTAGTGGGGAATTCAACTAACTCACTCTAGTCCTGGATGTCCTCAGTCTAACAGTCAAGCTGAGGGGATGATACAAATGGTGAAGTGGCTTTTTCCGGAGCTGATCTACATTTCGTACTTCCGCATTAAAGGAATACTCTGATCTCAGGTACCAATGCCACTCCTGCTCAACTACTGAAGGGAAGAGAAGTAATTTACCTGAAACAACTGAAATCCTTAAAGTCCATGAGAAAGCTCACAAAATGTTATTGAAGCTACAAAAAGTTCAAAGACAATGCTATAACAGGCACTAAAGATTTGAAGATTTCAGAGGGGAGAGAAAGGGAGGATACAGACTTCCCAAGGATGGAAACCTGCAGTCATTGTGAAACCTACAGTGGAACCAAGGTCATATATGGTAATGACCTTGGAGCTTGGAGCTCAATTCTGCAAAAACATCATTTGAGATATGACAAACCTATTCCAACAGCTGACGATGAGGTGCATCTACCAGCAGATATGAACAATGCATCTGGAGTAGATCCAGTGGAATCCCCAGTAGCAACAACTGTAACTGTTGATCCTGCAGTTATTGAGCCAGTCCCAGCAGCTCACCAGCCAACAGGAGAGCAAAGAATCACTCGCTTTGGAAAGACTGTAATAAAGCCTGCCAAGTTACAGGAATACAGTATGTTCTGAGTTATATATTCCTAGCAAAGTCTTTTACAACAGTGATATTATAATAAAGATACAGATTGTATTCTCAGCGGAGACTTTGTTAAAACTTTGTCACCTTAGACTTGGGACAACAGCTGGTCACATGTTCTCTTCTTTCTGTTCCTGTACAGAGTGCGTGGAAGTCTAAGCCACCATTTTGCAGTGTGCTAATATATGTTGCTGTGTTAACCCTAAATAAAAATTATTCTCTACAAGACCAGTTCCTGTGTGTGCCTGTGCTCTGGTTCACTGTCTTATCCACATACTTCAGAGTTTCCTGCAAAGCCTGTGTAAGGTGCTTGAACAGATTTAATAGAGGGGCAAGACAACTGGTGTTGATTTGAGACAACCAATGGCTTACTACCCTGATCAAGTAGCATAAATACAAGCCTCTTACTTTTAAATAGGGGAATATTCTTCCTGTATTTTTGCTACTAGTTAACAATACACTGCACAATCTGCTGGGCATCTATTATTTTAGAACTTTGTTAAAGCAGAGCCCTAATTTAGTGTCTTACATAAGTTCTTTTTTTTTTTTCTTTAACTATCATCTAGAACAGTAATCCCCAACCAGTAGCTCGTGAGCAACATGTTGCTCTCCAACCCCTTGGATGTTGCTCCCAGTGACCTCAAAGCAGGAGCTTATTTTTGAAGTCTCAGCTTGGAGGCAAGTTTTTGTTGTATAAAAACCAGCTGTACTGCAAAACAGAGCCTCAATGTAGATTGACAATTCACATAGGGGCTACCAAATGGCCAATCACACCACTTATTTGGCACCTAGGAACATTTTAATGCTAGTGTTGCTCCCCAACTCCTTTTACTTCTGAATGTTGCTCACGGGTTCAAAAGGTTGGGGATCCCTGATCTAGAACAAAAGGCTCACCTAGATAAACATCTTTATTATCAGAAACTGCTGACAAGCACGTACACTAGACAAAGGAGATGGCAAAATCTATGCACTGAAATGACAGTATATAGTGTTTAAGCTATCTTTTGTGCTACAGTTCTAGAATTGACACTTATTAATTTGTATTACTTTATTCACATTTCTAATTATGCATAAAAGTGCCTCTGCATCCCAAGACAAAGTTAAAAAAATAATATATATGCAGCTCTGCATCTCTACCTAAACTGTGTTGATCTGCATGGTTGAATTATCAGTGGTCAGGGGTTTCTGCCTTGACGATTTTATCTTAAATTGACATTTATGTCTATATTTAAATAGCATGTGTACATAGCACTGTCCAGTCTTACAGCATATCAACTGTGCAGTCTTGGGACTGAACATTGCACTAGATAAAAAAATAATAATTACAGATACACAGTAGATGGCAGTAAATATGGGTGGCATGGAAAGCACTTAGAGGATTGGGAGAAGACAAAGGAGCAAAGACTTTAAATGGTTAGCAGAATTTTAGAAGTTATCCTTTGTTTAATAGGCAGCCATAATAAATATCTTAACAGAGACAGAACAGGTGGTCTCTTGGCTGAGAGCAGGTGGAATCGAACAGTAGAGGTTCAGATTAAAGAAGGTAGTGAATCTTAAAAAGAAAATGAACTTTTTTACTCATATTGTGTAAAATTGTATCAGCACCTTTTTTGAATAAAGATAATATTTCACTTGCAATTTAGCAGAGAATGATTGTTCATCAAAATAGTCAAATCTTTTCCCAACGGGTTTCATCTGTCCCGACTTGCTCAAGTGTGGTGGAGTGCTTTACCCTCCCCCCAGGACTTTGTTATTCATGTGCATTATTATTAATTTTAACACATACGTAACTGCTTTAAACCAGTTAGAACCCCATTTTCTCTTATATAAATCTTGGAAACCAGTTGGTTTTGCTAATAGCTGTTAACAATGTGGTAAAACAATCAATCAATGTTCCAAAAATATTCAATTCAGAATTGTAATGAATAAAAATGACTGATACATTCGTGTAACATATGTAAATTGCTTTAGCGAATACCGTTCAATCGATATTGAACCAATTTCCTTCAAAGTGTTTCTTTTGTGTTCCTTGACTTTGTTGATCATGTGGTTGCAAGCCATAAAAAATCCCAGATTAATACTTTCTTCAACACATTGTGTTTATGGCTAGTGATTGGCGAATTTGCGCCGTTTCGCCAAAAAATTAGCAAAACGGCGAAAAATTTGCAAAACGGCAAAAAATTCGTGAAACGGCGCCCCGTTTTTTCAAAAAAGTTCTGACTGCTACAAATCCTCTGCATGACCACACCCCCACCAATGCTCCAGATCCTTGGCACACCATACATATTTCCCCCAACTTCCACAGCTACTGATGATCACTTTGGCAAAGGCCCCAATACTTTACAGACATCGCAGTAGGTAGCAGGTGGGGCTAGAGGGAGGATGGTGCAGGGTCCAGCAGGACTTGGCCTACCAAAATTTTTCCCAATGGGCCAATCCAACCCTGCTTCTAATTTCTACAGGGTAGAACTCACATAGGGCTATATTTCTTTTAAATAACGACACTTTGGGGTTTCACACTAAGATATTAACATACTGGTATTGCCATACATTTACCAGCCATGTAATGAAAGACATATATTATACATTTTTGTCTATAGTCAATGATTATTTGGAAACATCACTATTATTGACCAGAAAATACTAGCACAGCATTGTACCATTGTACTGAATAATAAATACTTCAATTACTGCAGATTTCGGCAAACACAATATTAACCACCACCCCTCCCCTTGAGGCAGTGTCACTCTTTATAAGCTTTAGAAGTTTCAATTAAAATCCTGCCTGTAAGTTCAAAAAAATGTCTTTCATTTCCTTGTTGTCATCCAATTTACATTCAGTGAGGTTTAGTGCAGTTTGCCTGTCTGAATTAAGATGTCCAAAAATATCTTATTTGAATTGATGTGCAATGTTAAAGGTAAAAATAAAGTACAGGCACTGAATTCCTGAACAAAGCTTTCATACTAAATAATGGCTTCTGATTAATAACAAATAAGGAAGAAAACACAATTTCCATATTTATATTTTTCCTTCTATTATCTCATGTACTTTTATTATAAACTTTTCCATGAACTGAAATGCATTTTGCACAAAAAAATGCAGCATAAAAACAACCACAGACTTTAATTTAAAAATGTTTCCTGATTTGCAAATATTTCTGCGGTTTCACTTTTTTTTTTGCCAAAGTGAATATGAAAGGGTTAAACACCAAAAATGGGAAGTCTTTAAAATGCTGCTTAATAAATATACGTCAGTATATTCCCCTTGTAAGCAAGGATGTCGTTGCAAAGCAAAACCTTTTTGGTTCAATAGAAGTGTTGGTGTTGAGGTGGGTAAGAAAATACGTGCTTTTAAGGCTTTCAGTTAGCTGGGACAGCCAACTCATTTATAAACATTATAGGTACAAGGAGGCCAATAAATCATGCAAAGAAGCTATAAGGCAAGCTACTGTACAATTCTAGTAATACAACTAATGATGCATGGTTCACACATGAGGAAATTCAAAAGAGACTAGAACATGTTAAGATAAACAATGGTCCTGGGCCAGATGGTATTCATCCAAGGATCCTTATCGAGCTTAGCTCTGTGATTGCCAAACCTCTTTACTTAATTTTTCAGGATTCATTGAGGTCTGGCATAGTGCAGAGAGACTGGCAAATTTCTAATTTGCTGCCTCTATTCAAAAAACGATTCCGTTCTCAGTCTCAAAACTATAGGCCAGTTTCTCTGACATCAGTGATAGAAAAGCTTTTCAAAGAGTTAAAGGATAGGATACTGGACTTTATATTAATTCATAATACTGTGAGAGTGTGTGCCAGCATGGTTTTATGCGTAATACTGTAGATCTTGCCAGACTAACTTAATTTCTTTTAATGAGAAGGTAAGCAGGGACCACGATTCTGGGATGGCAGTGGATGTGATTTACTTAGACTTTGCTAAAGCATTTGATACAGTGCCACACAAAAGGTTACTGGTTAAATTAAGGAATGTTGGCCTGGAACATAGTATTTGTACCTGGATAGAGAACTGGCTAAAAGATAGATTACAAAGAGTGGTGGTAAATGGAACATTTTCTAATTGTACCAGTGTTGGAGTACCACAGGGCTCTGTACTAGGTCCCTTGCTTTTCAACTTGTTTATTAATGACCTGGAGGTGGGCATTGAAAGTACTGTTTCTATTTTTGCAGTTTATCCTAAATTGTGCAGAACTATAGGTTCCATGCAGGATGCTGCCACTTTGCAGAGTGATTTGTCTAAACTGGGAAACTGGGCAGCAAACTGGAAAAGGAGGTTCAATGTTGATAAATGTAAGGATATGCACTTTGGCAAAAATAATATATCAATGCAAGTTATACACTAAGGGGCAAATTCATCAAGGGTCGAATATCGAGGGTTAATTAACCCTCGATATTCGTCTGGGAATGAAAATCCTTCGACTTCGAATATCGAAGTCGAAGGATTTTGCGCAAATACTGCGATTGAATGATCGAAGGAATAATTCTTCGAATCGAACGATTCGAAGGATTTTAATCCAACGATCGAAGGATTATCCTTCGACCAAAAAAACTTAGCCAAGCCTATGGGGCCCTTCCCCATAGGCTAACATTGGGTTCGGTAGCTTTTAGGTGGCGAACTAGGGGGTCAAAGTTTTTTCTTAAAGAGACAGTACTTCGCTTATCGAATGGTCGAATAGTCAAACGATTTTTAGTTCGAATCCTTTAATTCAAAGTCGAAGTCGAAGGTCGAAGATGACCATTCGATGGTCGAAGTAGCCAAAAAAACACTTCAAAATTCGAAGTTTTTTTCTTCTATTCCTTCACTCGAAGTTAATGAATTGGCCCCTAAATGGCAGTGTGTTGGGAGTTTCCTTAAATGAGAAGGATCTAGGGGTCTTTGTAGATAACACGTTGTCTAATTCTGGGCAATGTCATTCTGTGGCTACTAAAGCAAATAAAGTTCTGTCTTGCATAAAAAAGGGCATTAACTCAAGGGATGAAAACATAATTATGCCTCTATATAGGTCCCTGGTGAGGCCTCATCTGGAGTATGCAGTGCAGTTTTGGACTCCAGTCCTTAAGAGGGATATAAATGAGCTGGAGAGAGTGCAGAGACTAAGTGCAACTAAACTGGTTAGAGGGATGAGACTTAAATTATGAGGGGAGACTGTCAAGGATGGGGTTGTTTTCTCTGGAAAAAAAGGCCATTGCGAGGGGACATGGTTACACTTTACAAGTACAAGTACATTAGAGGGCATTAGAGGCCACCCCTTTAGACTAGAAGAAAAGAACTTTCATTTGAAGCAACGTAGGGAGTCAGGACAGTGAGGTTGTGGAATGCACTGCCGGGTGATGTTGTGATGCTGATTCAGTTAATGACTATAAGAATGGCTTGGATGATTTTTTGGACAGACATAATATCAAAGGTTATTGTGATACTAAACTCTATAGTAAGTATAAGTATGGGTATATAGAATTTATGTGAAAGTAGGGAGGGGTGTGTGTATGGATGCTGGGTTTTCATTTGGAGGGGTTGAAATTGATGGACTTTGTCTTTTTTCAACCCGATTTAACTATGTAACTATGTAATTATTATTTTGCCACAAATATGAATATATGCAGCTTAGTTTGAGTATTGAAAAACAAGGTACAGGTACTCAAATAAAATAATAAATAATTTTTTAAAAGATTGCGGTTCGGATCATTCTTGAGTACAGTGTTGTTTGCTACTTTTAAACTTTTCCCATTTAGAGAGAATCCAGTTAATTTTCTACGGTGAGAAATTCACTGCACTGGTACGTTTCTCAGCTTCTCACCATTAATAAAAAAGTTTTTTCAGTTTACATTTTTTTTTATTAACAAACTGCAAGTTACAAATTCTGGTAAGATAATTAAAACCAATAGGGAAATTTGAAAAAAAGGTGATGAAAATTATTGAGAAAATCACCACTTGGGATTGTAAATGTCTTGCTATTGAGTTGTTTTCAGATGTTCTCATGCCGCGATGAGTTGTGGTGGGAAATTTTCATGTGAAATTTCATTAGCAAGAACAAGTAGAAAAGTAGAAAAAGAACAGTTTTCACTAGTGATGAATGAATTTTTTCTTGAAACTGCACTAAAAATTCGGTAGTTTTTGCATGCAACAAAAATGTTGAGTAGTAGACAAAAATTATGTATGCTTCTTCAACAAAGATGTCACTCATATAGACTTTAATGTGTTTTACAAATTCTTCTTGTAGTTTCACAATTTTTTCATTAAAAAGGGACACATTCGCTCATCACTAGTTCTCACTATTTAATAAATCTGACCTTTAGGGGCCGATTCACTAAGGGTCGAATATCGAGGGTTAATTAACCCTCAAAATTCGACTAGGAACTAAATAGTATGAGATAGGGCAGATAGTATGATCGAACGATCAAAGGATTATTCCTTCGAACGAACGATAAAATCCTTTGATTCGAACGATTCGAAGGATTTTAATCCAACGATCGAAGGAATATCCTTCGATCAAAAAAAGTTAGGCAAGCCTATGGGGACCTTCCCCATAGGCTAACATTGACTTTGGTAGCTTTTAGATGGCGAACTAGGGGGTCGAAGTTTTTCTAAAGAGACAGTACTTCGATTATCGAATGGTCGAATAGTCGAACGATTTTTACTTCAAATCCTTTGATTCGAAGTCGTAGTCGAAGGTCGAAGTAACCCATTCGATGGTCGAAGTAGCCCAAAAAACACTTAGAAATTCGAAGTTATTTTACTTCGAATCCTTCACTTGAAGTTAGTGAATCTGCCCCTTAATGTATTTTGTTAGCATTTTTACCAACATTTTAGCAAATTTAAAACAGAAATTTAAGATTGACTTTCCTCTCTCCAGCTATGTATATAGACTGGTTACATTATAACTGCATGTATGTTTTCACTGTGCTGCCTTTATGCACATACAAATTTAAATATTTAATTAAATATTAAATATATATAAAATATTGAAATAATTAAAATAGAATTTGCAATACACATACCAATTTAATAAATGTTTATCCCTATTTGATGGATATGTCTATGAAGATTTTCATTCATCCAGGTCATGGTATATCTAATACAAGTGATTCAAAAATAACCAACTGGACTTGCTGATGATGTATAAATGCAAACATTTTTAATAACATTTGATACTAGACTATGCAGCTTGACAACTGTGCCCTAGTTTTCTTTCTGATTTGAAAAATTTGACACAGCAAAATCCCTTCACCATCTATTCACAGGAAATAATATTATGCTCAGGGGTTAAAATATATTGAAAATTATTCTAATTTAAACCAAGCATAGAAAAAGTGAAAAAGAGAGGGGAGACCACTGACGGCAACCTTGCCAAAAATCATATCCCTGTTTAAAAGCCAATTAATGTGTTTTAAGGGAAGATGCAGCTAGTCTGTGAGGACAGACAGGAAAGAAATACTTTTGCTTGTTGGCTCTCCCGTTCTCATCGCCTAGTAGACAGGTAATTGGAAACCTTTTAGACTTTTTTAACAATACTTCTTATAATCATGCCACTATGTTGCCATGGAACATTGCGGTGCATTTTTTAAGCAATCTAAATACTATGATTAAATGTGATAGTGCCTACTGCAATTACCCATATTACACTCCTTTAAAGGCTTATATCCCTTTTGTTTTGGTCCTTTTATTTTCCAGAGCTCTGAGAGAATCAGACAAATCCTAGTCCTCTTTTTTTTCAGGTTTATTGGAAAAATACAGATTGAAGACATTCAGGCCCTGTCTTTTACTTACAATTGAAATGGCATCATATGGTTTTATTTGTAAAAGAGCTAACTTTATTCAAGTTTTTTGTTACGTGTTGAAATAATAATGACTGAGATTTTACAGTGTCATAAAGAGCCTTTCAAACAGAAATAACAGATGATTTCATGCTCACAATAATAATTAATGTAAAAGGCCAGACACAATGCAAGTTTTTGTTTATCTGAGCACAAAGACGTTAAGAAAAAAATTGTACCTGACAGTTAAATAATAAAGCAAATTGACGCTTGCCATTAAAAATAATTTATTTTGTCAATTGGTAGCTCAACATAACATCATTTTGCAATATTAGAAAAAACGGAATAGTTGTGATTCATTTTTTATTTTTTACTTTAAACTCTTTTGACTCTAAACTTTTTCCAGACTAAATATTTCCTCATAATACTCTTACTACACAACCCTGTAAACATAATTATTCAGGCAGTGGAAGTGTCATAGGGGTTACAAACTAAGGGGCCCATTTACTATGAAATTTGTATTTTTTTCATGAATCTCAATATATTTGTGTTTTTTATATATTTCTGAAAAGCTCTAAAAATGTTAGAGTAATAACGTGTAAAAACCAAAAAGGCCTCTAATGCAAAAATTTTCAAGTAAAAGTTGTGAGCTGCGATGATCTTATTGGACTACTTTTAATCAATATGAATTTATAGAGGTTTTATGATTTTTTTCAGTAGGAAAGGACCTTGCCAGAGTACTGCACAGTTACATTTAGCAGAGGGAGAGAGGAGGTTCACTCCTGTGACTGCACAGTGGGTTGAATGATACAGACACCAGTACTGCTTGTGCTAGCTGACAGCCTGCTTGGATTTACTATCATTGAGACACTGCTGATTCAGACAGGGCTGCTGAACTTCTCTTATGGTGGGAAATGCAGCTTCTACTGGTAGCATATTTGAGAGCCATCCTCTCTATAGGTAGAGGCAGCCTGTTTACTTAGTGGTGGATATAATGACATGGTGCTGTTCTCAAGTGAGGAAAGGCAGAACATAGTAGCAATATCTAATGGCATTCTAGCTTTGAATATTGCCTTAGGGTGAGGTTGGGAAGGCCCTATTTATTTGCTAAAATGTGGATAAATAGTGATAATTAAAATTTTGTCGCACAATTTGTCGCTCCTCAAAAAAATGTTGTCGCCCATAGGCTTCTATCTATTTCTGCAAATTTTTGCCATTTCATACATTTTTGGTGAGGCGAAACCGGTTAGATTTGCCCATTACTAATATGAGCTGGCCATTTTACCCCATTTTTGGCTCCTGGTGTTTCATTAAGGTATCAATTGGGTTCACTGAGATGGCTGAAAGCGAAAGGTCAGTATAGAAGTCCCCTTGTCAATTGTATATTCAGACCCAGGCTTCCATAAATAAACCACTTGTGGCATAGGTATGAGATCAGTTTTCCAGAAACTCATTATACAGAAAGATCTAAATTACATAGGGATGGACCAAATCCACTATTTTGGATTCGGCTGAACCCCCAAATCCTTTGTGAAAGATTCGACCGAATACCAAACTGAATCCGAACCCTAATTTGCATATGCAAATTAGGGGTGGGAAGGAGAAAACATTTTTACTTCCTTGTTTTGTGGCAACAAGGCACGTGGTTTCCCTCCCCACCCCTAATTTGCATATGCAAATTAGGATACAGATTCGGTTTTGCTGGGCAGAAGGATTTGGCCGAATCATGCTGAAAAAGGCCGAATCCTGGCCGAATCCCAAACTGAATCCTGGATTTGGTGCATCCCTAAAATTACAAGAAGGCCTCTCCAATAAACTCCTTTTTCATCAAATAATTAAACAATACCTTGTACTTGAACTGACATATAATTAATCATATTGGAGGGAAACCTATTGTCATTGCCTAGCAGCTTTTAAGATTGAAGTCAGGACCAAGGAAGAAGCTGGTTTACTGGCTTGATGGGGTATCCAAGGAGTTAAGAAAGTTTGTGGTCCTATCCAGGCAAAAGTTCAGGGGCAGGCAGCTGTCAGTTGTAATCTGTAGTCAAAACAGGAAGGTCAAAGCCAAAAAAAAAGTCAATCAGGAATTATATTACACCCAGGAACACCTTATCTGGAGAACCCGGGTCTTGAGCATATCCAGAATGGCAAATAAACAATAAAAAATGCTATATCCCAAAACCACTGTATTTCATGGATTTGACCTGCTTCCGGTATCCTCCTTTTGGGTTTAGATGCTTCAGTATTCCCTGCTTGCCGTCACTGACCAGGTCTGGCTCTGACCTGTTTTTGGCATTTCCCCTAAATCGCAACTCACCCTCTCAGTACCTGCCGTTACTACCCAGCGCGTCGGCATGTCACCCATGCTTCCTTCTCTCAGCCCTTTCTGCACTGCTGACGTGCCATGGTAATCTTGAGACTTACCTTTTTGTGCACTCACTAGGAATGAGTTTACAGTCAATGGCTCCTCACTGTAAATCCCTATAAAAGGTTGAGTTTAAAATTCATGTGATTTTTTAAAAACTTCCCTAAACTCCCATAAATTTTAAATTTGACCAATCAAATTTATTAATTAAATTGTTTTTTTTTTAAACTCTGATGAATGGAATAGACCCAAAAATCAAATTTCATTCGAACTTTAAAAACTCGATTTGAGTTATTCTTTGAAAAAAACTTGAATGTCAGGAAGGCTGCAAACAACTCCAAATTGATCCCTGGACCTCTTCCATTGATTTAAACAGCAATTTGGCAAGTTTTAGGTGGTAAATAGTCAAATTCTCATTCTTAAAGGGCCATAGCATGATAAATCTATAAAATCTAATTCAAATTTAAAAAAAAAACTCAAATTGAACTTGAATAACTTCCTAGTCAAAATTGACAGTTTTGACCATAAAAAAACCATAAAGGGTGTTTACAATATTAACTGAACTACATACAGAAATAAAGTATTTGTTTTTTTCCAACACATTCCACTATCAAGTCACATGACTTGGGGCAGCTGGGAAATTGACAATATGTCTAGCCCCATGTCAGATTTCAAAACTGAATATAAAAAAATATGTTTGCTCTTTTGAGAAATGGATTTCAGTGCAGAATTCTGCTGGAGCAGCACTATTAACTGATTCATTTTGAAAAATTTGTTTTTCCCCATGACAGTATCCCTTTAATGATATTAAATGGCATATTTAAGTTGCTGCCACAAGGTAAGGGTAGGATGGTAGCATCTCTGTATATGTTATTGCCATTGTATAACACTTTCACCAGGTCTTTTAAGATGGTGATGCTCATGGCCACAAAGTGATGTCACTATGGTGGAATGGTGATGCTGGCATGGAGACCTACCAGCATGTGATGTCATTGCACTGTGATTCTGTGCCAAATTCGAAACAAAAGGACACTTGATTTTAATGCCCATTTATAGGTCTTTCTTAAAATTTCCTTGGTGTGTTCTAAGTTGTTAATTGCTTTGGTTTGTACAAAGTACATCTGTAACTCACATTTAACCTCAAGGAAAGTGTGAGAGAGTTATTTATGCAAGGTAGGCACAAGCACAAATTATGCTAGAAACCACAAACTGACATCTACTATTTTAAAGCCATAGATGCCTATTAACAATCCATTCTTTCCTGCATAAACTGAATCAAGACCATTTGTTAGGCATCATCCAACCCATAATAGGTTTAATATGTTATTTTCTTAATCCTCACTATTGATGGAAGCAACATCTAAAAATATGTTCCTGTAAAATACAGTACAAACATTAAAACCTCCTTTATATGAGTCATGATTGCAACATTCTGTGGCATATACAGTAGTAAAAGGTTCGCAACCCTAGTATGGCTTGTGCCTTGCACTTTTTTGGAAAAGTATGTTCATAGTTGTTGTAAAAACCAAGTAGATTTTCTATTCCTACGTAGCATTTTTCACATTAGATCTGGTGCTTTTAAACATAAAGGGGCACATTTACTAAGCTCGAGTGAAGGATTCGAATGAAAAAAAATTCAAATTTTTTAAGTAATTTTTTGGTTACTTTGATCATCGAATAGGCTACTACAACCTTCGAGTTCGAACGATTCGAAGTAAAAATCTTTCGACTATTCGACCATTTGATAGTCAAAGTACTGTCTCTTTAAAAAATACTTCGACTACATACTTCGCCAGTTTAAACCTACCGAGGTTCAATGTTAGAAAAGTGTTGGGGAAGGTTGTTGTCCCCATAAGTTTTTTATGATCGAATAAAAATTCTTCGATCGATTGATTAAAATCGTTCGAAACGTTCCATTCGAAGGATTATTTTGTTTGCGCTAAAATCCTTCAAATTCGATATTCGAATTCGAAGGATTTTACTTCGAGGTTCGAATTCGAGGGTTTATTATCCCTCAAAATTCGACCATTGATAAATCTGCCCCAAAAACTCTCATTTGACAATAACTATGTTTTCTAGATATTTTTCAGTAAAAGTTAACAATTTCTTTGAAATCCTGCTGCACATTTCTGCTACACTGGGCCTACTAAGTGCAGTGTCCGTTGGTTTCTAATCACCATTATATGACTTGCTTTGAACTGGTTTAACAATTTTCTTGTGTTGTTCTACAAATGTGAATACGATTGAATAATGTGGTGAATTGCAGACATCCTCTCTTCTGAGCTCCCTGTACTGTTTTACCCTGAGGGCTGTAATATCCATACTGGAATAAATGGCTTTTACTGTGAAGCTGGCATAAAAGAATAAGAGAAAATCATATACTGCTCTTAGTGCTATTAAACTTCACCACTTGTGTGCTGTCTGCAACAGGACATTCATTAGACTGAAATAGGAACAGACAGCAGGTGGTATGCAGTGATTTAATTTGCAAATTTTTACAACTCAATTTTGCAAAAAGATTCTTTAACACAGAAGCCTAAATAGAAATTACTGTGCCTCAAAGTAAAAATTGCTTTTATGTTGGTCAAAGAACTCCAAAGGAACTTTGGAAAAAAACACATTTTAAAGAAGGGGCACATTTTCATAGTATGCAATTTAAGTGAGTTGTGTCATATGCCAAATTCTAAGCACTATTCGCAGGTTTATATGTTATAGCTTATTTACAAGATTTCATACAGAATTTAAACCCATATGAATCTCTGAATAATGCCGGAAGTTGGTAGGAGCCATCACCAGACCCTACATACTTGACAAAGGGCATTTCTGCTCGAAACATGTAGTGTCAACAAAAGGATTTTTTGCAGCAAAGTTCTGCGTCTACCTGGCCTGTTCCACCAACTATACTTTCACCAGACCCTACATATAATTGCAACTTTCAGGCAACCCATGAAGAGTTAGAAAAAAGTTGAAGAGTCTTCTCAAGGACCCATAAGGAGGCTGGGGTGGCATCTGCACCAGAAGAAATTATCTGTTGATTAGAGGACTGAAAAAAACAAGTAGGTAGGACATATGCATGGTGTACACGTTACAAGGTTGGATAGGTGATGCCTACATGCCTTCCCCAGCATGATTCTCATAACTTCATTAATATCTTGAGCCCCATATTGCAGCACAAAGATATGTGTCTATTGGCAATCACTGTGGGTCAGGGTACAACCCCCCCATGCTCCAATGGGGTCCTCTTGTTGTTTTCACTCTGTGCCTTCATTTGTTGACCTTGTAAACTGAGGGTTTCAGTTAAATCTTTTCTAACAATTGGGTCCAATTATTCTAGCAAGCTATGCCATGTACTATATGATCAGCCCTTGATTTATTTTATGATTTGCATGGGACCCCCTTAGGCCCCTTATGATGGTCCTGCTATTTTAAAAGGCATGATAATATGGTACCAGCATTTGATAACTAGACACAATAGATGCCATTATTAATTGCTTGCTTAGTAGTCAAGCAAGTTGAACATTGTGGTTTAACCAAAATTCTGTACCATTTTCATGCTTTTTAAACTTGAAAATGCATGGCAAAATATAGTTTGTAACAAACAAGGGAAAGTTGTGCTCACCACTGATTTTTAAAACCATTAGGCAGGGGTGCAATGAGACTGTGACCACAAAATACATATAGACAAATACAAGAGTCCTCTGCACTCAACCCATTATCATTATACATTTTGCACAGGGACTAAGTTTTACCTGCAACTTACTTGCTGCTTTCAAAGTAAAACTCCCAAACTTGGCTGCCCTTTTATTAGACACCAGTGGGATCACCTGACTATAGCTGGGAAGGGTGGGAGCTACAACATGGAGCTGGTCACTGCTCCTGTATAACTATAAGAAACAAGGGAAAGTTGTGCTCACCACTAATTTTTAAAGCCATTAGGCGGGGGTGCAATGAGGCTGTGACCACAGAATACATACCAGGCGAAAATATTTCCCTCATCACTAATACTCTTAAATACTGTAATATGAGTATCTGCTATGTCTCTTTAGATTATTTGTACAGGTATGGGACCTGTTATCCAGAATGCTTGGGGCCTAGGTAATGGATCTTTCCATAATTTGGATCTTCATTCCTTAACTCTACTAGAAAATCATGCAAAAATTAAATAAAGCCAATAGGCTGGTTTTGCTTCCATTAAAGATTAATTATAACTAAGTTTGGATCAAGTACAAGGTACGGTTTTATTTTTACAGAGAAAAAGGAAATCATTTAAAAAAAATTGAATTGTTTGATTATTATTATGGAGTCTATGGCAGATGGCCATTCCGTATGTCAGAGCTTTTTGGATAATGGGTTTCTGGATAACAGATCCCATACCCGTATTTAGAAGATAATATTGTGCTATTTTGGTATCATACATACAGTGAGAAAAATGACATTTAAACCCCCCAATGCCAATGCTCAAATACAAATTCAGGCTATAAACATAGAAATACAATATTTTATGGACTTCAATATTTGAAGAGTACATTTTGCCTTTGGGTAATACAGTTCTACTAATTGGATATTTTAATAACACTGATCAAAATCTTCCTTGCTCCATTTTCTTTAACTGTGATATGGTATTATTTTAGATCTGGAAAGAACATTCCCCCAGGACACAATAATTGAAAGACTTTTTTTGTGTACAGTATGTGTTTGTGTGTGTGTGTGTTTTTGCACGTGCATGTTTTCACCAAATACTAAAAGGATATTTATGGCACAGAAAGTCAATTTATATTGCTACTATTTACTTTTTTCTCTTAAATGTTTTTTCGTACTCACTAATGCAATACATTTACTTATAGAGTGACATTTAAAAATACATTTACTGTATTTATTTATTATATATCTTCAAAGAGAAGCCAATCCAAAATACAATGTGAATTCAATTTTGCTGTTTTTCTGTGATGCTCATGTTGACATTTCAGTATGAACACTCATATCAAAATAACCAATATCTAACAAGACAATCAAAATAATAAATGAAGGCTAACATTGAGTCTGCATCAGCATTGCCTTTATTTAAAGAATGGGAATATTCAAGTGAAAACTGTCAGTAAAAAACCCAGGCAAATATATTAGCCTCTTATGTTCCATATAATTATAACTGATTAGCCTTTAAAATAAATAAAGTTACAAATAAATCAAATACTTGTGTTAAAAATATCATTAAAACTTTAATTAATTCATTATTGGTGGACATTGCAATTTTGACAGACAGATATTTTGGCAAACTGGCTACTCATTAAGGAACTAGTACTCAGAGGAAATAACTGGAAGTGATGTCAGAATTCAACCCCAATAAATATTAAATCCCCAAAAAAAGCCTGAAAATACAGCTGTGGCTCCTTTCTCCCAGGAAGGGGAGTGATCAGAAACAAATAATGCCTGTAGAGATTCTATGGGGCAAATTCACTATGCGCCGAAGCGCCTAATGCTAGCGTCAATTCGCTAGCATTGGGCATTTTCGTTACTTTGCAAATTCACTAACGGATGCTGGCGTAACTTCTCTAGTGTTACTTCGCACCCTTATGCCTGGTGAATTTGCACAACGGACGTAACTACGCAAATTCACTAACGTGCGCATTGTTCTGAACGCTACCTTTTACGCTAGACTTCCTTCGCCACCTCAGACCAGGTGAAGCGCAATAGAGTAGATAGGGATTTCTTCAAAAAAAGTTAGAATTTTTTCTAAGTCCCAAAAAACGCTGGGGTTTTTTCTATATTATGGGTGATAGGCTGAAAAAGATCAAAAAAATTTTTGGGGCTCCCCTCCTTCCCCCCTACATTTCCTAACTCATGGCAACTTAACTATACAGTGGGCACATGTGTAGGGCAAAATAAAAATTTTATTTGATGTTTTGAAGGTTTCCCAGGCATTTGTAGTGCTGCTACATATTCCTCCATTGAAATTTGAATTTGGCGCCGTATGCAAATTAAGCATCACTAGCGTAACTTCACTTCGCTTAGCGAATCAACGCTAGCACAACTTCGCAACCTTACGCTACCCCTGAGCGCAATTTTGGATTTTAGTGAATTTGCGGAGCGCTGGCGAAACTATGCCTGGCGAAGTGCGGCGAAGTTACGAATCTTAGTGAATGTCCCACCATATGTTCATACTGGATATTAGGGGGCAGATTTACCTAGGGTCGAATATCGAGGGTTATTCGAAGTTGAAGGATTTAGCGCTATTGCTACGAATCGAACGATTCGAAGGATTTTAATCCATCGAATGATATTTCTTCGATCAGAAAATTGTTAGGATGCCCCATAGGCTAACATTGGCCTCGGTAGGTTTTAGGTGGCGAACTAGGTGGTCGAAGAATTTCTTAAAGACACAGTACTTTGACTATCGAATGGTCGAATAGTCAAACGATTTTTAGTTTGAATCATTCGATTCAAAGTCGTAGTAGTAGTCGAAGGTCGAAGTAGCCAATTCGATGGTCGAAATTCATATTTTTTTTTCTTCTATTCCTTCACTCGAGCTAAGTAAATGGGACCCTCTGTGTAGCCCTTTACCCAGGAGAACATTTGTTCGCATGGTTTGTTCAAAGACTTATTTTAAATTATAGCTGAACTTAGTAGACTTCATAGGTGATTCAGGAACATTGAGAAGCCAGTTTTTACTGTAATTCATGTGTGTTTGTTTTCAGCTTTCTTTACAATTAAAGTAATTTGTTTAAAGGTGGTAAACTCAAGAGGACAATTTGCACACACATTAGAATACAATTTTGCAATGCAATATTCTTCATAAGATTTTTATGGCATTGTGAATCATATTTGCTCATTGCGAACTTTTAAAATGTGGAAACTTTTGGAGCAAACATAACTTTTTCATTAAGAAATTTTATATATACTTTGCACTGTCAAAACTAGTGATGGGCAATTTTAGGGCGTTTAGCTTCGCCGAAAAATTAGCGAATTTCCTGTGAAATTCACAAAATGGTGAAAAATTTGCGAAACCGGGCCAGCATCTCGTTTTAGACGCATATCGCAATGGGAGAAATTCGCCTATCACTAGAAATGAGCTGTTGGCAATCATGATGTGAGTATGGAGGCCTTACAATTTCTAGTTTGTACCTAAATCATGATGATTTCATGCAGCTGTTGCAATTTTTTTTTTCACGATTTACACAGGGTCTGGATATAGTATATGCTCATTTTAAATTAAAGGTGTATGAAACTCATATTATGATATTTTGCAGTGAAGACAATATAACTAAGAAATGATGTTGCTTACTATCACCTTAAACAACTACAAACTTAATCTCTTCCCCCCAGATTTTTGTTTTCAAACACAGCTTGACATCACTGTTTCCAACATCAGCCAGGTTCACAATGCAGAATCAGTAATCAAGATATAATTCAGGAGCCCAGATCCAGATGGCACAGCTGTTGTTGGGTGTGTTTAATAGCGAGGTGATCCTCTATATGGGTACATGCAGCAAGTTATCGTCGTGTCACAGTTTTGTAAATTATTTGTTTGTAAATTTGCATGCAATTACTAAGATCTCCTATTTATTGCATTCATTTATACCCATATTATAAATATACTTATATGTTATGTATATACTTATCCCTATATTATGTATCTATTTAATTGACAAGTAGCATGTGTACATTATTCTTATTGATTCTCAAAAATTATATTTAAAGGAAAATGAATAGTATTTTACAATTGGGGTTCCAAAACGTACAAACCCCCATGTGACTACTTTTACTTACCTGACACCCCAGGCTTGTGCTCCTATCAGCAGAAAACTGCACCCTCCCAGGGTTCTACTAGCGAGTACCACAAAGTGATCCTCTTCCTGCTTCTTTGGTTTTTAAATTTCCTGGGGCAGATGCATGCGCAGTATAGGGAAATAGCCAGCAATATGCAATATGCATCATAACAAAATTAGACAGGTGCATAAATCTGGGCACCCCAAAAGAGATATTACATCAATACTTAGTTAAGCTGCTTTTGCAAATGTAACAGCCTCTAGACGCCTCCTATAGCCTTTGATTAGTGTCTGGATTCTGGGTGGTGGTATTTTTGACCATTTGTCCATACAAAATCTCTCCAGTTCCGTTTAATTTTATGGCTGCTGAGCATGGACAGCCTGTGACTGATGCTTGAACATTATCCTGAAGGATTTGTTGATATTGGGTTGAATTATCCGACCCTCGACTTTAACAAGGGCTTCAGTCCCTGAACTTGGCACACAGCCCTACAGCATGATGGAACCAGCACCAAATTTGACAGTAGGTAGCATGTGTTTTTCTTGGAATGCGATGTTCTTCTTCCGCCATGCAAATAATTAAATTTTTGTTTCATCAGTCCAAAGCACTTTGTTAAAAAATTTTTATTGTGGCTTGTCCTTAGAATCGTTTGTTTAGAAGGATTTAATCGTTCGATCGAACGATTTTTCCTTCGATCGTTCGATCGAAGTATTTGCGGTAAATCCTTCGACTTCGATATTCGAAGGATTTTACTTCGATGGTCGAATATCGAGGGTTAATTAACCTTCGATATTCGACCCTTAGTAAATGTGCCCCTTGATGTAACAGAATTTTATATATATAATTTTACTTTTCAGGATTTTAGAAAGGTGCTAATTCATTCATTTATACTGCAATATTTTAAAAATATTTTCTAGAAAGTTATGGCAAACAATTTTAGAAAGTTTTCTCTTTGTTTAAAATTACAGGGCAGCGCTGTGTTTTGTGGCTGAATGGCATTGGGAAACCAGGCATAAAATTGTAAATGTAACATATTAGTTGTTTATGTTACTTTGCAATGCAAAAATCATAATTATGAAGTAACTGTTGAATATAAAACAAAAATAAGCTTTCTAGTAAATGGATCTTAAAAATTATAGCAGATTCACCTTCTTCCCAAACATTAACAAAACCTTTCTTGATGGAACTGTGTACAATGATAGACTGGTAAAATATAGCGGATGTTTTGTTTTATAAAGCAGTTGCTTTAATTATTTTCACGGTTTTCAGCTGGGAGCGTGGAAGAGCAAATATTTTGTTTAACGTTTGATAAATGCATCTGAGAAACTTACAAGTTTAATTTTACATTACAGGAAATAAGTGGAAGTGCACTTTTTCAATCAAAACATTTGCAGAAAAAAAGACTCTTGCTCAATAAAGCATGCAAAATAAATACATACTATATTTATCTAGCAGTCAGGAAAAAAAGCACTCAAAGCATTGCACAAAATAAATAGATTTTTGACATTGTAATGTCTTCAAAAAGTATTATATTGCCTAACTTATGGGGCAGATTTTTCAGAAATGAATTAGAAATGTTCTGCAGATTTCATTCTTAGCTGGATTGATCAGTCATCATTAATTATTGTCCATATCTGCCAGGGATTAGATACAGTATGTCAGAGCCATAAAATAATGACTGCTCTAAGTTACTGAATTCCATAGAAGGTTATGGGCAATTGTTTTTGCAGTTGGTTTTTTTATGCTTCTTGTTCACTTGATTAGTGTTGATGTGGATGATGAACTGTGCATTGCATTCCTAGACGATTGATCTGAATTTGATTGAGTAAGAATGAATTACATTTGATCAGAATTAAATCATTTATTTAAGTCCAAAATTGCAATTGATAGACTCATAATGATCTTTAGTGAATGTGGCCTTTGAATGAAAAACAATAACATTATTTATGTGCCATTTGATTTTTTTTACAGCACTTTACATACAAATAAAGAAAAACAACAGTAATACAGACGTACTGCAATCAAGGTTTGCAAGGCTTTCTCAGAATGGACTTGCATGAGATGACTCAAATAATTAAAATGCTTCAAAATTTATTTTATGTTTCTCTTTAATAATAAAACAGTACCTAGTATATATATATATATATATATATATATATATATATATATATATATATATATATATATATATATATATATATATATATATATATATATATATATCCTGACGATATAGTCAGGTAGTCAGGTAGTTTGTAACACTCCAATAAAAGACATTTCTTTATCACTATACCCGTGAGTGCTCCTAACTGTATCTATTTGCTTCCTTCTGAGGAGCACCCGGGATTTGATCAATTGAGGGTGAGTGCCGGTGAATCATATGACTATATATATATATATATATATATATATATATATATATATATATATATATATATATATATATATATATATATATATATGATATGATTAAGCCTTATTGGAGGCAAAACAATCCTATTTGGTTTATTTAATTGTTGAATGATTTTTTAGTAGACAAGCTATGGAGATCCAAATTAAAGAAAGATTCCTTGAACAGAAAAAAAACAGGCCCCTAGTATTCTGGATAACAACCTATTGTTAAAACAATATCGTCATAAGCTAGAATGTGCAAACATAAGATACAATTATCCATTATTTAAGGATAATTGCAAGTCAAGTTAATCATAGAAGTATGCAGCATTAAAAATATATGAAATGTTTTATTATGCATTGAAGAGCAGTATACACATTTACTTTCACTATTATTACATGACAATATATTTTCATTTAGCAATATGTATTTTATAGATTTTTTAATATAAATTGTAAGACTATTCATTGTAAATGCTTATTTTTTAAAGGTGGAACATGATTAACTTAAGTTGCTTTTGTATGTGAGAAGTTATTTATTGAAATATGACAAGCCCTTTTAAAGGAGAAGGAAAGTCATCCTGCACTTGGAGGTGCCAAATGTTAAGCACCCCCAAGTGTTTGTATTTACTTACCTGAAACCTTGAGCCAGTGCGCCTATCAGCAGAAAACTACACTGGTCCAGGGTTTTACCAGTAAGCATCACAGAGCGATCCTCTTCCAGCTTCTTCTTTCTTCAAATTTCCCAGGGCAAACGCATGCGCAGTTGAACAAAATAGCCGACTTTTTAGTTACAGTTTGGCTTTTAGTTCTACTGTGCATGCGCAGCCACGCAAAGTAATCGGAAGACGGAAGATAAGTGATCCATGGTCTTCACTGAAGTAACCCTGGGCCAGTGCAGTTTTCTGCTGATAGGAGCGCCGGCCCGGGGTTTCAGGTAAGTAAATACAATCACTTGGGGGTGTCTAACATTTGGCGCCCCCAAGTGTAGGATGACTTTCCTTTTCCTTTAAATGACCTAGCAAGGATATAACATTGTTAACCAAGGGATTTTAACAGGTAGGTTACACAGCATTTCCAAATATTAAATAGGGATGGGCGAATTTTTTCGCCTTGTTTTGACGAAAAAATGACGCCCATAGACTTGTATGGCATTGTGCGTCAAAATAAAAAGACGCACGTCAAAAAAATTTTGCCGCACGACAATTTTTTTTGCCGCTCATAGACTTTAATGGGCGTCTGCGACATTTCCCGGCGGCAAATTTTTGTCGAAACGGAACGGGTCAAATTCGCCCATCATTACTATTAAAGCATCATTAAACAAAGATATTTCTGCAATATGAAGGAAAAAGGAAATAACTATGCTAGACAAATGTTCACTTTGGCAAGACCATGAGTGGGAGTTGCTGCTGTTCCTACTTTACAAGGTCTGTTGCAGACTAATAATGTTTTATCTTGCAATGCCCTTAATATTGCCACATTGTTACTTGCCTTTTGTTCCTGCTTGTTTAATGTTATTAGATTATTTTATGAATCAAGTCAGTAATCACTTTCATCAGTCCTCTTTAGGTACACATTCTTCTCTTCCTTCTATTAACTAAAAGGTAAAACACAATTTTAAAAAGAATTTTAGTGGTTCTGTCATTTATATATTTATTTATCATTTTCAAAGCATATATATCAGCATTCGAGTTGGTGACTGTTTAGCGTAATTAGAAATTTGAAATTTACTCAATCTTAAATCTAAACATTTTCATATTTCACATCTGTTCATTTGTAGTCAATGGTAGCTGTATTAGCAGAATTAAACTTGTTTTTCAATTCAAGCTTTTGAGATTAATTCAAAACTTTGCAAACACTGAATATAATAGGTAGAATGTGATTTCACTACTTTTAGGGGCAGATTTATTAAGGGTCGAATAGTGAATTCAAATTAAAAATTTTCTTTAAAATTCAAATTGTGAATTATCCAAACTCAATTCAAAATTTAATTCGAATTTGAATTTCAGAAATGAATTAGAAATGTTTGCAGATTTTCTTAGCTGGAATCTTGACTGACTATTGATCAGTCATCATTTATTATTGTCCATATCTGTCAGGGATTAGATACAGTATGTCAGAGCCATAAAATAATGACTGCTCTAAGCTACTGAATTCCATAGAAGGGTCGAATAGTGAATTCAAATTCAATTTTTTTCTCTAAAATTCAAATTGTGAATTATCCAAACTCAATTCAAAATTTAATTTGAGTTTTGAGATTTATCAAACCTATACCCTGGGAATAATTTGAATTTGACTATTCGCCACCTTAACAAACACAGGAAAGTTGTGCAATGAGGCTGTGACCACAAAATACATATAGACAAATACAAGAGTCCTCTGCACTCAACCCATTATCAATATATTTAAGACAGAGACATTTTGTGCATACAGCTACTAAAAAATGCCTTACCCTTTAAACAAAACAGGGATTGTTTGTCCATATATTGCAATATATTTACGCTGCCCAACTACGTCAAAGTCATCCCATATCTGTCCAGTCCTACGCTCAATTTTCATCTGAATTCGAATGCTTCATTATATATTTTACACAGGGAATAAGTCTTAAATATATTGATAATGGGTTGAGGGCAGAGGATCGCTTGAATTTGTCTATAATTGCCATAATAAACCTGCCGAGTTCAGGTATAAGTCAATGGGAGAGGCCCAGTAACCAATTTGAAGATGTTATTAGCCTTCCTGACATTCAAGATTTTTTTTTTTTTAGAAGAAAAAACAATTTGAGTTTAATCGAATTCGATTCGAGTTTTCGGGTCGGTAATTTTAGTTCGAGTTTAGATATTTTTAGATATTTTTATATTCAAATATTTTAGAGTTTAAAAAAACTCACTTATTTCATGTTTTTAAACAAATACAGTTTTGAAATTCAATTTTTTAAATTAAAAAACACACATTTGAGATTTTTGAGTTTGCCAAATTAAAGTAAACTGGAAAATTAGATTTTTGATAACTTTGCCTCCATGGGTGACTCATTTCTTTGAGGTTTAAGGCACATGTTTTTTGCAGTTATGCATTCTTTATTAATTCGGGAATAATTAAAACATTACGAAAAATTCATCACTATCCACAATTAATATTTAATATTTAATATTTAATTTAGAAAATGCGCTACAAAAATAAAATAGAGGCTGATATGCTAACATTTGCAAGCTGTTGTACATGTTTTAATATTTTTCTAAATCTCAGTAAAAATGTTAACAATTTGACAAATTTATCAAAGCAGATCAGTGCATTAGTTCAGAATGTGTTCAACTGCTTTGGATTGTTATGGCCCATGAAATAAGTCAGCAGTGCATTAAAATCAAAGTAACACAACATAATTGGTAGTTTTAACAGAGTAAAGTACAGAAACAATTTTATTATGGATGAGCGATCTAATACTAGGGAGGAAATGTTTGGGTTAGGTGATCACATCAAGCATGATATGACAAGAACAATGCCTATATACTGAGGAATAATAGGACTTAGTCACATTCTACACTGACCTATAGTGATGGGCGAATGTATTCACCAGGCACGAATTTGCGGCAAATTTCCGTGTTTCACTGCCACTGAATAAATTCACAAATTTTCCATGAAAATTCAAGTATTTTTGATGCCGGCAACGGTTCCAATGCCAGTGACAATTTAGATGCCGGCTACGATTAACGGGAGCTCATTGACTTTAATGGACGTCAAATGTCGAAGCTGTAACCGGCATCAATTTTGATGCCGGCGTCACAATTCGACCATCACTACTGACCTATAATGTAAAACCACTCAGTACCCACTGTAACTAAGAATAACACAACCCCATATTAACATAAGACACCAATAGGGTTGCCACCCGGCAGGTATTTTATCGGCATAGCCGGTAAAACACCTGCCAAGCCTGGGGCCAGTATTACAAATTTACCAGCAATGTAGCTGCTGGTAAATTTGTAATACCCCCTGGCCCACCCCCAATCCAATAATCATGTACCTTTTTCAGTGCCTTCTGCCCATTGTGTGACGTGGCTCCACCCCCTTTGACATAATGGCCTGTCCCTTTTGTTCCAGCCCACATCGACCCATCGCGTGTCATGGCTCCACCTCTTAGATGTCACAGCCCGCCCCTTTTGTTCCCGCCCCCACCACTGGCCGGTGAAAATTTTGTAAAAAGGTGGCAACCCTAGACACCAATGATGTTTTTTACACAATACACTGGATTCATAGTTAAATACTGTGTGTATTTACATTGTAACATATTGAAGGATAGAAATTAGTGGCCAGATCTTCCACCTCTGCATTGTGGGATAAATATACTAATCAATTACTATATTACAATCAACCTACTAAAAAATTTGTTGATATTCAATATTAATCAGAATTTATTTGCCATTGGAAGTGGAGCAAGCATGCCAATTGCCAACTTGTGGCTAATACTATATTCTCCCACAGCTTTAGAACTTCAACACTTAAATGCATAGAACACAGCCGTAACAAACTGTTGTTAATCAAAAAGCAATTTGATTTGAGGGTGGGAGAGTATAGACTATATTTAGGCACAATATATAACTACAATTACAATAATCTCTATGGAGAATTGGCTGAGTCACAATGTCCATTCTACACATTTACCAATTGTCTCTGTGGAATTCCTCTCTCTCTAAAAACAAATTGCTTCCATTGACGTGCATTAATCAGCATCAACAGCATGTGCTCTGCATTTCCAAAAACATTCTGCTTTCAAGAGTTTTGCCATGTAAACTTACCTAAACCTAAATAAAAAATGTACCCTAATTACACATTGAGTATAACTTAAGTTAATAAATTGTATCTTTTTCCTTTCATTATCAGTTTCTGTTTTTTATCTGTTTATCTGTGTTTTTTAACAGGGATATGCAAAGTAGGCTGGGATATTAGCCTCAAAGCCCCTTCTGGCCCCCCTGCTCGAGCTGCAACCCCTTCTGGCCCCCTGTGCATACCTTTTTCTTCTTGCAGCCACGCCATGGGGCCAGGTGGGGAGGTCGGAAGAAGCGGCATGCAGGGAGCAGGTCTGGGCTGGCTGAGTCCATTAGGGACAGGGTCCACGAGGCCAGGTCCCAATGGGATTTTTTGTGGTGTCCCAACAGCCCAATCTGACCTTGACAACATCATTAGTGTCTCAGGGCAATAAATTATATCATGATCTAGGAACTAGGTCCATACAGACCCTTGTATGACTGACAGTTTTTATTTAGCAGGTGCAGCTCACAGAACCCATACCAAGTAAATGCTTGGGGTTTTATAGGGGTAGTTTACCTCAAGTAAACATTTAGCATGTTACAGAATGCACTCTTAAAACTTTTCAATTGGTGTTAATTTTTTTTTTAGAATTGTTCAATTATTTTCTTCTCTTTCTAGCTTTCAGTTGAGGGTCAGTAACCTTGGCAGCCAAAAAACTATTGCTCTGTGAGGTTACATTTTTATTGTTATTTACTTATATTTTTGTTCAGGGCCTCTTTTATTCATTTTCTAGTCTCCCATTCAAACCACTGCCTGGTTGCTAAGGTAAAATGGAGCCTAACATCCAAATAGCTGCTGAGCTTTGAGAACTGCAGACCCAAAATGCTAAATTATTCAGAATCCATTAAAAAATTACAAATTGCAATTCCACTGCAATTTACTAAGTTATTTTATTGGCAAACTACTCCTTTAAGAAAAATAAATTATGTATGACATTTTTAACTGACCTATGTTTACAAATCACAGGATGAAAATAGGATGTGACGTTTTTTCTTACTATAAATGACCACAACAATCACTAGTGTTGGGCGAATCTGTCCCATTTTGTTTTGATGAAAAATTAGCAAAACAGTTGAAATTTTTGCAAAATGGTGAAAAATCTCGAACCGCATTGAAGTCAACAGGTGACCATTTTTTTAACTCAAGACAATATCTTTTTTAAGCACACAACTTTTTTTCTCACTCACTTAAAGTCAATGGGTGTTTTTTCTTGTGCTGACTTTTTTTTGTCTAGGCAACTTTTTGTCCAAATGCATTAAAGTCAATGGGCATTTTTTCTCACTCCAAATACATTAAAGTTAATAAGCTTTTTTTTCTTGTGGCAACTTTTTTGAGTTGTGGCAAATTTTTGTTAGCAAGTTTTTGGTGTAGTTTTGTGAAAAAAAATGCAGATGGCGAAATGCAGAATTTGGCCGTGAATCAATGCCTGGCAAAAAACACACTCATCACTAATAATCACTCCCTTGCCATTTTATGTTTTAAGGGAAGGCTAACAGCGGAAGTAATGCAACAATTCTCTGCTATACATTTTCAATAGACTCTGTTAATCATCTTTATTTCCTCTGGTATGGGGCACACTGTGTAATTTGATTGCAGTATCTGTGTGCAGTGACAAAGTTTTACATCATGAATATTATTTTTATTACAGTGTGAAAGCCCTGTTTTAACTTTCCAGTGAAGAAGGGTCATGACTGGACAAGGTTCACTACTGTTATCATTCCATTATTTTTTATTTTTTTTCCTTCTGAAGGTGACTGAAGTAATGGCTGTTTCTCAGCTAACAGCATGCGAACAGTGAACTTTTTAGAAGACTTTTCTTTAACCTTAAACATAGACAGAGTGTTCATAACACAACTTAAACCCTGGCATCTTTTCCATGCACTTCTAATCTCTCTCAGAACAGATCTTTCTGATAACCAGGGCACTTTCAATATTTCATCCCTGTTCGTCTTTCATCAGAAATCTTTCCACACAAAGAACTGGCTATAAAGACAAGGCTGTGAAATTAACAATATTTCGGAGGGGCTGAACTGCTTCCTTGGATGATGAAAATATTTTAAATTTATTTTGAGAAATTTATTGAGCATGTCAATGAATCAGTTTAACTATAAATAGCAAGGCGAATAGCATGATTATTTTTAAAGGTGATTAGATCATGGGAATAACTGATATATTGAGCAAAATGCCCCTATCCCCAGTCTATTTAATTGTATAAATAAACATGTGATTGGTTAGAACAAGGTATGTAAACAACCTGGTTTAGGGTTCTTAAAGGGCACCTGTTGGGTAAAAATGTTATCCTTAACCAAAGGCGCGGGCTAATAGAGCCCACATGCTCGATTTTTTGTGAAAAGGTATGAATTGCTCAATTTTTTAGTAAAAACTTTCTAATTGCTCGATTTTTTTAGTAAAAAAGTTCGAATTTCAAAAAAAAATTTGGAAACTTTCGAAGTTCCTGATTTTTTCGTGAGATTTCTGATTTCCCATTTTTTAGCAAATTTTTAGCTGTTTTGCGAATTTTGCGGAAAATTCGCAAATTTTTCGGTGAAGAGAAACAGGAGAGATTCGCCCATCACTAGTGAAGACAACTCAATTTTGACCTTTGATAAATATATACCTAACTTGTCTAAGTAGACAAAAATGTTTCAGTCATTGCCCTCTATTCTCATGTTCTTGGCGCATTTCACAGTAGGTTTTGGTTAATGATGAACTAATTTTTTCAGCAGACAAGGACAAGGATTTGTTGTAAAATTCTTTGTTTCGCCATAAGCAATTTTTTTTGCAAAAAATTCGGCATGAACATGTTTGCTGAAAAAAATGTTGCAAAAAAACCCCACCCATTCACCTCAATAAAGTCGGAGAGAGAAAAACATCCATGGGTGTTTTTTGTGAAAAAAAACAGACATTTGCTTCAATGCAGCAAGTGAATTAACACAGTGAAAATGCCCACTGATTTCAATTTATTTTGTGAAACCCAAATGGTATATCAATCAGAGATGTTTACACATGGGGAATGGATTTTTGCCATCTGCAAATATTTTCACAAAATTGCATCAAAAATTTGCTGCAGAAAATGTATGTATTTGTATTTGTATAGGTATATGTATTTTGTATAGTTTTTGTATGCTGATATAATTGAATTCAGTATTTTATAGAGATTTTGAGTTGTGATATAGAAAAACTTGTTTGTTCCAAGAGCCTTATCCAACACTCTTTACAAAAGACTTTTTACAAAAGAAAGAGTATCCCCTATGTAGAGTACAGTAATTATTTGCATTCAAGAGACAACTTGCAATATTCACAAATTTCAAAAAAAGAACATTTTTATTTGGTTTTATTCTCACTGTTCAAAATTGTATTTCACCTTTAAAAGTTAGACTAGAAAAATTCTGAGCTCAATAAATACCCCCCTAAGGGGTAGATCACTAACGGGCAAATTTTCGATCGCGCCAGCTTTGCACACCTCGCACCACTTCGCATTTTGAAAGTTTTCACGAAAAAAACTTGAAAATTGGAAATTGACGCCGGCGAATTTTCACAGGCACCGCAAATTCATGCCAGCCGAATTTTGTGCAGAGACAAAATGTCACAAAAACAAATGCTCATTGACTTTAATGCATATGGAGCGACAAAATCTTGAGAAAAAATGCCTAATGCATTTGGATGAAAAGTTGCAGAGACTTTAATGCACTTGGAGTGAGAAAAAAAGTTGCACTCAACTTTGCTCATCACTAACAGTGACCCCTATTTTATAAGTATTTATAAATGTAGCAAAATGTTTCAGAACGCACATATGGGAAGGACTTTGGGGCAGATTTACATAGGGTCGAATATCGAGGGTTAATTAACCCTCGATATTCGAATGCCGAATGTAAATACTTCAACTTCGAATATCGAAGTCGAAGGATTTACCGCAATTAGTTTGATCGAACGATCGAACTATACCTTCCCCATAGGCTAACATTGCACTTCGGTAGGTTTTAGGTGGCGAAGTAGGGGGTCGAAGTTTTTTTTAAAGAGACAATACTTCGATTATCGAATGGTCGAATATTCAAACGATTTTTAGGTCGAATCGTTTTTAGGTCGAAGTAGCTAATTCGATGGTCGAAGTAGCCAAAAAAATCATTCGAAATTTGAAGTTTTTTTTTCTTCTATTCCTTCACTCGAGCTAAGTAAATGAGCCCCTTAGTGTACAAACACTCGAAAATACATTGGTTTCTATTATGTTTACCTGCTATTCCTGGCTGTTCTTATTGCTGTATAGTTTCACCTCTGAAAATTGCTTGTTAACCACTAACGATCAAATTTCGAGGAGTATTAAGACCGTTGCTGTAAAACATTAATTCTGACCAGTGATGGTTCTGAGCTGCGGAAGTTAATAGAAATATGTCACGTTTGAATGAAATTACCATATTGTTTGTAGGGTAGGCACTCAAAGAGTAGTCCTCCAGGCAGTAGAAGTATAAAGGTCTTTATTGAAGTACAAGTATGGATTACAGCCTTTAATCCATACTTCAATAAAGACCTTTTTCCTACTACTGCCTGGAGGACTGCTCTTTGAGTGCCTACCCTACAAACAATATGGAGATGTTTGCTCCCTCATGCTGAAGGCTTGGGGCAGAGCACCTGAGCCTCCTCATTCATATGCATCCCATATATAATTGCAAAGAAGTGCAATGCATAGTTTAGCCCTGCATCTTTAGCTCAAATTCATGGTGTTTGTATAGGTTTTTTTGTATGCTGATATAATTGAATTCAGTATTTTATAGTGCTTTTAAATTGTGATATAGAATAACTTGTTTGTTCCAAGAGCCTTATCCAACACTTTTTACAACAGACTTTTTACAAAGGAAGGAGTATCCCCTTTGTAGAGTACAGTAATTATTTGCATTCAAGAGACAATTTGCAATATTCACAAATTTCAAAAAATGAACATTTTTATTCGGTTTTATTCTCACTGTTCAAGGCACTGTTTTTTTCATCCGAAAAAAAGTTTTTTTCGCCTTTAAAAGTTAGACTAGAAAAATTCTGAGCTTAATAAATACGGGGGTAGATTCACTAAAGGGCAAATTTTCGTCCACACCAGCTTCGCACACCTCGAACCATTTTGCCAGATGCAAATGCGCTATGACTATGTCAATTCACTAATATGCAAAGTTTTGTCATGGGAGCCGAACGATGGCGACTTTTCACTAGTGTTATTTCAGCAGTGCGAGCATTTCATAGTGAAGATGTGCTAGTCTCTGCTTGAGCCTAGTGAAAATTCACTAGTGGTCTTGACCTAAGGTCAATTTGCATATGGTGGGTAATTTAAAGTTGGATGGACGTCTTTATTATAAATGTTGGTGCAAATGCTTGAAGTTACCACTTTTTATTACACATGTCCAGGGAACCTTAATAAAAACAAAAAAATTAATATAATGCCCTACACATGAACCCACAGTTTTATATGTTATGAAATTTATGGAGAAAACCGGTTACCCAAAAATTAGGGGGACTTTTGCAGGCAATTCCACTTGAAAAAAGGAAAAGTCACCAGCGTTTTTTGAACTTTAATTTATTTTCGGTACACAGGATATGATGTAAGTGACAGAAGATTGAGGAAGATATATCTTCTTTTAAGCAGTTTGCCTGGTCTGAGGTGGTGAAGTCAAATCTGGCAAAAGAGGTAACATTCAATACAATCCGCACTTTACAGAATTAGCGGAGAAGCGACCTTTCGCCAGAGTAAAAAGTCGCCTGGTGATAGAGTGCAAACGCTAGCAACGGTCTCTATAGCTAGCGAATTAATGCCTGTGCCTGTTCGTTAATAGCCAATGTCCCTGCGGATGTTAATGCTGGTGAATTGTCGCTAGTGTTAGCCACTTCGTTCTTTAGTGAATCTGCCCCCGAAAAAAATTTGCCCACGTCAATTTTGAACACACATTCGCTTGCGTCAAATTTGACACTGGTGTTAAAGTCAATGGCCGTCCGAATAGTGTTGATGCGCTGCGATTTTTACGCAAGTGACTTGTCCAAAATTTTTTGACACCGGCGAATTTTCGAAGGAGTTTGGAGAATTTATTTGCCGGTGGCAAAACACATAAAATTCACTGCAAATTAATGCCAGGCGAAATTAATTCGTCCATCACTACATTCAAAGACTGGTGTGAAGCTCTTAACCAGTCTGGGATCCAAAAAAATTCTTGGTGGGTAATATTCAACACCAGGGTCTCCAGCTGGACAGCCTTAGTTTATTCCATACACGTACAGTATATGTACATTCACTCTTCAATGAATCCTATTAGCTGTAACTGCAATTTTTCCTGCAAAAGAATAAACATTAAACAATATCTGTCCTAAATGAAGATGTAGTAGATACAGTTTACAAGGCTGGATGATCATGAGTTTATCATCCACGTAGTAGTCTGTATCACATCTCATTGTACTTCTTATGAGCTGTAAATAGTTTAGTGTTCCTAGCTGATGGTACACAGTGAGGAAGCATTTTTGTCTCACTATTCAATAAGCCTCTCAGTGTTACTTTTAATAATGTTATTTAGGTCACTTGAAATCATTGACCTTCCTATTTTATTGAAATTATTCTGCTCAGTGCTGATGAACTCATCATTCCAAATGTTGTTGGTTACTTGGTCACGAATACACTGTGAAATGTTAGGTATTTATTGAGCATACTATATGCAAATTGAATACATTTCATCCTTTATTTTGTTCTAAATGTATTTAGCTACTGGATTCAGAAATATGCTTTTCAGAATGGATAGTGCTAAAATAAAAGTGCATTTATTAAATGGCAAACTGTTTTTTTGGCAAAAATTCACCAAAATTGCAATTTGCAGCAAATTTGTCAATTAACTAAAAGATGATGAAGACTAATTGCGACTATTTTTTTAGCAGACAAGGATTTGTTGCAAAATACTTTTTTTGGCAAAAATTCACCAAAATGGCAATTCGCAGCAAATTTGTCAATTAACTAAAAGGTGAGGAAGACAATTTGATAGCAAAAAAGATCAGCACTAGAGAACTGCCATTTAGGCAGGTGAACAATCGTTAATTCACAAATATATCAAAGTGTAAACTTTTTAATATGTTCCCCTTTCGTCAATGTCTACTTAGCCTAGGATGTACACATATGCAATCCATGTATACCCTTAATGGGACTGCACTAGGAAAAGCCATAATGGAAAAGGACCTTGGAGTCCTTGTAGATAATAAATATGGCTGTAGCAAGCAATGCCAGTCAGCAGCATCAAGGGCAAATATATTATATTAAAAGGGGCATAGATTCAAGGGAGGAGGGGTTATTCTTCCACTTTACAAGGCCCCATCTAGAATCTCTCCAGTGCTCAAACGGGATATTATTGAATTAGAGAGGGTGCAGAGAAGAGCAACTAAGCTTTTAAAAGGTATGGACAATCTCAGCTATGAGGAAAGACTGGCCAAGTTGAGGTTGTTCAAGCTGGAGAAGAGGCGCTTAAGGGGTAATATGATAACTGTGTATAAATACTGTATATAAGGGGATCATATAATAATCTCTCTAATGCTTTATTTACCAGTAAGTCCTTCTGGCTGACACATGGCCACCCATTCTGATTAGAAGAAAGGAAGTTCCGGCTAAATATTTAGAAGGGTTTTTTTACAGTAAGAGCTGTGAAGATGTGGAATTCTCTCCCTGAATCAGTGGTACAGGCTGATACATTTGATAGCTTTAAGAAGGGGTTGGATGGCTATTTAGCAAATGAGGGAATAAAAGGTTATGGATGATAGCTTACGGTACAAGTTGATACAGGGACTTGTCCGTTTGCCATTTTGGAGTCAGGAAGGAATTCCCCTCCCCCCGAGGCAGGTGGAGAGGCTTCAGATGGGGTTTTTGCCATCCACTGGAGTTCAGCAGGTTAAAAGGTTGAAGTTGATGGATGTGTGTCTTTTTTCAACCTAACTTACTATGCTACTATGTAAATTGAAGTAAGCGTAAGTATATTAACAAGATTTCATTAGGAAGTAACACTAGAGAAAATACGTTAAGAAAGTTCTGGGTTGCCGAATTTTCGCTAGCGAATATACGAGACTCATTTTCAGATTTTGATGAATACGCTTAGTCGTAACTATTGTAAGAATGGCAAAGCTTTTCGAAGCAAAAATTCATACCTAAGAACATGTGCACCATAGTATATAATGAATACTTTGAAAAAAAATATTGTGCTATGCTCCCATTTCCATGGTGCTCTCTTTTCCACTTATCAAAAATCCAAATTCTATAAATCTATAAATAATATCTATAAATAAATGTTATAAAAATAGTTGTAAAGGCCCAAAAAGTACAAAAATAAATTCCCCAACTACATTTACTTGATTGAAAATTGAGGGTATTGAAGCAAATGGGCCATGCAAGGCGGCTGGGCAAAGAAGAATGTCTAACCCAAAGAGTAAATATATAAGGACCTATGAAGTTTAGAGAGATAGAGCGATACTGCAATAGGACTGTTATACCTCTAGGTTGATTCAATAAGCTTTAATGGGTAAAGTAATAAAGCCTGTTTAACATAGCTGCTTAGACAACTAATGTTGGGGACTAATTCTCATGGTGATAGAAGGACCCCGGATAAAAGGTTGCAATGTTTTCTCTAGGTAAGATGTACTTTGTTCTATTGTTGATCTCATGTAATAAAGTTGTATTGGATATTTAGTAATCCAGTACTCACTGTTTCACTATTTTGATGAGCAAATCATCTATAACACCCACTGTACAACACAAATCCTTAAACTATAGTAAAATGGTCATAACCTTTGTGTATACGTACAGTAGTAAGGGTACATTCATGCAATTAAGCTACTCACACATCCATATTGTTGAACAAAGCTATTGCATCCAACAGCAGTCAGGGATCTTACGGGTAATTTACAAACATAGGCCTCATTTCCACCAGTGCAGTCACCCAAAGCAACCAATCATAACTTTGCTTTCATTTTATAGTTTGTAGTAACTGTTCAAAGGTAATTGTCATGTTAGTAAGCCTTCTTGTTTGAAAGTCACCATAAACCATTGGGCAAGCAAGACACTGCTCGGCCACATTCTTGTGGTTCCACACCAAAGCAAAAGTTTAACATTTCATTCACATTTGACTGCATCAGAAGTATGGTAGAATGGAAATTTTCAGACCTTTAAATTTAAGTCTTTTGCTTTTTTTTTACAGCCCACATTTATTCACAGCATCCGCTGTTTCTCTATTGTTTACTGCTCCGCTTATCTGTCTAGTGTTTCAGCTCTGAGAACTCAGCAAACTAATCTCCGTATAGTTTCCATTCAGCATTTCTTCCACCATGTAATAAAATGAGTTTAGAAGGCAGAAAAAATTTGGATGAAAGACAAACATTTAATCACAGACAACAAGTATCCCTTGTAACGCTGCACTAAGCCAACCAACTACTAAATGTCAAGAATCATCTTCAGCTTATGCAGTGTTAAAGAATATTAATATATACATAAATACATATAAATACATACATGTTTGTAACACCCTCTTGGTGACCCCCCTGGTGCCAAGGTTGTACATTCTTACCAAATAGGTCAAGGTGAAAGGGTATTGGGAATTACCTCTCATGGCAGTGCCTCCACCTAATGGAATCCGGTAATACACCTGCAGGTGGCTCCATTAGGAAACATTCAAACACACACACACAGTGCTGTATAACAAATACCAACTTTATATACGATTTAAAGGCAAAGTAAAACATTGCAGTTAAATATATGTATTCACATAACAATTAATGACCCACTACCCTGGGGAACTTGTTGCAGTCCCATCCTGGCACCTCCCTGCCAGGCACTCCTCTTTTGGAGGATAAAGAGTCTCAGTCCCTTTTCCCCAAAGAGCATTATTGTCCCCAAGTAGCGTTACCTGCCCAAATACTTCGGCTGGACAGAGGTAATTTGCTCCCACGTGGCAGGCACAGTAACAAAGCCTGTTCAAAAACAGGTGGCACGCTGGATCCTTTCTCTTTCTACCCTCCCTCAGGCAGACTCACATAAAGCTGGAACAGGCATCAATGTGATGCAATCCTCAGAGGTTCCAAGCTCTCCTAGCCAAGCACATAACTTGCTGGAATCTTTAGGACATTGCTCCCCACACTATTCACAGTGTGAGCACAATAAAGCCCATACGACTGACATCCATCTCCAGGAATCTCCCTCTCATCCTGAGCAGCATCTCTCATGAATATCAGGGTCCAGTTATCCTTGAGCCCTCACGGGGCATACCAACTTTGTGGTGTCTCTCCATAGCCTTAGGTCTGCCCTGCAGCACCCCAGACAGGGCTGGAACTAAGGTTAGGAAGAAGAGACACCTGCCTAGGGTGCAAATATGTGGGGGTGCTGGGCAGGTACCTGTCCAAAAGTATTCTGCCTACCCCTAGTCAAGCTCATTCACTCCTCTGCTGCTCAATTCCCTCCTCTTCTCCCCTTCCTCTGTCTGTCACTCCCCTCCCTCTATCCATCACTCCCCTCCCTCCATCACGCCCCTCCCTCTGTCAATACCCTGCCCTTCCCTTTCTTTAATCTCCCCTTATAGTGCATGCGTGCGGTCGCATGCACTCACATGGGGGGCGGGGGTAGCGGACTGGGTGCCTAGGGCCCTGACCCCAGCACACAGTCACTCCATTCTGCATCAAAATGAAATTAGTAATGTCAGCGTGTGCACATAGCTCTGTATATATCCAAAGGTTGTGCAGCAGTGACACCTCCGGTACCTGGCAGACACACTGCATAGGGACAAGGCTCCAGCCCCTCCCAACACTCTAGGTTGAACCTGTAGCTCACAGGCAGGAGATTTCCACCCTGTGGTTTCAGACCATAGGCGAATTAACCGGATGGGTCCCTACAGGTTTGTAAAAAATGTGCTTTTATGCTTTTCCAACTTAAGGAGCAAAGTTATTTTACTTAAATTAAGGCACAGGGGTGATGCAAAGTTTATCCTAGACAGCATTTGGTTGCAGCTGAATATGGGTGTAGTTTTACACGTAGGGCAGAGGTGGGGTTCATGGCTCTCATGAACAGTAATAATTAGGGCAGCCCTGATAAGGATAATGACAGCAGATACTAGAACCTAGTAATTTAATTGGGAGGAACATGGTGCTGTAATGTTAGATCAGGGTTCTACTCCAGCATCCTTCATACACCTGAGTCTAGTAGATGGGGAGCATTATCTATCATAATGCTCAAGCATCAATTCACACATTATTCCCACCCTAATGTTTTTGAACTGTATCATTTAAACTGATCTCAACTGAGCTGTGAAATGAATCTCTGTCAATTCACCTAACTTAAGTTGCCTACTGCTGAATAAACTGTAATCAAGTGGACATCAGCGTGCTGCAGTTCTCCTTTTAGCAAAAACCAGTTTGTTTTTATCTATTACACCTTTATTCTATACAAGAAAATAAAGTCACCAACTTTGTATATATATATATATTTTTTTATTATGTATCTGGCCAATATTGGCTTTAGATTCTAGCATCAGCAGTTTAGTTTAGATAGAACTGATGAGTACATTAGGGTAAACAGCTGTCTCAGGGCTGGGTCATTTCATTTTCTTGTTACTCTAATTATTTCATACAGAATACTCCAGGTGAAGAAAATGCCACGCAACAGAGAATAATAATACTGGGGCAAAGTAACTGACTTATATTAATAAAAAGGATTTTTTCCATCAGTGTGATTCTTTCGAATCTAAAGGCATCAAAAAGGCACAGTGGACTAGTACCTAAAAAATCAGATGCAGACTTTTTAATGATGGTGCAACTCCCAATTTTAAGGGCAATAGTGTCCAACTAGTCAATACACACTAGTGCACTGAAATCAAATAAACATGCAGTTGTAGATACACTAGATTTATGGGGAAAATGCAGTATTAAGTGTAAAAAAATTTGCCTAAATTGCACTTTGCTCACTGCACTTGCATTCATAAATGAGCCCTGCCGTCTACAGTCAAATGTGTGTTTGCAGTTTGTGTAATGTTAAAAAGAATCACGGGTGGTATTCTTGTATTTATCATAGACCAAAACACTGGTTAGCATTACAATTTCACAAACTTGGGATTAATTACAGTCATGGCACTAGTTTGTGGCATTTGTCATTTCTCTTTATGTTTCTTGCAGTTGTTTCAATCCAAAGTCCATAACAGGTTAATTGGCGAGGAAAATGATGAATTAGCATGTAATGAAAATTACCCTTGTGTGTGTCTGTGAGAGGGAAATTTGATTGTAAGCTCCACTAAGACAGGTACTGATGTGTATGATTGAAATACTTCTTTGTAACCCATTTCATAACTTGCCAATGCATTATTATTGTATGATTTGCTGCAGTATAGCTCACGGCCAGATTCTGGCAAGCATCTCTCTGGCTCAAGCACTGTTTAGGGTTTAATGGACAAGAAAACAAACGAATAATACAATTCAGTTGCTGGCGCTAATTCTTCAGATGTATACGCCAATCATGTGATCAAAATTTGCAATCAGACTCAGAGGCTTCAGAAGTGTTTGGCGACAGCCCACAAATGATAATAGCAAAGCAATGGGGCAGATTTACTAAAGGGCGAAGTGGCCGGCGCTAGCAAAAATTTGACAGAAATTCCATCCACAGACACATTGCCAATATACTAACAGGAATAGAGACCGTTGCTAGGGTAGTTTCGCACCCTATGGCCAGGCAAATTTTTGCTCAGGCAAATTCACTAGTGTGTAGTGTGAATTCTACAGAACATTACCGATTTCGCCAGAGTTTCATTTGCCTCCTTAGACCTGGTGAACTGATAAGAGTGCCATTATATTCTGTTTGCTGGAAAGTCATAAAAGTAAAAAAATAAGTTCTAACTATTAAAGATATTTTAACCAATTTAAGTCTCATTAATGCTAGGAAAACTTAACCAGCGTTCGGCTGCTGAGACGCAACTTCACATTTTAGTGAATTAGCGTAGTGGTAATGAATTTGCGCCTGACGAAGTGGCACGAAGTGTGACGGATCTTTCACTGGCAAAAATTTGCCACTGAGTAAATTTGCCCCCTTGTTCTTTAAATAAAGTAAGTGCAAAGTGCTTTATTAACAGAAGTTGCCTTTCTGAAATTCACACACTCATTCACTCCTTCATCTTTTATATATGGTCACCCTATTGCTTAGAAAGAACTACATTGCATACAAATTCAGATTTAGTGAAACAATAAATTAGTCAAGAACTCTTTACTTTGCATTTATTTGAATGCAGCCTTGATATTTAAACTTCTTTGAACATCTTTGAACTATTTTGAACTTCTGCTGGCCTCGCGCTTTAGCTTAGGCTCCAGTTACTTAGGTATTTCTTGCCTACCTATGATAACCACCTATTGTACTTTCTTCTTTACTCCAACTATACTGAAAGTTATGTTTATAAATAATGTTAACAAATATCATAACCAGTATGAACAGCAGGGTGCACCTGAACTTTTTTATCTCACTGTTGACTGTCAGTACCATAATTGAACTCTTATATTATATTAAAATCTTCTAACCCTGTATATTCTAGAGGACATGGCCACCATAATAATATAAAAGGCGATGGAGGTATATTAGGCATGTACTAACATGTAATAGAGACTCAACCACCAACATTGCCCTTCAGTAGACACTAAAAGGGAAGCAGAGTAGAGCACAGCTTACAGTTACATGGTGATGTACAGAACCTGCAACAAGCATGGGGTACAGTCACAAAATTGGGCAGACAGACAGAAGTGAAATCATCCATTACTGCCTTACATACTTGTTTGCTTAATAAGCCATGAGAGATAATATTCAAATGTCTTATATTTGCATTTTCATTATGTATCCTTGTTTACTCATATTTATATTTAGTATTGTATTCAAGATAATATTTGTCCTTCTCCAGATAAGATACCTCACCAACCTTTTGGATTATGATTTCTTAACTGAAATTTGTTTGCTAAGGTTTCTTTATTCATTTTCTAGACCAGTTTATAGTTATTTAGATTTAGATTCTTAAAATGTTTACTGTAAGCAGCTCTAAGTTAATTTCTCACATATCTCTTTAAGTGGATGCATTCATCATATTTATTTCTGCTACTAAACCGCTCTGGCCCATATCCCATTCATAGAACCGTTTTTTACAGTTTACATTTGTATTATATATTTATTTTAAATTATTGGTATTAAGTTTGCCCTCTCTTTACATTAGGAATCAGTGAAGATGTCTACTAAGCTCAGAGAACATTGTCCACCTGTGATGCCCCCTGCTTTTCTTGGTTGTTTTTAACATTTTTGCTGGAAAAAGATATGAAGCCTATACTACCATTTTTCTATAATGTAGGTTTTATTGACCTTTCTTTCAGGTAAGCGCAGTCAGGTCATAGTTTTATAGTTACATAATTAATTTGGGTTGGAAAATTACAAAAGTCCATTAAGTTCAACCCCAGTAAATAAACCCCATGTAATGAATGCTAACCCTGGTGGTCAAGTGGCCAGCGGGGACGCCTGCCACGTGGTTCCTTCTCCTCTGGTTTCCTCTATGGCAACGTGGCACACACTCCCTGTTTTTATATGCTGGTGTGATGATCTCATTGTGTCTCTGTGCCAAATTCAAGGGTATTTAAAGGAGCTTTGAATGAAAACTCTTGGCCCATTGTATTGTCACGTTCGGCTCCCTAAAACCAGAACAGTTTCTAGGCTTCCTGGTCGTAGCTCTGCTTCCGCCTGTAGCAGCCACTTTTGGCCTCAAGAGGAGCCCTCAGCTACTCAGAGGCTGCTAGGTCTAAATAAAAGAAGAGCCAAGCAAGAGTTCTGGATGAGCAAATAGGCACAATTGTTACCTAGGATTTAGGACGGAAGGCAACATCAGAAGGATCAAACATGATAGAGTGGTCAGTCAGGCTGGGGTCGGTACAGGCAGAGTTCAAGGATACTCAGACAGGTATGGATCAGGATTGGGAGAGATAGAATAGGCAAGGGTCAGAGTGGCAGAGTTCAAAGTAGTCATGCAGGCAAGGGTTAATACCAGGATCCAATACACAGACTATAGCACCCAGAAACTGAACAAGTTAGACCTAACAACGGGCAATGAATTTTTATTTAAAGCCCCTTTAAATACCTTTGAATTTTGCGCCGACCACTAGACCACCAGGGTCTAGTTACACCCCAGTGCACATGCATCACATACATAAAACAGACCTACAGTATCTATATACTCACATATATAAACTGTATATACCGATACCTATATTAAACTAACGGTAGAGCTTAAGATCACTATTACCTTTAAAATGATGCTTGTTCAAGAAATCATCCAATTCACTCTTAAAAGCATTAACACATTAACACCAATAAATGAGAGATGATAGTTACCTCAAACCAATGCCAAACAAACTTTCGATCGAAGCCTTGGGGTGCACCTCCGCCGTAAGTGCAACTATATCAATCCACAAAATAAAGTTTTCCAAGGAACGATCCAGACTGCAGGATTAACTGCTCAATTAGGTGTTTATTGTTCAACACAACATGTTTCGAGTCTCCAAGGACTCTTTGTCAAGTGTATACAATGGATGTGAAACAACGTATAATATAGTGTTTAACAGGAAATGACATCAAAGCATTTAGCCCAACCTCCAAGTGGTAATCACGTGAAGAGAAACAATGTCTCAAGGTAAAGATAAACTTCAGTTTGTAACATCGTGTTCAAATAACAATAAGTAAGATAAAGTAAAATTCTTTTTCCAAAGGCTGAGGGCTTTTTTTCATTCAATTTTTATTCGTAGACAACCTTCAACTATCACCAATGTGCTGTGAAGAGAGTTAAATATTGGTACAAAAAAGGAGGATTAAAAATTTAGACCAATGGGCAAAAACTTGTTAGCACTGCCAACTACGGCCTACTAGCCCAATCTGTCTCGAATATAGCAGCAATTGACTCAGAGTCCTCTCGGACTTAAACAAATTCTACATGATAAGTAACTTAATTACTGTACGTTACCATAACTGGATTCTGAAACATTCTGAATGTGTGGCTAAGGGGTCAATATCTGGAAGAGAGGAGGCATAAAAATAGTGTTAGCATCGTTTCACAAGAAGCTTTTTACACTCCAAGATTCATTTAACCCTTTAGGGTTCACAGTGTTAAGCTTTCTAATCCAGTACATCTCTCTTTGAGATAATCGCAATTTTAGATCCCCACCTCTTGGAGTCCTTGGAGACTCGAAACATGTTGTGTTGAACAATAAACACCTAATTGAGCAGTTAATCCTGCAGTCTGGATCGTTCCTTGGAAAACTTTATTTTGTGGATTAACACATTAACACATTGTCATCACAACAACATCACTTTGCATTCCATTCCACAACCTCACTGCCCTCGCTGTGAAGAACCACCAACACTACTTCAAATGCAGTAAGCTGTGATTGTCAACCAAGCAATCAGATGGGAGAGGGGAGCAAAAGTTTGTGCAAATTGTTCATCATGTATGTATGTATGTAGAACAATAAATTAGTATAAGAAAGAGGGGTCATTACAATAATAAATACAAATAAGTGTAGCACTATAGTAAAATGAGTGCACCTTTCTCTGACTATGAGCTCCACTCCCAATATTGTGCTCCGGATGAGACCTTAAAATCTTAGGGAGTAAGCCCTTGCAACCGTGAGGAAGAAGGGTGTAGTGCAACTGTAACTGTATTCAGGGTGCAAATAATAGGGCTCTTGTGGTTCTTATAACTTAACCATTGAACATATTTATTGAACATACAATCGTCAATGGAGTGTACAATAAGCAATACAGGATCAACAGTGGATAGGCAATACTCACAACACCTTTGGTCAATATCGGTCCCCTTGTGAACGAGGACAATGTATGCAGCCTTGAGGAGGTACACCCAGCTTTCAGCCTTTTCCCTAAGTGGAACCTGAGGAGAAACTATCATTCCTAGGTCTGTACACTTAGTCCCTACTTCTGGGCAATTAGTATCCTGGATCTTAATCCCACTCACAATCCTCTGAGGAGCCTCAAGCTGCTCAGCTAAATAGCCTGTCTATCTGTCACTCCTAGAGTGACCTATTAAAGTGAGTAGCCTATCCTTTCTAGACTTGACCTGTCTAGGTTCCATTCGAGCTCTGCCTGCCTGCTCAGGCTAGAGCCAGCACAAAATGGACCCTGAGAGCATGGCTTCAAAGGATTTTATACTTTGCCACAGTGCCATCTACTGTTCACTATGTTTAACACCAAGAGGCATAGCTTAAAGCAGGAATAGGAAACAGTTCCCCCTCTTAACTGTATTTTAGGACCCAGTTAGGTGTCTATAACACTAGGGAACTGCCTGACAATTTTAACTAGGGGGGCTATTTTACACATCCCTACATAAGTATAAAATACAATACACATATTTATAAAGTATAGTTACAATACATATTTAATGCTTATTGTCAAGGAGACAAAAGGAAGGAGGTCACTGCCCATAGAGCTTACAGTCTAAATGGAAGGGTATATTAATTGGAGGGATATTAAGTGCTGATGGTTACAGCAGGTGACACTACCATATAAGTAGCAGTTCTCAGTTAAGGTGTTATGCATGTGCTCCAAGAGGTAGTCTTTGAGTTTAGACATGAAGGCACTGATGGATGTTTCTTTCAGACAAATTCAGGAATGGCATTCCAAATATAAGGTGTAGCAAACCAGAAGGGTTTGATGCAGGAAACAGTAGTAGAAGAGCGGTTGCTCTGAGAGGAGTGGAGGTTTGAAAATATTCGAGCAACTATTGAAGAAGAGAAGCTCCAACAAAAATTACACACCTTTATACCCTGTATTCATAGCCAAAAGGGAGATATTTGAAGGAGTGATATAGAATGTCTTGTGTGAAGCTGTGTCTACATTAAAAATGAAAATAAATGTATCTCTAAAGTAATTTTTTTCTATGTGACATTTTAAATTGAAGATCAGTTCATTCTCTCTTACCCAGTAATAAAAAAAGCCATCCCTTTTTAATATTTGATCTGTCTTTACTTGTAAAGAAAGCTAGCAAACTTTAAGCACAATTATGTATGCTTGTATAGGGCAGGTGGAAAATATAAAACATGAAAAAACAACTTTGTGCTATAATTGGGAATCCAGAAGATCTATAATACAAGACAAAACCTTCACTTCAGGTTCACACCACTTTATGCCAATTAAAACAATGTATTAAGGTTATGTCTCGATGTCTGTAAAAGGTTTCTATGGTTCTTAGTATTAAGTGAAAAATTGATTTACATTCTCTTTGTGTTGTATTGTTGCTGGAACATAATTTGTTGTGGGAGTATGTTGATGCCTGTGTGCATTTTGATACTGGCACTCTCTGAAGTTATGAATGTATGGTATGTGAGATGCTTACAGAGAAAGGGAATAAGCAAACAAAAATTCAAGCAATAACAGACACAAACACGATATGCTCTAATTTCTAAACAGGAGAGGAATTGAAATTTGGAGATATTTCAATAGTTTCATCATGCTGCATTCATCTATTTCTGGCACTGTAGTTTGCTGTTGAAAATATTTCAAATTATTTAGGGCATAGAGAAAGCTTCTGGACAGAGGCAATAATAAGATAATAAGCAGGACTTTTAGGCTGATGTTCAGGGTCACAGAGTTACAGGGTAACAATAAACCAAGCAGAAAAAATGGTGGTCAACAGTGTATTTAAATGTAAACAAATGTCTTTATTTATACTTGTGCCCTGTCATGTGTCTGTCCAGGCACATACCTACAAGTACTGGTGTTAATTATAGTACCTGTAATTTGTAACACAAGACTGTTTGATGTAGCAGTCACATGGAAAAAAATGTCAGTAGAAAAAAATAACATGAGCCTCTCAATAAGTAAATAAGCAATAGTTGTAAAACTTTATTTTATTTAATAAGGACAAAAGGTAGCCGAACATGTCTTGGTTTGGGATTGGGTACTTATTCATAACCAATGAGTAAGTACCCCATCAAACTTGAAACGTGTTAGACTACCTATTAAAAAGATTAAATTTTTTGAAACTACTGGCTATTTACTAATTGAGGGTCATATTATTTTTTTTATATAATAAACATATTTAGCTACATAGGCTGTCCTATACTTCATCGTTTGAGCAGCATATGTCACTATATGTTCCTCATCTGTTTTTGGTCACAAAAATACCAGCACATATTTTATGAATATCTGCAACCAAGGATTGTATGTCACTGAGATTCTCTTTAGGTTCAGTTATTCAGTATTTAATGGAGAACTAGAGTGTAAAAAAGAATTAGGCTACAAATGCTACATGTTATGTTTTGAGGTTCTACTCAGCTAAGGCTACCACAGCCCTTTAGCAGTGAAGCTCGATGCCTCTGAACATGACTCCAATAGTTCCCCCTCTTCATTTATGTTGATTCAAAAGCTCTTGGCTTTTGGCTCTTCCTGAACTTAGGGACTGACTTATAATAAAACATGGGCTTATTGATCAAAAATGGAATTTGTGAGGTCTGTGAGGTTTTTTTTTTTACTTCAAACTCATAATTTAAAAAAACTTGAATGTCTGTTTATTTATGAACAAATCCTAATGTAAAAAACTTGATCAAATACAACCAAACAAGTTTTTTTTTCGAATTTATAGGCTTACAATCTCAAATACCTCAAATGTTTTGCATTTATTGGCTTAGGAAAACTCAAATGTGTGAGTTTAAAAACTTGAAAACTCAAATGAAAACTCAAATTTAGAAAATGGCTTGAATTTTGCCTAGGACAACTACCATTGACCTATATGCTTTTAGATGACACTTTTTCTTAATAAATACCAGACATTCAAGTTTTAAATTTGAATTTGTGAGTCTTTGTGAAAAAAAAAATTAGAATCATGGCAAAAATTAAAATTCAAACCTTGATAAATCACCCCCAAAGTACATATATAGAATGTAAAAGTCAAAATACATGGTTAACCAGTAATTCATTCAGATTCAATATAATGGCAGCTGTTTCAGTGTATAGAAAACGGATCCGCACACACACTGGTTAATGCAGTCGGGGAGTATCCCCTTTTATTCAGCCACCAAACATTCAACATTTCGGGGGGGAACAGGATGAAGGGTGGGTGTTCCCCCCCAAAATGTTGAATGTTTGGTGGCTGAATAAAAGGGGATACTCCCCAACTGCATTAACCAGTGTGTGTGCGGATCCGTTTTCTATACACATTCATTGCTAAGGGACCCGGCCGGGTCAACGGAAGAAACGCACCACCAGTTGCAGGATTGGTGAAATACATATGTGCAGTAGGAGAAATTACATTGTAATCAAGCTGTTTCAGTTTGTCAGGGTCAGATGGCGGTAGAAGATAGCAATTTTGAATCATAGCAAAAATTCAAATTCAAACCTTGATAAATCACCCCCAAAGTACATATATAGAATGTGTGGTGAGGTCACTACTAGGATACCTGGGAAAGTCCAGGACGGAGCTTATTTATGCCCCAGGTTCCTAACAGAGTGGTTCCGGGACTGCTAGTCCAGCCCGGGTGTTTTGAGTTGTCCTGAGGTAACTCAGGTGGTTAATTAAACAGGCAGCTCAAGCCAGAGTGGAGAGTTCCTGGCTGGGGAAAAGACACAGGAAAGCTGCCTGTGTGAGAGGGACTGAAATCACCAAAAAGGTTTGGGATTGTATATCTTCCTGTATGTTCTTTGTTTTGGGGAGACAGGCGGTAGGCCTTCTCCTGGTTAGTTAGGAAAACTGACCTGTATTAGTTAGAAGCCCAGTAAGTGGCAAGGATTTTATTTTGAATTGTTTGTTTTGTTTATTATTTTTCTGCAAGAGACCATAAACTGCCAGCAAGAGACTATACTCTCATGAGTGCTTGTGCCGTGGGCTGTGTTACCCCAGGAAAACTGATCCCAGCTACCCAAACTCTTACATATGGTGGAGGGTGCTCTGGCACAAAATAAAGCAACAAAAGGCAGTATAATATTGCAGAGACTGTGAATTAAAGGGGTAGTTATCCCATAAGAACTGTGCAGCATGGAGGAGATTGTGAAACAGTTAATGCTGTCTAATGCCACCCAGCAACAGGCACAGCAGCAAGCGGAAGCCCGCCATAAGGAGCTGGTCCTACAGTTGCAGCAACAGACAATGGTTCAACAACAGGCACAGCAACAGCAGATGATGGCCATGTTTAAAAAGCTGGCAGAAGATGCAGAGGAAGACCGGCAGGTACTGACAGGATTGGTCCAACAGTTGGCACAGAGACCCCAGGAGCCACCTGCAGTAGTACATAGCAATGTACCCAAAATCAATGTAAGCCGCTTCCTCCAAAAGATGACATCAGAGGATGATCCGGAGGCATATCTCACTACATTTGAGCGGACCGCCGAAAGAGAGGGTTGGTTTAAAGAGCAGTGGGCAGGTCTTTTGGCACCCCTGCTAACCGGTGAATTCCAAAAAGCATATTTTGATCTTGACTCTGTTACTGCCAAGGATTATGAGAAACTGAAAAAAGAGATTCTGGCCCGCCTTGGCGTTACCCTGGCGCTTCGTGCCCAACGTGTATACAGCTGGGCTTATCACCCGGAGAAGCCTCCACGCTCCCAGATGTTTGACCTGATCCACCTGGTGAAAAAATGGTTGCAGCCAGAGTCCTTGACTGGACCTGAGATTATTGAGAGGGTGGTACTGGATCGCTACCTGAGGTCCCTTCCTGTTGCCCTGCGCAAATGGGTGACCCATGGAGACCCTAAAACTGCAGATGACCTTGTGGAGTTAGTGGAAAGGTACTTTGCCGCTGAGAACTTTGGCACCTCTCCCGCATCGTTCCGGGCTCCACACCTGAAAGGGAGGTACACCCTGGCAACGGGTAAGACTGTTCATGGGGACACGGGTGGTGGTAAAAGTAAATCACCCTTAAAGGGAGAGAATTTTGGCAAAAACCCAGGAGGTTGGCAATCTAAAACTGGAAAGTCTGAGACTCTTAGGTTTAATTCCGAGACTGTTAAATGTTTCCGTTGCCATGATTTTGGTCATATTGCAGCAAATTGCCCTTTGCTTGATGATCCCATGCAATGTGATTTTTCTTCCAGGAATAGACGCCAGTCCCTGTTTGCTACGGTTGCCTGCACTGCGGTGCCGGTTCAGGAAAAGCAAATGTGTAAAGTGAGTGTGAATGGGAAACAATTGCTTGCATTGCTAGACTCCGGTAGTCTAGTCACTTTGGTAAAGTTAGACTCCGTAGGCCCTGTTAAGTTCCAGTCAAAAAGGGTTGGTGTGGTTTGTATTCATGGTGACACACGGGAGTATCCTGTGGCAACCCTAAAGTTTAAAACGGGCCTTGGTACAGTGACTTACTCTGCAGGGGTAGTACCACACCTGTTGCATGATGCAATAATTGGGAGGGATTTTCCCCAGTTTTGGGATCTCTGGAATCAATCAGTTTCTCCCTGCTCTGATGCAGTGGTTGAAGGACCTGTGCCCATAGAAAATTCAGAACTAACAGGTTCAGAGGATTCTCCTCAGGAAACCCCAGCTTTCCCTTTCTCTGTATTAGCAGGAGACTTGGAGGACCCTGAAGATGGTCAAAACCCTAGTGGGGAAACCAGTGAGTCGGGTATTATTGACAGTGTTGTGGATTTCTCTGATTTGAATGTACACAAAGAGAATTTCGGTACAGAACAGTTAAAAGACCCTGACCTTATAAAAGCTAGAGAAAATGTGAAAATAATTGACGGGGAACCTATTGAGCCAGGGCTCAGGTTATCCTATCCTCACATCGCTTTAAAAGGGGATCTACTGTACCAAGTATCAAAAAGATCAAATGAGGTGATTGAACAATTAGTGGTACCCAAACCATACAGAAAAATGGTGTTGGATCTTGCCCATGGTCATGTAATGGGGGGACATTTGGGTGTGAAAAAAACTACCGAAAGAGTTTTGCAGAGATTCTTTTGGCCTAGTGTATATCAGCAGGTAAAGGATTACTGTGAGTCCTGTCCTGTTTGCCAAATTTCCACTCCATGGCCACATTTTCGTAGTCCCTTAATCCCATTACCAATTATTGAAATACCCTTTGAGCGAATAGCCATGGATCTGGTGGGCCCTTTGTTAAAATCTGCCCGGGGTCACCAATATATCTTAGTGATCATGGACTATGCCACTCGCTATCCGGAAGCTATTCCTTTGCGCAACACTTCTGCTAAAACCATTTCCAAAGAATTGCTTCATGTGTTCAGTAGGGTTGGGATCCCTAAAGAAATCCTCACCGATCAGGGTACCCCTTTCATGTCCAGAGTAACTAAGGAACTCTGTAAATTGTTTAAAATTTCACAATTGCGAACCTCTGTCTACCACCCTCAGACAGATGGTCTTGTGGAACGTTTTAACAAGACCCTAAAAAGTATGTTGAAAAAGGTAGTGGACAAAGATGGGAAAGATTGGGATTGCCTTTTACCCTATCTTATGTTTGCTATTAGGGAAGTTCCCCAATCCTCTACAGGTTATTCTCCATTTGAGTTACTCTATGGGAGACATCCTAGGGGGCTCTTAGACATAGCTAAGGAAACCTGGGAAGGGGAAGTGACACCCCACAGGAGTGTAATTGAACACATATCACAAATGCAAGACAGAATTGCTTCAATTATGCCCATTGTAAGAGAAAACTTGGCCCAAGCCCAGGCTGCCCAACAAAGGATATACAACCGTAATGCTAAAATACGTGTCTTTTCACCTGGAGACAGAGTACTAGTTTTGGTCCCCACGGTGGAGAGTAAGTTCTTTGCAAAATGGCAGGGACCCTTTGAAATAATTGAGAGAGTTGGGGAGGTAAATTACAAGGTACACCAACCTGGCAAGAGGAAGCCAGAACAAATTTATCATGTTAATTTACTTAAACCCTGGAAAGACAGGGCATCATTAATTGCAGTACCAGCCTATGCTGTTTCTAAGGACACTCACGAGACCCATCTGGTCCCTGAGGTTACCATTGCAGAAACTTTGTCCACCTCCCAAAAACAGGAGGTAAAAGAATTCTTAATGAGGAATAGGGATACTTTCTCTGACCTCCCAGGAAAGACTCCCGTTGTTGAGCATGAGATTGTAACCGAGCCAGGAGTGCGTGTTAAACTCAAACCCTATAGGATTCCCGAAGCTAGACGAAAAGCTGTGGCTGATGAAGTGGCAAAAATGCTTGACTTAGGGGTAATTGAAGAGTCCAATAGTGACTGGTCTAGCCCGATTGTTCTTGTTCCTAAGCCAGATGGTAGCTGGCGGTTCTGTAATGATTTTCGCAAGCTTAATTCAGTATCCAAGTTTGACACTTACCCAATGCCTAGGGTAGACGAGCTCATAGACAGGCTGGGTACTGCTCGTTATCTGACAACGTTAGATTTAACAAAAGGGTATTGGCAGATACCATTATCGGAACAGGCCAAGGAAAAAACTGCTTTTGTCACTCCAGGCGGTTCTTTCCAGTACAGAGTAATGCCCTTTGGCCTACAAAATGCCCCTGCCACGTTTCAAAGAGCCATGGATAGAATATTAAGACCTCACCAACAGTATGCGGCTGCATATTTAGATGATGTGGTGATACATAGTACAGATTGGGAGTCTCACCTGCACAGAGTTCAGGCTGTGTTGGATTCCCTCCGTAAAGCAGGCCTTACTGCCAACCCCAAGAAATGTGCCATTGGTTTGGAGGAGGCCAAGTATTTAGGTTACACCATTGGCAGAGGTGTGGTAAAACCCCAGGTAAATAAAACAGCAGCCATTCAACAGTGGCCACGCCCTCTTAATAAGAAGCAGGTTCGAGCTTTTCTGGGTATCACTGGCTACTACAGGAGGTTTATTCCTCATTTTGCCACATTGGCTGCTCCCTTAACAGACTTAACAAAGGGAAAAAACTCTGTCATGGTCAAGTGGTCCCCTGAGGCAGAAAAATCTTTTCAGGCCCTCAAAGATGCGTTATGTGCACAACCAGTCTTGTATTCCCCAGATTTTTCAAATGACTTTGTGGTCCAGACAGATGCATCAGATGTGGGATTAGGGGCAGTATTATCCCAGCTTTATAACGGGGAAGAGCATCCAGTGGTGTACTTAAGCAGGAAGCTCAATGACTGTGAGAGGAAGTATGCCACAATTGAAAAGGAGTGTTTGGCCATAAAATGGGCCCTAGATGCCTTAAGGTATTACCTCTTAGGCAGAAAATTTGACCTTATTACTGACCATGCACCTCTAAAACGGATGGCCCAAAAGAAGGAGACCAATAGACGAGTGAATCGTTGGTTCCTCACGCTGCAGGACTACTGTTTCACGGTGAATTATAGGCCCGGGTCAGAAATGGGCAATGTTGATGCCCTGTCCCGGGTTCATTCCTGTTGGGCCTCAGTTGTTCCAACCATTGGGTTGAAACAAGGAGGGGGGGTATGTGGTGAGGTCACTACTAGGATACCTGGGAAAGTCCAGGACGGAGCTTATTTATGCCCGAGGTTCCTAACAGAGTGGTTCCGGGACTGCTATTCCAGCCCGGGTGTTTTGAGTTGTCCTGAGGTAACTCAGGTGGTTAATTAAACAGGCAGCTCAAGCCAGAGTGGAGATTTCCTGGCTGGGGAAAAGACACAGGAAAGCTGCCTGTGTGAGAGGGACTGAAATCACCAAAAAGGTTTGGGATTGTATATCTTCCTGTATGTTCTTTGTTTTGGGGAGACAGGCGGTAGGCCTTCTCCTGGTTAGTTAGGAAAACTGACCTGTATTAGTTAGAAGCCCATTAAGTGGCAAGGATTTCATTTTGAATTGTTTGTTTTGTTTATTATTTTTCTGCAAGAGACAATAAACTGCCAGCAAGAGACTATACTCTCATGAGTTGTGCTTGTGCCGTGGGCTGTGTTACCCCAGGAAAACTGATCCCAGCTACCCAAACTCTTACAAATGTATAAGTCAAAATACATGGTTAACCAGTAATACATTCAGATTCAATACAATGGCAGCTGTGTCAGGGTCAGACGGCTGTAGAAGATAGGAATCAGGACCAAGGAGGAAGCTGTATGCAGAAAGGCCAGTTTGTGGTATCAAAGGGATTTAAGAAAGTTTGTAGTCTTATCCAGGCAAAAAGGTCAGGGCAGGCAGCAAGAATTGTAGTCTGGAAGAAATACCTATTTTCGGGCATTGAACCTGGGTCTCCTGTGTCCTTTTATTTAAAATTTTGTGCCAAAATGTGTCACAATGATGTCACACATTGCTGTTTCACAGGGCATTGTGATGTTGTTAGTGCACAACTATGGGGACCACTATCTTGGACATGAAGTGGAGTGCCCGAGAAAGGAGCACTCCTGACAGTACCCCCTCCCTTAGGGGGCCACTGGACCATTATGTCCAGGCTTTTGAGGATATTGTTTGTAAAATTCTCAAATGAATCATGGATCATGGACATCAGAGTGCTTCACCCAGGAACTTTCATCAGGCCCAAAGTTATCTCATGTATCAGCCAGTACAACTGATTCAGGGAGAGAATTCCACATCTTCACAGCTCTCACTGTAAAAAACCCCTTCCGAAAATTTAGGCGGAACCTCTTTTCTTCTAATCGGAATGGGTGACCTTGTGTCAGCTGGAAAGACCTACTGGTAAATAAAGCATTAGAGAGATTATTATATGATCCCCTTATATATTGGGGACGATGTGCCAGTAACATCTGCAGAAGACATCGGAAAAAATCTTTCTTTGAGCAGGGACTGTAGCTCAAGAAAAGTCAAATTAATGACATTACAGGGAAGGGACTCCGCAGAGAGATGTGATGTGTGGACCAGTCAATGGAGGGGTTATGTGAGCATGCCCAAGACCACAGGAGCAGAGGGACAGTTGATAATGAGGAATGATAATTTCTCACTATTTCTTACTATGCAAGGATCCTGCAGTCAAAGTCAATTTCCCCCATTGACTTTGAGATGCTTTCAGAGGTGAGGGGTCTGTCATCCATCTATTACCAATACCAGCAAGGGTGTTGACAAAGAGAAAAAAGAAATTCCCAGACGCTTGGCAAAGGCCATAAAGTTCCCCGCAGCTCCAGAATTAAGGAAAGCATGTTAACTGACAGTTTTAGAGACCAGCTGAATCTGTAATGGGAACAAGAAACAATGACAATTCTTTAGGGGAGAAGGTTCAATGCCACCCAGATAAGGCTCCCCAATCTGACACTGGGGTTTCCCTGCTTCAAGGCAAAATGGACCTTGCCTCCACAGTACAAGCACAGACCGGCAGAGTGTCTCCGGAATTTCTGAATGAATTAACCATAACAGTTACAGCTACAGTATTTTATTAAAGCAAACCCCCAAACAATGTAGGTGTCTATAAAAAACATATTGAATAAAACAGCTCATATGTAAAACCCTGCTTCACGTAAATAAATAATTTTCACAATTATATACTTTTTTAGTGGTGTGTGCTATTGGGGAATTCTATATAGAAAAGTGCCTTTTTAAGAACTAAGAGCCGCCCCCTGGGATCCTATGATCCTCATTGCACACAAACAAAACATACATGTTAGGTCACATGAGCCAATTAACGGACACATTTCTGTCTTTTGCTTCCACACTTCTTCTTGTTACAGTTAGAGCTGAAGTATTTCTGGTCAGGTGATCTATGATACATCACAGATAATAGAAAAGATGTAAAAGGGCAATATGTACTTAAATGCATAATCCAATTTGGTAAAATTATTTAATAAGCCATTAATACGATATAAACTATCTGTTGCTTAAGTATTCATTTGGGGGGAATAGTTTTACTTCAAGGGGTGCTGACTTGTTTGAAGCTGTCAAAATTAATGTTTTAACAAACCTTAATTAAAAGATAGTGTATAATGGAGATTTGAATGCTTATGGGTAACATGGGAGTAGTAACAAGGTAACATAGTAACAATGGAAGGTTAAATTGTTTTAGTTATCCAAAACTAGAATCTAAGAATGGACTAGCATCCTGTCTATTTTTTTCATTTATGGGGTAACTAGACAACCTATTTAAAGCATTTAAATATAAGCATTTAAAGCATTTAAAGCTATATACATGTATTCCTACAAGTAATTTTTCCACATAAAGAGAATAAAAAAGGTTCCTTCCCTTTGATGTTTTGGTTGTGCATTGAAAGCTCAGGTTTTCATCTTTATGGATTATTAGCTAACATGGAAAAGCTTTGCAGCCACATTTCAATATGCCTGTTAGGAAACAAAATTAAAAACTGTTATCATAAAAAGACTTATTTGCAGCTTCTTTTACAGCAGAGAAGAACAATCATAATTAAAGCAGCATCCCAAACTAGTCATTTTCACAATTTTAATATGTTAGAATAAACATTACAATATTAATAAAATTATTAGTTACTGTAAGTTTTTGTCTTAAATGAATGAAAATTTCATTTTTATTTGACTTGCTATAAACATTGATTTTTCTCCAGTAACATGGACTCATAAAGAGTTTGCCTTGTAGGGAGTGCTTGGCGTCCATACTTTGCAAACAGTTAATATAGATTTTAATAAGAGCAACATTTTGACTTTTTGGATTTCCATTCTCTCTTATGTATAAATGATGTTAGTCCAACTACAGGGCTAGAACTGTCCACCAGCTCCAGGGGCACAATCCCAGAAAATCCCCGATGATATTTATTGAAGCTTTTGTTATTTTATTGTCCAAATGTAATTAAATAATAAAAGCAGGTCCACACAACTTCATAAAACTTGTACAATAGCATCTAGTACTCTAGTCTTGCCCACAACCATGATTCTCATCAACAGATCTATGTTGGTGGTGCCTATGTTGATGTCACAGTTTGATGTGACTGGGATAAGCATTAAGCAATGAGAAAGCAGTTATGCTTTGAGATGGTGCCCGTTTAATGGACTTGTTGCTCAACACAAGATCATGTTAGCAACTAATGGTTAGAGCAACTATGTGTTTCATTCCATGCATCTTAGTGGAACTGGACAGTGGTACCTGTTATAGTCGACTCATTATTTGTTACTTGTTGATGGAGCAGACAGGCTAATTTAAAATTACATTACATGACTTGCAAAAATAAAAATAGAAAGTGCATCACATCATAGATATCAGCTTCCTTAAGCCATATGTCAAAAACTGACTTTATTTTACTAAGCTCAGATGAAGGCTGAAAAGGATGATTGGTTCACATAGTCCCCAATGGCCTCCAGTACTACTAGGATTAATATCACAAGACCCTTCTGCTTCTGACCTTATCTCCATTCCTCTAGACAACAACATTGTGCAGAGACTTGAATCTGAGTAACAACCTCAAGGTCTGTTTCTGCCCTACAACACTTTTATATTCTCTTGTGCTTCTCTTCTTTCCTTTTTTATTTATAAACTCATGTTCTTTTTTACCTCTTTTACCACCTTTTTCTCTTCTGGTCCCTTCTTGTTATCTTTGTCTTCTACCCTTTTCTGCTTTTTCCCTCCTTTTCACTTTTAGCCCCTTCATATTACCCCTTTGTATTAATAATCATAATATTAATGTATTTCAAACTGTGTTCTGGAGGAGTAGAACAAAATAATCTTTCATAGGGAACAGGCAGCAAATTAGCTATATTTTCCCTTACATACTGCATCATGGAACATGGAACATGTGTAATATAATAAAGTATAAAGAAATTAGAAGGTACCTTGGATTTTCATGACTTGTATAAAAGCACTCTGTGGTCTTTTACTTTAATATGGTCACATAACTTCTTGGGGACTTTAGATATAAGGAATTAAGTACCCTATATTATTATAATCATCTTGCATCATTTAAACATAATGTGCATGTAAAAACAAACAGTAGAAATAAACTAAAGGTCTACTAAAAGTTACAAAACACACTGAGGTTCATTTATAAACACTGGGCAAATTTGCACCTGGGCAGTTTCCCACAGCAACCAATCAGATGTTTGCTTTCATTGTTCTCCTTGTAGCTGGCTGGAAAAATCTAATCACTGATTGGTTGCTATGGGTTACTGCCCAGGTGCAAATTTGCCCAGTGTTTATAAATGAGCCCCACTATCTTAAACCAAGGCACTATCCTAAACAAAAAATAATAATAATAATTATCATTTTCACAAAAGCATTAAAATCTAAAGCAGGAGTTTGGGGTGGATGAATTCAAATAGTTCTAAGGCTCCTCCTGAGATACAGGTTTGTATTTTCTGCCAGACAAAGAGTGGGTTGCAGTATACTGAAGACTTCTATAGTTAGTTTATCTCTGCAGTATGTAAGGATTCAGTGCAAGTAACCCATTGTAACTACATATTAATGCTTTAATAACTCATGTGCTACACTTTGAGAGACATCTTTTTATGCTATCAGAAAACTACTGACCAATACAAAGATCATTGCACCGTGGACCTTTCCCACCATGCCTAGTTCTACCTCCAACAATTAGAAGGTGAGCCAGACCTGCTATTTACTTCTTCCGAGTGATGAGCAAACTTTTTGCCAAGTTTTGCAGCTACAAAAAGACACCCATACACTCCACACATTTGTGCTTAAAATTTTTTGCCCCTAGACAATACATCTGGCAAATTTTTCTCTGTTTTCGCAAGTTTTCGGAGAAGCGAAACAGGTCATCACTACTTCCTTAATTTTCATAGGTGCAAATACTTTGATCTGTGGATTCCATAGAGCTGTTTTACAGTTCCTGATAGCATTGTGACAATTCAGGTATAGAATTTATTATCAGGAATACTTGGTAACTGGTATTTTATGGAAATGGGATGTTTAAGTAATTTGGATCACCATGCCATAAGGCTTGTAAAATGCAAGCATTACATAAACCCATAGATTGCTTTACCACTAATATGGAAGCTTAGTTACCATCAAATGCAAGCTACTGTTTTATTTTTACAATGAAAAGGATATCTTATTTAAAAAATAGAATTATTTGTGGACTCTATGGAAAATGGCTTTCCGGTCAGATTTTAATGAATAGTCATTTTCCAGATAAGTGATTCCATACTTGTATTAATAATATCTTTCAGTCTTTGGTTTAGAGAATAAACTAAATCACATCCCAAATGCATCAAGGTATCTTTTCTAAAAAAAACAGAATTGATTTCAACTATGGTCAGATGATACCCTTTTATTATAAAAAGAAATGTACTTAAATAAAATGTACAGTAAGTAAAGAATAAAATATTGTCCCAAATCCAATTTCATGGATTGTGATTTTCTTCACTTTCTTCTTTACTTTCTTTCTAGGGTAATGTAAATGTAATGATTCATTACTCTGCAGGTGACTAGACATTTTGATAAAACGTGGTATGACAGCATATCAGGTTCCCTACAGCATCCAGCAATAATGTTCTATAATGTGTGGGCACCATCTTTTCACCATAACATATGTAACAATGTGATGCCTTAAAACCTAGTGTCAGCTCAAACAACACCCCGTGCTTAAAAGCTGTTGCGTTAGTAATCTTATGGGGATTTGTAAAAAATGTTGTCAAACACATGACAGTTTATGTTTTTATTGTATTTATATAAAGCATAAGCTCCGACAGCACATAAAGAGGGTGTGTTTGCACTTATATGTTGGTTTGAGAAAGAGGAATAGAGCAGTTTGAGTTTCTCATTAGCAAGATTGTTACCAAATGATTTTTGTTGCTGGTTAAAAAAACTGTGGAAAATTCAAAAATAGATTTCAAATAATCATGCTACCAACTCACTAGGAAAATGAGCTTACACATATAGGGGTAGATTAACTAACAGGCAAATTTTCACCAGCGTCAGCTTCGCTCAGCTTGAACCACTTTGCCAGGCGCAAATGCGCTACGACTATGCCAATTCATTAATATGCAAAGTTTCATCCTGGGTGCCGAAACACTGGTGACTTTTCGCTAGCATTACTTTGTCAGTGTGAGCATTTTATAGCAAAGATGCGCTAGCATTCGTTTGTGCCTAGCGAAAATTTGCTGGTGATCTTGCGCTTAGGTCAATTTGCATTGGGTGGGTAATTCCAAATTGTATGGACGTCTTTATTATAAATGTTGGTGCAAATGCTTGAAGGTATCACTTTTTGTTAAAAATGTCCAGGGAACCTTTACTTAAAGGGGACCCGTCACCCAAAAAAATTATTCAAAATCCTATTTTATCACATTAGTCAAGCAAAATGAACTTTAATTACACTGTCTAAATGATTTGAATCTTGTTTCCTTCAGTCTGGGAATTTAAAATGATAGCAAGTAGGCAGCAGCCATTTTGTGGACACTGTTTTTAAGGAAAGCCTTGCATCATCTCAGAATCTTGTTTGTGCACCAGAATGGGGTTCCCGATGTCCATCCCCATGCCCTGGCTACACAATTAAATGTAAAACAAGAGAACGGGGGAATGTGTGGAGAGCAGTGACATCTAGGAAGTGCTGAATGGAAAGTGAAAGTAATTGTCTGTCCCGCCTCTATGCCTAAGGCATAGAGGAGGGGCAGACAATATTTGATTGACATCTGAGATTTTTAAATGAGCTTACAGCAGCTATGAATGCTTTAATAAAAAATAGAAATTGGATTTCATGTTTAATTCGAAAAGGACTTTTATCATACAGATTTTTGTGTCTGGGTGACAGGTCCCCTTTAAAGACAAGAGAGGTAATATAATGCCCTACACATGAGCCCACTGTAAAATGAATGTGCCATGTGTTATGAAATGTCTGTAGAAAACCGGTTACCCAAAAAATGTTTGCAGACAATCTAGAAGTCGCCAGCGTTTTTTGAACTTTAATGCATTTTCGGCACACAGGATATGATGTAGGCCCTTCCCTGGTCTGAGGTGGTCAAAGTCAAATCTGGCGAAAGAGGTAAGGTTCAGTAAAATCAGCACTTTTACTATGGAGTAGCGACCTTTCACCAGAGCAAAAAGTTGCCTGGCGACAGAGTTCGATTTTTGGTATGGAACGTGATATTGTGCTCAGCACAATCACTTGTGTTCTGTCTAGACATTGAGGGTCAGCATATATTTCACAGTGTTTATTTTTATACAAACAGAAGGAACATTTAACTGACAACTCCATACAGGAATTTAACTGACAACTCCATACAGGTTGAAAATGTTAACTCTTACAGGTTGTGTGGAGTAGGTGTTTAAATAGATGTGTGAGGGAATAAATTGGAAGGAAATAGGGATGGGCATATTTTGTTGCTCGGTTTTGCTGAGAAAAAATTCCCACAGACTCCTATATATTGAAAAAAAAAAAAAATATGTGTGCAACTTGAAAAGAGTCCCTGCAAAAAAACACCCATTGATTTTGACCCTTGAAATTTTTGACCATTGACTTTGACCCTTGAAATTTTTGACTACTAATTATTGAATACTGGAATTTTTGTAGCATCAATGTAAGCTTAAAGAAGAAATAATGGTAAATTTACTATGGGGTGCAAAGGTTTTAGGTAACCAGGGCCAGAAGTATGAATAGGGGTACAATGGATTGGGACACAGTCTAGAACAGAAGCTAGCTAGTGTCCAGAAGGGGTGTGCAAATGAATGACTGCAAGGGAGGGTAACATAGTAACATAGTAACATAGTAAGTAAGGTTGAAAAAAGACACATGTCCATCGAATTCAACTTTTTTTTTTTTTTTTTATTAACTACCTATCTGCCAGTTGATCCAGAGGAAGGCAAAAAAACCCATCTGAAGCCTCTCCAATTTGCCTTAGAGGGGGAAAAATTCCTTCCTGACTCCAAAATGTCAATCGGATTAGTCCCTGGATCAACTTGTACTATGAGCTATTTCCCATAACCCTGTATTCCCTTACTTGCTAAAAAGCCATCCAACCCCTTCTTAAAGCTATCTAATGTATCAGCCTGTACCACTGATTCAGGGAGAGAATTCCACATCTTCACAGCTCTCACTGTAAAAAACCCCTTCCCAATATTTAGGAAGAACCTCTTTTCTTCTAATCGGAATGGGTGACCTCGTGTCAGCTGGAAAGACCTACTGGTAAATAAAGCATTAGAGAGATTATTATATTATTATATAAGCTCATACTGAACTTGGGTGAGCACTATAGGCACCCACCCAGTGGTACTAGTCATTCAAAACACACTGGCCCAGGGGCTGCGCCGACATATTCTTTCACTTTCCTAGATATTCCCTGCCCAGACCTGGGTAAGCGAATAAACAGTATGGAATGCCTGGTTCTACACTATGCAGCTTTACAAGGGTGATTAGAAACAATCACCTAACAAATTTTCAGCTACCAGCTCTTGTATAATTCCTTGTTAAGGTTTATAGCTCATGTCCACTGAGACAGACCCAAGCCACCTATTGGTGAAAATCATGCTGAGTTATCGAAATTCATTTTAAACTAAACCATAAAAACCCAAACGTTTTGCACTTCATACATCCCAAATAGATTGTAGTAAATGAGTCCTAACATAACATCAATCCAACAATATTCCTTTCTTACTGTTTCCTTGTCTATTAAATATTTAAAACAGCTTCTTCTCAGTAATGTTGACTTCGTATGTTGCAAGGTTAGATATCCGTAGAACAATGCCATGTATCTGAAAGTGAACAGTTTTCTACTTGTCTGATATATCAATATTTGATGTACTTGTCTCTCTTATTTTCTGTCAGAAAAAAATTGAATCATTAGGTCTTTGTTAGCTTCTGCTCCTCCGAGATCTGTATCAAGTGTAAAAAAAATAGGTTAACAAGTTCTACGGGTGCAAACGGATACAAATGAAACTGTTTTCTCTGTATTACAGGGCAAATCAGGACAAGGTAATATGTTTAAGCATTTGGTGTCACATTTTGATCTGGAAGCTAAAATAGCTCTCTTACTTTCGAAGGCTTTTTTTCCACCAGGAAAGAAAGTCAGAGATTTGATATTGTTAAAGGGATAATGGAAACCTAAAAATAAAAACAGGACCGTATCCTATTAAATATTGAGCAATCCCAGGTTAAACAAACTATGGAAATTTTTTTAAATAATCTTGCTACCAACTCACTATGAAAATGAGCTTACACATATAGGGGTGTATTCATTATCGGGGACGTATTTTTGCCAGCGTCAGCTTCCCAAACTTCACACCAATTCGCCAGGCGCAAATGCGCTACAATTATGCCAATTCACTAATATACAAAGTTTCATCTTGGGCGCCGAACATTGGCGACTTTTCGCTAGCGTTAATTCGGCAGTGCGAGCATTTCATATCGAAGATGTGCTAGCGTTCATTTGTGCCTAGGTCGATTTGCATAGGGCGGGTAATTCATTTCATTATAAATGTTGGTGCAAATGCTTAAAGTTATGCCTTTTTATTCAAAAATGTCCAGCGAACCTTAATAAAGACAAGAGAATTAATATAATGCCCTACACATGAGCCCACTGTAAAATGAATGTTCCATGTGTAAAATGTCTGGAGAAAACCGGTTACCCAAAAAAATGTCAAGTTAGAACTTTTGGAGACAATCCGCAAGTCACCAGTGTTTTTTTGAACTTTTTGAACTTATTAAGCATTGACCAATTCCAGGCAGCATGCTTATCGCTTGGAAGGGACAAGAAAATATCATGACGAAAATAAAGCAGCTTCGGTTAAACAAGGGATATTATAATTATTATGGTGTGGGTCAGTTCTGGGACACATTTAAAGGGGCAGATTTACTAAGGGTCGAAGTGAATTAGAGGGAATTTTCGAAGTAAAAAAATTCAAAATTCAGAGTAATTTTTTGGATACTTTGACCATCGCATAGGATACTATGACTTTGAATTTACTTCGATTCAAAGTAAAAATTGTTCGACCATTCGATAATCGAAGTACTGTCTTATTAAAAAACTTTAACTTCAATATTTCCCCAACTTACACCTGCCGAAGTGCTATGTTAGCCTATGGGGACCTTCCAGAGCAATTTTCTAAGTTTTTTATATTTGAAGGAAAATCGTACTAATCATACGATTCCAAGTACGATCGGAATACGATTGTATGATGGATAAAATCCACCGACTTCGAATTCGAATGTCGGAGGATTCTATTCGATGTTCGAATTTCAAAGTATTTTCCACTTCGAAATTCGACCCTTGATAAATCTGCCCCTTAGAAACATATTTATGATATGGTGTAAAAAATGGTGGGATTATATACCAGTCTTTGCTGTGTAAAACAAAGCATACAATTGTGCATGTTTTGCTTGGAGTGACTTCTGCCAAAATAACAGTGTCAAATGTAGCTTTCACATGGCATAAATTTACACACACTTTGATAAACTCGCCATTTATTTTACACAGCTTTTTGCACCATTTTTTCAGCAAATTGTTGTTTTACACAGCAAAATAAATAATAACTAAAGTATAATTTCCTCACATACAAACATATCATCCCTATTATTAGTTTTACTTTTTTTATAGTTTTACTATTTTAACATTATACTGGGTGCCAAGGATTTTGATGAGAATTACAACACAATTAACCCCTATTTATTTCCTATGGCATATGTAATAAAACGGCACTAAGTTCAGCAGGTATAATTTACTGGTAACCTGCAAGCAAACTTCTCATTGGTTGCTACAGGTTACTGCTATAGGGCAAACTAAGGAGCAGATTTATTATGTGGTGTAAAAAATTACAGAATAATTCTCCATACATCACCAGGCATTGGTGTATAAAAAAATGGTGTAACAATTGTATAATTTTTCTATGGGGCAGATTTACTAAGGTTCGAGTGAATTTTCGAAGTTAAAAAAGTTTGAATCTTTTGGGTAGAATAGGCCATATCCGACTATTTGACCATTCAATAATCGAAGTAGTCTCTTTAAAAAAAACTTTGACTTCAATACTTTGACAAATTAAACATGCCAAAGTGCTATGTTAGCTTATTAGGAACTTCTAGAGCATTTTTCTAAGTTTTTGGCATTCGAAGGAAAATCATACGATCATACGATAAAATAGTTCGAATTGTACGATTCGAAAAACGATCGTACGATGCTAAAAATTCTACGAATTCGAATTTCGTAGGATTCAATTTGATGGTCGAATTTCGAAGTATTTTACCCTTTGAAATTAGACCCTTGATAAATCTGCCCCTATGTGTTTTTTTTTTCTTTGAGCATCTTCTGCCAGAACTTACTTACAAAGGTCTGAGCAATGTAAAATAATGATGTTCACATGTCATAAAAATGAAACAAACCTTTTTTTTTTTACACAGTTTTATTGGCGAATTTCATTTTACACAGCATAATAACTAGACTCCTTAGTATTATTTTTACATATGGGGGACAGTGTGCAACTGCTCAAAATAGTCAAATACATGTGTTGACAGATGTCCACTAGTGATGGGCGAATTGGAGTTGTTTGTCCGAAAATTCACGAAACGGCAAAAATGTTTCCAAATGCTTTGGTCTAGGGGCAACTTTTTTTATGCAAAAAATTTTTTTTTCATCTATTGGAGTCTATGGACATATTTTTTGTGGTGAAACCTGGCGAAAAATTTCACTCATCACTAATGTACACCTTTATCAACTTTGATAAAACATTTTGATAAATACATTGAGATACAAACATTGTGCATTTGTGTTTTAATAAATTGTGCGAAATCCAAATTTGTGTCATTCCTGGAGCTCTGAAATTATATGGTTAGCATATAACCCTTGCTGTAGAATGCAGTGGAAACCTTAGTCTTATCACCATATTCATTTAGAGATAGCTCCAGGATTCCTCTGGGTCAATAGATGGACTTAGACAGAGTGGATGGCACAGTGGTGCAAATACGCAAATGTAAGAGGAGTGTGTTTTAATGTATGATCATAGATTAGACCTTTTGCTGCTAAGCTGCACCTAAGCTTTCTAATGTCTTTCATTGGGAGGCCTATTTTACAAATTAACATTTTCATCATATGAAATTATTGATTTATGAAAAAAAAATCAAATACAAAAAACTTGATTGAAAAATTCATATTCATATTCTACTCATCAATTTCAAAAGGTCTAGCAGCTCTGAAAAAATATTTTTTAAATTAATTTTTTTCTGCTTAATACAGTTGTAACTCTAATTCGAATTTGTTAGTTTTAGCTCAAAAATGCTCAAACCCTGCCACATACTTGAGGGGGTTATTTACTAAAACTTTATTAAAAAAAATCTGACCAAACTCCCAAACATAAATCCCCTTAATTTACCAATAATTATTCTTGAAAAAAATCAGTGCAACAAAAACTCACAACAAAATTGTACGACAATTTGATTTGTGCAATTTTTCCAATTTGACACTGAAATCGTGTGACTCTTTTAATAGTTGTTTTAATAGTTTTCGAACAAAAAAAAGCCCCAAAACACCTGAAAATCGTGAAGGCAAAAAACATCTTTAAATGGTTAAAGGGACTTCTGCCATTGACTTTTACATGAATTTGGTTTTAGCTGGAGTATTTTCTGATTTGGATTTTTGCTGCTTTGGGGCATAATAACTCCCTAAAGATTTGAGGTTTTTTTACTAAAAATACTCGACCATAGAAACTCAACCTTTAATAAATAGACCTTTTGGACAAACTTACCAAGCTCAAAACCATTACAATAAAACAAAAACAAATAAAAAACACAGCAGCACACCATCACAGAATCACAGGAAGTAAAAAATACAGCCCACATTATAAAGCACATGCGTAATATTAAATTGCACTTTGCTCATCAATAATTGCACCAGATTTTTCTTGCCTATATTAATAATCCTGTTTTTACTTAATTTCTTTTACAGCACAGTGCAGTGCCCAGTATGATAAATAGTATGGACTTTACTTTGCCATGGTGTTTAGTGGCATACTATTGTGTATTTATACAATATTTTTTAATGCATCATAATAAATAGTCTTCTTCTTGTACTCTATCAACCCCATCAACTATATGTTGTTTGAAATAGATCACTCAGCCCCATTAGACAAATGTGAATAGTAATTGGTGCTGGAATATTTGTATTTAATTGCAGATAAATCAAGGGACACATTTGTCATTATTTAAATCAGTCCTCGATAAGCAACAATATCTGTCAAATTACAATTAATTGCAAGAAAATTGCTCTATTGAAATTCTTTCCTTTCTGTTTTCATCTTTATTCCCCCACTGATCAGATCAGAAGCATTCTAGTTTAGTGCAGAATGACAATGTGATAGAAGAATGATAGGCATAATGCAATAAAACCCTTTGTTTTACAATGCTTTTAGAGGCTTCAAATGAAAGTCTAAATATACAAAAAACAACATTTTGAATTGTTACATCTGGTAATTAAGAAATACTCAGAGCAAAGTTCAGTCCAAATTGAATAAGAGAAGTGTTAGGCATTATGGTGCAAACCTTTTTTTTTTTTTTTACAGTGAATCATTGTAAGAAAGGAATTGACGATAGTCTAGAACACTCTTTATATTATCTACAATACATTGCTATTGCTATGAATGTCATTTCAAAACTTTTAAAACTTGCAGGAAACACAAGTTCCTGTTTAGGTGTATTGAAAACGATAGTGAAAAAGGATGGGCAAATGTTTTGGCCTTGATTCGCCGCGGAAATGATGCCCATAGACTTGTATGCTGTCGTGCGTCAAAAAAAAAGTGACACACACCCAAAAAAATTTTTGATTTGATTCTGATTCACCGGTGGCGAATTTTTGGAGAAACAAGCCTAATGGTGAATAGAAAACACATTCAAAAAGATGTACATAGAGTGACACTTAGGGGCAGATGTAAGAAGGGTCGAATATCGAGGGTTAATTAACCCTCGATATTCGACCAGGAACTAAAATCGTTCGACTTCGAATATCGAAGTCGAACGATTTAGCGCAAATCCTGCGATCGAAGGATTATTCGTTCGATCAAAAAATCACAGGCAAGCCTATGGGGACCTTCCCCATAGGCTAACATTGACTTCGGTAGCTTTTAGCTGCCGAAGTAGGGGGTCGAAGTTTTTCTTAAAGAGACAGTACTTCGACTATCGAATGGTCGAATAGTCGAACGATTTTTAGTTCGAATCGTTCGATTCGAAGTCGAAGTAGTGGTCGAAGTAGCCCATTCGATGGTCGAAGTAGCCCAAAAAACACTTCGAAATTCGAAGTTTTTTTAATTCGAATCCTTCACTCGAGCTTTGTAAATCTGCCCCTTAATCAGTGATTGCGAACTGTGACACCTGATAGGTTCAAGGGTTCAATGCACAGTTGCATTGAGGTACCTTCCCTTTCAAATGAAAGTTCTTTTTCTATAATGTCCTCTAATGTACTTGTAAAGAGTAATCGTGTCCCCTCACAGTCATCTTTTTTCCAGAGAAAACAACCCCAACCTTGACAGTCTACCCTCATAATTTGTCTTCCGTCCCTCTAACCAGTTTAATTGTGCTTAGTCTCTGCACTCTCTCCAGCAGTCAGGAACATTGCAGAGCACGTCCGCTCCCGGTGACAGCGATCCCAAGAAGGCAGTGCCCATTGTAGGCATGTGGGTTCAGCCACTGGCACGTTGACATCAGCGTGCAAATGTGTGACATCACGACGCCGCGTTTTGTCGCCAAATCCAAAATAAAAGGACACTTAAGACGCCGGTTCAATGCTCGAGTATAGGAATTCCTATATTATGTTCCTGAGTTCTTAAATTCTTGAATTCCTGTTTCCTGGCTTCCTGACCCTTGGCTTGACCCTGATTCTGATTTCTGCTGTCTGCCTTACTGAATATTTGCCTGAACTTTACTATGCTTACGCCTGACCCCTTACTGGTTACCACAAACTTGGACTTTTACCCTAAGCTTTCTCCTTGGTCCGGACTGCTCATTTATATCTCTCTTAAATCCAAATCTGCACCGTATACTCCAGGTGAGGCTTTACCAGACATCTATAAAGAGGCAAAATTATGTTTTCGTCTCTTGACTTAAAGGAACAGTAACAGCAAAAAGTGATGACACTATAACATATTGTTGTTCTTTACTGGTAATATGGTTGTGTTTATTAAGGAAGTGCAGTGACACGAAACACGTCAGACCTCAGGCTCTTTTATACCAGTGTATCATGATATGTTAATAAAATACGTTTTTTTACCTACATTTCAAGAATAAGCAAATATTCTTAAAAGACCACGGAGTGTGCCGCCACAATGACTGGTGCGAGTGGTGGATACGTTCTTCTTAGTGATGTACTCAGGGCGGCTTTACCTGGGTCACAACGCTGACTGGGTAAGAACTCTAAGTAAATGATGTGCAGACTTCGCATATGTGGGGAGATTTAACCTTTTCCAAAACAGAAGCTTTAGATCTGGGGCTGGGTGCACCCAGGCCACGATATACCAATGGTGAGAGGGGTAATAAGTTGATAATTAATGATTTACAGAGAGTTGGCCTAACGGATGTAATATTAACTTGGGAACCCCAGTATAGCGCTGGATATATTTGTATGTTTATTAAGAAACACAACTATTATTTATATATATATATATATATATATAAACAAGCTGCTATGGGGCAGCCATTCAAATACAGAATACACGGTAGATAACAGATTCATTCTGAAGAATCCCATTGTATACTACAGATCTTATCTGCTAGCAGCTGTTTATTTTTTGCATTTTTTGCTGCCTCCATAGTTACACTGTAGCTTGTTTATGTAAACTTGTAGAGTTGTACCAGTGCAAAGCAATAGAACATTATATTTTCATTATTGTAAAATACTTCTTTGCTGGTGTCTGTTCCTTTAATGCCCTTTATTTGCTTTATCAGCCACAGAATAACACTGTCTAGAATTAGACAACTTGTTATCTACAACAATTCCAAGATCCTTCTCAGGTAAATAAACTCCCAACACACTGCAATTTAGTGTATAACTTGCATTTATATTATTTTTGCCAAAGTGCATAACCTGCATTTATCAACATTGAACCTCATTTTCCAGTTTGCTGCCCAATTTTCCAGTTTAGACAAATCACTCTGCAAAGTGGCAGCATCCTGCATGGAACCTATAGTTCTGCACAATTTAGTATCATCTGCAAAAATAGAAACAGTACTTTCAATTCCCTAACTAACAAAACTAGTCCAATTAGAAAATGTTCCATTTACCACCACTCTTTGTAATCTATATTTTAGCCAGTTCTATATCCAAGTACAAATATTATGTTCCAGTTTAAACAGTAACCTTCTGTGGGGTAGTGTCAATGTTTAAGCAAAGTCTAAGTAGATCACATCCACTGCCATCCCATCACCTTCTCATATAAATAAATTGAATTAGTCTGGCAAGATCTATTATGCATAAAACCATGCTGGCACAAACTCATACTCTATTATTTGCAGTGAAGTCAAGTATCTTATAACTTATAACCCCTTTGAAAGGCTTTTTCTACCACTGACATTAGACTTGTGGCCTATTGTTTTGAGGCTGAGAACGGGATCCTTTTTGAATAGTGCTAGATCTCAATGAATCCTGAAAAATTAAGTAAAGAGGTCTGGCGATCACAGACCTAAGCTTGTTTAATACCCTGGGATGAATATCATCTGGTTCTGGACCTTTATTTATCTTTACATGTTCTAGTCTCTTTTGAATCTGCTCTTGCGTGAGCCATGCATTATTTATTGCATTACTAGAAGTGGGACTAATAACAAAGAAAACGTCATTAGCTGGTTCCTCATCATTTGTGTAGACAGATGAAAAATACCAGTTCAGAAACTTTGCTTTTTCTTTGTTCTCCTCTAGTGATAAATTCACCAGACATGAATTTGCGGTGAATTGCCACATTTCGCATAGAAGTGTCTCTGCAACATAATCTCAAAGAAGACCATGTTATGATCACTATTCCCTAAATGCTCACCCGCAAAAATGCTAGAGGTGAGTTTGGTATTATTAGTTATAAGGTCCATGAAAGAGCTATTCCTAGTAAATTCTTGAATGAGCTGAAATAAATAGTGATGGGCTAATTTATTCGCCAGGCGCGAATTCGCGGCGAATTTGCGTGTTTCGCCACCAGCGAATAAATTCGCGGAACGCCCGTGAAAATTCGCTGCAAGAAACGGGCGCCGGCGTCAAAAACGGGCGCCGGCGTCGAAAAAACGGACGCCGGCGTCAAAAACGAGACGCCGATCACTAGAAATAAAAAGTCGTCATTCAGCATATTTACAAACCTACTAGCTTTTTCTGATTTGACAACGCCATTATCCTAGTCAATGTCTGGATAATTGAAGCCACCCATAATAATAACTTGATCTAGTTGTGAAGCTGCTTCTATTTGTAAAAGTAACTGGGCTTCATTCTCGTCACTTTTGCGAGGTGGTTTGTAGCATGGACCAATAATAATTTTCTTTGTAACATTTTAACAAGTCGAAATCTCTACCCAGAGGGATTCCACTCCCTCACCAGTGCCTGCAATGGTTATTTCTTTAGTGCATGGCTTTAATTCAGGCTTTACATACAAACACACTTCTCTGCCCTTTTTAATCCCTCTATCCCTCCTAAAAAGGGTGTTTAAATTCACAGACCAGTCACATGTGTCATCCCACCAGGTCTCAGTGATACCAATTATAACATAATTTTTAGAGCATGCAATTAACACTAGCTCTACCATTTTACCTGACAATGGTATTTGCCAGCATACATCTGAAGTTAATACTTTTCCCTTTGAAATTTACATTACTTATTGGAGAATCAGATCTGAAGTTAGAATTGGCCTATCAGGCACGTCAGGCATATTTCCTACAGCTCAAAAACTATGGTAGAGAATATGGCTCATGTGCCTTAGCCCTTGAGCTTATATTTTATCCTATTGTAAATAACACATTATTAAATGTTTAGTTTTCAACTAACACATTCCCTGCTGACATTAAACTATCTAACTATTTTAATAGTCTGTTTGTTTTAATTGTTTTACTTCCAATTAGACAATCAGATTACTCAGTTGCATTAAGAGCCACTTCAGTGAGTAGATGAGAGAATCAAGAATGCCTTTCTTTTCATAAATCTCTGTAAACGTGGAGCGCTCACCTTGTTGTTTCACACTTCTTGTAGTGTCAGGTGCTGTAACTGGAGGACCCACTCCTGTCACTGGGTCATAATAACATGTAGAAAGGAACCAGCAGCACACTGTATTCAAGTTGCAAAAAGTGTACCAAAATTTATTAAGCCCACATCATACAATTTAGGCAACGTTTCGGGCCTACCAGGCCCTTTATCAAGCCATGTGTTACATGATGACCATTCCTTTTAAAGTGAGAGCAAGGGGTGTGTGAGTCCATGCCCCACCCTCTCCTCGTGACATCACAGGGATGTTATATACAATCAGTGACAATTTCTAACAGTCCAGTGACAAAAAGAGAAGTACTGGATACAAGTCAGAGAAAAATACTAGATAAAAGTAGAGAGGAGCTATTAGCCCCCACTAAAAGAGACGCCCGGAAGGGAGACAGGCTGATTTTTGTGAGTAAGTACACTACTGCTAGCCGGCATGTAGGCAATGTTATCCGCCGACATTGGCATATTTTGCAATCATGCCACGAAAATATACCGGCCTTCCAACAGGTACCGATGCTAGCGTACAAACGGGGAAGGAACCTAAAGGACCAATTGGTGAAAGCAGATATTGGTGGAAAAACCCCCTGTAAACAGTTGTTTCTGCAAAACCCAAAATTTGGTACCTTTCCCTGTTTGCACTGTACTCAGTGTAATTCGGTTACAAAGGGCAATGTCTTCTATCATCCACATAGAGGGAACAAATATGAGATAAAGAAATACTTTACCTGTGAATCTTCATCTGTAATTTATCTGTTGAAATGCCCTTGTGGCTTAGTATATGTGGGCGAAACTACACAAAAGATACGGGATCGTATCTCTAAACATAAGTCAACTATTCGCAGAGCCTTAACCGCATTGCCAGTCCCCGCACACTTTCAAACAGCCAGACATTCTGTGAGTCAACTTAAATTTCAGGTTATTGACTCTGTGGAAATACCAAGGAGAGGAGGGGATAGACTCCTAATGCTTAAGAAACTTGAAATGAAATGGATACATAAATTGGACACAATCTGGCCCCGAGGTCTGAACAGGGAATACACCCCTGCAAGCTTTATTTTTTAGGTAATTACGGTGATCCTGTATAGACATACAATGATGTTACATATTGCATATTATAAATTTGTCTAATCAAATGTTTTTAACTATATATTCTATGTTTTATCTAAGGTTATTAAAGATCGGCATAGAACACCCTGAGTGCTGACAATGCATCTGACATATCACTAAGTGTCTCAGAAAAGTGCTGAGTACTGTATGCAGAGTGAGTCTTAATGGCGCCTCAGGTATGCTTGATCAGTTAACTATGCATTTTTGTTCACATTAATAATTATAAAAAAATTTTTTTGAATGTCTTGAGACAATTGGACATTGGACATTTAGTTGGACATTTGTATGGATCTTTTTCTTTTTTTCCTTTTTTCCCTTTTTTTCTACTTTTTTGTCACTGGACTGTTAGAAATTGTCACTGATTGTATATAACATCCCTGTGATGTCACGAGGAGAGGGTGGGGCATGGACTCACACACCCCTTGCTCTCACTTTAAAAGGAATGGTCATCATGTAACACATGGCTTGATAAAGGGCCTGGTAGGCCCGAAACGTTGCCTAAATTGTATGATGTGGGCTTAATAAATTTTGGTACACTTTTTGCAACTTGAATACAGTGTGCTGCTGGTTCCTTTCTACATGTTATTATGACCCAGTGACAGGAGTGGGTCCTCCAGTTACAGCACCTGACACTACAAGAAGTGTGAAACAACAAGGTGAGCGCTCCACGTTTACAGAGATATACATGTTTCCTGCCAGGAGTTGATTTTGCTCCCTTGTAAGTGAATTATTTTCAAATGGTTTCAATGTCGCAACCCAGCCCTATACTACAGGACATCTCTACCTTTGCCTATTCAGAGGCGGATGCAATCCGAATTATCGACGGAGAACATGGCAGCAGTGCCTTTCTAACATTACCAACAGGAGAAAATCTAACACGTGAATTAGAGAGAGAAAAGAAAAGACTTGTGGGCCTAGAATTACACTCAGTGACACTTGCAGAATATTATCGGCATAAGAGGATTCCCCGTGGGCTACGTGTGAACCTGAAACCCACCATTTTCTCAGATGATATTGAATTCACGAAACGCCACGAACAGATCATAAATAAATGTTCCTTTGACATTGTCTTATTGAACATTGAATTTCTTCAAACTAAAATACCGGAAGTACAATCCCAGATCAAGGATATTGAACAAAAACTAAAGGACTCAACCGATGCAGAGAATTTGAGAAATCTACATACCCGGGTTGATGAGGTGATTAGCAGGCACCGGAAAGTGATTGAGGACAGGAAACGCATCAAGTTCCAGCGCGACGCAGAGGACTATCGTACAGGACAGATTTATCGGTGGAGGAACACGGAGAGAGGATCCCCTACTCAAGCACCGCGAGGATACATCAGGGACTACAGACGGGAGAGAACAGGAGGTTCACGCCAAATCCCGCGAGAGTACGAAACAGAACTGGAGAGACGGGGGCAGCGCCCAGAATACCAGCGGAGACAAGGTGTAAGATTCGTAGAGGAGAGTACATCAGATAACACGGCCTCCACGTCCTCCTCATCCTCTTTTTTAGATTCACGGACTCCGGAACCCGCAAGGGCAGACGGAGGTGCAGGAGAGGCAACAGAAAAAAGCCACCGTACCAAGGGCTCCCAACACGGCCTGAGTTCCCAGGAACGGAAACAGCTTCCGCCGAGGTTTGCGAAGAAGGACAAACGCAAACAACGTTAGTATATAACATTTCTAACTATATACTTACCCAGCAGCAGTTAATGATTTTACAAAGAGGTCTTTCCTTCTGTCCCACTTATTGTTGTGATACATTTAACCTAGACATTGAATTACAAAGGTTTTTTCGTAGCCTAAGGTTAAAAAGCTTTTTTGCCAAAATGCCTGATACAATGTTGCCAATTTGTAATGATGTTACGCCTGATCCTGCATGTATCACTCTTAATGCTACAGGGTTACGTAATAAGAGTATTTTCACACCATCATCACCTGATAATGTAGTAGAAGCTTATGTGAAAATGGTTACAAATGATGTTAACAAACTTAAGCAGAAGGCTATCCGTAATCCCTGGTTTGGGCATGAATCAAATTTAAATTATCGAGAAAGGTCATGTCTAGCAGAATTGTTACACAATGACAATATTATAATCAAACCAGCGGATAAGGGAGGTGCATTGGTGGTCATGAACAAGGATTTTTATATTGAGGAGATTCACTCACAGTTGGCACATACTGAGATCTATAAGAAAGTAAATACCAATCCACTTACCTCAATTCAACAGTGTATATTGGATAAGGTATACAATGCCCTTGAGGATAACGTAATTGACGAGGACCTCAAGGAATTTTTGATTAAGAAACACCCTATCACACCAGTGCTATATACACTGCCAAAGGTACATAAAAACCTTGAGAAACCCCCTGGCAGGCCAATAGTAGCAGGGACAGATTCGGTGTTGAGTCCTTTGGCAATATTTTTGGATAAGTTACTACAACCACTGGCACAAAGCACTAAATCCTTTGTAAAAGACACCACACACCTACTTAATATTCTGAATACACTGCACCTCCCAGATCATGACATTTTATTGGCAAGTTTTGATGTAACCAGTCTGTATACGTCCATTTCACATGAGTCTGGACTCCTTGCCACACGTTATCATTTAGACAAGACTGAGTATACAACAACACAGAAACAATTCTTGTTAGATCTACTTGAGATCGTATTACATCAAAACTATTTCTTGTTTGGTGATTCTTATTACATTCAACAGAGGGGCACTGCCATGGGCAGTAATGTTGCCCCTACCTATGCCAATCTCTTTATGGCTTTTCTTGAAGAAACTATTGTATATGAGAATTCACTCTTTCAAGAACATTGTCTTCTATATATACGCTATATAGACGACCTGCTGGTCATCTGGGATGGTCCATTGGATAATCTCACTACTTTCCACACTTTCCTCAATAATATGGAGGATACCATCAAATTTACCAGTGTATATGATAACACCACCATAAATTTCCTTGATGTACAACTAACAAGAGTGGGTACACAACTCAACACAAGTCTGTTTAGGAAAACAACTGACAAAAACAGTTTGCTGCACTATACCAGTTTTCATCCTAAACCCCTAAGGGATTCATTACCATTGACCCAATTTACAAGGTTGAAACGTATAGTTAATGATGACACTGATTTAAAGAAGGAAACGGTGGAAATGACGTTGCGTTTTAGTGAGAGAGGTTATCCACGAGAAGTACTGGATACAAGTCAGAGAAAAATACTAGATAAAAGTAGAGAGGAGCTATTAGCCCCACTAAAAGAGACGCCCGGAAGGGAGACAGGCTGATTTTTGTGAGTAAGTACACTACTGCTAGCCGGCATGTAGGCAATGTTATCCGCCGACATTGGCATATTTTGCAATCATGCCACGAAAATATACCGGCCTTCCAACAGGTACCGATGCTAGCGTACAAACGGGGAAGGAACCTAAAGGACCAATTGGTGAAAGCAGATATTGGTGGAAAAACCCCCTGTAAACAGTTGTTTCTGCAAAACCCAAAATTTGGTACCTTTCCCTGTTTGCACTGTACTCAGTGTAATTCGGTTACAAAGGGCAATGTCTTCTATCATCCACATAGAGGGAACAAATATGAGATAAAGAAATACTTTACCTGTGAATCTTCATTTGTAATTTATCTGTTGAAATGCCCTTGTGGCTTAGTATATGTGGGCGAAACTACACAAAAGATACGGGATCGTATCTCTAAACATAAGTCAACTATTCGCAGAGCCTTAACCGCATTGCCAGTCCCCGCACACTTTCAAACAGCCAGACATTCTGTGAGTCAACTTAAATTTCAGGTTATTGACTCTGTGGAAATACCAAGGAGAGGAGGGGATAGACTCCTAATGCTTAAGAAACTTGAAATGAAATGGATACATAAATTGGACACAATCTGGCCCCGAGGTCTGAACAGGGAATACACCCCTGCAAGCTTTATTTTTTAGGTAATTACGGTGATCCTGTATAGACATACAATGATGTTACATATTGCATATTATAAATTTGTCTAATCAAATGTTTTTAACTATATATTCTCTGTTTTATCTAAGGTTATTAAAGATCGGCATAGAACACCCTGAGTGCTGACAATGCATCTGACATATCACTAAGTGTCTCAGAAAAGTGCTGAGTACTGTATGCAGAGTGAGTCTTAATGGCGCCTCAGGTATGCTTGATCAGTTAACTATGCATTTTTGTTCACATTAATAATTATAAAAAAATTTTTTTGAATGTCTTGAGACAATTGGACATTGGACATTTAGTTGGACATTTGTATGGATCTTTTTCTTTTTTTCCTTTTTTCCCTTTTTTTCTACTTTTTTGTCACTGGACTGTTAGAAATTGTCACTGATTGTATATAACATCCCTGTGATGTCACGAGGAGAGGGTGGGGCATGGACTCACACACCCCTTGCTCTCACTTTAAAAGGAATGGTCATCATGTAACACATGGCTTGATAAAGGGCCTGGTAGGCCCGAAACGTTGCCTAAATTGTATGATGTGGGCTTAATAAATTTTGGTACACTTTTTGCAACTTGAATACAGTGTGCTGCTGGTTCCTTTCTACTTTCTTTTCATAAATATCTTGAGTGTTTACATAGTGATTGACTTTTTCATTTGTTTTCTAAAGATTTGTTTTTAAAAACAATCCTTTTCTTTCTCTTCTCCATGAACAACAAGAATAACAATGAAAAGAAGTCTCTGACACATGCAACGGGCACTTAATCTCAATTAAAGATAGGAGACTTTCTTCATACATGGTTTGGAACTACTGAAATAAAAGCAAATATTGGCATGAAATTGTCACATATCTTAAAAGACTACTTATTTAATTTCTTTATTTTATGGCAAAATATTAAAAGTAATATGCTGGATGAGACAAACAGTACCATCTACTGGACTGAGTATCTCTGGTAAAGAAAACCTTTCCACTAGTTAATTTGACATGTATTATACCCTGAGGCTGCAAAACGTCAGAATCCAAAAAGCCACCACCTCAGACCCACAGAGGTTGTATATAAGTCAGTGGGAGAGGTCCCTAACCTATTTGGACGTTTCTGTGGTCTGTGCTGGAATTAGTTGAAAATCTGACTATATCTGGCTTTTCTGGCAAAAATCCAAAAAAATTTGGGCTTATCAGGGAAAAGCCTGAAAAAATGGAGCAATATGGGAAAGTCCCGGTGGGCCCCGGGCCCCCCAGTCCGACCCTAAAAACAGAACTAGCTATACAGTTACGTTTATAAACTGTGTATACTGACACATACTGTATACTAAACTAACTGTACATTATAGGAACACTATAGCCTTGCATATTATGCTTGTTCAAAAGTCAACCACGTCATTAATAGAATCTGCCTTTTCTATGGGATTAAAGATCCATTGCTACCCGTCTTTAATGGTGTCTAACATACATGTAAAGAACAATCATGTCCCCTTGAAAGTGCCTTTTCTCTAGAGAGACAACCCCAGTTTTGACAATCTTTCTTCAGATATGTATTCTTCCATTTCTTTCACCAGTTTAGTTGCACATCTTTGCACTCTCTCTATATTCATAATATCCTCTACCCTACATAGACCCCCTCCCTCCCCCCCCTCAGCCTAGCTGCTACCCCGGGCAAATTCCCCTAAGTCTTTACTTAACCCTCCGTGCTGTAAGGGGCCCGAAGGCTCAGACAGGAGTAGTGGACCTAGGAGGAAGCACCAGTCCAATAATTTGAGGTACAAATAAGGATTTAGAAGAAGAGTAGTCGAGTTCAGGAAATATGGTCGGTTCAGGCAGAAAAGGTTCAGTACACTGAAACAGGCAAGGGTCAATACACAGAATCATGAATTAGAATTACTGGAAGCACAACCAGGAACTCACAAGGAAGAATATATTGTAGGGCAAAGTCAGCAGTGCTCCAGCATCTTTTATAGGCCTCCTTTGGTTCCAAAAACGGACGCAGTGACGTCATGACGCTGGCATTCACTCTGACGCGGACATTTCGGCACTGACGTCCAAGCAGGCGTGATGTCACAGAACTGCGCCCAGGAGGAACCTCATGGGAGACGCCGCCATCTGGGGACACGCCACCGCTATCTTGGGACGCCAGGTAAGTCTTCCTTACACATGCAGATTATGTCCAGCAGAGTTCACGGGTGCCATCTTCAGCCACTAATCTTCAGAATGAGACCGCCACTTCGTCAATTTTCATGAGTTTCGGCGCATGCTCAGTTGTCACGAAACAGCAAAATTGCTCTAACTGAACATGCGCTGGTACGCCGGTCTCATTCTCATTCCTATCTGCATTCTGCTTTCTCTGGTAATCGTTGAGTTTTGTGCTCTTAAGACAATATGCCTTGTCAGGACCTGTTCTCAAGCCCTGGTCTGCTTGAACTATATCTGCATTAACCTACTCAGCCACTGAGAGTTTTCAGTATGGATGCGGGTCAACAATCCTGATGGTCATGGGTTGCTCTCTGCCTGATGGTCTCTCCCTCCGCCCAACTCATTTGCATCATGTGTTACTAATTATTAAATAAAGGGGCTTTATAAGCCCATTGGAAGCAACCCCTGGTTGCTTGGTTATTTAAGCCCTTACGCCTGATCTAGCAGTATTCTTTTGCTGTGTTCGTTTGTTCCTGATTCCTGTTGAAGTTTTCTGATTCCTGCCATAGTTCCTGAGTCCCACCTGGTTCCCTGTTCCTGCTCTGTGTTTGCCTTTGACCTTTGGCCTGGTAAAGGACTTGTTTATTCCTTGAGCCTGCATTCCTTGCTGCTGTACTCTTTCTTTAATAAACCTTCATTCTTAAAACATATCAGCTGCCTTTCAAGTTTCAAGTTATATTACCCACATTATACAGCACATAGGCTCCAACCTGCCAGCCACTCACCTGTGGCACAACCTGACAATTCTCCTCTGTAAACAGTAATGAGCATATCTGCAATATTCCTGTCCTTTTTAATACAGCAAGGTCAACAAACAACTTACTAGTAGAGAAGAAGGGTGGATAACAGAGCAATCACCATCATGAAGCTCAAAGGGTACTCTAGGAAAGACCCAATTTATTTTATTTTCCCTCAAACATAACCTCAACCACACTCAAAGACACACTGTTCTAATATATTATTTTCTTTTCAGACCTAGAACAATGTAATAGTGTTGAATCTTATGGGTTAAAAACAAGCACAAATTGGTATGCTCCTCTGTGTTTCATACTTTTTAAGAAGCAATGTCAACAAAGGACTTTGTAATAGGATATGAAGAAAACACTTCTGATGAGCAATGAGGGCAAACAGCAGACAAAGTTGATGTACGGACTAGCGAGAGAACTCTCCAAAACCCTTCATTTTTTTCCATCTTCATTTTCAGTTTTATGTTTGCTGATGGTAGGTGCATATATTAACCCTTTACTGAGGAAAAGGTTGATGAAGATTCCTGCTTTTATTTGTAATTTTTAGCTATGAAGATTTTAGCTGCTTCTTTCTATACGTGGGAGGAAAATAACAATACAACACAGATGTTCTTTTCTGATTATTAAGGAAGTCGGAGGAGTTGGTGAGCTCAGTGTATTATCATGGCCTTAGAGAAGAGGTCAAACACACCTGCACTAGCTACTGATTATGTAAAAAACAGGAATATATTCATTATATTTTGCTTACTATGGAAACCTGTATAATAATGGAAAGATTCCAAGTTCCAACTGTCAAACTCTGGGTTATGCATGTTCCTCAAAGAAGCTGTGTAATCAGATGCCATATATTTGAGATGAAAATGTCCTACTTTTCAGCTTAAAGAAATGCTTGTTCTCAAACTTTAACTCTATTTCACACGAAAGGGCCAATGGTGATATTCAAAAACCCATTTTTTAGAAGATAGTTCAGTCCAAGGAAAGAACTTTAAATTGCCTACAAGGCTGGCAGTGTCAATAACCTACTTACAAAACAAAGTAGGAAGAAATGAGGGCAGAAAAAAACTGTACAGACACAACTTGTTAATGAAATGGCACATTGTTAAATAGTTCCTTAACATTCAAGATACATATCAATTAATACAATGCAGTCTGCTTATAAGAGGTTTTGATTTTTTTTGTCACACAGATCATTATGGAAGCAGAGTTGTGTAAATATGAACCACCAAGACCAATGACATTGCAGCCCCATCACTCTGGACCAGACTAAGCAATTGAGACTGGGAACAATATTGTAGTGGGGTATCTTAGCTTTGAATTACATGCTACATTAAGTTATACAATATACATGGAGAATACAGGAGATCACTGTATAGTTCATTTACAAATGCAAGCAACGTGCACAAAGTGCAATTATAGATGCAGTCAGCCATGTTTTTACCAGCAATGCAACATTGTTTCCCTTGGATCAATGTAAATGATTTGGAACATGAGGCATGTAAAGAGGTAAAATTTTATTTACTTAAGATCTCTGAATTACTTAAGATCTTGCTTAAGAATTTACATACAGTGGACCTTCATTCTGGTCAGTGGGTGACAGTGTATAATGAGGGTGTTCATACAGTGGACCTTCATTCTGGCCAGTGGGTGACAGTGTATAATGAGGGTGTACATACAGTGGACATTCATTCTGGCCAGTGGGTGGCAGTGTATAATGAGGGTGTAAATACAGTGGACCTTCATTCTGACCTCTGGGTGGCAGTGTATAATGAGGGTGTACATACAGTAGACCTTCATTCTGGCCAGTGGGTGACAGTGTATAATGAGGGTGTTCATACAGTGGACCTTCATTCTGGCCAGTGGGTGACAGTGTATAATGAGGGTGTACATACAGTGGGCCTTCATTCTGGCCAGTGGGTGGCAGTGTATAATGAGGGTGTACATACAGTGGACCTTCATTCTGACCTCTGGGTGGCAGTGTATAATGAGGGTGTACATACAGTGGACCTTCATTCTGACCTCTGGGTGGCAGTGTATGATGAGGGTGTACATACAGTGGACCTTCATTCTGATCACCACTGGGTTGCAGTGTATAATGAGGGTGTACATACAGTGGACCTTCATTCTGATCACCACTGGGTTGCAGTGTATAATGAGGGTGTACATACAGTGGACCTTCATTCTGACCTCTGGGTGGCAGTGTATGATGAGGGTGTAAATATAGTGGACCTTCATTCTGATCACCACTGGGTTGCAGTGTATAATGAGGGTGTACATACAGTGGACCTTCATTCTGATCACCACTGGGTTGCAGTGCATAATGAGGGTGTACATACAGTGGACCTTCATTCTGCCCAGTGGGTGGCAGTGTATAATGAGGGTGTACATACAGTGGACCTTCATTCTGACCACCACTGGGTGACAGTGTATAATGAGGGTGTACATACAGTGGACCTTCATTCTGACCACCACTGGGTGGCAGTGTATAATGAGGGTGTACATTCATTGGACCTTCATTCTGATCACCACTGGGTGGCAGTGTATAATGAGGGTGTACATACAGTGAAACTTTATTCTTACCAATGGGTGGCAGCAGGGCTGGATTCACATAGCAGGCGCCCCAGGGCCCACTGCCGTTCATTGCCCCTGTCCCCTCTCCTTTATTCATGCAAATTTTCTTTATCGGGACTGGAGCAATAGTGATTGGTGCATGAGAAACTGAAAAAACAGTTGTATCTGCTGCGCATCCCCAGTGTTTTTGAACCAATGTGGGTGTAGTTGGGCAAATCCTGCCACCCTAGTCCCGGGCCTTGGTGGCCTCGACACAAATCCAGGCCTGGGTGGCAGTGTATAATGAGGGTGTACATACAGGGGCCCTTCATTCTGGACTTTTTGTCTGGGTTAAGTGGCCTATGTGTGCTAAAAAGTCACAAGCAATAAAACCTTCTGAAATTTAAGACAGGTGTAAAAAAAATGTATGAGATTAAAGTAGCAACATAACCCAGCAAATTATCACCCACATATTAGGAAAGGAAACAAATTAGTTCATTTTGGTACTAGATAATAAAATGTTGCTGCTTTGTCTTCTGAATCATTTGCATGTGTTAAAATCCCAGCTATGAGTGCACTCATTTCAATTTGGCATCGGCTGTAATTTATAATGTAGCTCTGACAAATATTTCAATTAAGAAGAAAAGTCAATCTCTGAAATACTGATGGTTATTTTTTTACATCAGGTTTTCTGCTACGTTTAGATTTGTTCTTATTCTCTGTGGCTTATAAATATATGGATATTTTTAAACCAAAAGTGTGAAGCACCTAATTAATGAATCTTTCTTTGAACAGATGGTATGTTTTATTCATTGTGTACTTATTTCAAAAAAAAGAAAAAAAAATCTACCCCTGTTCACTGTAACTACCAGTTAAAATCTTTGTAATTCAACTTTTTTTCTGAGCTCAGTCGACAAGGTTTGCTCTTTAATGAGATGGGAAAGGGGGTCACTGTGTATTCACCACCTATGTTGGCTGATTTTGGTAATCTTATAAGTGAGAATGATGAAAGACTATGGAAAGGGAAACATGAAAGAGAGAGAAATGCTGTAAGATGAGAACAGATGGAAAACATTCAAAGTTTCTCAAAGAATTCATTTAAATGATTTTCAGAATAAGTTAAATATCATACTATGGAGAGCAGACAAGGGATTGAAAGATTTGCATTTTTCCCAGACAAAGCCGTTAAAGAGGTACTCAAGTAATAGCATATTGAAAATGTCATTCCAAACAACTTTACACTGTACAGGTATGGGATCCATTATCTGGAAACCCATTATCCAGAAAGCTCTGAAATAAAGAAAGGCCATCTCCCGTAGACTCCATTGTATCCAAATAATCCACATTTTTAAAAATGATTTCCTTTTTCTCTGTAATAATAAAACAGTAGCTTGTACTTGATCCCAACTAAGGTGTAATTAATCCTTATTGGAAGCAAAATCAGCCTGTTGGGTTTATTTAATGTTTAGATGACTTTCTAGCATGAAGATCCAAATTACAAAATGATCTGTTATCTGGAAAACCCCAGGTTCCGAACATTCTAGGCCCAGAATGGGTCCAATACCTGTACATTAAAAATGTTCAGTGGTTTTTTACGTTATTTGTTACTGTATGCATTTTTGCAAGCAGTATCTGTCCCTCTATTCTGTGCCCTGGTCCTGACTTTTGCATGCATGAAACCATTATAATCAAACAGCCCCTTATTCATAACAGTGTCCTTTTATTACACATGCAAGAGAAAAGCGTCATGGTTTTTCTCCCTGTTGAATGAATGCATGGACATCTATAACAGTATGTTCTTCTTTTCTTCAGTTTTCTCTAGTTTCTGTCTATGAAACACTTAGGGGCCGATTCACTAACTTCGAGTGAAGGATTCGAAGGTAAAAAGCTTCGAATTTCTAAGGTTTTTTTGGGCTACTTCGACCATCGAATGGGCTACTTTGACCTTCGACTACGACTTCGAATCGAAGGATTCGAAGTAAAAAACGTTTGACTATTCGACCATTCGATAGTCAAAGTACTGTCTCTTTAAAAAAAACTTCGACCCCCTAGTTCGGCAGCTAAAAGCTACCGAAGTCAATGTTAGCCTATGGGGAAGGTTCCCATAGGCTTTCCTAAGTTTTTTTGATCGAAGGATATTCCTTCGATCGTTGGCTTTAAATCCTTCGAAACGTTCGATTCGAAGGATTTAATCGTTCGATCGAAGGAATAATCCTTCGATCGTACGATCGTACTATCTGCGCTAAATCCTTCGACTTCGATATTCGAAGTCGAAGGATTTTAGTTCCTAGTCAAATATCGAGGGTTAATTAACCCTCGATATTCGACCCTTGATGAATCGGCCCCTTAATGGTTCTGTACCATTTTGCACACTGGCTTTATTCACACTAAAAACACTACATCGTAATGCAGGAAAATGCCTCTAATTGCTGCTTCTGGGAATCATGTGGAAATGCTAAAACCGGCAATTTTTATGCCATTCTCCCCTGACAATGTGCACGTGTCCTAAAGTTTTCATGCAAAAATATGCAGAGAAAACTCTTGAAACCAATACAACTTTTGCTATTTCAGCTCTTTTTTAAGATACATCGTACCAAGAATATTGACCTTTTCAGTAATTTGGGAACAACACTTGAAGAAGCAGCTATTGTCATATCAAATGTTTCTTGTTGGACAAAACAACTCGTGTGCCAAGAGTCTTATGTTTTGGCAATTACTTATGTCCCTTCAAAAACATAAAACATAGTTATTGTGTGGGTTGCTAAATAGCCAAACACATAGGGCTCCTTTATGACTGTCCCTAAAGCAAATGCAAGAGTAGAAGTGTGTCTTTTTGTGCTCATTTACATCCAACTTGTGAAAAGTGCTTGTCTCCTGGTTTGCTATTGGTTGGAATGTGGAAGGCAGGACTCCTAGGTGCCATCCCTCTAGGCTGCTGCAGTAGGTCTCTGTTCTACAAAACGGATCTCAGAAACCTGTGGCAATTAATTTAGCCTGGAAAGTGCAAAAGATATTGGATTGCACCCTATATGTTGCACTTTACACCTTGTCATCAAGATGGTGGACTGAATTTGCTGTGCCTACTAGTGATAGGCGAATTTATTAGTTTAATGCGTTTCACTGCTGGCGCATACATTCGCAAAACTGCTGTGAAAATTCACTGGCGTCCAAATATTGACGCCGGCAACTATTTTCGCATGCCCTTTGACTTCAATGCAATTGGACAAAATAGACACCCATCAAATTGCTAGCGTCAAAATTTTTGCCGGCATTTTGTGAATTTCACTCTGTTTCGTGGATTTCTCAGGAAATTTGCGAATTTTCCGGCAGAGCAAAACTGGACAAATTCGCCCATCACTAGTGCCTACACTCACATGTGATATTTTGTAAACTCTGATATCTGTATATGGCCAAACAAACATTTTTTTTTTCCAGGAATACAGTCTGAGGTCTGTAGACTGTTGCTTAGAATGTGATACAAGACAATTCTCCAATACATCAGACAAATTGATTTGTAATATAATACTGACAAGGTATAGTAATGTTTGCTCACATTCCAGATTGAAGCTGAAACAGTTATTAGTGTGACTGTCCGGGTTAGTTTACCTTTAACATCTCTGCTCTGTTGTTGAAAGTGTGTCCAGTTTTGGAAACACTGACTGATCTTATTGGAGGTCACTGTAATAAATCTCCGGGGATTTGTCGTGTTGCAGCTTTTATCAAGCTGAATTCCATGAAAGTAAAATGAGCTTCCAAATGCCAGTTTGAAACCTATTTCTTTTTTATCTCCCTAAACAGTATTTTACTGTAAGTGCAATGCATCACCGACTGGATGTGGGCCATCACGATGCACCTAAGTATATTAAGATTGTGTTCAACTGCAAATCCTGATGTGTTCAGTGACCCCCACATGTTTTCCTAGGAATAAACAAGTTAAGGGAAATAAAAATATTTCTAGAATATAGTGCTAAGAGCTGTGTCTTTCTCTGAAAAAGAGTTGGCAGTACCACATCAGAGGGTAATTGTCATTGGTAGAACAATGCTAAAAATACCAGATCTGTATATATGTCAAGCCTTACCTGTGGTGGTGCATTGCTGGGAGCAATGAGGGAGATGGTGTCCACCTGCCTTGCCATACGTTATCCCTAGCTAGTGCAGTTTTTAAAGAATCATAGTAGAGACCTTTCCCAGGGTATGGTATGAGCAATTAAAGTCATCAATTATAGTGGAAGGTTCCTAACAAATTACCACCACCTACTAGCAGGCCTCCTTTGTACCCAACAATGCTGTGCAGTGCTCTGGGACCCAGTGGCGTAACTAGATATTACTGGGCCCCACAGCAAATTATTTTTCAGGCCCCCAAAATTTTTAGCAGTTGACTTGTTTTACCAATATTTATTGAAACTGTATATGAATTAGGGCCTCGTGGGGCTCCTTTACCTCCTGGGCCCCCCTGCAGGCGCAGGGTCTGCTTCTTCTATAGTTACGCCCCTGCTGGGACCTTAAGTAAAACTTGTTCTATCTTTTCTGTATGGATTTCTATATTGCTTACTCTTTTCTGTCCATGTTTGTGATCTTATACAGCCCACAGCAATCCTTGTCTGTTTTGCTGACCTTCAGCCATTTTTGTGACTTTTTATTTTACCTCTCTTTTTTATATATATTACCCTCTATCATACCACTTGGAAGTTGCTGTTTCACCAGGGCATAATCAATACACCAAATGCTAGAGAGAGAAATCTGGATCTTAGAGATGTGGGAGACTTGTTGTCTCAACAGGCTCAACAAGTCATGGATATTTATACCTAGGGCAATGCCAAGACAATGGGGCCCATTCACTTAGCTCGAGTGAAGGAATAGAATAAAAAAAACTTTGAATTTCGAATGTTTTTTTTGGCTACTTCGACCTTCGACTACGACTTCAAATCAAACGATTCGAACTAAAAATCGTTCGAATATTCGACCATTCGATAGTTGAAGTACTGTCTCTTTAAAAAAAAACTTCAATCCCCTAGTTCACCACCTAAAACCTACCGAAGTCAATGTTAGCCTATGGGGAAGGTTCCCATAGGCTTTGCTATCTTTTTTTGGTCAAAGTAAAATCGGTCGATCGATGGATTAAAATCCTTCGAATCGAACGATTCAAAGGATTTAATCGTTCGATCGAACAAATTGTGGTAAATCCTTCGACTTCGAGATTCGAAGTCGAAGGATTTAACTTCGACAGTCGAATATCGAGGGTTAATTAACCCTCGATATTCGACCATAAGTAAATTTGCCCCAATGAGTCCATGACCATCTTATAATCACTTGACCTGGAGCCTTTTGGCTTTATATGATCACAGACCTACTCAGGGGCTTTATACTGTATAATGGAGGGTTCAGTATTTTCTTACTCTTTCACATTCTGCCATCACATACTTTTACTGTACAGGTATAAACTCAACATTTGCAGTAGATAGACGGTGCTACAGTATATACTTTTGTTATCAGTGCAAAGAGTAAATGTAACCAGTGTTATCTACTCAAATTCAAAAGCAATTTGGTCTTCAAATTTGCATTATATTATATTTGCATTATATTATTTTATAAATAAGAGATGTAAAATATATGATTGCTGGATTTTATATCTTAGAGAAGAAATTGAAGTTGCATGGATGATTATGGATTTTAATGCACTATGCCTCAACTAGCCAGAATATCCAAATATGCATACACAGTGTCAATATGTTTACCTGGAATGAATCTGATTAAATGAATCCACCATAGGATTACTGCATATCGTTGTAATCAGTGATGGGGCATTTGCCCACGAAATGCATTGAATTCAATGGGTGTCAAAATTATTTCGGCGCGCATCAATTTTGATGCCCGCGTCAATATTTATATATTTTGTCTAAATGCATAATGGGCGTCCGAATAATTTGATACGTGGCGATTTTTATGTGCGACACTATTCTGATGCGTGGCAATAAATTTTTGACACTGCAGATTTTTCGGCAGCGAATTTTCATCACAGTTTCGCAAAATTATTTGCCAGCGGCAAAACGCGGAGATTCGCTGTGAATTCACGCCTGCCAAATTTTTTCGCCCATCACTATTTGTAATACATTCTTACTGCAACAAAAATTTCTTTCTAAAGATGGGGTTTGTCCCATATGACCATAGAGTACTGAACAGTCATGTCAAGACATCCCACTTTTGGTATTAACCATTAAGTTATGCCCGTATGGAGCAATACCTTTATGGGATCTACAAGAAATCTTAATACCTTTATTTATTAACCAGTTATGAGTGACATGCTAGGAGCCAAAACATGATTTAGGTAAGCCTGGATTGTAGGCATAAGTACATGACTGCAGTTAGAGCAGAAAGTGCCCAGAACATGCCTGGGGCCTCAAACTCATTTGGTTAAATCAGGGGCATGTATAACTAAACTTTCCCTAATTGCTCCTGCTGTCTTGAGCTCACATCACTGCTTTTTTTTTTGCAGCAGGAACATTTTTACGATGAGCAAGCTTAAAAATGAAGCTTGTAAAAAAAAGTGTGTTACAGCATGACTTAGTTCCCGGCCTATGGTTGAGTGCTCCTGCGCCAACCCCTTACACCCTAAGTACATATATTTTATACCTACCCCTAGTTCCAGCCCTGGGTATGACTTACTTCAGTCCTGCCCAACTTCTGTGGTACGGAGGGCCAGAATTTTTCTGGTCTACATGGTGGAGGGCCAATAATGGAAGCCAGTGTTGATCACTCCCTGTTTAAAACCACACCCCTCACTGCATGGATATCACTTATCAAACATACGTAAAAAAAAAACTTGTCATATTAAGACATATCCTTAAATCCATTTGTCTCATCCTCCCCTGTGGATAACACAGCACCACCAGCACCTTAGGGGCCCCTAACAATATTTTTCAAATGCTAACAAAACCGCAGAACAAATATAAGACTTGTTCCACAGGCAGGGCACATACAGGCAGAGTATGGCACACCCAAGAACCATAAGGCAGGCAGAGTATGGCACACACAGGGAGAATAGGGCAGGCAGAACAGAGAAGGCAACAGGGAAACTTATCAGGACCACTAAAATGTACTACGTACAGTGACACAGTGCTGGAGCCCCTTCAGCAATTTTAGGAGCATGAACAGGTGAACAATGTGGGCAGTTTCAGCCTGGCTCTCAGGTGTAAAAAGTGGAGGGTTTTGGATGTGTGAACAATGGAGGTGTTACAAGTGTGAACAAAGCAGGGGGACTATGGGTGTGAACAATACAGGGGATTACAGACTGAATTTCAGGTTTAATCAATGCAGGGGCCAGTTAATTTCAGTACTGATACCTTTTAAAGATTACACAAGGTAAGCAGACACAGCAGGCAGACTTCATGTGATGGGCCACACAAGGGGGGGGGGGTCAGCCCTGTCTTACTGTGTATTACGTACAACCTAGCAGTAGCACTGGAATGTGGTCAGCATGTGAATCTAGGCTTTCCTACAGAACAAATCATGTGCAATTTCTTACTGGTGTAGCAAGACATAGCAACCAATCGACAGGACTACTAGGGGCCCATTTACTTAGCTCGAGTGAAGGATTAGAAGAAAAAATACTTCGAATTTCAAATGGTCGGAAATGGCTACTTTGACCATCGAATAGGCTACTTCGACCTTCGACTATGACTTCGAAGTAAAATGATTTGAAGTAAAAATCGTTCGACTATTCGACCATTCCATAGTCGAAGTACTGTCTCTTTAAAAAACTTCGACCCCCTAGTTCGCCACCTAAAACCTACCGAGGGCAATGTTAGCCATAGGCTTCCTAACAATTTCCTGATCAAAGGAAAATCTTTTGATCGATGGATTAAAATCCTTCGAATCGTTCGAACGATTATTCCTTTGATCGTTCAATCATAGGAATAGCGCTAAATCCTTCGAATTTGATATTCGAAGTCGAAGGATTTCAATTTGCAGTCGAATATCGAGGTGTTAATTAAACCTCGATATTTGACCCTAGGTAAATCTGCCCCCTAGTGTTGTGTTCACATTTCAGTGTCTCCGCTTCTTCAGTGCTCACAAAGCAATTGCCAATGTCATAAAATGTAGCCTATTCAGCCTCATTATCAATAGGGATGTAGCGAACCGCCGATAATGTGTTCGCGAACGCCGTTCGCGAACACCGGCAAAAATTGCGAACAGTTCGCGAACTTCGAACATCCGAAAATCGTTCGATTCGAACGTTCGAAGGATTTTAAGCGTTCGATCGAACGATTTTCGTTCGAATCGAACGAAAATCGTTCGATTTTAGCGATCGAATGGTCGAATGGTCGAACGATTTTGACGCGAACGCCTATTGGCGAACGTCGCGCGACGTTCGCGAACTTGCGGCGAACAGTCCGCGACATCCCTAATTATCAAGGTGCTATATTCAAGCTAAATCTTCTGCTTACCCTTTAAGTAAATTTAGTTCAAATCTTGTAAATGTATGTATCTAGTTTGACAATGAGTTCCCTATTACATATACAGAATGTTGGGGAAGAATTAAGTATTTTAAGATGTTTCACACATCTCGAATTTTAACACAAACTTCAAATAACTGTTTATATAATTGTTCATATTTGGGGAAAAAAGCAAACAGTATATATGTACATAGTATACTGTATACTGAATATATATATATTTATAAATATATATTTATATTTATTTATTGATAATTGCTAAGTATTTAAATGCCTAGCACATACACAGTATGGCAGAAAAAACAGCAGTGTTCTACAAGTCTTTCTTTATAAAGAGCCAAAACCAGACTGGCTCTTGCTGACTGGGAGTGTCCTTTTATACCCTAAAGCTACCATCGTGCTTAATTGATAATGATAATTGAGCCGATTCCTGATATTCTTGGTCAGCGCCTGACAGCAGTCTGTGGTTTTGGTTTGGATGTAATAGCCGGCGAGGAGTGACCGGCATATCGCGAGAGCTGCGATCAAGCAGGAAGGCATTTTGGTCCGGGTGAGCTCCGCCATTGACGCTCCGTGAGCAAAGCTTCAGTGGAATAGGGGAGCCTGGGGAACAGAGTCCGCTTCCTCTGTAGTTCTATAGAATCCCTCTGTTCGCCTATCTTTGGGTGGGGACTCCAGGGAGGAAGGATGCAGGGAGGCAAGAAAATGGGGGGTGGATAGGGGTAGGTCAGTAGATGGGTAAGGATTGCTGATTGCTCTGAAGGTTTGTTTTTTGCAGGGGAGGGGGCGGCATGCACTAATTATGCCATTGTTTACTTTCCTGCAGTACTGTGCACAAAAGGGCTCAGTGCAAGGCACAAAACAAGCAGATTGCCATGTTTTTCAACAAATAATTTAGTATTTCCCTAGAATTCAAGTGTATAAAGGGAAATCCCCCAAACAGTGAACACTACAACTGGCACATGATGCCAGTTGAAGGCAAATAAGTGTCCAACAAGCACCTGAAATGCACCTTATATATAACATGCTATTACAAATTATAGTTCCCTGAGCATTACAGAGCTGGAATTGACTCAATACACACCCCCACTGATGCCAGCAAAATACAAATGTGACTCTCATTTGATGTACCACCAGGAATGGTAGTAACTCACAAGCAGGTTGTGGAACACGCTACTTGGCAGGCCTTTCAAATTGTTTCTTGGAGTAGACGTAGTCTTTGTGCTTGTCTTGAGAATCTTTGTATCATAAATGAGTGAATCATAGCCATGCTTTGTGGGTATATTTATATATGAGCCAGAAAGCCTAAGCAGTGAATGAAGCGGGAACAAAAAATGTACAGTAAATAAGAAAATTATGGCATTTTTGGTGCCTAATGTGCCTAAAGTAACAAGGTGACACTGTGCAATAAGAACTACTTAAATGACATAAGCCTTATTATTGCATCCGCAATAAGTAAATGAGTTATGAGGATTTCCTTTTTTTTTGGACTGTTAATACTGTATCAAATCAGAGATGGCTGAGCCCAGCAGCTGCTGAGCACAGAACCAAGAGAAGAGAGAGTTGGGGTTGCTGCTGACTTACATTATTTTAATGAGTTAAAGAGTGAGTTATTGATGCCAAGAAAAGTTCATTGTTTTTTGCCAAAATTTCCTGCTTAGGTGATTATGGATTGCAGCCCAGTAAAGGCTGTGTGCCATGTTATCTTACAAGGGGAAGAGTTTAGCAGCAAAACATTGGGTTATGTAAGAACAGATTCAAACAGCCTGAATTTCAGACAGGAACATACTGTAGCACAAGCTCTCGCATAAATGCTGAAATAATATCTTATTTTTAGCTTTCTTAGTATTACCTGTTTTACAAAATGTTTCACACAGATCATTTAAACATCACTGAGATCATAGCACAGATATTGGGCTTTTTATGCATGGAACAGTGCTGACCATACATTAGATGATCTTTTTGCTGTGGCTATTGATTGCTTATACAGTAGACAAAAGCAAAAGGTCCTCTGCGCTCACCCATTATCAATATATTAAGGACATTGAGACATTTTGTGCACCAATCACTTAAAAACGTCTTCCCTCTTTAAAGACAACAGGGATTGTTTGTCCATATATTGCAATATATATTTGAGGGCCAACTATGTCAAAGTCATCCCATATCTGGCCAGTCCTACACTCAACACATCTGATTCATTAAGAATTCTATTGCTTCATTATACATTTTTCACAGGGACTATAATTAAATCCAACTTGATTGCTTTCAATGTTTTAAGCTCCCAAATGGTTGCCCTGGCCAGACCAGGGAAGATTTTGGCAGACTTGACGTTTGTCAAAAGTCCCTCTGCAGAAATATATCACCCTTCACTGAATACTTCTTACAGGTAAGGGGCCCAGAAGAGCAACCAGGAGCAGTACATTATATTGGCATTTCTTTAAAACAATGCGGTTCCTTTAATTAGCCATTCTGAATTTTAACAACAGGGAATATTTTACATGGAATTGCCACTGTGTCATCCTGCTATGAGTTCTGGGGGGTATTTATAGATTCAATTTCCACTGTGCCATCCTGCTATGTGTTATGGAGGTATTTGCATATTAAATTGCCACTATGCCATCCTGATATTAGTCATGGGGGCATTTATATGTGAAACTACCACTGAGCCATTCTGTTATGAGCACTTGGGGTATTTATATGTGGAATAGCCACTGTGCCATCCTGCTATGAGTTATTGGGGCATTATACATGGAATTGCCACTGTGCCATTCTGCTCTGAGTTGTGGAGATATTTATATATGAAATTGTAACTGTGCCGTCCTGCTATAAGTTATGGAGGTATTTGTACATTAAATTGCCACTGAGTTCTAGGGGTATTTATATGTGAAACGACCACTGTGTCATCCTGCTATGGGTTCTGGGGGTATTATACATGGAATTGTCATTGTGCCATCCTGCTATGAGCTTTGTGGGTATTTATACATGGAATTCTGACTGTACCATCCTGCTAAAAGTTCTTGGATTATTATATAGTACCTGAATTGGGTTTGGGTCATCCTGCTATGAGTTCTTGGGGTATTATATATGTTGCACCCACTGCTATAATTTGTTTTTCCTGAACATTTTGTGTAAGCACACATTAAAGCAGGTTGAGTGTAAAGGGCATGGTCACAAAAATGGTCTTGATAAACTGCCAGTCCTTGGATAGCTGCCCCCCTAACAAAAATGTCTTCTACTTGTCTGTATGAATTTTGCAGTCATAGCCTCATTCCACCCTGGTTTACTAGTTTAAAATTTGCTGCTATTGCTTATTCAGTAGGATAAATTGCACATTAAGTATATAATATCCTTATGGTCTTGTGTTATGATTCAGACGAATGACTGCATACATGCCCAATGAACAGGCAAACAGGCTTTGGAAGCTCAGTGAAATATATATATATATCTATATATATATCTATATATATATCTATATATATATATATATATAGATATATATATATAGATATATATATATATATTTACCAATTAATATTCAGGGAGCAGGTACTGGAGCCCTGCAAGAAGGTGTCAACATATATTCAAACCTGGTACAGCCATTAAACAAGAAAATAAACCCACCCAGAGAGCCCAAACAGGCTATTTACCAAACAGAACAATTACATATGATGAAGCCTGAATTAAAACACAAGTTCCGAGGCTGACAGCAAGAGAGCTAACAATCTGGAATCTACTGTATTTCCACAAATAATCACATTATTAACTTTTTAAACTAGAAGGTCAAAATGTTAAATATGAAACTGTGCTCGCTGTATTGTACAGTTTATTAAAGCAGAGTTCAACTAAACTGATTATGAGCGTGGTGTATTACTTTTTTAGGGCTGCTGGATTTATATGCTAAATCAGTGCTTAATTTAAAATAATTGTATGCATTCATGCATGGAAAATGAATCAAGCCCTGATGTTGTATATTTATAAGAATACGTACAGCAGAAAGAAGCCTTATCTGTACCAAGACCTATTTCTATGTGCTTTTATACAGGCCATGGTGTTCCAAGGCGTCTTCTAATATCCTCTAATGATGGGCGAATTTATTCACCATGCGTGAATTCGCAGCGAATTCCCGCAATTCGCCGCCAGCAAATAAATTTGTGAAACTGTCGCAAAAATTCGCCAGCGTAAAAAAAAAATTGAGAATGGAAGCGAAACGCCCCAAATTCGCCCATCACTAATATCCTCATATTTTACAACAAGTGATACATTATTTATTATAATACACATGTTTCAGTGAGTCAGGTAACAGAAATGACATCACTAAGCACTGATTATAAGACTATAATTTACAGAATATTCATGGCTCGTGTGCATTATATAAAGGATCAGCAGTAAACTCTGTTCCTCACCAACAAAGAAAAAAACACATTCAGAATTTTACTAATTGATTATGTCCATTCACTGTAAATAATTTGCTAGTAAACACCTGAAAGATTTTGCCAGTATTTTGTAAAACCTTCTGTAAATTGCTTTGAGAATAATCACAGTTTTAAAATGCATTTCATTTTCTCATATTTACATAATGATTACCTTCCTTCTGTGCCATTAGATACTGTACACTAGTACATGGCAGAGAAAGGTGCTGCCTGTGGCATATTACTTATAAGTATAGGAAAACAAAGGAAAGGTGGGATTCGAGGGGCTATTTTTAGGTAGAGTACGGTAGTAGTAATTTGTAGTACTATGCACTATCAATATGCTGCTAAATTAATTTAAAACTATGGCATCTACAATCCAGAATGCTTGCTCAGCCAAAGATAAATGAAATTAAAAAAAAATCTAAATTATTTGGATTAACTGGGAGATGTTTAAAGCCACTGCAAAACATAAAAATCTGCCAGCAAAGCTTGCACAACTCCTTTGCTCCCCAGACATTATTACATAATTGTTCCAGTCTGTTTGGAAAATGGCAGACCCTAATACACAGGCTACTCAGTTCAGTCAAAAATTACTCTTAGGTAAACTCTTTTGGAAAAACTCTTTACTTTACCCTTTAATTGAAAAAAAAAAATACCAAACTCCCAAACCCAAATTACACTATTACACATGGTGGTTTAAGGTGGTGTGATTATACAGCTACAGCCACAAAAATGCATGTGGTGGATATATAGAAAGTGGGTCAGTTAGGCCATATTAGTATGAAATACTTCACTATATTATTCTTTTTGCTATTACTTGTTTCCCTAAGCATTTAGTGCTGACTCCAACCTTTTGAAAGAATATTGTATTTACTGAACTCAAGGGAAAACGCGATTTGGGAGTCGGAGAGAAGGGGAAACCCCAGGGAACCACATGACTTGGTGTAGCTGGGAAATTGTCAATATGTCTAGCCCCATGTCAGATTTCAAAATTGAATATAAAAAAATCTGTTTGCTCTTTTGAGAAATGGATTTCAGTGAAGAATTCTGCTGGAGCAGCACTATTAACTGATTCATTTTAGAAAAATTTTTTTTTTCCCATGACAGTATCCCTTTATGTATCGATTCATATATAAATGAAAGACACTGCCTTTAACATACAAATTAAGTTGGATTTCTAATATTTGTGGGTTACATTGCACATTTGTGATTCAGACAGGGAATGGAAACTGCAGATCTTCGTGCTTTCAAGAAAACCTATGATTGGACTAATTTAGTTAGGACATTTTATTTGTTTTAATAACTATTATTACCAATGTTGAGACACAGAATGGATTAAACACATTACTGCATTGCATTTGACTTTACTTTCCAGCACAACAGACTTGCCATTAGATACTTCTATGCTATGTGAATGTAATAAGTGAGTCCAGATTGCTGTTTTATCTCAGCATCAACCTCTCACCCTTCTTTCCATCTTCTACAGGAACAACCCTATTATTCCATGTTTTTTTCTCTGTACAATCAATTACGTTTCTATCACTTAGTTCCCAAGTACATTTCTTTCCAGATCGCTTCATCCTTAGCTGTTCTAATTTCTTCTTTTCACAGACCTCTCCTCTGCCCTGGCAGTTCCTAGGCTGATGGAAATGAAAGCTTCAAATCTCGCTACCTGAGAAGTAAAGATGTTCAATGTTCCATTGACACCAATATCTTTGTTGCAAACCAATGATAATTCGGCCTTGAGAAATGAATGTAAAGGTACTGTACATTACTTGAGAGGGTCATTTTTCTAATAGCCTAAAAATCTACCAAAATAATGCACCATAAAGATAGAGATGTAGTTGTGGTAAAGGAAACATTTAGGTATATTGTGTTATATAGGAACTAGTATAATAAATGAGATAATGTGCCTCAAACTGTAATTATAAAGATATTACAAGTAACAGTGTGGTGCCACGGCCACAAGACTGCAGTCCAAGTGCTTCTATAAAAATGAAGGAATGCTGATGAGAACTAATAGTCTAAACTTTTTTAAAGTAAAGGGGTTCTTTTTTTTAATAAAAAATAAGCTTGAACGAGTAATGTGACAGAAGTGACCTGCAACCATGTTAGCACTAAACAATAAAACTGTTGACATCACTAGGCAAAAGGATATTATAGGTCATTGGACTATTGGAAATATTGGAAATTATAGAAATATGAGGGTAGCTAATAAATGATAATGGCTAAATGTTACAGTTATTTTTCAAATGAGTTTTACTTAGTTCATCAGTTTTTCAGACATATTCCATTTCCATTTCAAATTATTTTTCTTCAAACACACTTGCAGATCAGCTCATTGAGATCCCATCTGCTGGGTCATTTCTAGAAGTGTGAACGGGAAGGGTGATGTGAAAGAATTTAATGTAAAAAATATAGTGTAAAGAATGGAAAAAATTGAGCACTAGTCAAAAGGACAACAAAATGAACTCACACATACTGCCAGTTATGAGATGGATATTGTTGAAATTAAGGGGGTTATTTATGAAAGTCTGAATTGATCTCATTATTTCTATTAAAAAAATCAGACCAACTCCGAATTGCCGATTGGACCTTGTTTATCATAGAAAAAGCTCGCTAAAATTGGTTTGGGAAAAAAATCAGATTTTCTCACCAAAATTCAAATTTTCCCGACAAACACCAACCAACTTTTTGCATCAACATTTGAAAAGAAATCAGATTTTTGGTCGAAACTCAGTGTGGACCATGATATTGAAATGGGACCTTTGTCATTGACTTCTACAGGACCCCTACAGCTTGGAGATGGCGGATATTCGGATACAGACTTTTTTTAGACTCGGTATAATAAATTCCGAAAAATTCAGATTTTTTTGGTCAAAAAAATCTGAATTTTTCGAGATTTTTGTATTCTGAGTTTGATAAATAACCCCCTAGGTCTCAAAAACAAGATGGATACCACAGTGAAATGAATCTGATTCCTCTTAAGTAAAAGAAATGGAATTTCTAGAGCAGAGGTCACCTGAAGAATAACACCCACATTGTTTCTCTGTGGTGGAGCACAAGAATGGTCTTTGCTAACAATCTTATCACAAGAGCTAGTCTGTTACTTTTTAGGCCATTTTCACAGGATCCCTGTACCCCAGCTTCACTAAAGATCGGTTAGGCTCCTTTACTGAGACCTACCTCGATCTCGAGCCCTCTGGCAGATCAAAGTCCTGCTATGATGAAGCCCAGAAAGAAACTGAGCACCACCCCTTTTATACATTAGGGATAATTGTAAACTGCCCTTTGGTCATTGGGGAATGCAACCATCCCATGAGGCATAGATTATTTGCCAGGGACTTTATGAGCAGTAGTACCGTACACATTCATGCTAAATATAACCAAAAGGACCAGATTTATTACACTTCATATGGTATGAACTATGATTATTTATTTTCAGCGATATCCAGAAGTTTAGCAATGTAATTGCATCCTGCTCTGGAAAAGACAGCTGTAAGAAACCCCCACCCCCCCAGTTATATGAAACTTCCTACTTCCTATATAAAGATAAGGCTAAAAAAAAGATCAATGTGCCCCTTAATAATTTGCAGGTTTTGGGGTTGGTGACACGGTGAGAAGTTTTCAAGATAATGTGTTCTCATTTCATGATTTTTTGCAATGATTAGTGAAAAATTCGCAAAACGGCACCAGCGTCTCGTTTTTGACGCCGGCGACAATTTTATTATGGCGAATTTTAGCCGGCAAATTTTCGCTGGCGTTTGGCAAATTTATTCGCTGGCGGCGAATAAATTCACCGCAAATTCGCCCATCACTAGCAACGATCACTGTTCTTTCCAAGATCATGTTTTGTTTTCTTGATCAAAAATTTTAGAATATCAGCAGATTTTATTTGGAAAGATAAAAAAACATGGTAAAAATGTATTAAAATCATGTCAAACCCCCCCACTATACTAAGTATAAATAAATCAGCCCCTTTGTTTCCATGCATGTACTGTATACTGTATACTGTATACTTTCATGAAATCATTAAAAGGATTAATTTAAAAAAGGGGAATCTTATTTGCCCCTTTTCTGGATTCTGATTATTAGTAATCATATTAAATAATATCCCGGCACAAGAGTTATTATTGCTGCAGCAAAGATGTATAATTAAATTAACATCCCAAACAGGTAATTTTACACGTTCTAAGATGCTAGCATAAACTTAATATATATATACATAATAATATATTAATTAATGCTCCCACTTGGTCCCGACATAGATAGGCAGGAATTGCATGAGGGAACCAATTTGGAAGGGAGGGAGCGGGTGTTAGAAGACTCCTCATTGGTGGAACATGTAATGTTCTAATTAGCACCAAGGAGGGGATTGCCTCCATTGCCACTCCGTTTGTCCAACATGTCTGGGTAGTGGGTGTGTTAGTGAGCGTGTTCTTATTGCATAATATATTAAAATTTACGTTTTAGTAAATGTCACTTTTTTAATTGCCACTTCCCGAACTGGCTTGCTTTGATATGCAGATGGATCACTTGGGTTCAGGTGTTCTATGGCATGTCACTTTAATGTATTAATGCTTTGGGGATAATATTCTTTAATTAATAAGAGCTGTGAAGAAATGTACCCCTGCAGTATATTTAATTAAATTCTTTTTTAAACCATTTAAACTATGTTTATTTTATGTGGCGACCCAGAGACTCAGTAGAAAATTGACAGTGAACTAATATTGTCTCATTTGACATACAAAAACTCCATAGACTCCATTTTATCCAAATAATCCAAATTTTTAAAAATGATTTCCTTTTTCTCTGTAATAATAAAACAGTAGCTTGTACTTGATCCCAACTAAGATAAAATTAATCCTTATTGGAAGCAAAACCAGCCTATTGGGTTTATTTAATGTTTAAATGAATTTCTAGTAGACTTTTGGCATGAAGACCCAAATTACGGAAAGATCCGTTATCCGGAAAAACCCCAGGTCAAAAAGAATTATGGATAACAGGTCCCATACCTTTATAACATATGTAAGTATGAACTTAAATACATCATATAAGATGATACATACTCATGTTACAGCTCCTAGCTTTTCACATTTTGAAGTTGAATATCACAGGGCCTAGTTGGCTGTCAGTTGGCACACATCTGTATTCACCATATTTCATGTGTTGTTAGGGTTGCCAGGACAGTCCAGTTTTCTCAAGGGGTGTCAGGACAGGCCTCTCCTTGAATGTAGTGACGATCAGCCAGTCACCGATTGCTGTATCTTAGTGCCCCTTGAAATCATAAGCCTGTCCCCAACTTCATCCGTGACACCCTGACACAATTCACCCTCCCATTGCCAGGAATTATAGCAAAGGACAGGTGGCAATCCTGTGTGTGGCCTTGGTATATGACTTCTGTGTTACCATGACAAATGTTCTTTCCACTTCTGTTTGGTAAAGAATGAGGGGGTCTCAAAATCAGTAGGGAAGAACCTCTGTAATTTATTGATAGGTGACCAAGGAGGAAGCTTCGGGATAAAGTCCAAGTTCACGATAACCAGAAAGGGATCAGAAGTAGTCGTTATCAATTTCCAGGCAATAGTTCAAAGGAAGGCAGAATAGAAAAAATGAAAGTTTAGGAATACAGATAATACAAATTTAGGAACACCTAGGAAAGCTTTAAAAAATCCTATAATCGGGCATTGAACCCATGACCTGGAAGTCCTTATATTTTCAATTTTCATGGCGTGCACATGACATCGTTGGTGTCAGCCCACATGGGTCATGAGTGCCGACATCTTGGACGCAGCACAGCCGGAGATGGGAGTGCCGTCAGGCTCTCCTGACAATAGGTGAGATGTGCTCACCTGTCTTGGCTAGTGTTTTTGAATCCAAAAATAAAAAGAGATATTGGTCAGTATGAGTGTGAGGGCTCACCCTGGTGATCTAGCGGGATGCCAGCCAAGTTGATCTCTCAACTTAACTCAACTTAAGCACTTCCGGGTTTTTGACACGTCGCGAGCATCATGACGTCATCGGTTTGGAGCAAATTTTGAATATTTAAACAGGCTTTCTGCTCAAACTCATTGCCCATTGTAGGTTCTACTTACTAGTTTCCTGGGTGTGATTTCTCGTTTTTGATTCCTGGTTTTTGGCCCTTGCCTGTCTGACTATCTGAACTCTGATTATCCTGGTCCTTGCCAGCCTGACTATTCTGATTCTTCCGGCCTGCCTGACTATCCTTGAACACTTCCTGTATCGACCCTGGCCTGATTGACCTTGCTTGAACTCTGCCTGCACCGACCCCGGCCTGTATGACTACTCTTTGTCTATTCCCAGAACTGTGCCTTCTGGTCAAAGACTTAACTAACGTGCCCCTTTTCTCATCCAGAACTCTTGCTTGGCTCCTCTCTTATTAAGAGCTGGGGGCATCCAATTAGTGATCCAATTAGTGGAGGGCTCCTCCAGAAGTGAAAGGCGGCTGCTACAGGCAGAAGCAGAGCCGAGACCAGAGAACCTAGCACTTGTTCAAGCACAGTCTTGACAATGAGGCATTTAGTAAGGCATTTTCCCTGGTTTCAAAATTAATAGCATAGTTGTACAAGTTGTCAAGGATTCACTGAAAGTTTTTATATGACGAGGCATCTAAATTTGGGCATACATGAAATATCATTTATTGGGGATTCCATCAGGATCTGGGGTCTTTTCTGTACTGTGTATAATGTATTTAAACAACAGGTGCAATCTGTTGTCCAACAATGGAATCAGTTATTTAAGCCAGTATATACAGTATGATCTGTAGGGCTTAGCCCTTAGATACTGTCATATTCAGTCATATCTATATCTGTAAAGTGAACGATGGAAGAGGTTGTTTTGTTTCTGGATTGTTGAACCTACAAAAAAAGCCTTGTTAGGAGATATGAAAAAAGTGTTTTTCCATCTGCAGATACCCAAAGTTTTCAAAAGCATGGCTTATATTAGGCCTGCTTTGCAAAAGCAACATTTTACTAATGTAAACAGCATACTCTACCTGCAGAGATTGTTGGAGAAGTCAGAGTATAAGGAGGTAATGAAACTTGATTTCTCCTTTGTGTAGAGCCGACGCGAGAGTCACATCACTGTGCCTGCAATTTAGGCAATTGTCTGTAATAGGCCTGGCAGTACTACTTGTGGCGTTCTGTTGGGTACGCAATATGCTTACTCAATTATGAAGGTTGGAGAAAAGACATAAGATCAGAGCAAGTCCTTCAACCCTGTTTCAAGGAAGTTTGTTGGGTCTGCTTCTTTGGCTCATTCTGGGAAGCCCACAATTCTGAGATTATTTCTCTGCAGACTATTTTAAAGTCTTCAGACTTCAGACTGGTTTAAGCAGCCCCTAGTCTGCACTGAAGTTGCCCAAATCAGCGTGGAAGTTGATTGTATGTATCTTTGAGCTTGCAGACCTGTTGTTACAACTCTTGCAGTGGGTCCCTGACCTTTTACAGTTCTTGCCTTAGAATCATACTTTCAGCTCCTCCACTTTAACTATAGTAGCAGCATGGAGGACTACTTCAGCTAGTGTTAGGTCATTTCTATTATAAGCTTCAGTCAAGATTTGCAGGGTGGTAGACGAGCTTAGTGTAGGGCAAGAAGGGTCCTCTGCTTCAGTTTGAGTTCCAAATGTTTCAATACTATCACTAATACCATTTTATTGTATCAGAAAACTTCTTAGCAGTACCTTGTTTTAAAGGAAATACTATACACAAAGAAGTTCTAAATAATATTCATAATTAGTGAAGGGTGAATCTGACCCGTTTCACTTTGCCAAAACTCTGTGAAACAGTGAATATTCGCCGAAATGCATTGAAGTCGATAAATCTTTTCTGCCTTCTCAGTGCCACACTGGTACCCTAAAAAATGTTTTAGGTCTCTAGTTGTAGAAAGGCCGAATAAAAAAAACACACTAATTAAAAACAAACTACTCATATTTAAATTTTTTGGTAAACGATCGCTTGAATCTAGGATAAAATCCACAATGAAAAATATATAGTTTCGAGCAAAACTTCTAAAATAAAAAGTCAACTTTTTATGCACATGGCTGAAACTATTTAGGGGTAAATTTATCAAAGAGTGAAATTCCGCCACTAGAGTGAAATTCCGCAGCTCTCCATTAATTTCTATGGGATTTTGAAAGGTGTATTTATCAGTGAAATTGTGAAATTTCACCCTTTGATAAATACGCCATTAAAAACCCCGTAGAAATGATTGGGAAGTGGCGGAATTTCACTCTAGTGGCAGAACTTCACTATTAACTTCACTCTAAATATACCCCATAGTCTCCATCTGGAAGGTTTCACCTCCTTTCCTTGCAATGTTCTCACTTATGCATAAAAATTTTCCCCTACTTTCTGTTGCTAGGACACGGGAAGCGCACATCCAACTTAGTACTGAGTTCACTAAACATTGTTTCATATAAAAAATCTAGCATTTTTTTCTAAAATGCATGAATATTAGCAGATAAAAACATTACGGCATTTAGTGATTGAATTATAGCATCCATTAACAATAGCTAATGGTCACTCACTTAGATGGCTTTTAATGACTGCTAATAGCCGCTGTTATGGAAGAAAATAACGTCCTTTGGAAAGCATTTGGAACATGCATCTGTTGACATTGATAATTTGTGGGAATGTATGTATGGAATAAAGCATTTTCCCTTTAACTACAATATTAGAGATGAGTGTCATTCTGTGCTTAAAGGATATTGGACTTCTATATGACAAGACTTCATCCATTTTTACAACAAGTCACCGCCCCCAAGTTAATTTTGTCCTCACTTTCAACCGTTCTTTAATTATCTCTCTCACTTCAGATACAGTTCTACTTCATCAAGGTGCATGGCAGCCAAGGTCACATAACACAATTCAAAGTGACAACAGCACTTAAATCAGGGTTAACACTCTGGCATCCCAACTTACAGCCCCGTTGAGAAAAATATACGACAATAGGATATTAAATACACTGAATAGCATTTTTAATTCTTTCTCGTTATACTGTACATATATAAATATAGGGATTTATGGAATGCATTATTTTCCCTTAAATACAGTGTATAAAACCAAGGCATTATGCATGGAACTAAAAAGACTACTATATCATCATTAGCTTTTAAAAGTGCAAATATGTCCTAGGTGATCATCGGTATACTAATATATATACCGGTATATATAGTTAGTTTATGGCATACACTCACATCCCTTATTCAATAGGAACTAACAAATTGTTTGTCATGGAAGTGCAAGGAGCACATGTTGACATAAGTATCTTTCTTTAAGGGTAAGGCCAGACGAGGAGATTCAGGGAGATTTTGTCGCCTGGCGACTTATCGCCACGTCTTTTGCGCGACTATCTCCCCGAACTGCCTCAGCGTTTTTTTCCCATAGGCTACAGCGCAAAATCGCCCAGTGAGGCAACTTTGGGCGACTATTGAAAACGCATCGCCGCATGTGCATTAGCGCAGGCGATTTTGCACTGTAGCCTACGGGGAAAAAACGCTGAGGCAGTTTGGGGAGATAGTCACGCAAAAGACGTGGCAATAAGTCGCCAGGCGACAAAATCTCCCCTAATCTCCTCGTCTGGCCTTACCCTAATGTGAATTTTCAGGCAACTGACTGCAGGGAAATTTGCTGCTCTGAACTGCCCTCATTGACTTCTAGTGGGTGGGCCCTAGCATATGTACGGACCACCCATAGACTGATCTGAATTCCATCATAGGTAGTGATGGGCGAATCTGTGCTGTTCACGAATTTACCGCAAAATTCACATTGAAGTCACGCATTGAAGTCAATAGGCATCAAAATCATTTTGACGCGCGTCAACTATTTGATCCAAATGCATTAAAGTCAATGGGCGTCCAAATAATTTTGACGTGCGCAATTTTTTTTTAATGCAACAGATTTTTTCAGCAGTGAAAATGCAGAAATTCACCACAAATTCTTGTCTGGCAAATTTATTCGCCCGTCACTAATCATAGGGTAAATCTGCCTCATAGACAGATACTGTACATCCCCTTCTAATATATCCAAACATTGTAACAACACCAGGCTAAGTAACAACAAAATGTGATATTTTTGTGCCTAATAAGTTGATTTGTGGCTTGGATATACTGTAATAGATGGTTTAACTTAAGTATATACTACACAGATTTTTGGCAGTACTCCTGGGAACTCTCCCTTAAAGGTGTATTATGATACAGCGTTTTTTCTTATGGCGGCTTTTTTGTCTCAGTAACATTTTTGTCAGCAAATTTTTTCAAAGTAACTTTTTCCACAATTTTGTGAAATAATTTGCAGGTGGCAAAATGCAGAATTTCCACATGAATCCATTTCTGAAAGAGGGGTATGAGAGCCAAAATATTAGTAGGTAGAATTATGCTCCACTACAAAAATACAAGGGGGTTGTGGGAGCACTCCAAGGCTAAATAAACATGTGTTTAAATACAATGGAAGTCTTACTGGTTCAGCCAATTAATCATTGCACATTTCCTGGTCCCCTGTCTCATAAGTAATTCAGTATAAATGCAAGTGCATGCATTTACAAAAACAGGGATTTTTAGTTACAAAGATATGATCATAAAATTGGCAAGCCACCATACCATATCAATGTAAACCGCATATGGTGGTCCCTAAATATTTACCTCTGGTCATAGTATAAATTATGCTTCATATCTTGTTTAAGTATTTAGTGCAGGGTCAGACAGGCTATAGGTTAGGGCTGGCAGCAGGTAGTATAAATAGGAACAGGCAAAGGTCAAACCAGGAAAGCAGGCAGAAAACAGGCAAAGTTTAGAAGGAGTAAATTCCAAAAAGTCAGCAATATTAACACTTGAATTTTGCAGGAAGGCACAAGAGCAATGACAAAACAAAGTCCAAGTGTGAAGGTAGAGGGGATTTAATAAGCGTCTCCCATGCATCTTAAAGCATGCAACTTCAGGGTGCATTCTCGCTGCATCATGAATTATGTGCCTATGCGGCAACAACATGCATCACGTATACCCTGGCCCTGAGAGTGTGCTGAGAAAAATCAGCGTGCGGATCAAGATTAAAAAGGCTGTTAAATAATATACATAATTTGGGCAGTATCAACTCTACTTTATGTCAAACCAAATAAAAAATGAAGGACAACATCAGTTATAAGTTCTAAAGACCTTGTGCAATGAAATAAAAATGTAATCATACAAAGCATATTTCTAATATTTGTATGTAATCATGTAGAATCATCACAGATGCATATTTCTAATATTTGTATGTAATCATGTAGAATCATCACAGATGCATATTTCTAATATTTGTATGTAATCATGTAGAATCATCACAGATGCATGATTCCGGAGAGAATGAGATTGCTCTGCAGGAAGTGATACATTGCCAGTGATACTCATTAAACGGCAGCAGTGCAGAATGGGAGTTTCTATGCAAGTGTCTTCTAACCAGCACTGTCACAGCTTAACAAACAAACAACTTACATTAATCACAATGAGCTTTTGGACATATGTCCCTGCATAATATATAAAGTCGATGCAGAAATAAGATTGATAGCTTTACACAACAATGTTTGCTCTTAATCATTCACAAATCTCTTGTATGAAAGCAAATTACATGGATGAAAATCAATTTCAGAACCATCACATTCTTCCTCTATTAATGACAATGGACAGTATTAGAGTAAAAGTGTAGAGTAAAATGGCATGCAAAAACAAATATTTTGCGACTAACTACTCAAGTCTCATATAAAATGTCTACTTCCATGACAATCCTCTAGAGCTTGCCCAATACCTGACCCCTGATGGACTAAATGATTACTGGAATTTAAAACCATATTTATGAGGCTAATGTTTCCTTTTTATCATTATCTTATCTATATATATAGACCTATATAGATATGAATATGATATATCTTTCCCAATATATGGTGCCTGCCATTGATAACTCTAGTATTTACCAATGAAACCTGTACACATTAATTTACACATTTCCTGCCTACTTCAAATTGTAATTAATTCTTAATTAGGTAGGGAACATCCTGAGTTTTTATGACCCAAACTCTAGTTACCATCTCTTTACATTTCAAAGAGGAACTGTTTGTGCACTTGTAATTGGTAAAGAGAACAACTAAAGAAATTAGCTGGTTTTCCGGTTTAACTTGTCGTCAGCCAATCAGAACCATTCCCCGTTTTGGTCAATGGCATAGAAACAGTATAACAATGTAGCTGGTTTGGCTGACTAAAAAAGGAAAGAGGGAATCAGGGAAAGAACAAGAGGGAGAGAAGGAAGTATAAGCTGTGGGCACATTTTGAAAGATGTCTGTATGATTTGCTCTCTCTGAGCTGGATAATCTCAATAAATCGTTTCATCTCTGGGAACCTCGGTTGCATCCTCTTACCTGGCTGTGGTAAATTGAGGAATCTACATTTCATATTCTATATGGATAACATTGCAGAATACACAATAGTCTTGAATTTAGAAAACACCAGCAACGTAGATGAATAAAGATAATGGTAAGGTTACTCAGTTGCTGGTGAAACTGTATACAGTGAAACCTTGATTTTAAGTATGAATTAATTACCAAAACACACCAAATCGGATCCGCTCAACGCCTACTCACTTCATGAATACATTTACAATTTACAGGCTTAATTTCTTTCAACGCTCACCCTGTAACTATGTTGGTCTGGTTGCAAATGCCTTGAAGCTGGTGCTTAAAGGGCATGTAAAGTCTAAAATAGAATAAGGTTAGAAATGCTGTATTTTGTATACTAAATATAAACATGAACTTACTGCACCACAAGCCTAATCAAACAAATAATTTATGCTTTCAAAGTTGGCTACAGGGGGTCACCATCTTGCAACTTTGTTGTACATCTTTGCAAGACTAAGACTGTGCACATGCTCAGTGTGGTCTGGGCTGCTTAGGGATCGTCATAAACAAAGCTGCTTGAGTTCTGCATGGCTGGGAAGTAAGGCTGTTCATAAGTATGATTGTTTACATGCAGAGCAGTTAGGGACTGTCTGACAATTCCTATCCACAGCAGTAAATGAAAGGAGAATTTCACTGCATACAGTCAGGTTTCTTATAAAAACAGTACACATTTTTTTCATTGGAGTATATTGGAGATAGGTTTCTTTTTCATTAAAGAAAGTAAAAATTGGATTTTTTTTTTTACCTTTACATGCCCTTTAAGTATTAAGTTCAGATGCATTCAATATTAGCAGGTCCCTCACCGCTCCAGGTCTATGGTCTGGACGAAACGCCCTGAACCCACAGCATGGGGAAACCTTAAGACCAATGCACTTCACAAATCTTCAGACAGCAGTACATTTTAAAATCAGGTTTATTTCCAAAACAATCCTCCTAACACTTTTCATGTGATCCCATATGTACTCATAGGCATTCATGAGTAGCTCGTTATATTTTTTCTTTACAGGTATTTCTTGAAAAGCATGGGCTCAAAATATGCCCCGCACTTGGGTCTTCCATGGTCTTGTTTTGCAAAATACACATAGTTTAATTACAAAAAGAGTGGCACAGCTGTTTGGTACTGAAGCAAAGCAATCAGGGAGGCTGAAGTGCTTCCACATATTTCAATCCATTTTGCATATCCAATTTACTCATTCTTTTTAATAGTATGTCTGGACAAGAAGAACACTACACATGCTTCATTTTATCCTTTCCAACATTGTTAATGCTTTGCCGCAATTATATTACAGGTGGCTCCTGCCTCAGTGAGCATATGTAACTCCACAACTCCTGCTTCCCAGCTGAAATGTTTGCTGCATGAAATATGTCAAGTACAAATATGAATTCATCATCTGATGAACTGCCTGTCATCTTTGTTTTCATTTAATGAGTATTACCTCGAGATTTTTTTTATTACAACAAACAGATGTAATAAGGGAAATCTGAAGCCCCGCAGCAATATGCACCTCCTCCAATGTGACCAAATGTACGCAGCTCTTTTTAAGCTTATGCAATAAATTAAATGGGATTCTGAAAAGGTAATTATGTTACCTGTAGTACTGCATTTTGGATATTTCACAGTAAACCCACATACACACAATGGGTTGACAGTCGCGATGGGCAAATCTGACCCCTTTTGCTTTTTCAAAATTCGTGAAACAACAAAAAAATCAAGAAATGCATAAAAGCCAAAAGGTGTTTTTTCATACAACAATTTTTCAAAATGTGCAACATTTTTTAAATTATCTATTAGAGTCTATGGACGTTTTTTTCTCAAAATTTTAAGTGCATCCCTAGTTAACAAGTATCTTGCCTTTCCAACCAGTGTCGGACTGGGGTGGCTGGGGCCCACCAGGAAACCTTATGTCAAGGGCCCGCGACCTCCCCCCCACACTGTTACCGGATGATTGGGAAAGTAGGATTTTTGGAATGAATGGGCAATAATGTGGACATCAAATCTAATTAAATCAAATTAAAAACATCGAAATAAAATGATAGTAGTCACTGTAGAAATGGATAAGTAATTAACCCTAGAAATGCCAATGATCACCATAGAAACTAGATGATCATGATCAACAATAATGCCAGACATGCCAGAAATCACTGCAGTAAATAGGAGTCCCCACTAGGAATGGGCGTTTCTCCAAAAAGTTGCCGCTGGCAAAATGTCACCGACGCCCATTAAAGTCTATTTTGTTGCGCGGCGAAATTTTTTTGACGCGCGTCTTTTTATTTTGACGCATGACGCCATACAATCTATGGGCGTCATTTTTTCGGCAAAACAAGGCGAAAAAATTCACCCATCCCTAGTCCCCACACATGATACACAGTAGGCAGTAATATTTTAGGTAGCATCCTGCTCCCCAAGTATATTATACATGGTCAGACACACTGAATAGTTACACCCAAGCACAAGCAATTTTTCCAGCATTTCTTTCTATTTTTACATATTGTCCTAACTTTTCCTATTCTTCAATACCAATTTCATCTCTCATTATCCACTTTTTCTTTAGAATGCAGCTCCTGACTGAATCTTTTGGCAAAGCTTTCCATTTTTTTTTTTGCCCTGGCCTCTTCACATACTTGTGTTCTTAAAGTGGAATGTGAATAAATGACGGCAAAAGTCCTAACCTTGCCCCTGCTAATGTAAATCCACCATAGCCAGCAACAATAAGAATTCCTACCCACAGCCCCAAACATCAGCAGGCAAGAGAGCACATTTCTAGCAGTATGGTAGTGATGTGCGGGTCGGGCTTTTCCCAACATGTCAGTTAGAGTTTCTAATTCTAACAGAATGCTGAAGCTCAAATATGGCAAAATGGGGGATCAGATGAGTAATGTAAAATACTTGTATGGCAAAATTATAGTATGCAAAGACAATATTATGATAGATATAAAATAGGTTTAATTTCTGGTGTCAGTATCTCTTTAAACTAGGGATGCACAAATCCACTATTTTGGATTTGGCCGAACCCCCGAATCCTTCACGAAAGATTCCGCCGAATGTCGAACCGAATACGAATCCTAATTTGCATATGCAAATTAGAGGTGAGAAGGGGAAAAATTTTTACTTCCTTGTTTTTTGACAAAAAGTTAGGTGATTTCCCTCCCCATCCCTAATTTGCATATGCAAATTAGGATTCGGATTCTGTTCGGCCAGGCAGAAGGATTTGACCGAATCCGGATTCTGCTGAAAAAGGCCGAATCCTAGCCAAATCCCGAACTGAATCCTGAATTTGGTGCATTCCTACTTTAAACCCAGGTGCTCACAGACAACCATTCAGATGTCTCTTCCTTCAACTACCCATACTGGGGCTAGCAGGTGATTCCCGCTGAAAACATACCACCTACATACACATAAGTATAAAATTGCAGTCAAATACAAGTGTGATTGTGCATTTTCTTGATTAACTTTGTACTAAAATCTTTAAACCTATATTTTCTGTATAACCCCCCCCCCCCCCCAGAAATCAGGATGGCACAGCAGAAATTCCATGTATAAAGACCCCTAGAACTCATAGCGGAATGGCAACTTCATTTATAAATCCCCCAGAATTCATAGCATAATGGCATAATGACAACTTCATGTATAAATACCCCCAGAATTAATCTCAGAATGGTACAGAGGCAACTTAATGTAATAATACCCCCAGAATAAATAGCATAATGGGACAGAGGCAATTTAATGTATAAATACCCACAGAATGCACAGAGTTAACTCATTGATAAATCCCCCTGAACACTGTAACTGGCAGGCAGTACTAGTAATAAAAGCTGCTTACCACCAGTAGTCTCTACGCTTTGACATTGAGGAGGCTGCAGAACAAACTTTTCAGCATGTCCTCACCAACAAAGCCCTATGCGGGAAATTCATTCTTTAACCCGATAGCTGCAGCTCTTCCGTAGTTGATTTCGAGCACCGCCGCCTGCCTGTTCTCTTCCGAAACAGCCTGGCTCTGGGATGCGTCGCTGTGGAACGCAGCATGCATGTGCTGATCGTGTACCTGTCTATTCAGAAAACCATTTTGCGCTTTTCTACATACTTTCAAGTTGCTCCCAAAACTGATTAATCATGCTATGCGAGTAACGTTGCAAAGCAGCAAGTAGAGGTGGGCGAATTTTTTCGCCTTGTTTCGGAAATGACGCAGACAGACTTGTATGGCTCCATGCGCCAAAAATAAAAGATGTGCGTCAAAAATTTTTGCCGCACGACAACATTTTTTTGACGCCCTTAGACTGTAATGGGCGTCGTCGACATTTTGCCGCTTGCGAATTTTTGGCGAAATGAAACAGGTCAAATTCACAGAGCTCAATAAAGTGCTCAGTAAAGTGAATCGGGTGACCAAGGCCCCCCTGGCCCCCAGTTCTGAACATTTATTATAATCAAGATGGTGGCAAATTAATTAGAGCGAGGGCCTAGGTGCCCACCAAGGCTGGTGTCCACTGGGTTTTTTCCCAGGGCCCTGGCAGGCCAGTCTGACCCTGTTTCCAACTGTGCCTGGATAATAGAAGTCCTGCCATAAAACTACACAAAGTTACAGTACACTCAGTACTGTCCAGATCAAAGAGACGAACTGCTGTGTGTGTGCAGGGTCAGAGTTCTCAGGGAAAGGAAACCCTGCTGGATCAACATAGGGTACCTTGGAGCATTGGACTATATGACATTTGATCTATAGTGCACCTTAGCTTGATTAGACTTCCAAAAATGGACAGTGCACTTGCAATTTTAAATGAGCCTTAATATCTCTTTAATGTCTACTGGTTATAATAAGGGGTGTTACAGTTTTTGACAATTTTGATCACAAAATAATTGAATAAGAAGTAATTTCTGTCTGATCATAGGATTTAACCTGCCATTTCATTCTAACCAGGAATCATGAGGGATTACTAATAAATATAGCCCCAGCTTCCCTGGCCATCTTTAAGATGCACTGACTGTTTGCTATTTGTCTTGCTTCAAATTATGCTGCTTCTGTGATTGCCTTTTCCATTCCCAGCGAGTGGCTCCTGTTGCGCAGACTTTTCTAGGACTCTTTCAATTTCTTGCAAACTGCTGAGTTTTGCATCTAGTAACCTTTTTACTAAGTTAATGCTACGTGCATTTCACAATGATACAGTTTCTAATTATTTCCTTGGCTAGATCTCTAAAGACAGAGTAGGATTTTCAAAAAGAGAGAAAAGAATGTAGTTGTATCTTAGATGTTTCATGTGAATTTTGCAAGACTTAAAAAAAAAAGAAGTCTTGAGCATACATACTGTATGTCAATGTATACTGTACAGAATAAAACATGGAATGAGAAGAGATCTATAATTCACGGGACTAATGAACATAAAACATGCTTTTGGGGGAACATGGCCTGATGTTGAGCTGAACAGATGCAGATGAGGTGAGCTGAAGGGATGCAGATGAGGTGCCACCAACCTCCTACCACACATGAATGGCTGATAAAAATACAGGAACTGTTTCAGTTTGAAGAGCTCTCCACAGTAACAGACACACAATTTACAACATTTTCTAGTAAGTGGCTCAGATGGATTCTCTTCAAAGAATCAGAAACCTTTCGGAAAAAAAATGAAAGTAACGCCCGTTAATTAGTAACTCAACAAATCAAAGATACCCCTACCCCATTTTTTGTCTTTTTTCTTCTTCTTTTTGTGTTTGTTTTTTTTCCTCATTTCTCCTTCTCCTTTCTACCTTTCCCCCCTATTTTCCCCTTTTCACCACCCACCCTTCCTATATGTTTCTTAAGCTAACATGATGGGGCAAATTCACTAAGCGTCGAAGTGCCTAACACTAGCGTCAATTCGCAAGCGTTAGGCATTTTTGTTACTTCGCAAATTCACTAACGAACGCTGGCGTACATTCGCAAGTGTTACTTTGCACCCTTACGCCTGGCGAATTTGCGCAACGGACGCAAATACGCAAATTCACTAACGCGCGCATTGTACTGAACGCTACCTTTTACGCTAGACTTCCTTCGCCACCTCAGACCAGGCGAAGCGCAATAGAGTAGATAGGGATTGCTTCAAATAAAAGTTCAAATTTTTTCTAAGTCCCAAAAAACGCTGGCGTTTTTTCTATATTATGGGTGATAGGCTGAAAAAGATCGAAATTTTTTTTTGGGGCTCCCCTCCTTCCCCCCTACATTTCCTAACTCATGGCAACTTAACTAAACAGTGGGCACATGTGTAGGGCAAAATAAAAATTTTATTTGATGTTTTGAAGGTTTCCTAGGCATTTGTAGTGATTCTACGTATTCCTCCATTGAAATTTGAATTTGGCGCCGTATGCAAATTAACCATCGCTAGCGTAACTTCGCTTCGCTTAGCGAATCAACGCTAGCGCAACTTCGCAACCTTATGCTACCCCTGAGCGCAACTTCGGATTTTAGTGAATTTGCGCAGCGCTGGCGAAACTACGCCTGGCGAAGTGTGGCGAAGTGGGTCGAAGTGCGGCGAAGTTGCGCCTGGCGCAACTACGAATATTAGTGAATTTTCCCCGATGTCTTTATGACACAAGAATGTATGTTTTTATGTTTACTAAAACCAATAAAAATCTTAATAAAAAAATATATATAAAACATGCTTTTATTCCATTACCAATGGAAAGAACCGTTTTCTACAATACAAAGAATTAATTCTAGGTGCTAATGTTCTTAACATTTTTTCCAATGCTTCCCTTTTCAAGTTCCATCTCCTCCTATAGAAACTGCTGTGCTTTTTCATCCTTAGGCTCTGACACTATATGACCTTGATGCTGCATGTGCATCTACAGATACAGTATATACTGTACATTTTCAGTAGTCAGGTTTTACTTATTGTACTTACTAGGTGTGGAACATGGATGCTATTATATATGGCTATTCTATATAGTTGTTGCCACAAGCAGCCTCAAAGTGTTGTGATGCTGTATCATTTACAAATCCAGTGAGGATGAATACAACTAACTTGTAATAGCCCTACCCAGCATTTCGAAAGGGAGGATAAGATATTTTCAGAGGGATATTAAGGCACAATTTAGTTTATATAACATCTTATTTTTGGTTATAAAAAAAGCTAAACAAAAATTTATATTTTATTGTTAAAGTCAAAAATACTGTCATTTCTGTAAAAGTGATGACCCAAAAGAACATGAGTTTAAGGTATGATTTGCACTATGGGGCTATGGGGAATGAAAATTCAAAAATAGTCATAAAAAAGGAAAAAAACTAGCATTTTTTCATAGTATAACAGGTCCTCTACATAGAGCACTCACACCTAAGTAGAGGTCACTAATAGTATCAGTTTTAACTGAACATAATCCCTCAGTTTCTTAAAATATGGTCCCCAGACTGACATGTCAGATTTTGGTTTTTTTTCTCTTTATCTCCCTTTTTCCATGCTCCATAGTATTTTGTAAAAAAAATGTTACAAGATGGTTTTAGGGTTCCCTTTGTTGATAGTATCTTGCAATCCATTTGGGTGCACTGGATGAAACATCATTATACTGCAATATATATGCACTGTTAGAAATGTGTATGACTTTATCAAGCAAGTGCAGCTGGGTGGAGGTATATATTATTAGGTCCTACATAGCATTGTATTGGAGTGATGATTGCTTTGTTCAGATATACTGTAGATTGTTGCTGCAATGAAAAGAGAGATTCACTGAATACAATTTAGCCTTAGGAGCTTTTAGTATATGTAGAGTGTTTATATTATTTTACTATCCATAGCATAATCTTTAAGCTTCCCTAAGGCTTTTATTTTTTCTTGTTGAGTAAGTATACAAGGGCATGGGTGACATGTTTCCATTCAAGCAAACAGTCGTGTTTAAGTATGTTCCCACTTACAGAAAAAAAAGAAATCTTTCTGCTGCAAAGAATGACTTTCCATATTCAGATCTGACCTCTGTAATGTAATATTCTGATAGTCTTTACATTGTGTCACTTCATGGGTCACTGTTTATTTTTTCTTTTCCTTACATTGCCCAGTACAAAAGATAGACTCTATTGCCTTTTAATGAGTTTTATTTTATTTTTTTCTCCAAGTCATACAACCTTGGAAAAAGTCACTTTGCCTGCTGTGCGTTAGATCAACTGGTTACAAGTGATAAACAAAAGCTCACTGGCCTTATAATTCAGCCTCATCAGTGGGCAATTAAAGTAAACAATGCAACATATAAGCAGAAGAAAATTGTCATTGTTTGGTACTTGTAATCACTACATAAGACTAGTAAAATAAGGGCATTTTTATTTCTCCTTTACTATGTGTGGCATTGAATTCGTTTGTACAATGATTTCCTTAAGAATCAATGTACATTTACAAAGGATGATGTACAAAGGATTCATATGGAATACATATGACATCAATTTTCTACAGGTAAAAGGTGATAAGTCTGCATGAAACACTTCTTAGTGGAACATGATTTTTTATTATTAAGTGCCATTCTCATATCTACCAGGAAGCTGTTATCTGGTTACCTTCTAATTGTTCTGCTAATGGACTGTTGGGGGGGAGGGAGTGATCTCACTCCAACTTGAAGTGCAACAGTAAGGGCAGAGACACATGCTGTGATTTGGGGAGATTAGTCACCTGGCGACAAATCTCCTCTTTTTAGGGCGACTAATCTCCCAGATCTGCCTCCACTGCCTTCCCGCCAACTAGAATGAAAATTCTCGGCAGATGGAACTCAGATCGCTTTGTTTTGGCAGAGGAGGCAGTTCGGGGAGATTAGTGGCCCGAAGAAGAGAACATTTGTCGCCAGGCCGACTGATCTCCCTGAATCGCAGCATGTGTCTGCCCTCAAGAGTGACTGACGTTTATCAGAGCACAGGTCACATGGCTGGGGGCACCTGCGGAAATGACAATATGTCTAGCCCAATGTCAGATTTCAAAACTAAATATAATTTTGTTTTTTAGAAATGCATTTCAATGCAGAAGTCTGCTGGAGCAGCACCATTAACTTATACATTTAGAAAATTTAGTTTTCCTTCCCATGACAGTATCCTTTTCACTTCTAAAAGTCACCAACATTTTTGCTTTACTGCAAGAATATTTCAAAGGTCTACATGTTCAGGAAAAAAAATATTTTGCAATTCTTTTTCAAATTAGGACATTTCAATGTTATGGGATACATGTTACTATATGTTAATAGATGTGAATAGCTTAAATATATTTACTACATCTACTATATTTATTGTACATCAGATTAGCTATCGTGTGTCTTTCACTCTCAAAGGTCGATATACTAACAAATTCTATTTTTTCCAAGAATCTCTAAAAATGTGTGGTTTTTCTATATATCTTAAAAGTTAAAAAAAATTAACATTTTTTAAGTGTAGAAACCACGAAAAATCTCGAATACAAAAATTTGGCAAGTTGTCAAGGTTCTATAGAAGTTAATGGGAGCTTCACTGAAATTATTGGACTATTTTTATTCAATTTGGACTTTAAGAGGTTTTTGGATTTTTTTTTACTAGGAATTGTCCACAAAATGCTAATTTTTAGATGGTTCAGAGGTATTTGTGATTTTAGTGAAGTGTTCAGCTTTTTTTTTATTCATACTTTTTAAATTCTGATTTTTATTTTTTATAAATTTCATGACATTTGTGGTTTTTGAGAAAGTGAGTTTAGTCATAGTTTCATAAAATTTCTAAAACCACTAAAATGAGACCGTTGATAAATAGGCCTTCACTTGTTTAACAGCAAATAAGTACATATAATATAAGAAACATACAGATGCAGCCACTTTGGTTTGTCTGTTTGACACAGAATAACTAAACACAGATATCCCATTTATCTCATTTAACACAGAAAACTGTGTCACAACATCCCATCTAATTAAAGCATTCACCATTGTGAACAATGGTGCTTTGGTATGCTAATGAAAAGGTTAAATGCATTAAATGAGTTAAGATAACTTTAGATAACACAGTTTCTTCAATTAACTCTGAGTCATGACGCATTTAACTCACAAATCCAAGTGGCTTCATCTGTATTATGCATCATTTAGAGGCAGTATTTATGAAAATGTGAATGTATTTCATGCCAGACACATTTCACAATTTACTTTTTTTTTATACCAATTCAAACCTGTTGAAAGTCAATGGGACCAGTTTATAGGGAAAATTATATACCTCCTAGTGCAGAGTGCAGTGAGCAACATGATGCTTGCCTTCCCCTTTGATGTCCCTCCCAATTTCCTCATGTAGGTGCTCATTTTTTTTTTCCTAGCTTGGAAACAAGTTTGCAAAGCATAATGATATACCTTTACAGCCAAAAACAGCCCTCTTAGGCTGGCAGTCCACATGGGGCATGATACAACCAATCACAGCCTTTATTTGGCTATTTCTAGTAGATATATGTATCCTTGTATGGCTTCCCATCAGTTTTTACATTTGAATGTGTTTTAGCAACCACTAAAACTAATGATATCATTAAGCATTCTATTAAAGGCATAAGTGACAATTACCTTTTAAGATGTATAAAACATTTTGTTACAAATACAGCATAACTTTACACTTTATAACAAACTTTTGTCAGGCAGAATTCAACTCTTTTTATTCTGGGAACAGTATGACTTTAAATTTGATGTTCTCAAGACTTGACGATATACTGTAGCAGGAATACAGAATAATATAATTGGGGTATACAAATAATGCAAGACTTTTGTACATTCTTATGAATGATTAATTATGTCTCTAACAATAAACTATAAAATACATCTCATTATCACAGTTGCACAAGGAGCATAAATGAAATCCCAAACAGCAGCAGTTTCTAATGGGCCAGCCAATGCCCAGCTGCACAGGTCAACTTCACAGCTCAACTCCAATTACGGAAAACTAAAACAATAGCAGGGATAATAATAGCCTTTAATGGATTTTGTCTGTACCGTAGATCACATTTTAATCTATGTTAAAAACAAACTTGTAACATTATGGGGCCGATTCACAAAGGGTCGAATATCGAGGGTTAACCCTCGATATTTGACTGGGAATTAAAATCCTTCGACTTCGAATATCGAAGTCGAAGGATTTTAGCGCAAATAGTGCGATCGAAGGATTATTCCTTTGAACGAACGATAAAATCCTTTGAATCAAACGATTCGAAGGATTTAAATCCAACGAGCAAAGGAATATCCTTCCCCATAGGCTAACATTGAGTTCGGTAGCTTTTAGATGGCGAACTAGGGGGTTGAAGTTTTTTCTTAAAGAGACAGTACTTCGACTATCGAATGGTCGAATAGTCGAACGATTTTTAAGTTCGAATCCTTCGATTCGAAGTCGTAGTCGAAGGTCGTAGTAGCCCATTTGATGGTCGAAGTAGCCCAAAAACACTTCAAAATTCGAAGTTTTTTTTACTTCGAATCCTTCACTCGAAGTTAGTGAATCGGCCCCCACGTTGCACATTGCGGATAATTCATACAATATTATAATACCTATAATACATTTATAGTTACACTTTTAAAGCATTTTCATGTGTTTGAGCGCCTCTTGTAATTTTGTAAATGTATTACCCAGCTTGGAAGTGAGCAGGTTGTCTAGGTTCAACCTATAGCCAAGGACAAAATAGAAGTATTTTTAAAATAAAATAGGAGAAGGATTGAGATGATAAATTAAGTAATACAACTCCAATGTCGCAAAGTAATATTGTCCGTTAACTACAGTACTTATTACACTGCAACTTTTGTTTAAATCATCTCCCCTTGCAAGTGCATATTGTCTAGAGAAAACAACCCAAATCTTGTCTTTCCTCTTATTTTAATTTTTCCATTTGTTTTGCCAGTTCAGTCAAGGGCTGAAACACAAAACTGCACTGAATACTCAAGGTGACGTTTTTATAATCAAAGCCAGTACTTTATTTGCTTTAGCAGCCATAGAGTTACACTGCCTAGAGTTACACAGTATGTTATACATAATAATTCCCAAATCATTTCCGGTTAAGGATGCTTTTAAGATACTGCCATTTAGTGCATAACTTAAATTGTTGTTATTTCTATAATAACCCTACTCTTATCAACATTGAACCTTATTTGCCACCCAGTTCTGCAATTTAGTCAAATCACTCTACAAAGTGGAAACATCCTGCATGGAACTTATAATTCTGCACAATTTAGTATCTCCAGCAAAAACAGAGACAGTATTTCCAATGCCAATCTCCAGGTCATTAATAAACAAGTTGAAAAGCAAAGACTAGCTTGAGGGTGGCTGTTATCACTCTCCGCTATATACATAACTTATTTAGTAATGTGCAACTTATTCCCTTTAGGGTTTGCAAATTTTTATAAAGCACACACAAATGAAAAAGTATTTTCTAAAGTAGAGATTGTTTGCACAGCCAGTATGATTATTATAACCCCCCTCCCAATAATGCTAAGAAAGCTTTTGGTCAACTACAGCAGAATCAAAAACAACAAATATATATAAATGCTTTATATTTAAAACAGTTCAGATGGCAACCTTGTTGTCTTGAACAGAAAAGTTAATTTGTTGCAAATCACTTTCTCCCATTATTACTCAAATAGTGTAAGCTTATAAGAAATATGGAAAGCCACCTATGAACTATTGCTCTGGTTGGCTCAAAGCTCCCCAAATAATTTTTCTGCAATCCACACTGCCCTCTCCAACTGACAGTATGAAGAGCTGCTCAAAATCGTAATCTTAATTTCCCACCCTGCGGTTACTGGGCACTTTCCCTGACATCTAAGCTGTGCTCAAGGGGATTCATAACACAAGTGTAATGTGCACTTAACAATTAACAATTAAGACTGTATGATGAACTGCAGTTGTGCTTGCTTTTAGTTGTCCAGAATGTGAACTGGCATAAGTATCTTTATATATATTGTCATTGTATGGCAAATTCTGCATCCAGACCAGTACTTTGTAATTGCATTTCCGTTACAAATGAACCCTAATGGTGGAATGTAATATGTTTTGTTAAAGCAAAAAACATTCACAAATATATATGTATATAAGATTTTCATTGTTTGCATCCTGTTTGAATGATTTTAGAGCTCAACGGCTTTCTTGCAAAGTTCTGAAACAAATTGCTTTTGCGAACATGCGCAGTGTATGTAATAAAATGTCACAATTGCAAAGTGGTTTTTTTTGCAACAATATATTTAACGAAACTCCAGAGAAGGTGTTAACGGCAACTTTTGCTTTGTGATCGTGTATTGTTTAAATGTAATTTAAGGGTTAAACTTGTATAACATGCTTGTCTCAGTCCATCCACAGATTCATCCCCCCTTTCAGTAGTCAGAATTGTTTCAAGTCGTCCATTAAGGACACAGTTAAATGGTTACAAATTAACCCTTCCATTGGTAGTGATGGGTGAAAAATTTGCGAAAACAACAAAAAACGTGCAAAACCATTTAAGTCAATGGGCGTCAAAACAATTGTGACGCAAGTGACAATTTTTAAATGTGCGACTATTTTGTCCAGATGCTTTAAAGTTAATGGGCGTCTGAATAATTTTGACAATTTTTATGTGCATAACAACTTTGACATTCGACAAATTTGTTTGATGCAACAAATTTTTGCCACAGTTTTGCGAAAACATTTGCCGGTGGCGAAATGCGGAAATTCGCTGCAAATCAATGCCTGGCAAATTTATTCGTCCATACATTTTCCAGCAAATGATTTTACATGTGAATAGTGCTAAAAAGGCACAAAATGCCATTTAAAACATCTCTTCTGATTTTAATTACATTCCCCCTTAAGACACTAGGTTCAGGGGTGTGTAAAGTATGTGGGGCAGGAGGAGTTTGGGGTGCCTGTATACTCTGCTTCTAATATACGTGGAGTATTAGTACCACTGTTTTATGAATCTGGATGTGAATACCCTCTGTGTTTAATGTTCTTGGGGTGCATGATGCATGGAATAATATGATGCCATCACATATCTCTTATTGTATTATGAGCTGGAGATGCCACTGCCTTTATTTTTGTGCTAGATATGCTTATTTTATTAACAAAGAGAAAAAGTACCCCGCTCACAATCTTACTTTAGCTGTTACTTATATAAATTGTTTCAATACCTGTTAGTTAGAATTAGAGTTACCATAATCACTTATCATACAATATTGCCTCAATTTTTAATCGATTTAATGTGGGTGGATTCATCCACTGGTTTTTAATTGTAATTTAATTGAATCAATTCTTTGCACTGCACTTTATCTATAATTAATTTCTATCCTTTAATTCTTATTTATAATATAATGAATTCGTAGCACGGCACTTAAGTTAATAACAATTCACGGGATTGGTCTAACGACAATCACAGGGTTTGCACTGCAATACATGCAATTTTCTATTGAAACAATTTATATAAGTAACAGCTAAAGTAAGATTGTGAGTGGGGTACTTTTTCTCTTTGTTTTTGTTGCATTAATAAGTACTGACTTGGGTCAGACCTCTGCTACAATCTTGGGATAAAATATTGTGACATAAGTAAAGGGATCGTCCGAGTGTTTTTAATGCTTATTTTATTACCCAACGTTTTCCATTTTTTTAGTGTGCTTTCTTGGATACTGTTATCTATAATTATTCAATGTATGATGTGCTGAGTATGCCAGTACATGTTGATCTTATTGCATCTTATAGGAAATCACAATTCCCATTGCTATTACTGAATAAAGTTCTGGGGTGCTGTTTTTTTTTGTGCGTGTTGTTGATAGTATAATGGACTGGAATTATGCTAATGTTATACTTGCTGTCAGTGATAATTGCTAATGGCCTTCTTCCAAGACCAGTAAACACTCATTGATTGAATATTGCTAAAGTAAATTCTCTCTTAAATAGAGTAGAGGTGAGAGTAGCTTTATAAGATGGGAGTGGAACTTACAAGTGGGCCATAAATTTGCAACAACAAGCAGCACAAAACACATTGCCTTTTCCTTTACTGAACTTAAAATATAAAAGGCAATATGATTATGTTCTGCTTCCTATCACCCTAACCATCAGGTACTGTATATTTAGGCTGTGATATTTGTACTGCACTAACTAACAGATACTCATTTATCAACATTCTCATTTCAGTGGTTTTAGAGGTTTTTGAAAACTAAAACGAAACTCACATTCTCTAAAACCATGAATGCCAAGCGATTTATTAAAATACCCCATTATAAAAAGTACAAATGAAAAAAAAAAAAAAAGCTGAACGATGTTTTGAGGTTTCCTAGCTAAAAAGAACAAGAATTGATTAAAAGTGCTCCAATAAGATCAGCACAGCTACCATTGACTTCTATAGGACCTTGACACCTTTCACTTGGTGAAGTTTTGCATTAGAGGTTTTTGTGGTTTTTACACTTAGGGGCAGATTTACATATGGTCAAATATCGAGGGTTAATTAACCCTCGATATTCGACTGCCGAATGTAAATCCTTTCGACTTCGAAATATCAAAGTCGAAGGATTTAGCGCAATTAGTTCGATCGAACAATCGAATGAAAAATCTAAGGATTTTAATCAATCGATCGAATGATTTTTCTACGACCAAAAAAACCTTAGAAAGCCTATGGGGACTTTCCCATAGGCTAACATTGAGGTTCAGTAGGTTTTAGGTGGCGAAATAGGGGGTCGAAGTTTTTTTTAAAGAGGCAGTACTTCGACTATCAAATGGTCGAATATTCGAACGATTTTTAGTTCGAATCGTTCGATCCGAAGTCGAAGTCGCAGTCGAAGTTCGAAGTAGCCAATTCGATGGTCTAAGTAGCCAAAAAAAACATTCGAAATTCAAAGTTTTTTTTATTCTATTCCTTCACTCGAGCAAAGTAAATGTGCCCCTTCATAAATCTCAATTTTATAGAGCTTTTAAGAAATATAGGAAAATCACAATGTTTTCAAATTTCTGGGGGGGAAAAAAAATCACAATTTGCTTGTTAGTAAATGGGCCACATAGTGTGTCTTTATTTTCTTACACTATTCTTCTATGCCATTGCAGGAGGAGGAGTTCTAGAAGCATTATGTTGGCAATGCAAGCTAATATAGATCATTTCTGAATGCTGCTAACATTTATGGTGGATTGCAATTTAGAGTTACAGCTCATGATTATTGTTTTATGTTTATTGAGACTTCAAAACACTTAATGAGAATGTGGTTAGTACACTGTATTTTCAATCACACTGTTTTTATGGTTGAATGTTTTGAAAAGGTTCTTGGTTCATGGCAGAAAAATCACTGCCTTGATCCACTTTGCAAACAATGTCTCAAGGTTCTATTTGCTTCTTGCAAGCACATATTTTTTGCTCTCGAAATGAAAAACAACTAAACACGTTATTGAATAATTATGTATTGTATCAATTTTGAAAATATATTGCATGAGTTTCCTCCACCAATAAAAAAAATCACTGAGATTGACAACTTGCTGGAAATATGAAACAAAGCTTCCAGAACTGAAAACACTCTGCCAAAATTACCTCTTTCCCTCTTAAGCCCACAAGGATTAATGGTACAGAGGAAGTCTGGAGGACATTTTTATGATTTTCGCAAAGAAGGCTTAGCTAAAATACACTTCCACCAAATCCCTGGGTTTAGAGCATTATTCCAGGCAACCCCTGAAGGTTAGGTTATCCACTGATAACCACAGACAGACAGAAATTTTGTGTTCTCATGTTAGTATTAAAGTGAAAGTTGTTTTTATTTTAAATTAATAGACATGTCTTTATTTTCAGATTATGAAGAATTTTACTCAACATATCCTTTTCTCTGATCATTAGACTTTTTCTATTATCTAGAACTCGGTTCTAAGCTTCTTTCTAAACTGTAAATTGTAAATAAATAAAGCATCTGAAAAAATAAAATTTTTGTGGTATGACCTTGCAATTGTTTAGCCCTCCACCAGTTGAGAATTACAGCTGAATTAATTAACTGTGGAAAGTAATTGCGATAGAACACAAAAAATAGAATGGATCAAGCCGTATATTAAACATATTAATGTTTATAATTTCTCACAAAATTTAAGACCAGTTCTGACAAGATTATATAACATATAGACCCCCCCATATATTTTAAACCAACCCAAGGTTGTGATCATATATTGATTTAATTAGCTATCTATGTACTAGTCAGACAAGTTTTCTATGACCCGTGACACAGGAAAGGTTACTTAACAATTTTAGGTTTATAAACTTGTAAATAAAATATCCTATAAATGTCTGCACTTGCAAAGTTTAAATTCCTGGTAAAATATGGGACCTGGGAATGTGGATTGATAAATAGGGATGGGCAATTTTTTTCACATTGTTTCGCTGCAGAAATGACGTCCATAGACTTTAATGGGTGTTGGTGACATTTTGCCGTGGGAATTTTTAACGAAACGGGTCAAATTCACCCATCCCTATTGATAAATTCACATTTTTACTGTATGTATTGGTAGCAATGTTAACCAGATCAGTAGGTTTTATAGAATATACTTTTATTAAAATTATAGATATTTTATATCCTTATTATTATAATTATATTGTTAAATTAGAAAAATTGCTTGATTTTAGAGGCAAATGGGGAAAGTAATAACAGCCATCAATGAAAAATGTATCCCTCTGTGTGAACCTATTTTCCTTTGTGCAAATTTAATATAGCTTTCTATGCTCTACTTCAACATCAATCTAGAACAGTTTTAAATTTCCATCCCCTTATCTTGCTGTATTTTATAATGTCCTTTAATTAACAGATGTAGTATTTAGACATTGCTTTGGTTTATTGCATTGCATGATATTTTAACATCAGTCGGAATAATATTTTGTCTCATGTATGTTTTGTGCTCTTCAGTTCTTTAATTTCATGGGTGATGTTGCTAGAAGGGTTCACTTTATTTGTTTTTTATAGTATATGAAGTTGTGTGAATTACATTTTGCTTATTTTCACTTTCTAGCTTTATTGGTTCTTGTCCTTATGAGTAAATCTTGCCTAACTAGCTTCTGGGCATGGCAGACTATATGAAAAAGAATATGGTTGTTTGTTAGGTACCCCCTTACTGTATTTCTTTTGGGTTAGAAAAGAATCATTTGCAATTGCTATTTTACTTAATTATAATATAATATTGGTATATTTTAAGAAATAAATATTAGATTGTTTAAAATGTCACATTAGTAGAAAAAACTGTCATTATGTAAGTTATAGTTTATCATGGATTTAAGCAGCTTTTTCAATATTCAGTAACAAAAGCATTTTCACTAAATGCCACTGTTCTGTGCCAGTATATTGCAGCTCACTCATTGCTTGTTCTAACAATTTTTCTTATCAAATACTGTATATCTGTAATTATAAAGAACTTACTACTGTAGCAAGATAACAAAGAACCTTGTTATTATAAAAATATATATATATATATATCAAAGCTTATATTATTGCCCCATTACCAATAAAATGTCTGTTGAAGGGAAAAACTGGAAGGGGCATATAATAAACTAAAATTACTAGGTTGTTGCAGTTTTATTATTTTTAGCATATGTGTAGATGATAAATGTATGTGAAAGGACATAAAGTGATTATGCAGTATTATTGGATTTCTTTGATTTACATGGGTTTTTATTTCAGAACTAGGGATGGGCAAATTTGACCTGTTTCGCCAAAATTTCGCAGCCGGCAAAATGTCGCCGATGAAATGTCGCCGACGCCCATTAAAGTCTAACAAACTTTGTTGCGCGGTGAAATTTTTTGGATGTGCGTCTTTTTATTTTGACGCACAATGCCATACAAGTCTATGGGCGTCATTTTTAGGCGAAACAAGGCGAAAAAATTCGCTCATCCCTATTGAGAACAGCCTCGCTGATGAATACTAGAGAAGCATTTCAAGCCTTGAGGTGCTCTGGTTCTGAAACTGTTGTATTTAATCAATTAAAATGTTTTCCACAGGTGTACAGTATCACCAGTAAGCAATTAGCCATTGCAGTTGTTGTATGTAAATAGTTTTGTTCTCTCTTATTGAAAGTTCCATGAATGAGGTTGGCTATTTTGTTTCATGTGAAGCAGCAGACCAATTTAATTCAATAATAAGGTATTGTAGGAAGATCTTGTCTGGAGCACAAGTTACCCATAACACAGTGTATACTAAATAGGATTCCACCTATACTGAATTTGTTTCACTGGTGCATGACAAATAGGTATAACTACCAGGGACATGTTTGTGCCACCAGTGGCAGATGTGGTTCTGGCCCACACAAATCTCCTGTGTTTGCAGTGGTGATACCGGGGGTAGCTTTTTTCCCTTATGGCACCCTCAAGCACCCCTTCCAAAATAAAGTCATGACATCAGAAAATAAGGAAAACAGTATAAAATACCATGTGTGCATATGTTATATATACAGAATATATTGCATATCGTAGCTAAAGAAAGAGATTTCAGGACCTTTAGAATAGATTGGCTAGATTTAGTTCAAGTATAAATATTACCATTTCCTCTTTCACCAGATTTTTTTTCTATTTTCTTTTTGCTCCAGTTTTCTTTTCCCCACACCCATTTTATGATGCAATAAATTAAACAATGTTTTTGTCTAATTCAACGTATACGTTGCTTTGAGTCCTGATGCTAGTAGTTGACCCTTAAAGGACATACCTTCAACATTTTATGGAACCTTTAAACCCACATGGTGCGAGCAAACTTATGGGCATGCTTGGACCACAATGCTTTGCTCTTGTAATGGTCTGAGTTGAGATTGTTGAGGCCTGAACAGTTTCTGATTCTTTTACCTGTTTAATTTACGTTCCTGACCCCCAGTTTCTTATTGGACTTTGACTAAAGGCTGCCTTACCGACCTTGGCTTGTTTCCTAATTAAGTATGACTGCTGTCTGCACTGACCTCTGCCTGAATTAGACCATGTCTGTGGCAGTTCCTGTTTACAGCAATCATGCCATTCTTTCATGAATTTGTAGGGGAGGCTTACTGCATCACTCTTGACTCCATAACCAGGTTTGTGACACCTGGCTTCCCTGCTCTTGCTCTTTAATTTATCTACCTTTGTTTCTGTACATGGTTCCATGTGTGATATCAAACTGAGAAAGGCTGTCCTAAGTCTGATGTTCCTGTGAACTTAAATTGACTTGAGATTTGAAATGTCACTCATTAACTGAATTGGGCTACATTTCCTTAAATTACAAAGAAAGTCAAATTCACTGTGGGTGCTAATATGTTACGCACCCCACAGTGAGTCAATTCCTAAGTTTTCCTCATGCCAGTGACTTTCCTTTCCCAGATGTCCCTAGTGCTGATTTAGACAAATTTGAACCTACTCTACAACAAATGCAAAAGTCAAAATCTGTCAAGGAAAGCTTAGGAGAAAGCAAGAAGCATGGTGGGATAGTGGTGCGCAACTGCAGACAAGCGAGAATCAAATAGTTTCATTCATGTTCAATGAAGATAAAAATCTTGAATGTTTTATAAACTGGGAACTTATGAAAATCCAAATTTTTGTAAAAAATGCTCATAGATTCCAATGTATTGTGCAGAAAAAAAAAGTTGCCATGGAAAAACCTCAAGCGGTTGTTAGGGAAAAACACTCATTAACTTTAATGCATTTGGTAAATTTTCGCATTTTTGAAATGTTTGGTGAAGCAAAACAGGACAGATGTGCTCATAACTAAAAGTAATTTCGAAGTTTTTCCATTTTGCATTCTGACAATTATTGGTTTTAGAAAATACATGTATATTCACGTTTTCATTTTTTAAAAATTTGTTAGATCAATTAAGGATAGAGAAACTTTTTGCCTGGGACAGTTTTGCTATAAAATTGCAGAGTTAAAATATCCTTAACTGCAACTTCATTTCACCTTCCCATTGACTCCAATGCAGTTAGGTGAAATTGTGTGAGTTTGTAAAATTCTTGTTGGAAGCAAAACATCACATCACTAGAGATAATCTCTCTAATAGCTAATCTATTATAACTAGTGATGGGCAAATACAATTGCCAGGCATGGATTCATTACGAGTCATTTTGTTTTGAGTCATTTTTAGCAATAATAAATTCGAAATGACATGATATTCTTTCAAATTGTATTTATTCTATACCCTTTGTATCTAGATATTTGAACGCTGGAAAACTGTTTCCCTTTTATCTGCCTTCCTTTTAGATTAAAAGACCTTTGTCCCTCTGGATTCCATTAGTAGCTTGATCTAGCAGCCCTGCAGGTTCAGTGCTACAAGCTCCTATGCGACAATGCCTTAGTAATTGAGAATGCCATTGGGATCATGCATGGTTTCAAGGTTTTACATGCAACACAATTTACTTTTGTCTATTTTTATTATATCATTTTAATTGCTGTGTGCTCTATCTTTTGTACTCAGCTTTCATTCTTTCTGTTCTCTTGTATTTCATTGTAAAAATTAAACTCTTTTTAGGTTAATATTTGTTTCTTAATGTAAATGTGAGCCCCAGAAATAGCCATGTTCAATATTCTGACATTCCAATCTATTGTGTAGCACTTTCAAATGTTAACATGTTGCAAAGCTTTTGTTTAATAGTGTAACTGCCCATTCAATGTTTTGAATTTTGACCTTACATTATGCAAGAAAATTAAAATTAAACTGCTGCATTCAGGGGAAAAAAAGCCCTAAAAATAGTTGGCAACACTCAAAATGGGAATAAAGTAGGTTCCTATACTTGCAGGAATAAGAGCTGATAATACTACAATTTGTTATTACTTGCTAATTAGTTTTCTACTATATCATTCTCTAATATATAATTTCCTACCAATATTATTAAGTAGTGTATTATATACATTACGGAAGCCCTGCAACAGATACAAATTACAGTATATGTATATTTACTTCCATTATCCAGAAACCTCTCATCTAAAACCTCTGAATTACAGAAACGTCAAATAATTCAACCTTTCAACACATATTTCCTTTTTCTCTGTAGTAATAAAACTGTACCATGTACTTAATTCCAGCTAATTAATTAATCCTTATGGGAGACAAACAAATCCTAATGGTTGAATTTTTGTTTAAATAATTTGTTAGTCTACTATGGGATTATAAATACCCCTTCTTATACTAAAGCATGGGAATCGACTTAAAATCAACAATGTCAGAACAGAATTTTAAAGAAGGATTGCATATTTAAAATACATTTTAAATGCACAATAAGTAATAGATTTCAGGAATATTTCTAAAAACTTGTTACCCAATAATTGCTGCTGGAGATGTGCTAAAGGTATATGGAATGTGGTACATATTTGGTATGTCCAACATTCCAAAATTTAGACACAGATCTGTACTGAAATAATTAGCTGTACTGTGGAACTGTCTACTCCTTAATAATTCTGTACCATAACATTGAGCCTACTGACCCCACCAAGAGTAATCTTCTTCTCTAGCTGCTGATGGCTTCCAGAGCAGTCATTCCAGTGCAAGGAATATCCACCTCATGGAAGAAATCACATCAATGCATAACAATTATTTTATAGCCACTTGGCTGCCCTGGGAAGAAAATATTGGTTAAAACCTCTAGTCTAGTCTAGTCCCAGCCCATAATGTACTTTGTGCATAAGTTTACTGCATATTGCCTTAAAGTGGACCTGTCACCCAGATATAAAATACTTTATAATGGACCTCCAGGGGCTGGAGCCAAAGATGGCGACATTTTAGAGAGCTCCATGTCAGACCAAAGAGAATTGTGTGTCATCAAAGACTCTTGACCTTCAATGCCCTTTTTTAAAAACCCATAAAGACAAAAACAGTAGATACTGTATATGGACTGGTAATAGACCTAGATATTTAAGAAATTGTATACAATATTAAATGTCTATGCACCAAATGGTGACAATAAATATTTCTTCACATTGGTTTTACAGCAGATTAACTCCTGGGGGGGCTCTTAACATAATACCCATTTACAGAACATGCAAGAATTAGGAGGCAGATTTATCAAAGGTTGAGGTGAAATTTCAAATGAAAAAAATTCGAATTTTGAGCAATTTTTTGTGTACTTCGACTAGGGAATAGTACAAATTCGATTTGAATTTGAAAAAAAATGGGAAAATCCGAATATCAAAATTTAATATGTACTGTCTCTTTATAAATTCGAATTCGACCATTCGCCATCTAAAACCTGCTGATTGCTGTTTTAGCCTATGGGGACGTCCTAGAACCTATTTGGTGGACTTTGAAAAATCGAAAAACTTATTCCTTCAATTCGTACCATTCAAATTCAGGCAATACGGACCTATTTGATCGAAAACTGACCTATTCGACCAAAAAAAATTTTTGACTTAATTTCAGTTGGTCTATTTGAATTAGAATTTAGAAGTTTTTTCAATTCGAAATTCAACCCTTGATAAATATGCCCCTTTTTGTCATTGTAAACAGAGTGGAATTTTAAAATGCAAATTAATCTTTAACTACTCCTAATATATATTGCCCATATACTTAAACGTGGATAATCATTTTGCAATATATGTTTTATTCACCTCAAACAACAATTACCATTGTATTGTCTAAGAACTATAGCAATTATCTCCTTTTAAACGTTTAGTTGTGAGATAAGGCCTTTTCATATATATCTAATTTAAGCTAATCCACTAATTATCTATTTAAACATCATTATCTTAAAGTAAAATAATTACCAGTTTCCTTAATATGATCCAGAAACCTATGTTAAAGCAGACATAATACCTTAATTGCTTTGTAATTACAATTAGAAAACTGCATTGCAGAAGTAAGTCAGCAGAAAAAGAACAGTCTGTGTAGACTGCAGGTTAAAACATTTGTTAAGTCTTAAAATACTTTAATGTTTATTCCATGATTGACTAATTATCCCTATAGTTTAACTTTATACTGTTTTTTTCTGGAGGGGAGTAATAATTCTATTCACCAGGAAACTGTTCCTCATATATCAGATTGCCCACAAGACATTTAAAACATCGCTTCTTGTTTTTGTCTGTATTTGTATTTTGCAAAAATTAAAATAGATAGGCTTTGTAAAATAAAAAAGTGCTTTCAATATAATTAGTCAAAAATGTAACCTATAAAGGCTGGAGTAAATGGATGTCTAACATAAAAGTTAGAACACTGGGGACTTACTGGGAGGCTGGGCCAGCAGGGGCAAAAAAAGAGTCACCAAGAGAGGCTTGGATTTAGTCTTCAGAGATAGAGAAAAGGTCTTCTGCACATTTGGGTCTACTGCTTCACCACTCTTGGTCATTATCTACTTGAAATTTTCTTTGGAACTGCCTTTTTTGTTATCCATAGAAGAATTTGTTACTGCTGTGTTACTGTTAGGCTTACAAAATAAAATTGAAAAAATTCCACGGGGCTACTCTCTCTTGCCCACTTCTGTTTGGTAATTTTCATGACAGTAAGTCCCTTATTTACATCTACTACTTGTCCATGAATGTATTCCTGATATGCAGTAGATACACCATATCATACAGTATATCCAGAAGCCCAAGAATGTCACCCAAGATACTTCCTACTTTAAGGGGCAGATTTATCAAGGGTCAAAGTGAATTTGAGGGAATTTTCGAAGTTAAAAAAATTCAAAATTCTAAGTTTTTTTGGATACTTCGAAGTCGAAAGTAAAGCCATTTGATGGTCAAATTTCGAAGTAGTTATCACTTCGAAATTCGAGCCTTGATAAATATGCCCCTAAATAATGGTATGTATACTGTAAGGGCCAGATTTATCAAAGGTCGAAGTGAAAATTCAAATTTACATTTTTTTAATTTAGAGCCAATTTTTTATACTTCAACTAGAGAATAGTCCAAATTCGATTTGAATTTGAAAAAAAAATAGAAAATTAGAATTTAGAAATTTATCATGTACTGTCGACTTCGACCATTCACCATCTAAAACCTGCCGAATTGCTGTTTTAGCCTATGTGGGACCTCCTAGAACCTATTTGTGTCAATTGGAAAACCTTTGAATCGAATTCGATCGAATGTGCTATTACTTAGATTCCTATTATTAGAATCTGATCAAAAACAGACATATTCGATCGAAAACTGACCTATTCGGCCAAAAAAACTTTGATTTAGTTTCATTTGGTCTTTTTGAATTCGAATTTCATAGTTTTTCAAATTCGAAATTTGAACCTTGACAAATCTGCCCCCAATTGTGGTATATATGTTTAGTTTACTTTCTTAAGTTTCCTTCTGGACTGGCTTATTTAGGAGAAACCATTCAGTCCATCTTGGACAGGATTAGCCAACATTAGTCCATGACTCTTGCCAACAAATGTACATGCAGTTTGTCTTATAGTTGCTTCCCTTAATTTTCTTGTTCTGAAGGCTGTTCCAGTCCTGCCCACATACTACCAGAAAAAAGAGAAGTATTAGATATGTACAGACACTGTACCCTAAGGAGTTATACTGTGGATGATGAGATTTATTTAGTTATTAGGTTGGGACTAAGATATGCATGCTACTAAAATGTCTTGACAAAGTAGGCAGAAACCTCAGGTATGAAACGTATTGTATATTTTAGCTAAAGTTAAATGAATTCATAACACATAGATATCACATATAGTCAAATCATGTTTTTATTGCCATGAAGCACACTCAACCAGCAGTGATGATATGGTAATAGCGCAGTCTGCATTCCTCCCTCACACCAATCTCTTTCCAACCTGAATCTTCCCTTCTTTAACACTGTTATTTATTTTCCTGCACAAAAGCTTTTTTCCTGCTTGTATCCACTCACAAACTTATCATTTTTCTCTATATTTTCTTCGCTGTGTGTCATGTTGAAATAATTGATTCATGTCGGCTATTGACTTTTAGCCACAGTCTTACACAGAAAGAAGAGGGGAAAAGCTATAAATTATATATTTTGAAAAACCCACATTTTTATAAGGGCGAGGATAGGAGAGAGGAAAAAAAATCACCTCATATAATGCCTAATTTATGGAGCGTCTATTTTAGTGCTCATAGATCAGACGAGAAAGAAAAACAGGAAACAGAGAGTAAATTGTTTAAATGTAGCTGCAAGAAAAGAAGACTAGGAAAAAAAGGCATGGCTGCAGCTAAATATTTATGTGGCAGGTGGGATAAGTTGACTTTTCAAATATCCTGTTTTTTATGATCTTCTGTCCTTCATAGACCTGTAAAAGTGGTTGTCCATCATGTTATCAATTTAATGTGCTTTATAAAGTTGGCCAACTCTGCAGCCTAGGGCTGAGCTGACAGTGGTATTATTATTATTAGATACAACCTGGGTGCCACTGCCATTAATTCTCTTTAGACTTCATTTTTGAGTTTGTGAGGAACCAGTAGTTTGGATTGGAAACGTTGCTTTCGGTTTTGGTGGCACTTAAGAAATTCCTACTAACCTTAAAGTGGGAATTTAGTGTTATTTCTTTTCTCCAATGACAAGCAATTATTTGGATGGCTATTTGGAGTTGAACATAAAGGCAGGCATGAAAAAACTCAGAAGGGATGATGGTAATAATAATCATAAAAAAAAAATAATTACCAACTACTTACCCTAAACCACCATTTACATCCCACGCATCAGTGATCCCCAAACATTGGCTTGTGTATAAAATGTTGATCTCCACTCCTAATGATGTTGTTTCCAGTGCCCGCATAGTAAGTGCCCATCTTGAAATTTCAGGCTTATATTCAAGGTTTGAAGGCATGAAGACATGTTTTCTGTAATTGAGCCTCCCGCAGGCTAGTAGTCGACATTGGACTATGATTTGACTTATCACAGCCCTTATTTGGCCTCCCCAAGGATTTTTTTTCTTATTTATGTGGCTTCCCAACAGTTTTTACATTTGAGTGTGGCTCACATATAAAAAAGGTTGGGAACCCCTGATAAATTTCTCCACTATTGAATTTGTGACGAATTTGGCAGTATCACCGCAGGCGAATTTGTTCGCAAAACCATGGCAAAAAAAGACGTGTGTTCAAATAAAATCTATCTCTGAGTATTACTCGTGCCTGGGACCCCCGTGTGGTGCCACTTTAATGTCCACATACCCTGAAGTCCCCACAGCGCAACTCCCAGCTCCCCATGTCAGTAACAAGTGCAGTGAGAGAATAAAGAGAGGAGCAGAGATCGGTCAGTGTCGGGGAATAGTCAGTGCTGGAGCTGCGCCCGGTGTCTGCGGGAGTCTCACTTGTCTCCACACAAACTCCGCACCAGCCAGGAAAGGTGCCTTTTTTCATATGGAAACATGCAGATTGTGCCCATTTCTACTCACAGTTTGAGCAATGTAATCGGGTCTGTTTTGATCAAATTCAGTGGAGCCCACTCTGTGAATTACTTCCTGAGAATAAAACATCCAGTTCTTAAGATTATAAGTGGCATTTTAAAATAGTCCCAAGATGGGGTAGACTTCCAGATGTTGTTTTGTTCTGACAGTAGGATCATTTGATCGCTGTGGAGTTAATACTGCAGTTGTTTGATAGAATGCATCATGCAGGTCAAATTGCTAATAAATACAAGGGATATTGGAGTAAGAGACACGGAATGATTAAAGAACATTGATTGGAAAAGGCAGGCGGGAGGAAGCTGACAAGGAGATAGTGGTTAAATTGAATGGAGAAAAACAAGAGATTGAAGGGTGTTGGTCTATAAATGTGGTGATAAACATGTATCGTACTGAGAAAAGAAAGAGACAATCCAGAAAAGGTCAATTGGAGATAGAGCAGGCTTCAGAATCGAAACAGATTTATAGATACATGTTTTATGCTTTTATGTTTATCAATAATAATTGAAGCTATGACAGTAAAGGCAGTTCAGGATATTAGCTCTTGTAATAAAATTATTATATAACGAATCATTTGCTACATGGAGAATAATTAACAGGCAAAATAAAAAGCAATTGATCAAAGACTCCAGGGGTTACTAAAACTTGTTTTCTTTCTCATATTTTACCAGAAACAAACTCTGTTGACTGTAACTCCCATCCCATAGCTAATTTACTAAGAATTCAACTCAAAGAAAATCAGATTAAAAAAACTTGAATACCTTAAATTGTTTCCAGTTTGTGGGCTTAAAAACCTCAAATACCTTGAATTAGCATCAAACACCCCAAAACACCCAAAATTTGTGAAGGTTAAAAACATCTTCAAATGATTAAAGGGACAACTGCCATTGATTTTTACATGAATTTGACAGGTTTTAGATGGAGTATTTTCAGATTCTTAATTTTAGCAGCTTCAGGGCATAATAAATCCTAAAAAATTCAAGTTTTTTTTAGTGAAGAAGCTCAAATTTTAAGAGAAAAAAAATAGTTTTAATAAATAACTCCCTCCGTGTTTCCCAGGTTTAACGTATATTAATGGTAATGAAATGTCAGATCTACCTGTATGTCTAGAATACTTTATTATTAGTATGAAATTAATTGATATAATATTTATATAATAGGTTTATATCAGGCACACAGGCAGCCACACTTAATGCCTGTATTCCACCATGCACCATTAGGTATACTTGTATGCTTTTTCATGTTACCTTTTAACATATCTTGGTGTCTATTGTTACTTCTGGTGATGCACTTTTGGAAACAGATCCTCTTCTGAAGCCATTCTCTTGTTATTTCCCTTGCCCAAGTTGACTTTTAAAGGAGAACGCTTACCTAATGAAGTAGGCTAGAAATGTTGTAAAACTGAGGGGGTTGTGGGTGCACACCTGAGGCCAATTTCAAAAAGTTTAGAGCCCTGTCTGTGATTCCAATAAAAATGCAAGTGCATGTAATTTTGAAACAAGGTTTTTTTTGTTACAAAGTTATGATCATAATATTGATAAGCCACCATACCACGTCGAGGTAAAACCCCACATGGTGGTCCCTAACTTATTTATCTTTAATCATAGTAAAAAAGGAATTTTACCTCTCTGTTTTGTTACAATTCTTTATGTAAACATCTCCTGTGCCTTGGTTTCAAACTTAGGGCTCTTACTCACTGGCGTTTTGACCTGCGCTCCCCTGCGTTCCGTTTTTTGGCGTTCAGCCGCAGGGGAGCGCAGGAATAGACGCAAGTCATTATTTCAAATGGGGCTGTACTCACTCAGGCGCGTGTAGGCGCCGAACGCAGGTTCAGACGCAACATGCTGCATTTTTCCTGCGTTCGGCGCCTACACGCGCCTGAGTGAGTACAGCTTTTCTGTGTTTCTATCCGTTCATGCTTTTTATATTTGGATTTTCTAATAAATACATAGACATTCATGCTCTTTTAAAATGTGAGTTTAGTCGTGGCTGAAAAAGCTCTAAAACCACACAAATACGAGTTTTGAATGTCGGCATAAAGCAAATCTAAAAGTTTCATTTCACTTAATGAAATGCACGGCTTCATATTTTCCTAAGCTTAAAAATAACTTGCTGTATGTGTCATAATAGATACTTTTTCAAATTGTCCTTTTTCATTTCACTATTGTACACTTTGAAAGCCTCAGCTGTGGGGATTTATTTTCTGAACTATGGTTTAATTGCAAAATTAACCTTTGTCTTATGATACGGTTTTTAAACAGCCTCTTCTCTACTTTTCTGCAATTTTGAGATAAATTAACCAGAGCATCTAAGAATGTGAAATGAAAGCCCTATGCTCCTACAAGCTTGAGAGGGATCATCAGGGTGGGATACCTGTATTCTTGGATGTCACGAGTAGTATGACAGCACTGTCACCTGCCTTGTTTTTGGCTTTCTCTTGATCCTCCTGCGTAATTTCTTAGCTTGTTGACATAGTTGACAAAAACGGTTGTAATTAGTCTGAAATGTTCTCCAAAAACATCAATCGCATTACCCTGTTTTCTTTCTATGGTAATGTACTGATTCGTTGACCTATTCAGCAAAATAAAAAAAAAACTATAAGAGTGAAAAAGATGCAATTCTTAAAGCTTTCCTTGCATAGATTTATTTTAGCTAAAACATATTTTCATTATGTTCTGCAGAATGACAGCAAGTGTCATGATCAGTTCTCCAGAGTGCCGTGTTCAAAAAATTAAATTATCGGTTGCCCTTTCCGAAGCAGTGAGCAATTTACAGTTTAAATGAGCAAGCACTTGAGCCATTTATGCCAATGTGATCCACGTTAAAGCAGAACTAGGGGCGTGTAGTGACTTGAGCAATTTGTGCCCCAGTACAGTAATTCAATATATATATATATATATATATATATATATATATATATATATATATATATATATATATATATATATATATATATATATATATATATATATATAATCAAAAAGAAAACCGCACCAAACAGGTCTTTATATGAAAAAAACAAAAGGTTTTATTTGATCAACGTTTCGGCTCAACAGCTGGAGCCGTCTTCAGGAACTAAACTTAGTTCCTTTAGTTCCTGAAGACGGCTCCAGCTGTTGAGCCGAAACGTTGATCAAATAAAACCTTTTGGTTTTTTTTCATATAAAGACATGTTTGGTGCGGTTTTCTTTTTGATTATTACTATTGTTGTCTTCAGCCAGCACACAGGCATTTTTTTATGTTTGTCCGTGTGCACCATGTCTAAGCTTTATATATATATATATATATATATATATATATATATATATATATATATATATATATATATATATATATATATATAAAATACAAGTGTGCTGGTGAGAATTTAAACCTGTGTAGCCCCTCCCAGTATTACAAAGGCACCAATCATGAAAGCATAAAAAAAAAAAATATAAAAATAAAGACATTTTTGGTTCACTAACCAAAGAACTTTACATAAATACTTTGACCCTGCACCCACGTCTATGGAAGACTGGTTCAGAGTGCAAGCGTCTGATTCAGGTTATATATAAATAAATATATATATATATATATATATATATTAAAAATAATTGTGTATTGTGTACTGTATAGTGTACAATCTAGCTATCAAAACGGTCTCATTTATTTGACATTTATTTATTATTCCCATTTATTACATTAACATTGGATGTTTTTGCAGAAAGGGTCCCCATGTTTCCTTTGTTAAAATCTTTTAAGTTTGGAAACTGTTTGCGCAACAAAGAGGCTACTCCTTTCCAGCTTCTAGTTTTAAATGGGTGGACTGGCTTTTCATCAATTCACTGGAGAAAGACAGAATAGGGTAAATAATGGCAAAAAAAGTGGCAGTGAGAAGAGAGCTAATGGCAGCCAGGGAAAGTGATATTGGGGCAAAGCAGCAAGAAACATAAGACAACATAAAATCAGGCTGACAATTAATAAATGAGTAGAAAACATAACACAAATATGACAACCACTAATTTAGTAATTGTAGCATGATTAGGTACAGATCTATCCAGGCACATTGTTTTTATCAGAGGCCTATACAGATTACACAATTTAGGAACTATTAGAATGAAGATACTTCCCTTGGGCTTCCTATTAATCAGCCTTCCTTTAAGCTTTTCCATGAAAACTCTCTCAGAGCAAGCAGCCCTCCCCCCAAAGTAGCACCTCATAATATACCTACATAATATAATAAATTATACACCACTGTTAAATAAAGCCCTTATGTTCTAAATTATGAGAATTTTGTCTCATGCTTTATGTGTTCATATTGTCTATTGCTACTACACCACTGTTTCACAGTAGAGACCATATTTGTCAAATGGGGGAAAAGGTAAATATTCCCTCACAATCTCGTGACTAAAAAACTGTTCATTCAGAATTCTATTAAATAGTGGTGTCATGGACCATCCAGGATGTCTTATATGTAATCATTAATAAGTCTTTGAAGTGCAAGTTAAAGGAAAACTATACCCCCAAAATCTTAAGCAACAGATATATCAGGTTATATCAAATTAAGTGGCATATTAAAGAATCTTACCAAACTGGTATATATAAAAGGGAAAGTAACATCAAAAAGTGAAAGTAATGAATTCATAATGTAGTGTTGCCCTGCACTGGTAAAACTGGTGTGTTTGTTTAATAAAGGCATTATATTATAATTTATATAAACAAGCTGCTGTACTACAAGGCTTCTCTGTTATCTGCTGTGTAACCTGTACCTTTTCTAATTTTTCAGCATTAAATGGCTGCCCCCATGGCTACAGCTTATTTATAAAAACTAAAGTAGATCTGCTGAAGCAAACAAACCAACTCTACCAGTGCAGGCCAACAGTGCATTCTATTTTAATTAATTTAATACACTTTTATTTGTTGGTGTTACTTTTCCTTTAAGTAAATATTTTACATCTCTTGCCTTGAACCACTATTTTGTGATGGTCTCTGTGCTGCCTCAGAGATCACCTGACCACAGTGGCGGAACTACCTGGGGAGCAGGGGGTGCGAGCGGGCCAGGGCCAGGGCCCGCACCCCCTCAGGGCCCCCCGGCAGCCCACGTGCCACTGAAATGCGCGCCGTATGGAGGGGGCGGGGCCCGGCTGGGCATCAGGCACCAGGGCCCGCCCCCCTCTAGTTACGTTACTGCCTGACCAGAAATACTGCAGCTCTAACTGTAACAGGAATTAGAGTGAAAGCAAGAGACAGAACTCTGTCTGTTAATTGTCTCATTTGACCTAAGATGTATGGTTTGTTTGCGTGCACCGTGAATCCTAGGATCCCAGGGGGTGGGTCTTATTTTTTAAAATGGCAATTTTAAAGTACTGATTGGTTGCTATATGATACTGCCCAGGTGCAAATGTACCCACTGTTTATAAATGGGCCTCAATATCTAGTGGTTTTTTTTGCACCTTACATCAATATTTCTGTTGCTCCTATTACTTGTAAGTGATGCACCTGTTCCAAATTGGCGCACAAAGAACTGAGTTTAACCTCTGTATACAACACTGTCTGCACTGGCTGATACATTTGAAAGATAGCTCATAGTGCAAGTTGATCCAGCGACTGGTCCAATTGCCATCTTGGTGTCAGGAAGGAATTATTTGCCTTCCTCTGGATCAACTAGCAGTTAGGCAGGTTGAACTTCATGAACTTGTGTCTTTTTTCTATGTTACTATGTATGAGGTGGCACTTTATTCATAAGGAGTGGCATGTTGGCATTTCCTATTCTGCCATCCCCTAACTTGCATGTCATTCAGATGATGGCAGACACAGGCTTTAACATGGGTCTTGCACTTAGCACATGGTTGGCTTGTCCCTTCTGACACTGCACTCAGCAACCTCCCTCTGTAATTTATTATTTGCTGCAAGGTGTAGAGGGCAACAAGACCATGGATGGAAGTTTTCTTTCAGTTGGTTTTTGTGTCCTTTTGTGCATTTAAACTTCCATCCAAGATCTAGATAATTTACCCCTTGGGTCTTAAGTATTAAGGACTCTCTATAAAGCTAAAGATCACTTGTAGGTAGTCAAGATTAAAGTGGGAATAAAAAGGTGACTTCCACTTTCCTGAACCACCATCAGTCCTGTTTCAGCTTTATTACAGCATTCCCTATTTGTTATGATTGACCTGCAGCAAGCTCATGTGCTGGGTAAAACTGCCAATCATAAATGAGACCCTGAATATCAACCTAAGGTTAATACACTGCCTAAATGTTCATTCTACGATGGTTTCATGTGCATACAACTTAACTGTAACAAAACATGGATAAAAATGTATGCTTCTAATGAGTTAACTAGGTAGCATTGTTTGAAACATTAATGTTCAAACTAGCCGGGTTGAACCATTTAAATGACATTTCATTTAGCATATCAAACGACACATTACTTTTCTTTCTCAATAACACGCCTACATATTCTGACAATCATGCTAATTTATGGCTGAGTGAATTAACATAATTCCAACATAGGACAGAGGCAATCTACAGAAATTACAGATGTGTTACAGATAATGTTTCTGGCATTGCAGTTCAATACTGTCTCAGTACAGGGCATTGACTTTTTTTTTATTCTTTTCCAGCAAATGCATTTTGTTGTAATCATTATGACTCACATGCCTTAAAATCAAACTAAACAAGGTGTAAGTATGATGTTTGTTACACAGAAGTACATTTCACTCTTAGAGTTACATAGTTACATAGTTAAACTGGGTTGAAAGATCAAGTCCATCAAGTTCTACCCCTCCCAATAAAAACCCATCATCCATACATACACACACACTCTCACACGGACCCCTCCATATACTCACATAGCAAAAAAAGTGAGTTAGGTTGAAAACAAGACACTACCATCAAGGTCAACCTTTTAAATCTTAACCACTAGTTTATCCAGAGGAAGGCAAAAAAAAACATTTGTATCTTCTTCAATTTATTTCAGAAGGAGAATAATTACTTCCTGACTCTGATGGCAATCAGACTAGTCCCTGGATCAACTTGTACTGCAAGCTACTGTATCTTCCATAACCCTGTATTCCCTCACTTGCTAAAAAACCATCCAACCCCTTCTTAAAGCTATCTAATGTATCAGCCTGTACAACTGATTCAGGGAGAGAATTCCACATCTTCTCAGCTCTCACTGTAAAAAAACCCTTCTGAATATTTAGACAGAACTTCCTTTCTTCTAATAGGAATGGGTGACCTTGCATCAACTATAAAAACTTACTGGTAAATAAAGCATTAGAAAGATTATTGTATGATCCCTGTGTATATCTATACATAGTTATCATATCTCCCCTTAAGCGCCTCTTCTCCAGTGTGAACAACTGCAACTTGGCCAGTCTTTCCTCATAGCTAAGATTTTCAATACCTTTTATCAACTTTGTTGCCCTTCTCTGGACCTTCTCTAATACAATAATGTCCTGTTTAAGCAATGGAGACCAAAACTGTATGGCATGTTCTAAATGGGGCCTTTAGCAAGTGAAGCACGTGCACTCATCGCCTGACGAGGGGGGAATGCCCCTGAAACATTGTGACGCTAAAATAAACACGTAAGGGGCTTGTCCCCGGTTTGAAATTACCACGAGTGCCGATATCCAGTTTTCTGTAACGTGGAGAATGACCCCCTCTTCCCACTAATTTGTACCCCTTTTAATACAGCTCAAGACCTTATTTGCCCTTGATGCTGCTGACTGGCATTGTTGCTACAGCCAAGTTTATTATCTACAAGGACTCCAAGGTCCTTTTTCATTATGGATTTGCCTAGTGCAGTCCCATAAGTGGCTTGGCTACATCCCAGGTGCACAGCACCAGGTTTAAAGGGCGGGTGCCCTGAGGCCACACAATCCTAGCACCCACCTGCATACCCCCTCCTGTGCTCCCCGCAAAGATAGCTTTTCTTCAATTCAGAGTTTTTGTTGTCCCTGTGTATATTTGTTTTTTGCACCAGACATTGTGGTCACTATTACCCAGGGGTTCAATAACTTGCACATTTGCTACACATTCTGGGTCATTAGAAATCATTAGATCAGTACAGTATTTTTTCTGGTTGGCTCCTCGACTACTTGTGCCATAAAATTATCATGCAACAAGTTTATAAACTTATTCCCATTAACTGTCCTGGCAGAACTGCTGCTGCAGTCAATACCTGGGTAATTAAAACCCCCTATTATCATTACTTTCCCCAAACTAGCAGCCTTTTCTATTTGTATCAGGAGCTTAGCCTCCTTACATTAGGGGGTCTATAGTATACCCCTACAGTTAATTTGTTGCACTCTTTACAATCAGTGAAGAGCTCCACCCATAAGACTTCAGCCCCCTCATTTTATAATATCATCTCTTCCTTTATATTAGCTTTTAAATCCTGTCTAACAAAAATACATACCCCTCCTCCTTTCCTATTGCCTCTGTCCCTCTGAAACAAAGTATAGTCTCTGATATTAACTGTCCAGTCATGCGACTCATTCGGCCATGTTTTGGCCACACCAATCATATCATAATTTCCCTCCAGCTCCAGTACATCCAGCTCTCCCATTTTACCAGTCAGACGCCTTGCATTTGCAAACATACATTTAATGCTGGTACCATATTGAACATATGACATATGGTCCTCCCTATCCTTAACAGTACCCCCAACCAGATCAACCCCCCATTTTCCCTTCCTTTGCTCACTATTTCATCTAACCTGTCTTCACGGAATCTTTTACTGAACCCTCCCCCCCCCCATACCTAGTTTAAAATCTTCTCCAACTCTCTAGCCGTCTCCTCCCCCAAAGCTGCTGCACCATCATCATTGAGGTGCAGCCCATCCCTGGCAAATAGCCTGTAGCTGATTGAGAAATCAGCCCAGTTCTCAAAAAAATCCAAAATACAACTCCCTACACCAATCTCACACTACACATTAATCTTCTGTTGTCTTCTCACAGTTAGTATCTCTTAGAAATCCTCCCCCTCAACTTTACACCTAGTTTTTTAAAATCATTCTTGAGGACTTCACCACCTCCTCTATCTTTGTCATTGGTATCTATGTGTACCAAGAATGCTGGGTCTTCCCCAGACCCTCCAAATAAACTGTCATGCCGAACCATAGCACCAGGCAAGCAGTAGACTGTTCGGCATGAAGGGTCCTTACTACAGATTACCCTATTCACATTTCTAATAATTGATCCCATATAACTAAAACCTACCTATCCTTCTTTGCACTGCCTCCCAGGGTGCTCTGAGAGTCAGCCTGCTCCATACATGCCAGTTCAGAGCTGTCCTCCTCAGCGTCTTGAGGAGAATCTGTTGCTTTGGACAAGCTGTAGTCCAGCAACCCTAAACTTCCATCCCCTACTTCCCCTCTTGATTGATACAAACCTGTCTCCCTCATTAGCCTCCACTGTCCTTCCCCACCCCCCCTACACTGGCCAGTGAACGGGCAGTTACAAGGGGTGGCAAAAAGCCGCCTCTGATAACTTTAAGAGCCGAATTCCCGGTTTTTAAACCGGAAATTTGACTCAGCTAGTGACTCAGGCGGCAGCAGCCCACGGATCACTGCTGCTCTGTATACCTGGCTGTCCCACCTAACTTTTCACCACACCTAACAATTCACCACAGAACAACATGTAATCAATGGAAAAAAGGTAACTTGGTAGGATAAGGTGAGTCTAGAGTTTGCTCCATCAGTAATTACCAGAGAAAAATCCAATATTATCATGTTCTTAAAGATTAATTGAGAGTTTATTACACTATTCATTGTCCAGTGGTATTTAATCTTTATATCTTTAAGACTGCCTGCTGCAGTATGACCTACAAAAATGTGGCCAAAAAAAAAAAATTTGCAAAACAGCAAAAATTTGTCCAAATGCATTACACTCGATGGGCGTTCAAATAATTTTGACATGTGACAATTTTTATGTGCACGCCAATTTTTTCTTTGTCGCAGCTAATTTTTCCATGGCAAATTTTCGCTGCAGTTTCACAGAAACATTTGAGGTCCGGCGAAGTGTGGAAATTCGACACAAATCCATGCCTGGCAAATAAATTTGACCATCATTAAAATCTACTATTTTTTATAGTAATTGCAATTTATGCAATTTAAAAATAAAACCTGGATTTCGTTTTTTTTATAAAGAACATCATTTTAGAAGTTATTTGCTTTCTTTGCCTTCGTATTTTCTATGCTACCTTCTTACTTTACTTGTTTTGATTGATTATGCTGTTTCAGAACTGGCTGCGCAAAGGTATACTTTTGCAATGTGCTTATATAAAAAACCCTGCCTCAAAGTCAATAAACAGACCGGACTCTGTGAGAAAGGGTCAGGATGGGTGAGTTAAAGGGTTGATGTTGAAGGCAAATTGTTACCAGTTGTCCCTCCACATCCATAGCTATGAAAAATAGCCCTTCTTTTGTCATGAAAGAGCTTTAAAGAAGGTTGGGAAAGAAGCTAAAATGCCTTGAATGATATACAACCAGATATAGTGCTCTTTTCATTCAGCCAGTACTGTATCCTACCTACCCTGTTTGTTCTACATAAATGAATCTATTGAAATAGACTTGACTGATAAAGGAAGATGTTTATTGGGGGTTGCATCTCCTTGCACCTGCTCAATTTTATGCTGAGCTGGAGAGTAGGTAAAATCAATTTTAATCACAGAAACCATCTTCTAAATTGTGGTAAACTAAATATTTGTACGACTATGAAGATTTTCATTGATCCTGGTCATGGTATATCTAGTATAAATAATTCTAAAACAAGTCCAGTTGTTTTAGAATTACTTATACTAGATAAAAATTTGTACAATATTTTGGCCAACATTGAGTATTTTTATGCAATCTCTTAACACCCAATTTGTATTTCAAAGGTACCATATACAATTAAGATCATTATCAGAAATGAATAAACTACGTAGGATTTGACATTTCTAGGTTGTTTTTTCTAGGTTGTTTTTTTTGCAAACATTTTTGAATATGCTAAGTTTCTTTGATGTATCACAATTTTTGAAAGGAAAGTTGATGGTTAGAAATGTGGGCTAGAAGATTTAACATAAAATATAAATTCTGCTTTAGGTAAATGCCCAATATTTCCACTCTGTACTATAAACTAATACCATGTAGCAAAAGCTAAACAAAAAGCTACAGAGACATATAAATATATCAGGTGTTATGTGAGCAATAGACCAAGTAGTAGTCTTTGAGTTTAGATCTGAAGAGACTGAGGAAGAATTCTCTCCGAAGGAATTCAGGGATGGAATTCCAAATTTAAGGAGCAGCAAGACAGAAGGGTTTAAGGTGGGAAACAGCAGTAGTAGTGGGGGGGGGGATATCACCAAATTCTGGCTCTGAGTGGAAAGGAGGGGTTGGCCAGGAACATATGAGTGACAAGAGAAAATATGTAGTGACGTGCAGAGGAATGAAGGGCTTTGAAGGTTATGAGGAGGAGTTTGGAAGTTAAAATAAGTTTTATGGGAAGCCATGATAAGGACTTAAGCATGGGAGGGGGCTGCACCCTCTTGGATGAAAGGAGGATAATTCTGGCAGCAGATTTTAATACAGAAGAGGAGAGATGGGAGTTAGGAAGGATCTTCTGTCTACTAGAAAATCATGTAAACATTAAATAAATAGGCTGGTTGTGCTTCCAATAAAGATTCATTATCTTAGTTTGGATCAAGTACAAGGCACTGTTTTATTATTACAGAGAAAAAGAAAATCATTTTTAAAAATCTGAATTATTGGATAAAATGGAGCCTTTTCCGTAATTCATAGCTTCATAATGGGTCCCATACCTGTACAGTGGAAATAAAAAAAAATAGCTGCCAGAATCCATTACATCCATTTAAGAACAATGAAGAAACAAGAATGGCCATCCACAAAAACCCAACAAAAATTGTTCTAAATTATATCTGTTTTAAAGCTGACAAAATATCTAAAAAAAAATGTACTTCTAGGGGCAGATTTATCCAGGGTCGAAGTGAATTCGAGAGAATTTTAAAAAAATTAGAAATTCAAAGTAATTTTTTCCGTACTTCGACCATCAAATAGGATACTACGACTTCGAATTTACTTCAAATTTGATTTGAAGTAAAATAGTTTGAATATTCGAATATTCGATAATCGAAGTACTGTCTCTTTAAAAAAAACTTCGACTTCAATAGTTCGACAAATTAAACCTGCCGAAGTGCTATGTTAGCCTACGGGGACCTTCTAATGCATTTTTCTACGTTTTTTGTAGTCAAAGTAAAATCGTTCAATCGCTAAAATCGTTCGATAGAATGATTTAATTTAACTTTGACCCCAAAACGGTCAAATTCGGTAAAAAAAACTTCGACTTCGATATTCAAAGTCAAAGTATAGCCATTCGATGGTCGAATTTCGAAGTAAATCTGATAAATCCCCCCTATTGTTTTCATTCATCTTCAGTAATGTGAGTGTCCTCTTCATCTGCCCCTCCCCAACATTCTGGTTTCAGACATGCAACTGAAAGACTTGGATATCTAAGAGGCTCCTATGGCTCCTATGGTCAGTCACTATGCATAGGGCATTCGAGAAATCTATACATCACCACTAAGCTCATTGACTGTTGGGTATATGGTATCCATGGATACAAGCATGAGTGAGCTAAGCTTTCGAACCACCCCTAAAGATTGCTAAACATATTTAGTGCCAGTGTGCCAAGAACATGGGGAGAAATACCAAAACAATGTGAAAAGACTTTCCTATTTGAATGGTTAATGCTTATAAATAAATAACTAAACCTTACATTTATTATCCTGCTTTTCCAATGGGAGCAAGAATGTTCTCCCTTCAGGCTATGCTAATTGATCAGATGGTGAGAAACAGTGCCTGAGAGGATATTTTTACTTGGAGGGAGTTGAGTGCACTTTAGACACTCTCTTTGCATATGTTTGTAGGTTCCATTTTCTATAAATTATTTATTTTTCACATAGAGTACATAGTGATATGTTTGTACCTTACTAAGCGATAAATTATACATATTTTTTCAGTTTCAATTTTATACTTTAACTTTGTATTAAATGCAGCTTAAGGTAAAATAAGACTTTTCTAAAAGTGGGTAGGGATGTAGCGAACTGCCGATTTGGTGTTCGCGAATGCCGTTCGCGAACACCGTCAAAAAATGGGAACGTTCGCTAACAGTTCGTGAACTTCGAACACCCGCTAAAATCGTTCGATTCGAACGATCGAAGGATTTTAATCATTCGATCGAAGGATTTTCATTCGAATCGAACGATCGAAGCCATTCGATCGAATGCTTTTCATTCGATCGAATGCTTACAATCGTTCGAACGAATGGAAATCGTTCGATTTTTAGTGGTCGAAGGAATTCGAATGGTCGAACGACTTGTATTCTAATCGAACGCGAACTCAAAATGCGAACGTTCCCAAACATTCGTGAACATTCGGCGGACGCGAACGGTCGAAGTTCGCGCGAACTAGTTCGCAGCAGAACAGTTCGCTACATCCCTAAAAGTATGCCAGGCACTTGCAGTAAGCGATAACACATTTTGATTCCACTTAAAGATTAGTGAACAAGTAATATAATAGGCTTGAAAATGAAAATGAAAGTATATGTGGCTTCAAAAAAGGTATTCCATGAGTTTAATGACCCAAAAAATTCACAGAACAAAGGTACCTGAAATCCTCGCTTAAAATTAAAAAAGAAATGTCAGTCTTTAGAGACTTTCTACAAAGTTCTAACCATATATGCAAAAGTGTGGCAAAGACTGACTCAATCCCCCCATCCAATAACACAAAATTATAATGAGATACAGTTAATAAAACAATACCTTTGTTAGTAATCAAAAAGTTATTTCCTTAACGTTTTGGAGATATTTATAGTATGGTCCTGCTCAGAACCACAGCTGACAAATCAAACAGACATATATTCAAATTTCTGTTTTGATTTGCACAACAAAACACTCTATACAGTTAGAAACATTCCATAAACTATCAGCTCCTATAAGGCATCCTAGTCTTTTACTGTAAGTTCTTAATGTTTTCTCCATGTTATGTCATTGCATTACATTGGCGCAGCTTCTGACATCATCATACTGCATGAAACATTGTGACATCATGAATATGCACTGTGGCATGAAATTCCAAATAAAAATGTGCTGGAGACTAGGATTTAACGCTCACTATTTTGTCTTACTAGTCTTACTAGTTAATGGGTGTATTGTCACTGATTTACTGGTTTTAGACTCTTGGCTTTGTTCATAGCTAGTGATGGGCAAATTTGCGCCGTTTCGCCAGAAAATTTGCGAATTTCCTGCTTTTTTTGACGCCAGCAAAATTTTTTTTCGGGCAAATTTTCACGGGTGTTTCGCGAATTTATTTGCTGGCGGCAAATCGCGCAAATTCGCCGCAAATTTGTGCCTGGCGAATAAATTCGCCCATCACTATTCATAGCCCGAGCTACAAAGTGCCTAAATGTAACTACAAACTTAATCACCCCTGAGATTCCTCACTATTGGATTTTGGCCTGTTAAAGTATCAAGTTTCTTCTTAGATGACTATAGGTATCTAAAACAACTGGACTTGCTGAGTAATCATTGAAGATGTTTCACTACTCTCTTCACTTTCTTCTTAGATCCTGACTTCCAGCCATAAAGGCAGTGAAAACCTCTTATGAAAACCTCTTATGAAACTTCTGGAAAGGATGTCAAATTGTTCCCCATTCCAGGGTAAGGGGTACTGTAGGGTCCATAGGAACACTGTGGTCAAGTAATGCCATTATATATAACTTCCTGGGAATGTTATATTTATTTTCATTACTGAGTTAATAGTTTCTGACTATTCTGATTGCTGCCTGCCCTGACCTGTTCCTGAATCTGAGTATGAACTTGACTACCCACTTGGATACTTGGTTTTATGATGTGACATCATATGCAAAGTCTTTTGCAAGATATGTTCCCACACACAATAAATTCACCTATTGCACTCCCCAATTCTTTAAATCAGGTTGCCCAAATCTAATTATAGCTGTTAGAGATGTCTTCAATGAGAATGTTACCAATACTACTACACCAGTGTTCTGAGTGTTATCTAACATGGGAAGATTGTTGTAAAATTTTGGCCTGTTGATATTTCACTATACAAAAGAAAGACAATGTGGTGTTTAGGTCTTCAGTGCTTCTGTCTTCAATCAACAATCAATTAAGGAAAGAAGGGGTTTGAATTGAGTTGAACAATCTCATTGGATCTTCTTGCATTATTTGCACTTCTAAGGAAAAGTGTTATTAAATAGTGTTACTTCAAGAAAACTTTAATGGTTTTGATGGATGACCACTCTTAGTATTCGACCAGCCTTGAAAATATAGTACATTTTGGTAAACCAATTATCTCTGTTACTGGTTCTCTTCATTTTATTTGTACATTATATATAACATGGGAGCGAAAAAACATGGGAGCGAAAAAACATAGATCGAAAATTTCGCGAAAAAGTCGACTGGCGCTAGAGTGCGAATGACCGCTAGTGATGGTCTGTTTCCCTAGCGAATTGTTAGTAAATTGTCCCTGCGGGTGCTTAGGCTAGCAAATTGTCACTAGCATTAGCCACTTCGCTCCTTAGTAAATCTGCCACTAACACTGAAGGTAGGGCCTTCGTAAAATGGAAGAAGTGAAGGTGTGGTGTAGTGCAACTACAACTCCCACAGGCTACTGTGCATAAACAAATAAAGAAATGGACCAGGAGGTTCTTGCAGTCACACAGAACAAATTTTTATTTGTCAGAGACAAATGATCCACATGTTTTGTACTTACAAGCCACAAAGGCCCCAGCAGATATTCATGCCATGGCTACAACATGTCCCTCAGAGACAGCACAGTGGAACTCCCTGAGGCGATAGCGTGACACCTGGATAGATACACCCTCAGGATCACAGCACCATGACATGAAGCCTCACCTGTTGGATCGGGGAACTCACTAGCCATAATTTTCTATTAGGCTGTGTACCTACTCCACAGGCCAGTCTTGCCTGAGGGGAGAGCTACTTCCGTGCTATCCTTCCTATTTGGAGCCAAGCTGCTCTTGCTACTTAACCTACATATCTTACTCTCCTAGAGAGTCCTATTACAGGTAGTATCCTATCTCTAGCTGACCTCATTCACAGGGTCCCGACTTATCTCTTTCTAGAGGTACTGGCCCCTTTAGGGCAATGTGGATTTACTGGGCTTAGGTATAACTAGACTCCCTGGAAACATCCAGCTGGATCAGCAACCAAGGATGATCCACCCTTCTCACTCACTATACCAAAGTGTGACAGGAAGTGGTCACAGCACCTCTTGGCCAATAACTGTGATATGTAAATTACAACTAGCTACATGGGTATCTGCCCAGCAACTAGGGAGATCAGGAAGTGTAGGGATTTAAAGCCATAGGGGCACATTAACTCTATGGGTCTCTACATGTATATTAAATATCTAGCTGTCATTTAAAGCACATTTAGGGGGCTATTTATCAAGGTCCGAATCTCAAATAATTCATAGTTTTCGGAGCAAAAAAAATAAAAAAACTACAAATTTTTCGATATTTATTTAAGTCTGATGGTCTAAAAACTCTGAATCCAAAACCCAGCATCTAAAAGCTCTTGAGGTCCTGTATAAGTCAATGGGGAAGGTCCCAGTGCCTGTGCTGATGCCCATACCGATATCCACTCTGAAAAATTTGTCGTTTTTGTTGAAACTCCTAACAATTCTGAGTTTTCGGGGAAAGTCCGAAGTTTGCCCGACCCTATTTTTTCAGGCATTTTTCTTCATAAATAAGGTCCATTCGGGAATTCGGAGTTGCTCTGATTTTTCCCTTAGAAATACTGAGATAAATTCGGACCTTGATAAATAACCCCCTAGATATAGAGAAGGCATATTTGGCATAAGAACCTGTATCCTAATGGCAATATTGACAAGAAGTTATATTTGTCAATGTGTGTTGAATTCATTGTATTGACTGGTAAGTGTGATAAATCTGTGACTGTTTTGAAGATAAAGTTTGTAACTCTTCCTACTTTGTTTTATTTACTTTAGTAACAACAGTTTCTAGAGAGCAACACAAAGACAAAGGAACTGAGACAAGAGACTTATGGTCCATTCACTTGGCTTTTTATACCATTTGCAGTCTGTGGGAAGTGAGAGATAATTAAATCTTTTTATATCAGCTACCAAAAGCGCAAGCATGTACCCTTTGGAGGTGGCACATGTTATAACACCCACACTGTTTAATGGTTTCAATTACCATTCATATGGCTCAAAACCTTTAGTGTTTCTTTATTAAAATCTGGCAATGAAATTAGGAGCACTGCTTAATTGTATATTTTGAAAAGGTTTTTATTTTTATGCCTGTTTCTGAGACATCAAAAGTTTTCTTAAATTAGACGATTAACTTTTTAAATGCCCACTTATTCCTTATTAAAAAACATAGGGCATGGTACTGGTGTATAGGATATATTATCTTAAATGCTTAAAAAGTTGAAATACTGTACTTATTAGTGATGAGCAAAATTGTTCACCAAATTATGCTGCAAAATGATTCAAAACAATTATGCCTTTTTCACTTTTTATAGAATCTTGAGCAGAAATCTCAGAGTATTCAGCTTTTCATTTTAGGGATTGCAGTGGCATTGGAAAATACAATTTTAACCTATTGTTTGATTTGAATGAGTTTGAGGTTAAGGGGCCCCAAAATCAAGAGAGCAATTTAAAGTAAAATTGATTGTCTCACCCCAAATTGATGTTTAAAGAAAGCATCCTTATATATAGATTTTCGCATTGGAGCAAATCTATCACATTAATTCAATTTGACCATCAACCTTTTCAGAATAAAGTGCTGTATATAGCATTTTTGTATGGGCTACTTCGACCTTCGACTTTAAATTGAACGTTTCAAACTAAAAATCGTTCGACTATTCGACCATTCGATAGTCGAAGTATTGTCTCTTTAAGAAAAAACTTCGAACCCCTAGTTCGCCACCTAAAAGCTACTGAAGTCAATGTTAGCCTATGGGGAAGGTCCCCATAGGCTTTGCTATCTTTTTTAGCTCGAAGAAAAATCGTTCGAACGATTCAAAGGATTCGATCGAATGATTTTTCCCTCGATATTCGACCTTAAGTAAATTTGCCCCTAAATGTCAGTATCCTGATTAAGTACTAATCTGCAGAAAAAAATAAGGATATTGTATAGTGGCGTAACTAGAAATTACTGGGCCCCACAGCAAATTAATTTTAGGGCCCCCAACATATCCACAGATTCTTTTACTATTAAATGTTGAAATTGCTCATTATTTGGGCCTCATGGGGCCTCCTATGCCTCCTGGGCACCCCAGGGTCTGCTTCCTCTATAGTTACGCACCTGATATTGTAGCCCTTTTCTGATAATATATCTTGATGAGTACAATAGAAAATGCAGCTTTGTCTTTTCATCAGTTAATCATACTAAAACACCTCTTCCCTACATAAACATTGTCAATAATACAAAATAAGATTTATGCACAGAGATGCAGATGATTAAAAGAACATCAAATGATATAGTTCAAACACTTAATGGGAAGTAAACTCTATTCTGAAACAAGGAAACCTAATGGACCATATAAAGTTTGTTCTACTGTCATAACTGAAACAGATAGATTTGTAATGGAAATGGTTGTGTTATATAGTAAGGCTGAATGGGTAACACATTAAAAATAAATACATAATCTGCTTTTAATAAATAAATCTCCGTTACAGCAAGTGATTTTGGAAAAATATCCTGAAACAAAATGTATCCCTAGATCACCTCTTAAAACAGAGGTCACTTTAAAACCATTCAAACCACTGGGTAACCCCCCCCCCCACACACACACAGAGGGGTCAATACAGCAGATAGAAGGACCAGCCAGAATGGCAATGAAAATGACAGCTGGTGTGAATACAAAGCATGTTCTCCTGAAACCATTGGGAGACTGTTATGCTGTTTTTATTTATGTACAACTTGTTGTTTGTTAATAGGTTAGGGGAAACACAGACCTGATTTTGGATTCTCAATGAGTCTTATTGTTAAAAAGTCAGGGGACCTCTACCAGGTCTACTGGGCCCATAATCTATAAACTGTTCCAGTGTTTGATGCAAAATTGATTCCTTTGGGTATCAATTAAAATTTCTGCCAAAGGGACCAGATTCTACAATGCATTTTGATTTATTTTGATGAAATTGCAGTCATAAAGCATCTTGAGAGATACCACTGGGATTATTTAAAAAAACAGTGTTTTTTTGCTTCTTTTAATGAAAATATGCCACTTCAGAATGTAATATATTTACTCCTATAAGGTTCATCTTATGACTCCACCCTTTCCATTACAATGTATTGGTGGTGTAAATGTAGCATAAAAAATAGAGTGGGGTTTCAATGGACCCTATTATAAATGTGGTGGTCAAGTTATAACCCAATTGCATTGCCGTATCCATTGTACAAAATACAAATGGATTAGTAAGAAAAATACTATTGCTAAGATAAACCCTTTGTAAAACTACCCTACTTTGATCTCTAACTTTCTAAAACAGGTTTCTTAAACTTATTGCCTCACCATCCTAAAATGGTCACTGCAAAATTGTTTATGTCTTCATTGAGGTACATTGAAGGGTGCTAACTTATAGGTTTGTTAATATATGGAAAATATGCTGCTAATTCCTTCATCCAAGTTATTTTAAGCTTTGCTCAAATTGGCCCCAATGATGTTAGGTTTTTATCTTTAACATTCCATTTCTTAATATAGAGGAATCTTCAAATTTCTTAATAAATTGTTAAAGGGACATCTGCCATTGACTCTTACTTGTTTTTTTAGGTCGAGTATTTTCAGAATCCAATTTTTAGCAGTTTTGGGGCATAATAAATCATAAAAATTTACTTTTTCCCATTTAAAAACTCAACCAGAAAAATTTGAGGTTTAATAAACAGGCCCCTAAATGTCTACCATATCATGCAGGTGCATTATTTATCTCATATTTTATCAAAACTATGCACCCAAGGTATTTAGTCACCTGCCTATTTTCTTATAAATTATGTATTTGTCTATCAAGGACAACATCTTTGCATGTTTAAAAGGTGAATTCAATTTTATTTGGCCCTGTAAATCAATTAGAATATTACAGTCAATTTCAATTGAATTAAAAACCGAAATTACTGAACGCTGAAGTTTGTTGCCAACCAGAACTCCCAATGCCTTGAATTATATATTAGGATACATGCTTAAACACCATTTACCTTAAGTGATTTGATAAAGAATCCTTAAGTGATTTGATAAAGAACCAATTATTAAATCTTTATTCTCCATTATTGTTTAAAGTAACAACAGATTTTTTAATCATTGATTTCTCCAAAATATGTTTGCAAATGGTCTATGAAGAATAGCAAAGAGTGAAACTGGCCAATTTGGCTTCTCTAAAAAAATGCTAAACCTGTGGAAAAACTTTGCAGAAGTTTCTATTTTTTCAAAGTAAGAGGGAAATTCTAGTAATGTCATTGGTTTTTTCCCCCATGTTTTTTTCCAGTGCAAAGAAAAAAAAATGAAAAACAAAACGAATGGTAAGATTCTAGTGTAAATTTGTAAAAATATTTGCCATTTGAAAAAAATGTGAATTTTACCATGGAACTGAACCAGGCAAAACATTTGCTCATCTCTAGGGAAGGATTCCGGTCCTTGTTGCCTAGATCAAACTACAGTAGAAGTAACACTCTCATGTGATATTAGAATATGTGCTCACCCAGTGCTTTGCCATGAACCAATGTTGCTTCAACTCCTTATATTTTAAGACATCAATAGATTCCTCTGCTTTACTTTTTATAATGGCTAGAGGCTATAATAATTATGAAACCAACACCCTAATATTTCTATTTGTAGCTAAAGCATTTTAACTTAGCTATAAATTTGTCTTTTTTGTTAAAACCTGTAAAATTCTTCCCTAGTCTAAAATTGACTATAATGCATGTACTTGTTAGTTTCCTGCAAATGCTTGCCTAAAGCTTTTAGCAGCACCTATCAGTCTGACCTGCTAATAATGCATTGTAGGCAATAAAAATAAATACAGTAAATAGTATGTCAGTGCCAAAGTTTAGTATAAAATGTTTGAGATAAGTAAAGTAAATCACCTACTTTCTGTTAGTGACGGGCAAATCTGACCCGTTTCGATTTGCCAAAAATTCACAAAATGGCAAAAATGCATTGAAGTGTATGGGTGCATCAAATCTTTTTGTTGCACAACAATTTTTTCACCCATTGGAGTCTATGGGTGTCATTTTTGCGAACACTTCGCAAAAAATTCTGCTCATCGCTACTCTCTGTGACTAAGCTAAGCTGACTGTATTATGTTGCTTTGTTAATTTTTTACACTTTCCTTTTCTTCTTCATCTTATTTGTCAAACATCTGTTAACTTCAGGCTAAGGGGGCTGTGATTCCAGAGCCACCATTACTAGTGATGAACTAGAAAAAATTTGGGAAACGGTGAAAAATTTGTGAAACGCATTGACGTTAATGAACGTCAAAAAAATTTTGATGCATGACAATTTTGACACGAGCAACAATTTTTATATTCACGACTATTTTGTCTAAATGCATTAAAGTCAACGGGCAAAATTGTTGCTCGTGTCAAAATTGTCGTGCATCAAAATTTTTACGTGCACATCAATTTTTTGTTGCGGCAAATTTTTTGCTGGCAAATTCTCACTGCAGTTTAGCGAACATATTCACAGTGAGTCCATGTCTGGTGAATTTATTTGCCAATCACTAACCATGACCATAAGTGAATATTATTTAACTTATTCATGATGGACCTTGGTCTAGGTCACCCAGATCAGGCTGCAGTAGACTCTAAGCTTACATTTGGTTCATAGCCATAGCTTCAAAGCCATATATATTTTTTAAAAATAATATTAGATTCCTTTTCTGATTCACCTTTTATTATGGCTCTAGGTTTTTTGTGAGCCTCAGACTCCTTGATCAAAACACCCAAAGGAAGTTATGGAACATGTAGGGGCCGATTCACTAACTTCGAGTGAAGGATTCGAAGTAAAAAAACTTCGAATTTCGAAGTGTTTTTTGGGCTACTTCGACCATCGAATGGGCTACTACGACCTTCGACTACGACTTCGAATCGAATGATTCGAACTAAAAATCGTTTGACTATTCGATAGTCGAAGTACTGTCTCTTTAAGAAAAAACTTTGACCCCCTAGTTCGCCATCTAAAAGCTACCGAACTCAATGTTAGCCTATGGGGAAGGTCCCCATAGGCTTTCCTAAGTTTTTTTGATTGAAGGTTATTCCTTCGATCGTTGGATTTAAATCCTTCGAATTGTTCGATTTGAAGGATTTTATCATTCGATTGAAGGAATAATCCTTCGATCGTTTGATCGCACTATTTGCGCTAAAATCCTTCGACTTTGATATTCGAAGTCGAAGGATTTTAATTCCCAGTCGAATATCGAGGGTTAATTAACCCTCGATATTCGACCCTTTGTGAATCGGCCCCCTACTGTACTGTATGTATGTATGTAAAAGGCATATGATATAAATTAGTATATAAGTCTGAAGCCAACACTGTTATCTTTTTTATAGATATATTGAAAATGCTCATTTTATTTTCTGTTGTAACCTGTAAAATCACTCCCATGGACTGCATGTAATCTAATATGATACAAAATGCAACTCCATCTCTGGTGTATATTGTACTATGATACAAAATGTAACTACAGTTTCTTGGCCAGTGTAAAAAGAACTTACAGTCCTGCAAACATTTTTTTAGCAACACACAGTCTTACCTGATATGAATGTGCAGCAAGCAAAATAAAATAAATAAATAAATGAAAAAGTGTCTCAATCAGTGTTATGTGTAGTGCACAAGTCACTATGTTTGAGATAAGTAAGGTAAATTGTCTGTTCCTTGTCACTGAGCTGATTGTGTTATACTGCTTTGTTGAGGTTTTGGACTTTCCTACTCTTCTCTCTTTGTGTATACAATATGTCTGTTTCATTCCTTTTACAGGGAGAGATTGTGAATTTCAGTCTTCTACTATCTGTCCATAAATATTTTAGTGCAATAGAATTTCTGGAATATGTACCTCACCTCTATCTCTGTCTCTTTTCATACTTTATCTGGCTGCTGGGTGCTTTACTTTTTGATACTGAAATAACTTTCAATCTCTCAAGCACATTCTGCAGTCTCTAAGAATTAGATTTAGTTTGTTCATAGTCTACCATGCTGCTCATCCAATAATTTATCACCGTAGTATTTAATTTAGCTACTGACATTGCACTATGCATGTTATACAAATTAGATACATTACACGCAACTTTTGGACATAATGGTCCTCATAAGCAATTCAAATCACTACATGAGTGTCTTCTCTGCAAACACCCCAAATAGCAGTACAGAGAACACAATTTGAAATATGCAAATTAGCTCTTCGAAGCACTTAAGAAACAAAATATAATGCAAAATGAGTGAGGGGGTGGGTGATGACCGGCTGCCATTATGGGAGACCAAACAAGCTACCAATGCCCTTCACAGTGCTACAGGTGCCTGTGACATAAAAAGAGGAGGAGGGTAAGGTGACTTACACTTACTGTATATAACAGTGCCATTACCAAATCCTGCACCCCCACGTCGTCAGTTCTTCTCTCCCAGTACCTCCCCATAGTCCCGGGCACTCTTTCGTTATCTTCTTCGGTGTCAGATAATACCTTTTCACAAGCACAAAAAAGTGTTCAAGAGAAAAACATTTAAGCTTTATCCCCATTAGGACAAACCAACCATCTTAAGGTACTGCAGGACTAAAACTTAAAGGATGGTTAACTGGTTAGACAATAAGGCCAGAAGCCACAGTACCAGACTATTCTGGTGCAAAAGTATCCTCCTTAACTTTTTTGCATGCCTATATGTAGTGCCACCTATGCACCTTTGTCCTCATATCTTGTAGTAAAGCTCCCCTTGTAGTAAAGCTCCCCATCTTGCAGAATGACCGATATTAGCGAAGTCCAACAAATCCTTCGAAATGATTGTGTGGTTTGTGGGCTTCGAACGATCATCCATCTTATGACCGATGGCGGTCTGAAACGTTGCCAAGTGTATTGGGGTCAGAAACCCATGTCTCAATAAAGGCATTTTAAAACAAAGCGATCTATGGCTGGTGCTGTCGATATCTGCAAATGGCTTCGAACGATCATACATCTTACGATTTTTCGGTCGACATCTGTCAGGAAATTGATCGGCCATGTTAAAAAATCTTTGTCGGTCCCAGTGCAATCTATCTATGTTTGCAGGGCCAAGCAGGCAGCTCCCCTTTGTTTTCCTGTCAAATTGGTCTTTTTAGTTGATGGTCAATTTGTATGATCGTTCCGAGAAAATCGTGGTCTCACGATGAGGATCGGATCTTTTAAAAATCTCAACATCTATGGCCAGCTTAAGACTGACTATTGTTTGAAAGCTACTTTAATATAAACACTAGCTACCAGCTCATTTGGAGTCCATTGCTATACAGGTACTGAAAAGCATTGAAATCAAGGCACTTCATGCTGGGTTGACAGCAAGGATCTTTTCGGAAGCCTGCAGGTACAGAATAGCCCTCAAACTCTCTCATAGCTCTTGCTGTTGATTACACAGTAATGGAGACTTCACTGTACAATTTTCCTACCAAGTTGACATGAAAACCAGTAATTTGCACCAAATAGGATACAATTGCTGAAGGATGTCAATTGTACACTTTAGCACCTGGGCTACAGAGGATTCCCTTTTCTAAAGAACACAGGTTTCCTTTCGAATCCCAGCACTGTAGCGTCTTTCAATGTCAGATGCTAATCTTCTGTCTAAGAAGTTTTTTAAAGAGAGGGTGAAGAAAAGAAGTGTCATGTCCCATCTAGTTAAAAATATTGTTACATAGTTAAATTAAATTGGGTTGAAAAAAGACAAAGTCCATCAAGTTCAACCCCTCCAAATGAAAACCCAGCATCCATACACACACCCCTCCCTACTTTTAATTAAAATTCTATATACCCATACCTATACTAACTATAGAGTTTAGTATCACAATAGCCTTTGATATTATGTCTGTCCAAAAAATCATCCAAGCCATTCTTATAGTCATTAACTGAATCAGCATCACAACATCACCCGGCAGTGCATTCCTCAACCTCACTGTCCTGACTGTGAAGAACCCCCTACGTTGCTTCAAATGAAAGTTCTTTTCTTCTAGTCTAAAGGGGTGACCTCTGGTACGGTGATCCACTTTATGGGTAAAAAGGTCCCCTGCCATTTGTCTATAATGTCCTCTAATGTACTTGTAAAGTGTAATCATGTCCCCTCGCAAGCGCCTTTTTTCCAGAGAAAACAACCCCAACCTTGACAGTCTACCCTCATAATTTAAGTCTTCCATCCCTCTAAACAATTTAGTTGCACTTAGTCTCTGCACTCTCTCCAGCTCATTTATATCCCTCTTGAGGACTGGAGTCCAAAACTGCCCCCATACTCCAGGTGAGGCCTTACCAGAGACCTATAAAGAGGCATAATTATGTTTTCATCCCTTGAGTTAATGCCCTTTTTTATACAAGACAGAACTTTATTTGCTTTAGTAGCCACAGAATGACATTGCCAAGAATTAGACAACGTGTTATCTACAAAGACCCCTAGATCCTTTTCGTTTGTTACTGAGTACATAAACTATCTGTATATATTCATTTTGTTTAATTTAAATGGGGAAGCCTGATAAATTCCAGTACGCATTTGGCAAATGTTTATACCAAGGCAACATGCCATTATATTCACTAAGAAAAATGTGAAAGCTGTGTTCAATTTATGGCGAGAACTGCAGTTATATAAAAGAGCTGCAAGAAGGCCACTAAGAGTAATGTAGGCCCCACATTGCAGATCTTTTTTATACCCCCCATCAGTTAGGGGCACATATTAAGAGCCAATTTCTCAATTGCTTGCACAAATACATCCCTTCATAAATTGATAGTATGATTGTGTATTGAGGGTTAATTAACCCTTGATATTCGACTAGGAATTAAAATCCTTCGACTTCGAATATCAAAGTCGAAGGATTTAGCGCAGATAGTTCGATCGAACGATCGAAGGATAATTCCTTTGATCGAACGATAAAATCCTTCGAATGGAACGATTTGAAGGATTTTAATCCAACGATCGAAGGAATATCCTTTGATCAAAAAAAAATAGCCAAGCCTATGGGGACCTTCCCCATAGGCTAACATTGACTTTGGTAGCTTTTAGATGGCGAACTAGGGGGTCAAAGTTTTTTTTAAAGAGACAGTACTTCGACTATCGAATGGTCGAATAGTCGAACGTTTTTTACTTCGAATAGTTCGATTCAAAGTCGTAGTCGTAGTCGAAGGTCGAAGTAGCCCATTCGATGGTCGAAGTAGCCCAAAAAAACGTGGAAATTCAAAGTTTTTTACCTTCGAATCCTTCACTCCAAGTTAGTGAATCGGCCCCTTAATGTAATCAATTTATTACTTTAAGTCCCACACATATGGATGGGATCAAGAAGCACCTGTCTAAAAGCCTGAACACCAGGCCAGTGGCAGAAAAAAAAGGATACCAGGCTTGATTATTAGTGGGGGTCAAGAGCTATGGCTGGAGAAGCAAAGTCTGAAGTCCTAATTTCAGTGAAAAGAACTGGTGTACATATGCTCAACATATAGACCAGCCCTGTGCACCTACAGTAAATCAAATTAAATATTTGTTTGGCCAGTGAATGGAAATACTAATCAAAACAAGGCAGCCATTTTTTGAAGCACAGTAAGTTCTGCCCCATTCAAATATTAAAATAGAACAAATGTACTTGTCTTCTTCAAAACATTTACAGCACAGAGGCGTCGATGGCTTAATGAATTTTGTGGCAAATACTGTACCACAGCCTCTGAAGCATTACCATGGAGCACATTGAACGGCCCATATCTGCTTGTTGTGTACATTTTCAAGATGACCACTTGTTTTTGAACATTTAGAACTCATTGGGCTTAATTTGAAAATTCCATGACCCCTTTTGAGTACGTTCTGTCATTGCATTTTTTAACTGGATTTTTCAGATGAGTGGTATAAAAATAAACTTTAGAAAGCAATATTAAAGAAGAAAACATCTGAAAATAATGTAGAGACGCTCCTATTAGTTGAAATAAAACATTATTGCGCAGCTGCTCTGTTTGTTGAGCTGAAGAACCAGCTGGAGTCCATGGTGCTTTGGAAGCCTCAGACTCATTGATTTGCTGAGATATGTGTTATTTTGTGTTTTGTTGTGCAGGCTGCTCTCTGCCTGGGGGGGTTCTCTGTTTTCCAGGGGAATAAAGGACAGAATGCCAACTCCTTTCTGTAATATGGCAAACGGGACACCAAAGCTGCAAGAAATATAGAAAAGAATAGGGGATTTGGAAATGCTGCTGGCAAGTGAGAAGACTGTCACAGCCTTTTCTCTTTGAAATGTCTGTAGAGATGGGAATTTAAAAGCTGTCTCCTTGTGAATAGGCTCTTACAAATGTTTCTGGGACTGACACTACAAGGGTTTCAGCCGCTCAGTTAGGAGATTGTGAGGGGCCACTGCTGTGAGCTCTTGCACTAGCAGGGATTTTGGTGTCTATCAAAATCAAACACCGTCTCCTTTCTCTCTTAGCCGTTAATATCATTGTCCTCCCTTGATACAAGATTTACATTTTTTGTGACCTGAAAGCAGCAGGACACAAGCTACTGTAGTGAAAGCAGGAAAGTTGAGTTGAATAATAGTCAAATAAAAGCAGCTGTTCTTGGGAGATTGGCGTATTAGACTGCATTCATTTAGTTTTACAGATAGTACATTCATAATTATGTGATCAACTCTATACTGTTAGTACAACATGTTATGCTGCTGCCAGTTTAATATTAGAAGCAAATCTATTGCAACTGAAATAGTGAAATGAGACGGTTACTAGTCTTGCATGGTTAAACAAAGCTATCCCATATGTCCCATGAATATTCCATGATTTACTGTAAACTACAAGTGCTAAGTTACTCATAGAAACCAGCTCTTTGGTTGAATTTCTTAACTTATAGTAATGTATTTAAACCTAATTGTTGATTGCATGCTACCAAAGCAATTTAGTTCATATGTTAGTTAATTAGCTCTATTAAATATCACATAGAAGAATTAAGGTCAGTGAGTTGTATAGGCTTAGTTCCCCGGCAAAGCTACTACTTCTTGTATATAAACATACACATTGTGCAAAGGTTTAATGGTAGCATGAACTTGCTCACAAGCTATGCATAAAATCTGTATAACTGCTATAACATGCACTTTTTTCTTGAAATGTAATTTGCACAGACTGTAAACCCTTATTTATTATGGCTTTTAGTACAATGACAGGGCATTGTCAAGGTCTCTGGTCTCCCCCTATAAATTATGTTCAATGCCCTCATCTCAAGGTATGTACTTATTGTATGTATATGGCTCCGTTGGCACTGATACTGCTCCTCTCTCTTTCTGTAGGCTGGAGGTGCAGCTTTCTGTAGCCTGGATTCAGAATATGAAAGAACGTATTATGTTTTTGTTGGGTGATGAAAACTGGAGCAGGTTGGTCCAGGAAAAACTTTTCTGGAATGCTCATTTGGGTTGGTGGTGGGGGAAGGAAGGCCGTATGGACAATCCAAGACTTTGCAAACTGGCCTTTGATTTGGTTTGATGGAAAAGTTGCCAAAGGACAGAAGGATGGACTCTGCGGCTGGAGGGTGGGTTTGTGGGATTTTTGGTTATATTTGTTTTGTTGTATGATTTGTAAACTGCTTAAGAAATGATTATTTAATGTAAAGTGATCTTTTAAATAAAAAAATCCTATAAATTATGTTCAGTTGTGTTCAGAATAAAAGCAGTCTGATATCACTTACCTTACTGTTTTTGGTAGAAAATATATTTCTACATGGCAAATCATTTACTATTAAACAGTCTTGACATGCATGCTGCTGATTCCCCCGAATCATGAAAATTCAGGTTTGTTCAAAATAATAGCAGCGTGGAGTTCAATTAGTGGGGTCATTTATTCTGTGAAAGAAACAGCTGTCAATTACGGTCCTTATTTAAGGAAAAAAGCAAATGTTGTGCATGCTGGTTATTGTGCATTTATCTCTGGAAATATGAGTTAAATGGGTCGTTCCAGCCTACATTGACTAAAAAGTTGATTGGAAAGGGGAAAACATTTTAAGAAGTACAGAATATGATAAGCTGCTCAGCTAAAATGATCTCAATTGCTTTAAAATGGCAACCAAAACCTGACAGATGTGGAAGAAAATGGAAAACTACCATTCAAAAAGAATAGCAAAAATGGCAAAGACTCAGCCAATGATCAGCTCCAGGAAGATCAAAGAATGTCTAAAGTTATCTGTGATACTGTTACAATTAGAAGACGTTTATTTGAAGCCAAGCTAACGGCAAGAAGCCCCCACAAAGTTCCCTTAGTGAAAAAAATACATCTGCTAAAGAGGCTACAATTTGCCAAAGAACATGGGACTGATAAAAGCAAGATTGTTCTTTTTGGGTCTAGGGGCCACAGACAGATTTTCAGATAAACATCAAACACTGAATTCAAGCCACAGTACACTATGAAGACAGTGAAGCATATTGGCCCAAGCATCATGATATGGGGATGTTTCTCATACTATGGTGCTGGGCCTATTTATTGCATACCAGAAATCATGGATCAGTTTCAATACATCAAAATACTTGAAGATGTCATGTTGCCTTATGCTGAAGAGAATCCAAACAAGGTTGGGGAAAACCGCGCACCTTACATACCCAGTTACCTTCTCCTGGTGCCCAGTGACAGAGGAGTCGGCCACTTCAATTACAGGATACAAAGAAATTCACTGGCACACAGGACTTGCTTTAGCAGGGTGAACCCTTGCAGTTTTTTAATGCAATGTGCAATGTGCAACGTTTCGGGACACTACCTTGACAAAGGGAAGTACCCCCGAAATGTTGCACATTGCATTAAAAAACTGCAAGGGCTCGCCCTGCTAAAGCACGTCATGTGTGCCAGTGAATTTCTTTGTATCTTATGCTGAAGAGGGAATACCCCTGAAATTGGATGTTTCAACAAGACAACGACCCAAAGGTACTAGTAAATGAGGGACATCTTGGTTCCAGACCAACAAGATTGACAATAAGGAGAGGCCAGCCCAATCCCCAGACCTTAATTCAATAGAATGTTTGTGCCTTAATACAATAGAAAACTTATAGCGTGACATAAAAAATGCTGTTTCTGAGGCAAACCAAGAAATGCAGAAGAATTGTGGAATATAACCAGGTGCCAGAAGTTGGTTGACTCCATGCAACACAGATGTGCGGCAGCTCTCAGAAACAGTGCTTATTCAACTAAATATCAGTTCAGTGATTCAAAGGAAAGCAAAATCTTAAAACATTTTATATAGTCAATGTTTAAGTTAGTAAAGAAAAATGCAGACACTGCTATTTTGAACAGCCTAATACTCCCTTTTCTTTACTTTCAGTAAAGGAATCACACAAATTTGAACACAAAATTGACAACAATGCCAGCCACCTAGTGCATTTGCACTCAGACGGTCAAGTAAGGGAAGGTAACCTCACTTGGAACCACTATCCAAAAAAGGTACTAAAATGCACTCCAGAAAAACAGGGGAATACAAGCCCCTTCTTACCTGACGAGTATTCCCTCCAGACTCCACACCCATTCTGCAATGAAACAAGCAACCCTCAAACCAAATTATTGGTGGAAGGGTGAGATTGTGAGTTACTAAGCTTGTTTACATATGACTAATACTAATTCCAATAATTCTTCTCTTTTGGAGCCTTGGTATTACAGTGCTTTACATAGAATACCTTGGTCTCATATTGTCATGGTCTCACTCACTTAAGAGTCCTCTTAACGTAAGGCCTCGGTACACCACCCACAAACTTTCCAGTTTAAATGCCAAAGAGAATACTGTAAGCACTCCCCACTAATTTATTTACTTCCAGGAGGTTACCCTATCCTGTTACTTATCCTAAAACATCAATACAATACATTAACTCTAATGGCTTGGATGATTTCTTGGACAGACATAATATCAAAGGCTATTGTGATACTAAGCTCTATAGTTAGTATAGGTATGGGTATATAGAATTTAATTAAAAGTAGAGAGGGTGTGTGTATGGATGCTGGGTTTTCCTTTGGAGGGGTTGAACTTGATGGACTTCGTCTTTTTTCAACCCAATTTAACTATGTAACAGTGTACTATGTAACTCTTACACTGATATCCCATACACATACTCATCTCTAAGGGGAAAAGTAATACTGTCATTGGGTGTGAATAATAATTTGCTAACAAATAAATAAAAGAAACTCATATTTGAGAGAAACGCTGAAGCTCACATCTTAATAGCAATTTTGAGAGAAGACAAGCTGTTATACAATAAAGATATTCAGTGTGGTGTATAAAATCATGACATTGAAAAGCTCCATTAAGAAAGATTTCATCATCTTTGAAAATAGTTTTATGATTGCATACATTCTTTCCTATTACATATATTCACTCATAAGTTCTGTATCTTAGTCTTTCAATCAACAGGTAGCTTTATGCCTGCTGAGATTAGCCAAAAGTGACTTTCTATGCTTGCATAGGAAGTCTTGTCTAAAACAGGCCCTAAGTACTTATTTTTTTCATTTTATGACCTTGTGTACATTTTCAAAATATAGTCTTATTTTCTTTGTTAAACTAGTTCGCTTCATGTGGCATTTGCTGATTTCTTTTCTTTATTTAAGTATTAAAAACAAGAAATAACCTTACATTTTTTAAACTAAAGAAACTAAAACTCATGGGTTCTAGTTCTTAAGGTTGTGGTTCTAAAGCCATTGCTTTAGGATTTATTACCAACGATAATGGCAAAGGAAAGTATAAAGTTTAATGAATGTACAGTTTATAATGTCCTTTTTATCTTGAATATTTTCAATAGAATATATGAATAGGGTCGCTGTGATGTTTATTTGGGCAGAATATTTGACAAAAGGCTACCATCTTGATAATCAAGGCTTTAGCAGAAAAGGGGAGCACTTTTGATCCGTTGACTCATCTGCTGTGCTACTAAACGTGCATCTGCCCCTGGAAGCGTAATAAATCACCAAAATTCTCTTTACACGGAGCACCAGTGGAGCCATTAAAATGTTTTCTTTATTTCATTATCTTAAAATAACATAAAGCTCTCATAAAGAATATGCTTGATGCCTTTTTTATGGCTATTAGCCATTTTGATAATCTCAAAGTGTGTCACTGGTATTGCAAACTACTGTATGTGAAGTACCTTCAGGACTAGCAATGTGGCAACTGTTGTTCACAGATGTACAGGATATAGACTCGTGAATGGAAAGGCTAATTCATTCCTTTACAGATCATAGAGGAGAAGCAGTGTGCTTTTGGTCTCCATTGAGCTAAAGAACATTATTTAAAAGGAGAACTTATGTTAAATGCTATGGTAGGTCTCATTTATGAAGAAAGACTGACCAGTTTGGGAATATTTTCACTAGAAAAGAGACATTGAAAGGGGTTATGGTAACTGTATATAAGTATTCTCTTATTCAACAGTTGATAATTTATGACTATGAAGATTTTCATTCATCCAGGTCATGGTATATCTAGTATAGGTAAATCTAAAAACAACTGGACTTACTGAGTAATCAATGAAGACGTTTCACTACTCATCCAAACAGCTTCTTCAGTTCAACTGACTGGTGTGGCAAATTCTCGCCATATAAACTCTTCCACTAATCCAATCACAATGGCACATTGTATCTCTTCAAAGAGGTGACATCTGAAGAAATTCACATTGGATAATCCTATCACAGTAACTACACAGAATCTACACCTCTGTGAATTTCTTCAGATGTCACCTCTTTGAAGAGTTACAATGTGCCATTGTGATTGGATTAGTGGAAAAGTTTATATGCTGAGAATTTGCCACACCAGTCAGTTGAACTGAAGAAGCTGCTCGGATGAGTAGTGAAACGTCTTCAATGAATACTCAGCAATTCCAGTTGTTTTTAGATTTACCTAGTTGATAAGTTATTTTAACTTTCTTTTTATTGATTTTTCATAAACTTTTATTCCTCCAAAAAGTATACAAATACACAGGGGTTGCACATTATCAAGAGTGAGGCATTGTTACAGTTGTCCTCAGATTCCTCAACCCAACAGTTGATCACTTTAAAGAAGACAAGGTCATCACCTGATATTAGATGGAATGGTGAGGAAAGAGTTTTGGCACTGTAAAGCTGTGAAGCTAAGGCACATGCTTTCTGAATGAACAGGAAGATACATTAGATGGATTTTATAAAATTGAAAAGTCAATTTTTATCTGGTGAGATGATACAAGAGTTGGTCCAATTGCCCCTTTGAAATTGCAAAGGATTTTTTCCTCCATGAAGAAAATTGAAGGAAACTTACATGGGCTTTTGCCATATGATCATATTGTGCAGAATGAATCAATAATATCCGCAGCATTTCTGACATTTATATGTTATTTGACTGAGAAGTTATGCTCTATCCATTCAGTAAACAATGTCCTTGTTCAATCATTTAGTATCCATTTAAAAGGCAATGAATGGTAAATAAACCTTATTTGAATTAATGTTATAGACAAGGCAATTTTAGCATGCATGTGTTCGAATTTGATATAGTACAATAGGTACAGTATATCAAACTACTAGTAACTAATGACTTACAACTGATTGATAATATAATCCCTGCCAATGGTTGCAGGGAATGCTGGCTATTGAACAAAAAAATATCTGAAAGGCCATAAATTAACATCTTCATTGGAAAGCTTTATAGACTCAAACTTTATTGTTTATTGTCCATGAGGGAGTTTACACACCCATTTTTGATTAAATTTGGCTTTTAATAATCAGATATGCATTTAAGACCCTTAAAATGAGATTAGCATGGATCATTTATGTTATATTCAAATCTCTGTGTGATTAATAAACTCCATTTTTGCTAGATAGTGTTTATGAATAGATTAGCTATTTCATTGATTATATCACAGAAGGAACATTCAAACTGATTTTTTTTCTGAACAAATATATAACAGTTCTATCTACTCTCCATTCAAAAATAAAAAAAAGAATCTAAAACAATGAGAATATTTTGTTGATACTTATTTGTTCGCCTAAAGTAGTTTAGATCTTCACTGTTCAGTCTACGTTATATCTTAACAATAGAGAAGACAAGGTCAGTGTGTTTGATTTAGTCTATCAGCAGAAATAATTAAGGGCAAGATCTCTCTATTTCACATAAGCTTTAGTATTTTATTTCAAGAGGCAAGAATCAAGCAAGGCCTTGTGTTGAGATTCCCTTCACGCAAGGCCAAATGCCTCTTTACAAACAAAAGAATATCCATAGCCCACAAATTAAAGATTTCATAAAAATAAATGCTTTTTGAGAATTTACGTTCGTGCAACTGAACAATAAATAACTTTATGTTCTTAAATTAACGCATACATTTTTTAGAAAGATTATTGCTTAGTTTTAAGCAATTAAACTCAAATATTATCCAGTTATTCATAGTGTGAATCTCTGTGGAATAAAGGTTTTGCTAAATTTAATGTGATATTAACAAGAAACAATTTTTTTTTTTAAAAAATGGGATTTTAACCTGGAACAAATTTCAACTTCTACTTTAGTAACCCATTGCAGCCAATCAGAAATATATTTTCAATATTAAACTGGATGTAGACTTAAAAAAGCTAATACATATCATGAATGGAGGTTGCTTTTACATCACAGTTTTGCTCTTCCGTTCATGATGTTATGATGAAAGCAAACTACTGATTGCTATAGGACTCTGGACAAGGAACATGCAGAGCACACTTAATGGTTCACTCATCTAAACAAGACACCTTTCTTTTCCATTGTACTGAATTATGCCCCCCTGTAAAATGTTTCTGTTTATGATGTAATGCAACATCAAAGCCTCCTTCATCTATAATAACACAAACTCTAACTGTGAAAATAAATAATGTAATACTGTGTGGGAAGAAGTCTAATACTTTTCTTGAACATAATCTGCTTCTTACATTTTAATTTTAGCCTTGTCTTTGTGACATTGCTAAACCTTGACCATCAAACTATTTTTAAGCTTTAAGTATAACTGGCCTAAATAGAATTAGTGATGCTCCAAATAATTTGATGGATCCTGACTAATACCAGAATCTTCAAGCAAGATTTGGCTGAATATAGAACCGAAACTATTAACTGTTCAGCAAAAACAAAAAGGAGTATATGATCTAAGTAGTGGCTCTGAATGTACATAGAAGTGAAATATGAATCCAATAAAGTCCTTAGACTTTAAACCTTACAATAAAACAAGGTTCATGGCAGAACCTCAAAAAAAATAAAACTTTTTTCTGTTTAAATTGCAAATCTATCATCATACGGGATTACATCAAAAACCCACACAAAGGATGTATGCTTTAGATGAAACAATATCATACATGCAAATCCGATTTCTTTTGGCTAATTCTATGTGTCCTATGACAAGGATGCACATTACCACTCTTATCATAGGTATGCAAATCTTGGAACAAACATTCCTCAGAGCATTATATGATGGCAGATTCAGGTGGGTCTTCTGTGCATTGCTAGGCCTACCTATATATTTACTACATGTATTCAGTTCTAGAGTTTGGGATATTCCACTTCTCATTCAAATAGGCCAATGTCAGTCTTATTCTTAGCATTACTGAAAAAAACTGGGGCATTTAGCAAAAAAATGAGTGACATTGGTCAAACATTTGCAAAATGAAGAAGTCAGTGTTTTTTAGGCATCATTTACCAGAAAAAAAAAATATTTATACCCATATATACATTGATTCCTTTTAAGAGTCACCACCCATATATTTTTTCTCTTGCAGCTTTCTTTTTTTTTTACCATTTTCAATCTTTAATTCCTCTGTAAGGAACACTCCCTAAAAAAAATAAACTTAAATCCCACCTCTTAAAGGGTAACTGTCACTGTAAGCAATAACTCCAAATCCTTTTTTATGATGTTAGCCAAGCAAAATAACTTCATTTACACTGTAAAAAATATTTAAATCAGTTTTTTTATCAGTCTTTGTTTGGGGCACTTGTGTAAGGGCCCGAAGGCTCAGTTGAAGTGCGGACCAAGGAGGAGGCAGGTAGTCAGCGAGTTCGTGGTACAAAGGGATCAGGCAGAAGAATAGTCGAGGTACAGGCAAAGGTTTCAATCCAGGCAGCAAGGGGTCAATCCGAATAACAGGCAAGGTTGGTACACAAGAATCAGTCAATAATATAACACCCAGGAATCACGAAGATGAAGCTACACTTGGGCAATGATAGCAATGTCCAGGGGGTTTAAATAGGCGAGTTTTGGCGCCAAGATTTGGACGCAATGACGTCATGACGCTGACGCCGGCGTCAAGACGCTAACGTCGTGACGCCGACGAACGTTCTGACGCCGGCGAACGTTCCGTCGCCGGCGACCAATCGGAGAGCGGGAGGCAGCCGACGTCATCACACAGGGACAGCAGGATCCACATGGAGGAAGGAGTCGCCATCTTGGACGCCGTCGCCATCTTGGACGCCATGGCCAACACGAGGGTGAGAGACTTCAGCTTCCATTACAGTACCCCCTTCCTTAGGGGGGCCTCAGGACCACCGAAACCGGGACTGGAAGGAAATTGCTTGTGGAATCTTCGAATAAGAAGAGGAGCATGGACGTCAGAGTCCTTCACCCAGGAGCATTCCTCAGGACCAAAACCCTTCCATTCGATTAAATACTGTAACCTACCCCTGGAAATTCGAGAGTCCAGAATTCTTTTGACTTCAAATTCTTGGTGTCCATCAATAAGAACAGGAGTAGGAGAAGACGAGGAAGAAGAAGAAGAATCTTTTGCCGGTTTGAGAAGAGATACATGGAAGACATTGGGAATCCGCATCTCGGGGGAAAGCTGAAGACGAACTGCCACGGGATTGATGATTTCAATAATGGGGAAAGGACCGATGAACTTGGGGCCGAGTTTAGGAGTAGGAACTTTAAGATGAATGTTCCGTGTAGACAGCCAAACCTTATCACCGAGGCAATATTGTGGGGAAGAAATTCTTCTCTTGTCCGCGAATTTCTTCTGAGACAGAGAACTCTTTTCCAAATTAGCTTTAGTGGCAACCCAGATAGCAAGCATATGAGCGGCCTGATCATTGGCAGCAGGGACGTTTGTGAGAAGAAGGTCTTGCGGAAAAGCTAGAGGATTCTGACCATAGACACAAAAGAACGGAGACTTTTCAGAAGAAGCGTGCATAGCATTGTTGTGAGCAAATTCTGCCCAAGGAAGAAGGTCTGCCCAGTCGTCTTGGCACAAGGAGACATGGCAACAAAGAAATTGCTCCAATGCTTGGTTGACTCTCTCAGCAGCTCCGTTAGATTGAGGGTGATAGGCAGAGGAAAACTGGAGAGAGATATGAAGTGCCTTGCATAACGATCTCCAAAATTTGGAAACGAATTGGGAACCTCTGTCCGACACCACTTCAGCCGGGAATCCGTGAAGACGAAAGATGTGTTGGATGAATAATTTGGAAAGTTCCTGAGCAGAAGGTAGTTTACGCAGGGGAATGAAATGGGCCATCTTGCTGAATCAGTCAACCACAACCCAGATAACCGTATGACCGAGGGAAACAGGCAAATCCACAATGAAATCCATCGCCAGGTGAGTCCATGGACAAGAGGGAATAGGTAAAGGTAGAAGTAATCCTTTGGGAGGGGAGTGGCCAGACTTGGAAGCTGCACAAACTGAACAGGAGGAGACGAAATCCTTGACGTCCTTTCGGAGAGAAGGCCACCACACTAGGCGAGACAGGAGTTCAGTAGTTTTCTTGATACCCGAATGGCCTGCTTGTCTGGAATTATGAGACTGAGCAAGGATAGAATGACGAAGATCTGGAGGAACAAAAGCAACCCCCAAAGGAGTACTGTCAGGAGCAGAGGACTGTGCGGACAATAACTGAGAGGCCATGGTGGGGAATAAGGCTGCAATAATTTTAACAGGAGGCACAATGGGTTCAGGGTCTTCGGAACACGAATCCTCGGGAATGAAGCTTCTGGAAAGAGCGTCAGCTTTCTTGTTTCTGGACCCTGGGCGGGATGTGATCACGAAATTGAATTTGGAGAAGAAAAGTGCCCATCTAGCTTGTCTGGGATTGAGGCGTTTAAGGGACTGGATGAATTCAAGGTTCTTGTGATCAGTAAAAATAGATACTGGCAGCGAGGAACCTTCCAACAGATGTCTCCACTCTTCAAGAGCTAGTTTAACTGCCAATAGCTCACGATTTCCCACGTCATAGTTCTGCTCAGAAGAAGAAAACTTTTTTAGAAAAGAAAGCACAAGGATGAAGTTTGCCGTCATTAGAAGACCTTTGGGACAACACCGCACCAGCTCCTACGTCGGAGGCATCCACCTCAATGAAGAATGGAAGAAGAGGTTCAGGGTGCCTAAGGATTGGGGCAGATGAAAAAGAGTCCTTGAGGTTCTTGAAAGCTTCTAAAGCCTGAGGTGTCCAACATTGGGGCTTCCCACCCTTCCGAATGAGAGACAGGATAGGCGAGATCTTGGAGGAGAAGCCTTTGATGAACTGTCTGTAGTAATTGGCAAAGCCAATAAACCTCTGGATAGCCTTAGTGCTGGTGGGGAGGGGCCAATCCTGGATCGCTGAGACTTTGGCCGGATCCATCTTGAAGCCTTGTTGGGAAATAATGTACCCCAAAAAAGGAATAGAAGAAACTTCGAAGGAACACTTTTCCAACTTGGCAAACAGATTATTTTTCCTTAAACGAGACAAAACTTCCCGTACCTGGATTCGATGCTCGGAAAGGTTTGAAGAAAAAATTAGAATGTCGTCTCGGTATAGGACCACACTTATGCCAAGTAAGTCCCGGAAGACATCATTTACCAGCTCTTGGAAAACCGCAGGGGCGTTACAGAGTCCAAAGGGCATCACGAGATACTCGTAGTGCCCATCACGAGTATTAAATGCGGTTTTCCATTCGTTCCCTTTTCTGATCCGAATGAGATTGTAGGCTCCCCGAAGATCAAGCTTGGTAAAGATGCTGGCGCCTTTGAGCTGATCAAATAACTCGGAAATAAGTGGGAGCGGATAGCGGTTTTTCACCGTAACCTTGTTCAATCCGCGATAATCAATGCAGGGACGTAGACTGCCATCTTTCTTTTCTACAAAGAAGAAGCCTGCTCCTGCAGGAGACGAAGAAGGACGAATGAAGCCCCTAAGCAGGTTTTCCTGGATGTACTCTTTCATTGCCACAGTTTCAGAGGGGGAGAGCGGGTAAGTACGTCCTCTTGGAGACATGGTTCCAGGAAGAAGCTCAATGGGACAATCATAGGGTCGGTGGGGTGGCAGGACTTCAGCAGATTTCTTGTTGAACACATCGGAGAAATCTTGATAAACAGGAGGAATTGAAGAATTTGAAACAACAGAGGATACCTTGACCAAGGACTGGGCTGGAAGACAGTTCTGTTGACAAAAGAAACCCCAACGAGAAATTTGAGTTGCGGACCAGTCAATGACTGGATTGTGGGTGCGCAACCAAGGGAGTCCAAGGACCACAGGAGTCGAGGGGCAATCAATAATCAAGAATGAAAGTCTCTCGGTATGCAGGGTGCCCACTTTGAAGGATAATTCTTGCGAAGACTTGGAGATGAAGGCAGAAGAAAGAGGCCGATCATCAATGGCAAGAACACGAAGTGGAACAGCCAGACTTTGGAGAGGAATAGAATGTTGTTCTGCGAAGGCTTTATCCAAGAAGTTCCCAGCTGCACCGGAGTCAAGGAAAGCTTGGGTAGAGATGGTCTTGGAAGCCAACTGGAACTGTACAGGGAGAAGGAAACGATGAGTAGAAGCCTGGGGAAGTTGATTAATCCCGCCCAGGTAAGTTTCCCCAAACTTACCTAGGTACTGGCGTTTCCCGACTTCGCAGGGCATTCATGGGCAAAGTGGGATTTGCCCCCACAGTATAAACAGAGTCCAGCAGCCCTTCTCCTTAACTTTTCCTGTTCGGAAAGACGGGCACGACCAATCTGCATAGGCTCTTCTGAGGTGGAGGGAGAAGAAGCCGGAGTAGAAGAAGAAGAAGAAGTGCTGGGAAGAGCAGGTCTCTGGAAACGAGGAGCCAGGGGAGGTTGAAACTTCCTCACACGTTCCTTTACGGCAAGGTGCTCTCTTTGGCGGGTGTCCACTTTGACTGCCAGCCGCACCAAATCTTCCCAACGAGTAGGCAATTCACGTGAAACCAAATCGTCCTTCAGACGCATGGACAACCCGTTGTAGAAGGCAGTGTGATAACTATAATTGTTCCAGCTGGTCTCGGCCACCAGAGTACGGAATTCGATGGCATATTCTGGCACCGAACGTGTACCTTGGCGGATGTGGAACAAGCGAGAGGAGGCAGATGCAGACCGGCCGGGAGCATCGAACACTGTGCGTAACTCACGAATAAAGGCCTTCGAATCATCTATGAGGGGGTCCTCTTTCTCCCACAACGGTGATGCCCATTCCACAGCTTTCCCAGTCAGGCGGGTAATGATGTATCCCACCTTGGCACGCTCTGAGACATATTGATGAGGTAGCAGAGTGAACTGGATCTCACACTGGTTGATGAATCCTCTACAAGCCTCAGAGTCACCACTGAAGAGCGGAGGTGCCGGATTCCGGGGTTCGGAGACATGGAACGGCGCCACAGGAATAGTGGCCGGAGCAGGTGCAGGAACCTGAGCCGAAGGAGAGAGAGCCGATAACTTGTCCAAAATGGCTTCAAGAGCTTGGCCAAAATGTGACTGCTGAGCTTCATAGGCCTCCATGCGTAAGGCAATCCCACGAAAGGCTCTTCCGAAATCTGGTTGAGCCGCAGCCTCCTCAGATATATCCATGGCCCAAGTATAATGTAAGGGCCCGAAGGCTCAGTTGAAGTGCGGACCAAGGAGGAGGCAGGTAGTCAGCGAGTTCGTGGTACAAAGGGATCAGGCAGAAGAATAGTCGAGGTACAGGCAAAGGTTTCAATCCAGGCAGCAAGGGGTCAATCCGAATAACAGGCAAGGTTGGTACACAAGAATCAGTCAATAATATAACACCCAGGAATCATGAAGATGAACCTATACTTGGGCAATGATAGCAATGTCCAGGGGGTTTAAATAGGCGAGTTTTGGCGCCAAGATTTGGACACGATGACGTCATGACGCTGACGCCGGCGTCAAGACGCTAACGTCGTGACGCCGACGAACGTTCTGACGCCGGCGAACGTTCCGTCGCCGGCGACCAATCGGAGAGCGGGAGGCAGCCGACGTCATCACACAGGGACCAGCAGGATCCACATGGAGGAAGGAGTCGCCATCTTGGACGCCGTCGCCATCTTGGACGCCATGGCCAACACGAGGGTGAGAGACTTCAGCTTCCATTACAACTTGAAGCCCATGCACATCTACAGGCAACACTATAAGATGGTGATAAGGGAGGGGGAATGTGGGGAGTGCAGTAACATCTAGGAAGTACAGAAAGGAAAGGAACTTTTATTATACATGTTTTATGTCTGGGTGACAGGTCCAGTTTTTTATACAGACAATATATCCATCATCGTCAATCACAAAACCCTCCTAATTTTAAAGTGTAAGGTCTCAAGATATGGCACTGAGAATTCATTTCTTCTGTCTGCAGTGTCGGACTGGCCTGGTGGGACACCGGGAAAATACCCGGTGGGCCCTGACCCTTAATTGACCCCCGCCGGGCCAGACTCCTCTCCTATCTCCTGAAAAAAATATTTTTTTTTAATGTGCCGTGCAGCGCCATCTGTGCACCAGCTTCTGCGCATGCGCTTGGCACCAGGCGTCTTCACGCAGGCGCCAAGCAGTGCCTTCATGTGCGCGCAATCGGTGCGCCCAGTCCGACCCTGTCTGTCTGTAAAACTTTCCATCACTGTTTATGCAAGAACTGCCATATACATCCATGCATATTTCCCTATTATATAAAATCACATTCATTCCAATGTTAAATATTGAACATCTCATTGCTAGGTGACGTTTTGTAAAAATAGATTGTGGAAAGTTCAAAATGCTTCTGAGAAAATATTTTGCTTCTAACATTTCTATTTAACATCGCTTTCTATTCTCTAGATAGAGAAACAAAATGTGCTAATGACTGATATACACACTGTAGGATGGTCTTCTCCTCCCAGGCCGCATCTAATTACTAAAACTTGCTTGACATGAATTTCAAAGCCATTTTTCAAACTGCAGAGATCCAACAAAGTAAGTATTTGAGAAATGTGTTGCAAATAACTGTGATGGTACCATTACCCATAGAAGGGGGTTGTGCACCAAACTTATTCCTATTTTGTCTTGCTAAAGAGAGCTCTAAGTTGTTCCAATTGTTGCTGCCTGGATTGCTCAGAAATGAATCAGCACGTCAGAGCTGTTCTGTGCTTCTGAAAAAGCTGATGATTACTGCTATGCTATCTGTGCACCGCTGCAGCAGAACCTGTGCCTGTCTGTGACTTATCATATTGTGGATAACAATAATAATACATTGAGTTGTAATGATAATCATAATAATAAAAGTTTAGGGGCTCTCCATGCTTTATCAGCTTGAGAATATTGTAGAATGAAGGTTCTACTAAGTCACGCTAAACATTTCTCCTGCTGGACCATGTAAATAGCTTGTTATCTCCTGGCACACAATGGCTTTTTTAGCTCTGGTACCTTATCTTGTTCTGCTACTAAGTTATTGTTTGTAAATAAATTGCATTTTCCTTTTGTGAGCACTCGGCCATCTTTTTCCTGCTCTCCCTCTTAGTCCTTCATCTTTTCTACCTAAATGTATTTAACTCCTACTTTGCTTAGGTGGCTTTTTGTAAGGCAAAATCAAGCATGGACATATTCCTTCTTCTTTAATGCCACTTTTCAAATCAATGCTACCTCCATATTTGTTTTGTGACCAGCTATGATACATCTTCTATGGGATCACTATTAAGTGCCCTTCAGTTTAGTCATAATAACATACTGAGCCTGCTTATCAGACAGTCGGCCCACAACTCTCAACCTACCTTGCTCACCTCTTGTTGAAACATGTGACTGATTGAACCCTTTCAGGGAATCTGACATTACTAGAGAGATATTGATTTGTTCAGAGCCAGATTCCATTAAAGTATATACCGAGTGATGAAAATGAACAAAGCTGTCTTGTTTTGTGGTTAAATGGAGGTTTATTTGCATATGAATATTCTATTATTTTATTTCTTAACATACATTGCATACACATATTAGACTCTCGCCTTTTGTTCTATTATTTTCCAGAGCTGGTAAAATATATGAATGGTTTAAAGCATTAAACAAGTTTAATTTGTTACATTTAGAAGTAGCAAAGCGTGATTAGCATACCTGTCCCATTTTTGCAAAATGCACTGGAGACAATGGATGTTTTTTCTCATGTAAAAATGCATTGCAGTCAAATGGGGTTTCACTTTTTTTTCCACACACATTCATTAGAGTCAACGGGCACTTTTCTCAAGCCAAAAATTAACCAAATCAAAATGTTGCCACTGTTTTGCAAAAAGCATTCTGCAATTACAAAATGTAGAATTTTGCAGCAAATCCATCACTAATCTATTTCTGTATGTGTTGCAGCCTGTCTTGATGTATGCAGGAGGGGTAGAAGGTTGAAACCAGGTGAGAATCTGGCAGCACAAACAGCAGAAAATTCTCTCTAGGAATGTGAATTCAGATTAGCCCCATTTTATTTCATTCAAATATGTGCTTATGAAAACTAGAGCAATCAACAAAAATGCTAGTCTAAGGGGGTTATTTATCAAGGTCTGAATTTATCTCAATATCGGCTGCAACAAACTCCGATCTAAGCCGCTAGGGTTTTTAACGCTTATTCATTATTACATTTTCCCGGAAATTACCTTTGCGGGAACAGCTCATATTTTCCTGATTTTTTCAGGAGTTTTCCCAAAAACTCTGAATTTTTCGTAGTTTTCACCCAAAAGCTCAGAAAACATCGTGAAATTGCCCGAAACCCATTGACTTTTATGAAAAATCCATTAACCACTAATGACCTGTTTGAAGTACCATTGCTCAACAGATACAATACATGGCATGTATAAGCAGGCAAGTACCCAATTAAATTGAGGTATGATGGTAAATTAGGGTTGCCATCTGTCCAGTTTTGACCTGGACAGCCCAGTAATTTGAAGTCAAAACTTCAAAATAAGGAAAACTGGGCAGGATTCTCCACGATTGACACGATGATCTGCCAATCGCGGTCGTCACATCATAGCCCCACCCCGTCATCACAGCCTGCCCCTCCGCATCACAGTCATGCCCCTTTATGCCATTGCCCTGCCCCAGCTGCATCACGACCCCGCCCCCTGCCCAGTCTTTACTGGGGGACAAGGTAGCAAACCTATGGTAAATGAACGAGATGGCATGGAATTGAGGAGGCAGGCTAATGGTATTTTGTGGCACATAATTCAGTGGAGATGGAGTAGATACAGTCAGAATTTTGGGTCCATCAATGTGAAGCAAGGAGCATTCCTCCAAATTGCCCTGATAGAGCATACACATTTAAAGCAATAAAAAAGTCAAACCATGGTAAGGCACTCTCATTTTTGGAAAATAAGGAAAATTGATAGGATACAAAGGAGTTGCTAAGCAATTAAGATTGAAATGAGATGATTGATGATAAAATGATAATTTACCTTCAATGCAATTCCCGGTTTGGAAGGATGTAAGGATGTAGGTTGCATATTTTTAAAAAACGCTGTGGCCAGTTCAGTCTCGTGCCTTGTGTCATGCAGTTCATTTATTTAGGGGCAGAATTATCAAGGGACAAAAAACTCCAATAAACTTCCATAATCTCCCATGAACGCAAATTCAGTAAAACGACCGATAGAAACTTTTTTCCAAATCTCTGTTTATTGAAATTTTTCAAAAACAAGGGGGAGAGGGGGGGGGTACAGAAAGAAAGAAGGAGGGGGTAGGACAATAAAAAATTCACTGTTCACGTCCAAAAAAATGCAGGGTTATTAACACGTCATATCTCCAAATCGCAAAGTTCAGTTACACCAATAAAGAGTTAAGATTGGGACTGGGAAGGTTGGGCACAAAAAAGCATGTGGATTACACCTGGAGCATTACAGAACACAAGAAAGGATCACAACAAGTTATGAAATTCTAACCAAGGCAGCCAGGTCATTTTGTAGCAGTTCAGTGAATCCTGAATCAACCCAGTTATCTCTTCCATTTTCCTGGTTTCCTCAACCAAATTGGTCCACTCACACGTTGTGGGAGGGTCAGGTGATTTCCATTTCTTGGGGATTAAAGATATGGCCGCACGTATTAAGTGTTGTGAGAGGGTGTCTGGTATTAATCTATTGGACTTCCTGTCTAAATGGAATAATAGCAGAGTATGGTCATCATGACCGTATTTACAGCCAGTGATACTGTAAATAAGGGAGCAAATTTGCTCCCAGTAGGTAGTGATTTTTGGGCAAGAGAACCAGATATGTTTAAATGATCCCACACCTATCCCACAGCACCAGCATTTATCCGTAGAGGAAGGAAAGATACTGTGTAACTTGGACGGTACATAGTACCACCTCGTTAAGATTTTATACTGCATCTCTCTTATTCGAGAGGCTCTAGTTGTTTTGTGTATATTCGTCAATATTTTACGTCTATTAGTGTCGGAAAGGTTGATGTCTAATTCACGTTCCCATTGGTCAAAAAACGCTAGGCTAGGATACGCTTTATTACGTTGCAGTAGGTGATAAGTTTGAGATAAAGGTCTCAAAAATGGGAGTTTAAGTTCCAGAAAAGTTTCCCAAACGGTAGGCTGTAGTGGATATAGTCTGTGATAATCTTTACTGAGGAAGTTGTGTAACTGATTGTAACACCATACATCCCTCGGGTGACAACCCCATTTCTTCTGAATGTCGCCCAAGGGGATGATCTTCCCATTGTTATAGAAATCGGAGAGTCTAGTTTCTTTGTCACCCGATACACCCCACCTAACAAATGCTCTGGGTTCCAGACTAGGAGGGAAGTCAGGATTACCGAGCAAGGGTTGCAAGGTTGGAAAGGGGTGGGTCAACTGATGTACCTTACTATATTTATACCATATCTCCAGGGTGGGCATAATCGTAGGATGCAAACGAACAGCTTTGGGAACAGTCTGTTTCGAGGACCAAAGTAGATTACTAAGCGGTATGTTAGTCGTAGCTTGTTCAACATTTAGCCATAGTTTGTCTGGTCGTCTCAAGTACCAGAAAAAGGTACGCACCAAGTGAACCGAAATATAGTATAAGAAGACATCAGGTACTGCTAGGCCACCCCTATCTTTCGGTAAGGTAAGTAGTTCTTGCTTAAGTCTGGGCGGTTTGTTATCCCAAATAAACTTATTAAAAAGAGATTTAACCTGCGAGAAAAAGGTCCTAGGGATCCTAATGGGTAATGTTTGCAACAAATATAGAATCTGAGGCATGATGGACATCTTGATGGCTTGCACTCTGCCAAACCAAGAGAGGCCCAGGGTCTTCCATGAGTTCAATTGAGCGGACAATTGACTCAGCAAGGGGTGGAAATTAGCTTGATAAAGATCAGACAGGCTGGCAGTAATTTGTACCCCCAAATATTTTATATTAGTCGAAGCCCATTTAAAGGGGAAATTACTTGAAATATTCGACATCATCGTGTCAGATAGATTAATGTTAAGCGCTTCCGATTTATTGAGGTTGACTTTGAAATTAGACAATTAACCGAATCTGGCTAGTAGAGGCATGACATTTGGGAGAGTAAGGATAGGGTTGGTGATGAATAACAAAAGGTCATCAGCAAAGGCTGCAATTTTGTATTCTGATCCGCCAACCGTAAGACCCGCTATGTCTCTGTTATGTCGTATGTGGGCCATAAGGGTCTCCATCACTAAAACAAAAAGTATAGGGGATAAGGGGCAACCTTGTCTGGTACCATTACGAATCTGCACCGGGGAAGATAAAGTATTGTTAACCCGAACTCTAGCTATGGGGTCCTGGTACAAAGCAGAGATTCTCCTAATCAAGATTTCACATAATCCAAAGCCTCTCAAAGTTTGGTAGAGGAATTGCCATGACACTCTGTCAAATGCTTTTTCGGCATCGGTTGTCAAAAGCAATAAAGGGATGTGGTGTTGTCTTGCATAGTGGATCAACGAGATAACTTTATAGGTATTGTCCTTGCCCTCCCTGCCCTGGGTGAAACCGGATTAGTCAACATGAATCAATTGGGGTAAAATACTTTTTAATCTGTAAGCAATCATTTTTGCATATATTTTGATATCCACATTAATGAGAGAAATTGGCCGATAGCTAGCACAGTTTAAGGGGTCTTTGCCAGGTTTGGGAAGAACCGTAATATGGGCCTCTTTAGCCTGATCATGGAATTGATTGTGATTGTCAATAGATTGGAAATACGTTAGGAGGTAAGGTATCAACTCGGTAGAATAAGTTTTATAGTATAAAGAGGAGAAACCATCGGGTCCCGGGCTTTTGTTGGCGGGTAGAGAATTAATTGTATCCAAAAGTTCCGTTCGAGTGAAAGGGTCCTCGAGTAGTTGGTATTGTGATTGGGACAGAGTAGGAAGATTGGCTTCTCTAATAAAATTATCAATCTCTTGTCTGGATTTGGAAGGCAAATTGGGGCTATCTAAACCATAGAGATCCTGATAGAATTGTTGGAAACATTTGGCAATTTGAGGTGTTAAATGGCAAATTGATTGATTTTTATCCTTAATGGCTGGAATAAAGGAGTTGGGTTGTAATCTTTTGAGGATATTGGCAAAGTGCTTTGTACTTTTATCTCCCAAATCATAAGTTTTCTGTTTGCATTTCAGATAGGCTTTGTAAGAGTATTGGTCCAAAAGCGTTTTTAACTGAATTCGTTTCTCTTCCAGTAATTTAAAAGTGTCAACCGCTATAGAACGTTTATGGGATTGCTCCAAAGAAGCTATGTCTTTCAACAGATTCTTAACTTTCAATTCTCTGGCTTTCTTAATTCTAGAACATAGGACAATCAATTGGCCCCGAAGGACACATTTATGAGATTCCCAGAGTATAGCTGGATTGGTGCCTGGTAAGTCATTTTCTTTAAAGTACAATTCTAACATAGTGCGGATTGCTTCTGTTCTCTTCTCTGAGAAATAGAGAGTTATTCAATCTCCAATTGAATTCTGGTTTACAAGAATTAGGGAGAGTAAAAGTAACTGCGACCGGCGAATGGTCTCATATGGTCGCCTGCGAAATAGACGCTTCATTGCAATATGGAAGCCAGTTATGGGAAATAAAGACATAGTCTATTCTGGAGTAATTCAGATGGGTTTTCGAGTAATGGGAGAAATCGGGGGTGTGAGGATTCAGGCATCTCCAAACATCTGCCAATCTGACGTCATTGAGAGCCTTCTTAACTCTTTTCAAACCTTTATAGGATATAGCACACCTCTTAGTGGAAGTGTCCAGTAACGGGTTTAAAGGTACATTAAGGTCACCTCCTAGAATAGTCATGCCTTCCGCGAAACCCAACAAAGTACTCAGAAACTTACATAGAAACGGAATTTGGTCAGAGTTAGGGGAGTACACGTTTGCTATCGTAACGGGTTTATCTGCAATCTTACCTTTCAGGATCAAATATCTCCCCTCCTGATCTTTCAACTGGTCCTTCAATACAAAAGGTAAATCTCTATGAATCAATGTCATGACTCCAGTGCTTTTTTTGATTGGATTGTTACTATGAGCAATAACAGGGAAATGCTTAAATTTTAAATGGGGAAGCTTTCCTTCTTGAAAATGAGTTTCTTGAAGTAAAGCAATCTTTGCCTTCAACCTGACACATTCATTAATAATCTGCGACCTCTTAACCAGGTTATTCAATCCATTGACATTGTAGTTTAGAATCTTACACTCCATAATGAAACCTGTACAGTAGAATTAGTAAAATTATACCAAAAATTCCCAGTCACATAAACCACAAACAAACTTGAAGTACGTGTTAGAACCCTTGTCCTTCGGGGAGGGTGGATAGGAAGGGGGAGATAGTGGGGAAAATGGGGGGAGACCGATAGAAACTTATTAAAAAATTTAAATTTTTCAAACTCGGGTGAATGGGATCGACCTGCACACTCGAATCAAGTTCAAATTGAAATTGAATCAAGTTTTTTCTCCAAAAAAAAAAGCCTGCAAACAACTCCAAATTGGTCCCAGGACGAATCGAAGGAATAGCGCATGCGATCAAATTCGACTCAAAGTTTCCCCCCCCCCAAAAAAAACTTTGATTTTTCAAAGTACACCAATTGACTCCAAATAGGTTGTAAGAGGTACCTCATAGGCTAAAACAGCAATTAGGCTGGTTTAAGGTGACATAGTTGAATTTTGAATTCTTTTAGTGCCAGTATTTGATAAATTTCAAAAATTTAATAAAATTTGTAATTAATTTTTTTTTAAAAACTCGAATTTAATTTTGACTATACCCTAGTCAAATGCCCCTTAGTGTACAACCATTGCTTGGACATGTACTGGGAAGGGCTGATAAAGTTACCAGCAAGAAAAAACAATGTGACTAATTGGAAGACACTTGAATCTCTGTCCGATTAGTTTACACGCTGTTGGCTTATCGTTTCTCATTTAATGACATGTAATAACATCCGTTCACATCCATAATTGCAATGGTTGTTTCAGATCCCTCAATATGCATTTACCTTACCCCATCATTAATGGGATAACATTTATATGCTTTATTTCTTAACTCTACAAATTTTCTCTACATGTTTTGTACAATTGCAATTCATTTATTCATTTAAATGTGATGTCAGCTTACTCAAGACTGGCTAAAATATTTAAAAGAAAGAATTAGCCTTTTCTCCTGAGAATTAGAATGAGATGAAGCTAATGAATGAGAATTTGCTGCTTAAAAAAAAATAAAGCTGCACAATGGACAATCTAACTGTAGGTCCCATAATAAATCATGGTTTCTGTCATCTCCTTATTTCCCCAACATAATAGGACTGTTTAATACAGACTGGATGGTATCTCAGCACTGCAGCTGCTGTCTTCTCTCACACCTGGGCATATTTAATCAAACTGTGGCCTGTTCTCTGGTTGATTTCATTTCTTTTTCATACCAAATTCATATTAATTCTACAATGGGCCTATTCATTATGTTCTTTGGAGCATGCTCTGGAAATAGCCGATGTAGACAGGGTGCTATTGTAGAGTAGGGAAAAAAAGGGGTGCAGACTTTGTAACTAGCTACATTGTCACGCTCTTCATCTGCTGCTATGTTCAACTTCTTTTCCTACCTTCAAACTTACTGCAGTTACTCTTTTTTTTTTGAGGAAAATTGTATGATAAGTAGTCATGCATTTTTTTTTTATGGTGCAGTTTTTATTACTACTTTGCACTGTGTATATTCAATTCAATCTACAATTTAGGAGGTTATGTAATAAAAGGCACTATGTTTGTCCAGGGCCAGTACCCCATAGCAACCTATCAGCAGTTAGATTGGTGGCTATGGATACTAAATTGTGCAGAACTATAGGTTCCATGCAGGATGCTGCCATTTTGCAGAGTGATTTGTCTAAGTTGGAAAACTGGGCAGCAAACTGGAAAATGAGGTTCAATGTTGATAAATGCAGGTTATTCACTTTGGCAAAAATAATATAAATACAAGTTATACACTAAATGGCAGTGTGTTGGGAGTTTCCATAAATGAGAAGGATCTAGGGGTCTAGATAACACGTTGTCTAATTCTGGGCAGTGTCATTCTGTGGCCACTAAAGCAAATAAAGTTCTGTCTTGCATAAAAAAGGGCATTAACTCAAGGGATGAAAACATAATTATGCCTCTTTATAGGTCCCTGGTAAGGCCTCATCTGGAGTATGCAGTGCAGTTTTGGACTCCAGTCCATAAATTATGAAGGTAGACTGTCAAGGTTGGGGTTGTTTTCTCTGGAAAATAGGCGGTTGTCAGAGGAAATGATTACACTTTACAAGTACATTAGAGGACATTATAGACAAATGGCAGGGGACCTTTTTACCCATAAAGTGGATCACCGTACCAGAGGCCTCCCCTTCAGACTAGAAGAAAAGAACTTTCATTTGAAGCAATGTAGGGGGTTCTTCACTGTCAGGACAGTGAGGTTGTGGAATGCACTGCCGGGTGATGTTGTGATGCTGATTCAGTTAATGACTATAAGAGGGACTTGGATGATTTCTTGGACAGACATAAAATCACAGGCTATTGTGATACTAAACTCTATAGTTAGTATAGATATGGGTATATAGAATTTAATTAAAAGTAGGGAGGGGTGTATGTATGGATGCTGGGTTTTCATTTGGAGGGGTTGAACTTGATGGACTTTGTCTTTTTTCAACCCAATTTAACTATGTAATTTACTGGTCACCTGTTTAAAAGCGAACATCTTATTGGTTGCTATGGGTTACTGCTCCTGGGCAAACTTAGTGCTTTATATTACATATGGGGGATATAATTGTATTCTTAAACCAATACATTTTTTTTGTGTATAGGCAGGTATCTCAGGCCATTGTGCCTGATCTTGCACCTTCAGAAAGAGCCAGCAATTCACAATGGAACTGCTTTCAGATAAGCTATTGTTTCTCCTACTCAATGTACCTGGAGAAGTCACGGCAGTAATTTTTCTATTGCGTGCTATTCATGGGGCATGGGAGCATTTTTAGCACTGCAGGTGACATGGAGCTGTTATCTTGTTATCATTCCATTTATTCAACTATAACACAGATTTTTCCTTGAGGCATCTAAAGAGTAAAATTTTAAATATGCTAAAATGTCACTTGCAAATCCATTAGCACTAATGGACATTTTCTTTTCTGTCAATGGGAATGTTTTTCCACACTATTTTTCTTGTTGCAAATGCATTGGAGTTAATATGGGGTTTTTGGCAAGTTGTCATCACTATTCTCAGGTAGACATTGCGATTATTTGTATGTTTCTGACACTGGTCCTGAAGACCCTCCCTCTCTACATGCCCCTTATTCCCTATCTCTCTCTCTTGTACAACATAAATGTGATGGTTCCTCCTGTAAAACACGTGTGCTATCACTATCAACAATATAATGGAACTTTTTATTTTTATTATAATTAATAAAAAAAATGTAAAAACCAATAAAAAACACAAATTAATTATCCAGCAAACTGTTGCTCCAAATGTCCAAATCTGAATAAATTGCAAAGACACTGAAATGAATGACAATATAATTACCCCGAATATCAGAAACATATTTTGTAATAATGGAATACAAAATACATCCATTTACATAATAAGGTCTTTACTTTGTTGTTGATATTCAATCTGAAGCCAGCAATTTTTGCATGCATTTAGTTATGGAAGAGGCAGTTTTATAAATAGACTTTGGATGCTTTAAAATTACATGTCTTTTTTTATAAGCAGATATATCTTTGATATAGGTGAAGAAAATGCATTGTCATTTATAAACATCCAAACAACCACCCTATTTGTTACCAAACTTGTAAACTCATTCCCTGTAATTACTTGTTTCGTATGCAAAACTGTTTAATTACTCACAGGTGGTGCTCCACGTAGGCCCTGCTGCAAACAAAAAGCCTCCTCAAATTCCAAAATGTGTAGAACATGGGCACACTCCACATAATGCTTCTGCAGACAATCTTTTGAAGAAAACTTCTTTTATTTATGAGATCCCAGCAAACGTTTCGGGGACGTGCCCCTTCATCCAGTGCTACTTACAAACTGTGCAAACAAGACTTTTAAAGGGAGGTGAACTGCAAGCCCCACCTTCCTTAACCACACATTTGACATCATCAAGTTAATTAACATAGTGATAGAAAAAACTTCTTTTCATATATAAATATATTATAAAAAAAGGATCTGTAATACCTTAATAAGGTGATTTTTCAATACTATTGATAGTCCTTTGGTGCTCATAATCCATACAATCACGTGATCCCTTTGTGTTAAGACTGTAGATAAAAATATACAAAAGATTTTATATAAAGAGTCAAAAAATGCACTAAAAAATCTAAATTTTACAAAAACAGGCACAAACATATTCCCCCACTAATAGAAACAGGAATAACTTAATGAGGATTTAAGTTATTCCTGTTTCTATTAGTGGGGGAATATGTTTGTGCCTGTTTTTGTAAAATTTAGATTTTTTAGTGCATTTTTTGACTCTTTATATAAAATCTTTTGTATATTTTTATCTACAGTCTTAACACAAAGGGATCACGTGATTGTATGGATTATGAGCACCAAAGGACTATCAATAGTATTGAAAAATCACCTTATTAAGGTATTACGGATCCTTTTTTTATAATATATTTATGTATGAAAAGAAGTTTTTTCTATCACTATGTTAATTAACTTGATGATGTCAAATGTGTGGTTAAGGAAGGTGGGGCTTGCAGTTCACCTCCCTTTAAAAGTCTTGTTTGCACAGTTTGTAAGTAGCACTGGATGAAGGGGCACGTCCCCGAAACGTTTGCTGGGATCTCATAAATAAAAGAAGTTTTCTTCAAAAGATTGTCTGCAGAAGCATTATGTGGAGTGTGCCCACCCTATTTGTTAGTCTGATAATACCCAACACACTTTCACTTTTATTCAACATGTTGGGTAGCAGTAAGAGAGGAGGATTATACAGGCATTCCCTGGGCAGACAGCCTTGTACATATGGCCTATACCTTATTCCTAGGGTGCAATGTTGATATATACTTGACAACCACAGATGGAACATTTTATAAGCATGTTCCCTAACACAGTCTTGGTTATGCTCATTTTGGTGGAGGTTATTAGAAAATGCTTGGTACCAGTATTCAGCAAGTACATGACTTAACCCCTTGAACAGCGGGATGCCACTTCCATTATAATTTGGGAGATTAAAAACAAAAAAAATAACATAGAAACTATCACTTGGAATTCCTGAATCCTGTTCCCCCATAAGGAATGCATTAAGGAGTAACGGTGTGCTTCTCCATAGCAATAGTGCAGGGGCTGGTGGGTGGGATCAGAGAGTTTCTACAATGAGATGATGTCTAACATTGAAACAGACTAACATAGAACAAGCTTTGTAACAGCCAGAGAGCAGGGCGGATAATGGGCGCAACGTGAGGCACAAAGGGGGGGGGGGAAGGCACCGCAAGTGTGGCACGGCTGGGACAGAGGGACCGGGCACACTGCATGAGCTCATTCGCAAGGCACCTGTTCCAAACAACTGTAGACAAATACAATGCATTGTTGCACAGATTCTTGTTTTTCCCACAAGACCAGGGCCAGTTAGTACCCCCACTGGGACCTAGACACTGCCTTACAACAGGAAGACAGTAAGTTCCAAAGGGTCGTCGGATACAATGTAGTTTCTACAGTATATACTGTAGCTAAGTCCCCCTAATGAAATTGGATTTTCTTTCTGGATATTCATGAATTTTATGTTATAAATAACCCTGATAGCCTGTGATAGAAGAAGTGTAATTGTGTCTTGAAATGCACTACAATATTTATGTGGTTTACTGAGTGCCTGTTAAGTGGAAGCTATTTGCAATCCAATCAAGTTACATGGACTGACCATATAGTTGTATTTAACTAATGGGACAAAAAGTACCTGCTTTATTTTCAGGGGGCTAGTAACTATTTCACTTGTATTTCTGATATTTGCAGTATTCAGTGATAGTCTGAAAGTGAAAACTGAAGATCTGAAGAACAAATCATTTGGGGCTAGCACATGCGAAGAAACCATTTCTGCCCAATCTAAAGAAGCATTTTCTTGGCACCGTGACAATACCGATTGTGGATCACACATAAGCGGAAGGAATCCATTTGTATCACAGATAGATTTGTCACCCACATCTAACTATGATCAAAATTTCTACAAATATGCCATTCCTGGGGCACAGACACATGGCTAAGGTCGTTTATGATTATTAATGACCCTGAATGTAAGCGGTAATACGTTTTGGGTCAAATTGCTACTAGTTATCCATTATCCAGAAACTCATTAGCCAGAAAGCTCCAAACTATGGAAAAGCCATCTCCCATAGAGTCCATTTTAACCAAATAATCCAAATTTTGTAAAATGATTCCCTTTTCCCCTGTAATAATAAAACAGTGCCTTGTACTTGATCCTAACTAAGATATAATTAATCCTTACTGGAAGCAGAACCAGCCTATTGGGGTTATTTAATATAAGTATAATTTTCTAGGGGACTTAAAAAATAAAGATGAAAATTATGGAAAGATTCATTAGCTGGAAAGCCTCAGGTCTAGAGAATTCTGAGTAACAGGTCCCATACCTGTACTTGATATTAAATAAACCTTTTATAATTTTTGGAAATGAATGGGTTATCATATGTAGGAGGGCAACCTTTTTGATCACCTTTACTTTAAAAAGTCTTCTCAAGGATTAATTCAGAAATGGATTCCATCAGTTGGGGGGCGGGTTGTACCCTTTTCTAGGTTAAAAGTTGCTTGGTAGTTCTTTATTGGCTACAGGCTTGAGATTGACCATGTAGTTAATTTTCTCTGGACTGCACTTGCTCGAGGGGGTGGATAGTGTTGGCGAGCCTGAGGTTGAAGGAGTTGCAACATGCCAGTCCATTTTGAGATGGAGAATAGCAGTGTTCTTTGTTGTATTTATAAAGCATAGCCATGCATGAGCTATTATAAATATATTGTATGCATAGTGCTATGTATAAGTTGTACTGCTCCTTGGTACAAAGTTCTTAATTAAAAATGGATGGAATCCTAAAGCTAAACCAACATCCTATAACTTTGCCATTGGCTGGTACCACTATGAACAGGGGTAGAACTAGATGTAGGCAGAAGAGACATGTGCCTAGGGTGTAATGGATTCCCCTAATCTGGATCCTCAAGTCCTGCACACACCAAACTCTTCCCTTAGCTACTTGTCATTCTTGACCCCTCCATGGTTGTCATGGGATAGTGGATGAGGTGGCTGGTGGGGTTTCCTAGGGTGCCCAACTTAACACACCACTGTTTTACAGCAGCAGAACAATCAGCATAACAGAAAAGAGTTCTGTGTATATTATAAATCTACTGGATATCCATATATGTAATTTAATATATTCAGAATCATGATATTAAATTAACATTGGACATAAAGAATAAAATATTAGTTGATCAGGCTTTTTTTAAAAGGATCTTGCAACTAAATACAGAGTATATCCGTAAATGTAATGCAGCTTTAGATATTATTAGCATTGCAGAAACATTTACTGTTATTATGTAAAAAATGTGTCATATTTGGAAAACCAAATTGATGATAACTAATGCATAGTCTTGCTTTTATGCATATTGCTAAGTGGTAAATGAAATATATGCAGGAACACACCCTGTGATGTCTGTCAGGAGAGTCTGCGGGTGAAAAGTTTAAAGAGTATTAACATTTTACTTGACAATCTAAAGTGTGTCGTTTCTAACTGAGAATGGGAAAATAATGGGAAATGGAAATGAATTGGAGAGCTAGTGGTGCTCATAAATTTAGGACAGAATAATTTAAAAGTATGTTATTTTTCACAAGGCTACATTTTGTTTTAAACTATATTTTATACCTCAGTTTATGGGCAAATGGTAAACGTTTCATACATGCAAAATAAAAGTGTATAATTGTCATTAAGTAGCATGTAAAATAATTCCTAAAATACATGTTCCAGAGGGCTATAGGCATGTTATTCATTCTACCCTACCCAGGGCTCAATCTAATGTCTACATATGCCCTCAAACTGGCTTCTATCAAACTGCTGTTTAGAGTAATAAATTTGTGATAGCAATTTTTTTTTGCCACATATGGTTTTGTGGAGAATTTATGAGTTTCGCTGCCGGTGAAAAATTTCTCAGTTCGGCATCAAAAATTTTCCACATGGTCAGTTTCATGTTGCACATGCGTAAAAATTGTCAGGCGGTAGAAAAAAAAGTAGCCCATAGATTCTAATATATTTTTCTACAAAAAAGTTGCCTCAACAAAAATGCCATCCATGGGCTCTAATGTATTTCACACAATTTTTGCCATTTCGCAAATTTTCTTGTAGTTTCAAAAATTTTATATAATTCTTTATTTTAGTAAAGGGATACAGAAAGAAAAAGAAATAAATGGGTAAAATCACATTTTATACAGTATCACTTTCATGTTAAGTTGCAGCTTAAATATGTATTTAGTTCCTCACCCCTTAATCAAGACAGTTAGTATTATTTATTTAACTTTTCTTTATATTTGATCCATGGGGACCATATCTTCATTTAAGGTGAAGGGACATATTCGCTCACCACTACTGCTTAGTAGTGGGAATGAAGGGGCACAGCTATATTGTTACAACTTGCAAAGGAATGCTTGCCAGGGGGTGTGGGGCAGGCCCCAATGTTTGACACATGGGTGTCAAAAAGTTGGATGGTACCCTCTATGAACAAGGTGGTGGATTATAGTTGCCTGCTCCCACTTGCTCAATTGACGCTACTGAGGAAGGTGGCTGACATGGCAGGCAGCCATGATTGGTTATTTTTTAGTTGGCAAACATTCTGATATTCCAATATACCGTTTCTTTCTTCTTCACTCAAAAGATATCCATGCATTATGAACAACTCCCTTTTTTCCAGCATGACCAACTTTAGAAAATGAAAAAAAAATGTACAGCTATCCTAATTGGAGAGGGCTCTCATATTCTCATACACTTAAATGGAGCTTTTGGTGTATGTCATATACAACTGTGCCTTTTACTGAGTGGAGCAAAACTATAAGCTTCTGAATTGGATTGGGGGAGGTTTGATTGGGGGAACTAGGAATTGGAAAAGGAATATTGTACTGTTGGTAAAAACATCCCAAATTGTTATGCTTTCTTAATTCATTGTATTCCTTTAAATAAGCCCTACTATCCTTATACACTATGTAAATGTAATAATTTTTAATTGCCCTTTGTTTAGACAATTATCATACAGTTTTCCATCAATACAAATGATGTAATATATAAATATATATATATTTTCAAAGTACACTGGCACTCACCTATCAGCAAGTCAAACCCCGAGCGCTCCTCCTGTAGATGAATATTGGAAACTATTTAGGAGCACTCACAGATGATTCTTAAAGTGTCTTTATTCAAATTTTCATACAATCCCCCACATCTACATGTTTCGGTTCTCCTTGAACAGTTATCATCCTGACGACTTACTTTCCAATATATATATATATATATATATATATATATATATATATATATATATATATATATATATATATATATATATTTATATATATATATATATATATATATATATATATATATATATATATATATATATATATATTCTTAAAAAATAATGTTCAGGATGAAAATAATTGACTAAATTAGCCTTAAAAAACATAACTCAAAGGAACATTGATCAAATGTCAGCAAATGCCATGACTCCTGAGAAAGAGAAATGTGACGCAGGTGAAAATTTGATTAACAGGAGTTGTGAAAATGTGCTTTACTTACTACATGTGCTGGCACCAATTATCTGGTAAATTATAGACATATTTCATTTCATCTGGGAAAGGATTTTGCAAATATAGCGGTAGTGATATGAAATATTTGTATAGACATTACAAAAGCAGATAAAGTATGGGATCTATTTTCTGGAATGCTTTGGTCCTGGTGGAATCCTTCCTTAATTTGGACCACCATACCTTAAATTCTACTAAAAGTCATTTAAATATCAAATAAACCCAAAAGGATTGTTTTGCCATCAATATGGATTCACACAGCTTAGTTCCCATTAGGGATGGGTGAATTTTTTGCCTTGTTTTGCCGTAAAAATGACGCCCATAAACTTGTATGGTGTTGTGCGTCAAAAAAAAAGACGCCAGTCAAAAAAATTTTGCCACGCGACAAAATTTTTTTGATGTCCATAGACTTTACTGGGCGTCGGCGACATTTCTCCAGCGGCACATTTTTGGTGAAATGAAACGGGTTAAATTCGCCCATCCCTAGTTCCCATCAACTGCTGCATCAATTACTGTTTTATTATTACAGAGTAAAAGTTAATCCTTTAAAATGTAAAATAATTTCTAAAAAACATTCAAAATGGACTTTTAGTGAGATTGCCTTCCTAATTTAGAGTTTTTTGGATAATGAGTTTCCAGATAAGGGATTCTATGTATTTAGTTTAAGGACTGCCCAAGATTAGCTTTTTTATAATGAAAATAATTCTAATAAAAAAAATAATTCTAAAAGTTGCAATTAAGAAAAAATAATTTGCAAAAATAATCAAAGATTGCAATTAACAATGTTCACACATTATGAATTTTAATTGCCCATTGTAAGCTTGAAGATACAAAATATTTAGAAGCAAACAACTTTTTCCGTAAGAAAATTAAAATTTAAAAAAAATTCAACTAAACAGTTTCCAGGTCTGCAAACGCTATATTAATTTATTAGATTTGTATATAACAGGGCCATTTTACTATTTTGATGAAAGGTCTGAAAGAAGATTATCTCTGAAATGTAAAGTATAAGTTAGAAATTTGCAGCCAAACATTGTTTCCATAGCAACATATCTGAAGGAAAAATCCACAACATTCCTATGTAATGCTATTGCTTTAGAATCATGAATGATGCCACTTATGAAACAAAGGTTCTACCTTTCTCCTGATGTGCAGGAGATAATTTGCCACTCAGGGATCATACTATTGGATCAATGCTATTTGTCCTTATTTGAAGCAGAAGAGCTGTATAATGTGTTACATCAGTCTAGTCCATGACCATTCCATGAGGACGTCCTGCTGACCATGCTCTGCTTTAACTGCTGCACAATTAAAAAATATCTCCTGTAGTTCCATCAATTATCCCACACTGCAACTTATGACAAGTTGTTAGTCGTAGGAATACTAGTCCAATTAGGACCAAAGAAGAATTAACTTGAGTAATGAACCCAGAAAAGCTGAATGCACATCAGAACTGAATATACATATTAGATATTACTAAAGGGAAAGTTAGATGTGTGCAGCTGCTTTTCTGTGAAATGTGCAAGGCCTTTTTGTCCCGATTCCTATGCTGACCCTCAACAATTTGTGCTGCCTTTTAAAACAATCAATAAAGCAGAGGTTTACTGTGATACCTGCATTCTTTTTAGTTGTGGCTACAGATTTACAGTTTCTATATGCCACTTTGTACTAGATGATTCTGATTTATCTTATTGAAGAATTTAAATAAACAGTAGTAAACATAAAGCAATGTGTTTTTTGTTTCATTACAAAATATAACTGCAAAGTATACCTGCTTCATAATAACAGCTTATTTATTAAAATTCTACTTTGTGTAATATTAGAGTTTTTTTTCTACTTTGAATAAACACATTTTTTGTAAATATATGCTTGCTCATTTAAAAAATCCAAATACAAAAACCTTTAAAAAAATATGTTAAAAATTACAATTCCTCTAATTTGTATTCTATTATACTTTAATCAATAGGTTGACATTTTTTTAAAACTCACCCGAAAAAATGCTTTAAAATTGTCATAGAAAGCTCCTCTTAACTTCTAAATGAATTCGGCACCTAAAAGCTGCTAAAGATTTCCATTCGAGTTTACAATTTTTTTTACACTTAATTTATATTGTACATACAGTACCAATTTTTCAAAGCTCAATTAAAATTTACGAATTTTAGCTCAAAAAAATTTGTGGGAAAATTTGCAAAGGCAAAACAATTGGTGAAATGGTTTTCAGTTACAATTTTTGTCTGTGATTTTTTTACACTACTACACTATGTCGCTGTTTAAGCAAAAAGTACCATCTATAGATTATATATAACTACTAGATTACTAACACAGTGTCACGGCCGGCACCCAATACCAGAACAAGTGCCAAGAACCCTGGTCTCGGCTCGGCTTCACCAGTAGTGTGACCACCGTTGTGCTTCGAGAAGAGCCCTCAGCTTACTTGGGTGCCACCTGGACTTAACGAGGGGTACAAGGCGAGATGTTCTGGCTGGCAAAGGGGCACCGCTGGAAGCAGAGTCTTTTGGGCCGAAGGTCACAGTACAAGAGGATTAGGCAAGCGGATGGTCAGACAGGCTGGGTCGTAGGCAGGCAAGGGTCAGGATACAGATTGGAGAGTAGTCAGGAACAGGCAGGGTCAAACACGGATAATCAGATCATAATTTTCAAGACAGACGCACAAGGCTCAGGAAAACCACTAGAACAAGTTCTATCACGGGCAAAGGGCTGTACACAGAATGGCCCTTAAATAGTTTTCAAATTTCGCGCCAAACGTGCGCCAAAACGTGCTGGCGCAAACACGCCAGCGTGCCTGTGCCTTTAAGAGGCGCGCCCTAGAGACCAAGATGGTGCTGGCTCTAAGGACCATGCGTCCCCGCCGCACAGGTATTCCCCTTACACACAGGCACAGCTAATAATAAATCTGATGAGCAACAGATAATACCTAGATGCTTTGTAACATAGTAACATAGTAACATAGTAACATAGTAAGTAAGGTTGAAAAAAGACACATGTCCATCGAGTTCAACCTTTTTTTTTTTTTGTTTATTAACTACCTATCTGCCAGTTGATCCAGAGGAAGGCAAAAAACCCATCTGAAGCCTCTCCAATTTGCCTTAGAGGGGGAAAAATTCCTTCCTGACTCCAAAATGGCAATCGGATTAGTCCCTGGATCAACTTGGACTATGAGCTATTTCCCATAACCCTGTATTCCCTTACTTGCTAAAAAGCCATCCAACCCCTTCTTAAAGCTATCTAATGTATCAGCCTGTACAACTGATTCAGGGAGAGAATTCCACATCTTCACAGCTCTCACTGTAAAAAACCCCTTCCGAATATTTAGGCGGAACCTCTTTTCTTCTAATCGGAATGGGTGACCTCGTGTCAGCTGGAAAGACCTACTGGTAAATAAAGCATTAGAGAGATTGTTATATGATCCCTTTATATATTTATACATAGTCATCATATCACCCCTTAAGCGCCTCTTCTCCAGCGTGAACATCCCCAATTTGGCCAGTCTTTCCTCATAGCTAAGATTTTCAATACCTTTTACCAGCTTAGTTGCTCTTCTCTGTACCCTCTCTAATACAATAATGTCCTGTTTGAGTGATGGAGACCAAAACTGTACAGCATATTCTAGATGGGGCCTTACAAGTGCTCTATACAGTGGAAGAATGACCCCCTCCTCCCGTGACTCTATGCCCCTTTTAATACAGCTCAAGACCTTATTTGCCCTTGATGCTGCTGACTGGCATTGCTTGCTACAGCCAAGTTTATCATCTACAAGGACTCCAAGGTCCTTTTCCATAATGGATTTGCCTAGTGCAGTCCCATTTAGGGTATAAGTGGCTTGGATATTTTTACATCCCAGGTGCATGACTTTACATTTATCAACATTGAATCTCATTTGCCACTTAGCTGCCCAGATTGCCAGTTTGTCAAGATCCTGTTGCAAGGATGCCACATCCTGGATGGAATTAATTGGGCTGGATAATTTTGTGTCATCTGCAAACACTGATACATTACTTACAACACCCTCCCCTAAGTCATTAATGAACAAGTTAAATAAAAGTGGACCCAATACTGAGCCCTGGGGGACCCCACTAAGAACCTTACTCCAAGTAGAGAATGTCCCATTAACAACCACCCTCTGTACCCGATCCTGTAGCCAGTTTCCTATCCATGTGCAAACGACTTCATTAAGCCCAACAGACCTTAGTTTAGAAAGCAGTCGTTTGTGGGGCACAGTATCAAACGCTTTGGCAAAATCCAAATAGATCACATCTACTGCCCCCCCACTATCCAGAATCTTACTTACCACATCATAAAATGCAATCAAATTCGTCTGACATGACCTATCCTTCATAAAGCCATGCTGATTGTTGCTCATAATGCCATTCATTAGGACAAAATTTTGTATGTGATCCCTTAACAAGCCTTCAAATAATTTGCCCACCACAGATGTCAAGCTTACTGGCCTATAATTGCCAGGCTGAGATCGTAATCCCTTTTTAAATATTGGAATAACATCAGCTTTTCTCCAATCCATAGGCACCATACCAGATGACAGTGAATCTGAGAAAATCAGAAATAAGGGCTGGTCTAAAACTGAACTAAGCTCTCTTAGAACCCGGGGGTGTATGCCATCAGGCCCTGGAGCCTTGTTTACATTAATTTGTATTAAAGCTTTTTGAATCATATCCTGAGTCAGCCACTGACTAGATTGAGCTGAACCATTCGTGCAGTTATTAAGTGAGCCTGTGAACCCAGACTCCTCTATTGTATACACTGAAGAAAAGAACTGATTTAACACATTTGCCTTATCTGTATCTGTTACAACCATACTGATACCATTATTTAATGGAGCAACACTCTCAACCTGCATCTTTTTACTATTAATATATTTAAAAAACTTTTTAGGGTTAGTTTTCACCTCCACCGCAATTAACTCTTCATTTCTTTTCTTAGCCTTCCGGGTTGCTGATTTACAACATTTATTACAGTGTTTATATTCATTAAATGCAGCTTCTGTCCCTACAGATTTGTAGTTTTTAAATGCCTTTCTCTTCTTTCCCATTAACATCTTTACCTCTGTATTAAGCCACACAGGATGATTCTTAGAGCTTCTACGTTTAGTCCTTAAGGGAATAAATTGAGAACAGTAATGATTTAATATCATTTTAAAGGACAACCATTTCTGTTCTGTGTTTTTAGCTGAAAACCTAATGCCCCAATCAATGCTCTGTAGGGCAGCCCTCAAGGCACTAAAATTAGCTTTGGCAAAATTCATGGTTTTTGTTGCCCCAGTATATTTTTGTTTTTTGCACCAGACATTAAAAGATATAACATTATGGTCACTATTACCCAGGGGTTCAATGACTTGCACATTTGCTATAAGTTCTGGGTCATTTGAGATCACTAAATCAAGAATAGCATTTTTTCTGGTAGGCTCCTCAACAACCTGTGCTAAAAAATTGTCGTGCAATAAGTTTATAAACTTGCTCCCATTAACTGATCTAGCAGTACCGTTGCTCCAGTCAATATCTGGGTAATTAAAATCCCCCATTATCATTACTTTACCTAAACTAGCAGCCTTTTCTATTTGCATTAGGAGCTTTGTCTCTTCCTCCTCACTTACATTAGGGGGTCTATAGCATACTCCTACAATTAATTTGCTGGATTCTTTACAATTGGTGAAGAACTCCACCCATACGACTTCTGGCCCCTCATTTTCTAACATAACCTCCTCCTTTATATGAGCTTTTAAATCCTGCCTAACATACAGACATACCCCTCCTCCTTTTCTATTGCCTCTGTCCCTCCGAAACAAAGTATAGCCACTGATATTTACTGCCCAGTCATGCGACTCATTCAGCCATGTTTCGGCCACACCAATCACATCATATTTTCCTTCCATCACCAGCAGCTCCAGCTCTCCCATTTTACCAGTCAGACTTCTTGCATTTGTAAACATACATTTAATACTCGCACCATATTGTATCCCACATTAAAATAAATAAATCATATAGTTATGTGTATGTCCTTATATAAACAGTGGGATGACTCAGATTCCTTTGGTTGATGTGAAAGTAGAGGGGAAGGATAAAATGAGTTTGTTGTGCGTCTTTTTGTTTTGCCACAAGTCAATTTTTTGGTTGCAAAAAGTGAAATATGTGGCAAAATTTTGACACAGTTTAGTAAATATTTTCGCCAACTGGGAAACCTGAAAGATTGTGGCAAATCTGTTCATGCTGTACATTTGCTTATCACTAAAGACCAACACAACTTTTTAGTTCTAATAAAAGTTGATGTTGAGTAGTGATGGGCAAATGTATTCACCAGGCATGGATTCGTCGTGAATTTCCACACTTTACCGACTGCAAATTTTTTCACAAAACTGCGGTGAAAATTCGGCGTGGAAAAATTTTCTGCGTCCAGAAAATCATTGCGCATCAAAATTGTTGCATTTCAAAATTATTCAGATGCCCATTGACTTTAATGTATTTGGACAAAAGAGTTGCGCATATAAAAATTGTTGCGCATCAAAATGATTTTGACAAAGCAAAACGGGACAGATTCACTCATGTTTAATGTTGACTCCTTACATATTCTTTTCTGTAGGGGTTTAGAAGTATATTTTTCTAATACCCTCAGATAATTACATAAGAACTAATTCTGCATATGGTAATAAAGTATCACATCTTTTCTATGTGTTGATGACTGCCTGTCTTGTTCAACTATCATGGGAAATGCACTGGTCTGAGCTGATCCTCAACTTGACAAAAAATGCTTTTGATACTGTTAACCTTTCTGTTCTAATGCAAGATCTCCATTCAACTGGTATCCGTGATCAAGCTGCATCCTGGTTCTCTTCCTAAATTTCTCTGTTACTTTTGCAAACAAATCCTCTCTACCTTTTCATCTTAATGTGGGGGTGCTTCGGGTTCTGTACTTGGTCCTCTGTTGTTCTCCTTGTACACTCTCTCTTTAGGAGACCTTATATCTTCATTTGGCCTTAAATATCACCCATATGCCGATAACATTCTGATATCTTTAGACACTCCCTCACTAACCTCTGAAGTTCAAACCCAGATAGCAGACTGCTTAGTAGCTATCTCTTCCTGGATGAACCAACGCCACCTCAAGCTCAACTTGGCCAAGACTGAGCTCATAGTCTTTCCACCCAAACCAAGCCCTTCTCTTCCCTTCACCATTACTATTGATGGCATGACTATTAACCCATTCAACTCAGTACGCTGCTTAGGGGTCATCTTTGACCAGTCCCTTTCCTTCTCTAATCCTATTAATAATACTGCCAAAACCTGTCATTTCTTCCTCCGCAATATAGCCATGATACGCCCATTTCTTTCACAAACAACAGCCAAAAATACTAATCCATGCCCTTATCCTATCCCGTTTAGACTATTGCAATCTCCTCCGAACTGGTCTTCCTGACTCCCATCTTTCTCCCCTCCAATCAATCATAAACTCTGCTACCAGGATCCTTCTGCTCTCTCCTAAAAGGGAACCTGCTCAACCCCAACTAATATCCTTAGCGTGGCTGCCTGTTAAGCAAAGGATAGCATATAAAAACCTTCTACCTTAAAAACCCTTCACTCCCCTGCTCCTCACTACTCTTGTCTCACTATATGTTCCTGGTCGTCTTCTCTGATCTTCTCAGTAGGGATGCACCGAATCCACTATTTTGGATTCAGCCAAACCTCCGAATCCTTTGTGAAAGATTCGGCCGAATACTGAACCGAATCCGAACCCTAATTTGCATATGCAAATTAGGGGTGAGAAGGGGAACATTTTTTTGCTTCCTTGTTTTGTGACAAAAGTTATGTGATTTCCCTCCCCACCCCTAATTTACATATGCAAATTAGGATTTGGTTCGGCCAGGCAGAAGGATTTGCCGGAATCCGAATTCTGCTGAAAAAGGCCGAATCCTGGATTCGGTGCATCCTTACTTCTCAGAGCCACCTTCTCTTCACACCATCCACATCCACTGCCACTTCTTGTCTCAAACCCTTCTATCTTGCTGCTCCTTACCTTTGGAATTCCATCCCTAAATTCCTCAGTAAGGAATATTCTCTTAATCTCTTCAAGAAAAAACTAAGAGCCTACCTTTTGGACCACTAGAACATTATCCTAGTCCTGTCCCTACGGACTATGCCTTACCTTGTGTACTTTTTCATCTCCAATTTGTACCTGTGTGTTAGACTCCCATCCACTTAGACTGTAAGCTCTACAGGACAGGGACCTCCTTCCCACTATGTCTCTTACCACATAGCATATTCCCTGCTCAGCAGTTAGGGACCATCTGACAATTGCTATCCACAGCAGTAAATGAAGGGAGAATTTCACTGCATACATTCAGGTTTCTTATAAAAACGGTACACAAGTATATTGGAGATAGGTTTCTTTTTCATTAAAGAAAGTAAAAATTGGATTTTATTTTTTTGCCTTTACATGCCCTTTAAGCTCTTTGTCCTATCATTCTGTATATATTTATTATGTGATTTGTCTCCCCCATGTATACATTTATATATATTATACAGTTTTATGCATTGTACAGCGCTGCGGCTCCTTAACAGCACTATACAAATAAAGTTATACATACATACATACATAACTCGTTATGAGTGCCAAATTCTCATGTTTGTGGGCATCTCGGGGTGTGGACATACCGTAGAGGTTACCCCTGCCTTATATTTAAAAATTACTCTACTAAAAGAAGAAGCTTTATTTAAAACATCTGGCCAAATAATCACATCCTTTCTTCCATTAAAAAACATGTTTTGATTTCAGTGCATGCAACAGATGCATCATTAACATCTTCTTTATCTGCATACAGTACTATATTTTCACAAGTCCCCTACAAAACAGCAAATAAGACTCTTTTGTGCAATTAAAGGTCTAAAGTTTTAAAACAAAAGATAAGCTTTAAAGCAGTGTGTATATTTTCATTTATGTTAAAGTATCGGAAAAAATTGGTATCTTTGCAAATTTTTTTGCTAAACAACATTGTTCTTCTTCCTTCTTTATATCACACTAATTAAAATCTCACACATACATAACACTCCCAAAGTAATATCTGAACCATTTACTCACATAATCTTTTCCGTATTGACACGCATAGTGTGTTAAATTTCTCATCATAGTAATTAACATCTGAAGAACTAATGTTACAATGTGATTGAACATTTCCTTCCAGAATCTACCTGTGTGGTTCCATAAATGTGCAAAATGCTACAATTTGCAGAAGATGCTAATTTGCTTTAGAAATGCCCTGTTTTTAATAAAAGTATGTCATATTATAAAACCTGTCGGTGTAAGAAATGATTGCTTGAGGAGTTGTAGTAGCAGACAGTTAAAGTGCCTTTTATTTCTCCATAGTGGGAGATGAAAGCTTCAGGGAAGGTGCTACTAAAAAGGAAATGCAATATGTTATCATTTTAAATATTCCTGCTATTGGATCCTGGAAGTTAGTGGTTTTGTAAGAAATGGTTAGGCCAGACACTCCATTCCAATGGTCTGGTTTAGTAGTATTTTTAGTAGAAGGTTGTCCTGTTGAAACATTTTTAATTGTTATTAGGTGATGAGTTGAGGGCTTTCTGATGTCACCATAGTGCGAGTTCTAAAAAAAATCTGAGTGGCCACTGGTCTCCCAGCAGACAGTAGCTAGGAGTTACGAGGTGCCTTAAGGGACTCATGACTCTTTTTCCTACCCCCAGTTATGGCTCTATTTGTCTATGAAAGGAACTACCAGAGGCCTTGGGTTGTTCCCTTGTGAAGGAAGGAAGTGGTTGATCGACTAAGAAATACTGGGAAATATAAGAGCCAAGCCAGGAGACTGAGTAGTTCCTTAAATAATCGGTAATTAGCGTGAGCACAGTGGTGATACCAACTGGTTTTAGTGAAAGTTCACAAGGGCCCTCTGTAGCGAGGGAACTTACAGGAATTATTTTTACATCTTATTTTTGTTTGTATATTGATAGGCAGCGTCACCCATCTTTTAGTACGCAGCCTTCAAAGTTCAGAAAGTGCCTGTTGTAGATGTGTGCTTACAAGAGCTAAATCAGGAGCAAGAAATGATGCTATTTCCACTAAACCTTAAACTAAGACACAGGTGGGACATTCTGTATTTCAAGTCATTTCTTAACAGTGTTTGCTAGAGGTTCTCCCCCGGTTGCCCCATAAACATGCACAACAAGGTTGTGCATGCGTAACACAACTTGTCTGCATGTGGAATGCCAGGAGGAAGTGTTATTTGCAGCCCTGGAGTCTTATAAGAGCAGATATTTCCAAAGAGTTCATGTAGTTTACAAACATCTTAATAAAAAATAATCCCTAGCATTGCAGCTCTGAAAATGCAACAATTTTTTCCTATGTATAAGGAGCAAGACAGACCATTGATCAGAAGATTTAACAGAACGTCAACATGTTTACTGGCATCATGTGGCATGGCAAGAAAAGATTAAAAAATATATTGATTTACACGAGACTTCAACGAGATTTGAAAAGTATATGTTTTCGTTAGTATTCAGGTTAGAAAACATAAATGGCAAGTTTATTTTGATGTCTAAAGGTAAAACCAGGTAGTCCATAGAAATGGATGAATCTTTAAATGAAATCAAGCAGAGCGAATTAAGCCTTTGACATTGACAAGCAAAACAAATGCACCACACAATTGATGATGTATTTGTAGAGACATCTTGGGTGCTTTGTAGTTTTGAAATTATGAGAAATTAAGACGTAGATGATTTTGTGTGATTATGATTTATTTTTCTCATCTCATGTGCTGAAATTATATACAGTATCTGAGCAAACCTGTTAATCATGTAAAGGTTACAAATCTGAACAATTTTGTTGCTTTTCCTCCTATTAGATGTCTGTGATCCTCACAGATGTGCTCCCTCATTCGAAATAGTCTCCCAGGAAGGATTAGAACCAAGCACATTATTCTTGAAAATGAGACTGAAATTATACTTGTCCTAAGGGCAAATGAGCAGATACATTGTGTAGAGGGAATGCTTCTGTATCCTATCTTTAAAGGGCATGTAAAGTCTAAAATAGAATAAGGCTAGAAATGCTGTATTTTGTATACTAAATATAAACATGAACTTACTGCACCATAAGCCTAATCAAACAAATAATTTATGCTTCAAAGTTGGCCACAGGGGTCACCATCCTGTAACTTTGTTAGACATCTTTACAAGACTAAGACTGTGCACATGCTCAGTGTGATCTGGGCTGCTTAGGGATCATCATAAACAAAGCTGCTTGAGTTCTGCATGGCTGGAAAGTAAGGCTGGGGCTCCCCCTGCTGTTCATAAGTATGATTGTTTACATGCAGAGCAGTTAGGGACCATCTGACAATTGCCATCCACATCAGTAAATGAAGGGAGAATTTCACTACATACAGTCAGGTTTCTTGTAAAAATGGTACACATTTTTTAATTAAAGTATATTGGAGATAAGTTTCTTTTTTATTAAAGAAAGTAAAAATGGGTTTTTATTTTTTTGCCTTTACATGCCCTTTAAGCTCTTTCATTTGTTAAAACTGTTCTCTAGACTACAAAATACCAAATATGATTAAAAGTATGACATCACTCCGACAGACTGGAAAGAATGGCTGCTGGGATGGAGGAAGCAAAATGAATAGGCGAGTAGATGAAAATTAAAAGAAAGCAAGATCAAAAAATCAATGTAGAGGTTCCAGGGGGCGGACCCACAAGATGGCCGCATTTTAGTGAGCTCCGTTACCAGCGCTCCGAATTAGAAGCTCACCACCCTTCACAGCTTCTTAAAGTTGAGCTACTTACTCGTGACTGGTGTCCGGATAACAGAGAGGTGAAGTGCTGAACTCTTTTGCCGGCTCACTCTCGCCTTGCAACCCCGGACCGCAGCACACCTAAATCGCGGACCCGAACTCACACGCTATCCCCTACTCTTCCTACATCCGACCCACGCTGGGTATCCACTGCGTCGAGCGACACCATCGGGGAGACTGTGTTGGCCGCGGGCAGGCAGACTAGCCCCTGATTACCCGCTGCGCCTCCATCCTGTGCGCTAGGGTTATACTCTGTGCCTGCCAGACGTGGACCTGCACCACGCAGTTCCATCCGTCCGCCATTGTGCGTCACAGCTTGCCTGCAACGACTCAGTAAGTGCTGTGGGTTAGGGGACAGCCAGGAGGCCATAATATTTGCAGTGGATACGGCGCTTTGTTTTTGCACATGTGGATTACCGCTCCGCTGCGGTTACAGCTACCTTCTGTGCTTAATCTCCCATGATAGATAGCGTACCGTACCCTTTATCTGAGGCCTTGGGAAGTGTGTCCCATTACGATCTGTCTCTATCGCTATTGGGAGAATTCCTACATTAGACTCAATAATCAGTCATATCTTGCCTACTGCTAACTGCGTCACTAGACCTACCTCAGTTATTGTTATTCCTACCGCACAAGCCTCTATGTATGCTTTGGCCTCCGCAGCCTCACAATGAGTGTGCTTTTGGATACGTGCTGTAAAAACTAAAAATTTACGGCGAATGATCGTCTACCCTTGACTTTGTTCCTTTTCTATACCATGTAAATGTCTACATAGACCTTACCTTACCCAACACCTAACGCCTCATATACGGGATGTGATAATCCTATATCTACTATAAGAGGGGGGTACTGACCTAATCTTCTATATTGGACTGTTATTTGTCACGCCACTGTTCCTTATCCTACTCACAATATTATGGAAATATTTCTGGGACAGAATCCAACCATGCCACCGAAAGCTGCTAAATCTAAACCTAAAGAGAACAAAAAAGATGCTTTCTCCACCTCTACTGATATGGAGCCTTTGAGCCCTCCATCCGCCTTACAGGTCCAAACCCAAGAACTGCTTTCAGCTCTGGGACCCTTATTGGATCAAAAACTGGCTGGACTAAAAGATTCAGTGGCAGAGGTCCTACAACAGCTCACGACTCAATCGCAGCGGATGACGGAAGCTGAACAACGGATTTCAGATCTGGAGGACCACTTGGAAAAAGCTCAGACATCTTTGGAAACACAACAACATGAGATTACCATATTAGCAGAGAAAGTCGATGACTTAGAGAACAGGAGCAGGAGGAACAATTTACGTCTGGTGGGAGTCCCTGAGTCAATCAAAGGGCCTGAATTGGAACTTCTCCTGACTTCCAAATTACCAGAGTTGCTGCATATGGAACAATCTACCCTACCATACCAAATTGAACGTTTTCACCGGATCGGACCCCCCTCTACAAAAGAAGCTACCAGACCTAGACAGGTCATATTTAAGCTCCTGAACTTTGCAGACAAAATGAACATCCTTGCAGCCTACAGGAAGACTAAGACTCTTTACTATGATACTCACAAACTACTTCTGTTTCAGGATTTCTATGCCTCGGTGGCTATGAAACTAAAGGAATTTGGCCCCATCTGCAAAATGCTTTTTTCGTCGGGTCATAAATTTGCCTTGTTGTTCCCGGCCAAACTTAAAATAATAAGTAAAGTGGATGGTCGGCCGACGTTTTTTGAGGACTCTGCACAGGCTTTGTCCTATTATAACACACTACCACAAGCAGCTGGGCCCAATGACCAGGACACTTGAATGTCTTTCTGAAAGGTAGTATTGGAAGTTTTTCTTTTTTCTCTCTCACTCCAGACATTGGGTCGTTCATTACTTATGGAGCTTGATATGTCGTGACTTTGTCTTCTTACTACTTTAAATTTAGGCAAACACTGCTCTGTTGCTTTGTTTTCTATATTCAATGGGTATTTGGTATGTTACAATCAATGTCACAGTTGACACGAAACTTTGATTACTCTTTTATATTTATGTTTTGGTTATATTTCATTATTGAACTTTACGCTCTGAATTCTGATCATAGATCCCAAAATTCCTGGGTTCATTTCCTCCATAGGCCACACAAAATGGGGTTGAGGTCTGCTCGCTGGGATGGGCCTCGCCCTAACAACTACCGCCACATCTTGCTTTCCCACCCAAAGAAAGGTATAGGGTAAATAATTATGGCGGAATCTAATGTGACTACCCAAAACCCTGTCCATTCGATTACACATTTAAAGATAATCTCCTGGAATGTGGGCGGGCTTAACGCCCCGATAAAAAGACGAAAGGTGCTAGATAGCTTACATAGAGAAAAAGCTGACATTATGTTGCTACAGGAGACACATTGGAAATCTAAAGATAGCCCTTCATTCAAAGCACGCTGGATTCATACTGTCCTAACAGCGTCTTATAGAACCAAGTCCAGAGGGGTAGCAATTTTACTCAACAAATCTTTACAATGTTCGATTCTGAAAACCTATAGTGATAGAAGGGGGAGATATCTAATAGCCAACATAGAGATTCAAAATGTAATATATACCATTGTTAACATTTATGCTCCTAATGCCGACAACAAATTTTTCTTTACAGATGTTTTGCAGAAGCTTGACTCCTGGGGGGCGACCAACCTTGTCTTGGGTGGCGATTCGAATGCAATCTGGGATATCTACATGGACAAATCAGGTAAACCTACCTCACACACGAACACAAAGGCTAAACCTCTACACACACTTTGTGAACTGTTACATCTTCATGACTCTTACAGACACTTAAACCCGACTACTAAAGACTATACCTTTTATTCTGGAGTTCATGGAACTCATTCCAGGATTGACTATATCTTTGTCTCACGGACGCTGCTGCCTCACCTAACTGCGACCACAATATGTCCTATAGATATCTCTGATCATGCTCTAATATCTATGCAACTTAAACTATCACAACCTATACTGCGCTCCTCCAATTGGAGATTCCCGTCATATTTGGCATCAAACGATGACTTCTCCCTGTTTTTAAAGTCTTGTTGGGCTAATTATATAGACGATAATATCGAACACTGGGACGACCCACATCTGCTCTGGGCCGCATCGAAACCCGTCTTGAGGGGACACGTTATATCCTATTTGATCAAAAAGAGGAAACTCTATTCCGACAAATATACTCTTTTACAACAACAATTGACTCAACACTATGCGACTTTTAAACTGTCTAACCTCCCAGAAGATATGAATAAATACAAAGAGACCAAGCAATTATTTGATACTTTATTAACCGAAAGGGCACACAGCTCATTACATCATACTGCTAATCTCTTTTATAGGTGGGGTAACAAGTCTCGGAAACTTTTGGCAAAAATAGCGAATAGACGATCAGCAAATTGCTATATACAAAAACTAAAATCCACACATGGTTGGACTAAGGACCCCACCCACATAAAAGACATTTTGACATCTCACTTTAAAACCTTGTATGATACTCCCTTAGACGACCCGGCAGATGGACTCAAATTTATACAGGAGGCTGGCCTTCAAAAGTTGTTGGTTCAGGACAGGGAAATACTTGACGCACCTATAACAAAAGAGGAAATAGTAAAAGCAATTAAACAATTGAAAACCAATAAAACACCGGGCCCTGATGGCCTATCTGCAGAATACTATAAATTATTGGCCAACGAAATTTCCCCCATTCTGACAAATTTATATAACAGCACTTTGCAAGGCTCCCCGCTATGGTGTGAAGCGAATATTGCAAGGATCATATTAATACCGAAAGAAGGAAGGGACCCGACCGACCAAACATCGTACAGACCAATATCATTACTCAACCAAGATCTGAAACTGTTAACAAAAATTATGGCAGACAGATTGCAACTAATCTTGCCTAGTATACTTACCAAAAACCAAGTAGGCTTCCTCAGGCATCGGCAACCGGTAAAATCTATCCGACAAATCCTAACGATCGTCTATCACAGTAACCTAGATAAAAGAAAATTGGGAATGTTGTTAAATTTGGACGCAGACAAAGCCTTTGATAGGATCTCGCATGCACATGTTAAAAGACTGCTGAAATACCAACATTTTGGCATACACATGCTTAACTTATTCAATAACCTGTATTCCAATCCACAAACATTTATTACGGTTAATAACTCCAACTCTGACATATTTACTATACACAGAGGGACAAGACAAGGATGTCCACTCTCCCCCCTGCTATTCAACTTGGCCTTAGATCCCCTCCTACGCCACTTTATACGAGACCCAGCAATACCCGGACTCATAGTTAACCAAACCCAACTGAAAGTCACAGCTTTTGCAGATGACATATTACTATTCATACAAAACCCTCAATTGGAAATATCGCCCATACTTTCTATAATCCACAGATTCGGACGAATAGCCGGTTTCCAAATTAACGCAGATAAATCAGAAGCACTATTACTGCATGACACGTCTCAACAGGATTGGCCTCCAGATTTCCCCTTTAAAAAGGCCCACCACTATATTAAATATCTAGGTATCAAGATACCAAAACAAAATACGGATACCTACCGGCTAAACATTAGAGCTATCATAGACAAGATACAACAAGAAACCGTACAATGGAAACATATTAATCTGACCTTTTTGGGTAGAATCCATTTCATTAAAATGATTTTGTTTCCAAAACTTTTATACCCCATCCAAATGTTGCCAAATTGTATTAAAAAGTCGGATTTGACACGCTTAAAATATAAAATACTTCGTACATTTATTTGGCAAAACAAACGCACTAGGATTAGTTTCTATAAACTCCACTTACCCAAGAGTTTAGGGGGGGGTCAACTTACCGAATATAAAGGAATACAATGACGCTGCACTACTACGTTATGCAGGGGACTGGCTCACGGATCGAAACTGGTTTACGACAATAGACCTGGACCAACCAATCCTGTGGATTGACTCTCAACTACCTCCTACATTCCCCACTTTCAGTCATCCCTCAACCTCTAAAAGATAATCAACTTTTTGCAGACACTTACAAAACCTGGCGCTCCCTAAGGCTAAAGCTTCATCTCTCACCGCAACACTCGCCCTATCTTACCTGGCTCGGAAATGCTAAGTTTCCCAAGTATCAAATCCAATTTTGCAAATCTGGAAAAATAATGGTCTCTACAATATAGGTGACTTACTTAAAAATAACTCAGACCTATTCTCTCTGGCAGAACTAAATGAGAAATTCCCATTCACACAACCATACCTTTTTCTTAGTGTGCAAATATTGCATTTTGCTAGAACTGCCATTCAAGACATAAGGGATCAAGGAATTGGTAATGCGATAGATACTCTCTGGAAAAATCGGAATTCATACCTTTCTACCTCGCACATATATTGCACGATACGTACAACCATAGCCACAGACACAGTAGGAGACTCTCTGTTTAAATGGACGCAGTCCATACCTCAACTAAACTCTAGGGAGATCTTGAAGTCTCATGTTCACATGATGAAAGTGCTCCCGGCCAGTCGATATCAAGAAATGACCCTGCAGATTCTCCATAACTCGTATTTAACCCCCGAAAGACGCTATAAAATGGGTAGTCTCCCTTCAGATGGTTGTACTCGATGTCAGGCCCCCAAAGCAGATCTCTTGCATATGTTTTGGTTTTGTCCTAAAGTCATGGACTTCTGGCGGGATATCTACTCTTATTGGACGCAGATAACTACCAAACAGCTCCGACCAACTGTGGAGTGGGCAATGTTTAGTTCTGTAACCCATTACACAAATTTATCTAGGGAAGAGAAACAGTTGGCGGCCCGGTTGGCAGCAGCGTCCAGAAAGGCAATTCTACATCAAAGGCTCTCTAAAGACGGCCCCTCCCTTCTACTTACTAAACAAAAACTGCATTTCCAAATGGACTGGCTAGAGGCTACAGTTAAAAAAGAACAACAGGTAGATAAATTCTTCTCTGTTTGGCACACGTATATCAACAGCCTCCCGCACTCACTTAAATACTTAACCACATATACATTTCAAAACACAACCTGGTATGACTTGGAAACTCTCAGAGATAACCCTCTACTACTCCCTCTACTACTGGAAACCTTTCAATATGTTCAGAACCTATTTTGTGGGAGCGGGACGGCTTCAGGATCACCCCCCAGGACTCAACGAACTAATAGGCTCTTAGCCTCATATCTAAGGTAATCGATTTTGACCTATGGAGATGTAAATTACTGTATCGGAGCGTTTACATTTTGTTTATTCATTTATTCTTTAATTTTGTTTTTTCTTTACCTGTTTCTTACTTTTACGATTCATGTATGTACTATTCTACGCTACCCTACTTGCTATTTAAGACCTCTGGAAGGTCTCAATGTTTTTCATTGATATGCATGACTGATCTTCAATAAATACAAGTTTTTAAAAAAAAAAAATCAATGTAACAATGGAATGATGGAGGAATACATATACTGTACACAGTATAAATACATATGGGACATGCTATCCAGACTACTAGGGACCTAGGGTTTTCTTGGTAATTGCCATGACTGAATACTGTCGATGTATGTTGTGATAAAATTCATGATTTCTATATGTAGCTGCTATGTAATTCTCGTATACAGTATAATCTGCTATTATTTCTTTTCAACATTTTTTTATTGATCATACATACAGTACAAATAATAATCATTCATAGATTTTTCTCTATCTTTTTCTTTCAGGTAGATGCCCACCTACATAGAGGAAGGCGCTTTCAATATATGCAAATATGCTGTATTAGCAAAAAAATTATTTGTACAAATATATATATATATATATATATATATATATATATATATATATATATATATATATATATATATATATATATATATGTGTGCTTATATATGCTTATATATGCTTATATAGAAAGTTCAAAAGTACAATATTGTTGCTTATTTTACAATAAAAAATAAAAGAAAAATAATAAGAAAAATGTAACATTTCAACCAACCTTAGTTTCCTTTAACAAATCTGATAGGCTGGAAATATCAGCTTTCATTTATTATATTTCTATAGTTATTTTGCATTGTTGTTGTTTGACTGGTGTTGGTGTGAATGGTGAAAGGCTCTGAATATGCAGCAATGGTAAGTATGGAACAGAATAATACTCTTTTTAAAGGAGAACTAAACCCTTAATTAAAAAAACCCTACCCCTCCCTGCTCCCCCCAGCCTAGCTGTTACCCTTGGTAAATGCCCCTAACTCTTTACTTATCACCTGGTGCAGAATGAGCGCATCAGAGTTCATTGGCGCCATCTCTGCTGTAATCTTGGGGTCTTCTTCCAGCGCTCTGGCAATTTTGGAGCATGTGCAGTTGTTCGGGAATGGCAGATTGCAACAACTGCACATGCACCAATACGGCACTTACTTTCTGAAGATTACTGAAGAGAAGAGCCCACAAGCTCCGATGCCCTGAATCTGCACCAAGGGGTAAGTAAAGAGGTAGGGGCAATTACCAGGAGAAACAGCTAGGCTGGCGGGAACAGGGAGGGGGGTAGAGTTTTTTAAATTAAGGGTTTAGTTCTCCTTTAATCAATGTTTGACAACTGAGATGTCTTCAAAAACCAGCTTCTCAGCACAGAACTTTGACTGCTATAGATAGTTATAGATAAATTTTCATTTAGTACATTATTAGTATGCATTTAGAGGTCATGATTTTACCCTAGGTCTGTATTAAGCTTTTTTATGTAGCACTATGAACAACTGGTTGTGGCAGGTACACAAGCCCTTCAATGTTTCTTTCATGATTGGTATCTTTGGTATCTTAAATGCAGACTTCATGAAAAGCCTCAGTAATTCAGAAAAATCAAGCAACAGTTTCAATGCACAAAAGAAAAAACCTATATATTACATCAGTTTGCAGAATCTAAAGAGCATACTGACCACTGTCCAATGTGACCAAGGTGTTACTTATTACTCTCAATACACTTTTTTATATGCAGCCATTAACAGTGCAATCAAGGAAAAATCAAGAAAGCGCCAGGTTTAGTTATGAAGCAAAACAAAAAGTATGGTTATTAATTGACAACAGTATGTTTGCTTAAAGGTAAAACCACTGGGGGAGTAGGGTTGCCACCTATTCAGTTTTGGATCAGACAGTTTTTGAAGGTGCTGTCAGTTCAAAACCTTCCACCCTTTTTTGGTAGGTTAAAAAAGCAGGTAAAATGTCACCATTGGCACAGCGCACTTCATAGCTCCACCCCCAACATCATGGCCCATCCTCAAACATAACTGGGCCGTCCTTTGATGTCACCAACCCTCCCACTAATATCAGGGCCACTTTGACTGGATTTAAATTAGGACAACGTTGACAACCCTACTGGGAGTGCCTAGGCACAGAGAATGATTGCAGCACCATGCTCAGCAAGCAGTAGCCCAGGCTAGTATGTTTTTTTAGAGAAGAGGCTTGCCACCATGGGGTAACAGGTAAATAACTAGAATTACTGGAGAGTACTTAACAACTTGGCACCTTGTCCCCAATTTATCTAATGCTTTGTCAATAAGGCACAAATTGAGTGAGAGTAAAGGAATAAGATTAGTAAAAGAAACAAAGAGAAGAAGCATAAATTTGGAGTTCCACAAAATAATAAAAAAAAGAATATAAGAGCCAAATACTTACATAACCCAAGGGAAAAAAATATGAGAAACAGCTATGCTTTTAAACTCACTGTTTGTACATTGCTTCAGATACTGTATGTTTCTATACTGCAAAAGCAGGTACAACAGTGGAATGAAGCAGCCTGTTGCTTTTTTCTCCCCATTAAGATCCAGAAGAGAAATAGTATCAAATTAGAAGACAGTCAGTATATCTTTTGATAAAAGGAGATTGCTTTACTCTTGCTCTGTAAAAAGTTCACATATTTATATGGAACGTCACAGAAAGAAATAATGGCATTAAGTACCGCAGCATTTGGAGCACAATACATTACCTACCAATGTCATTCTATTCCCCTTAGTGGCACACAAGTGAAATATGCATTTAAATTAAGTGGCAAATAGATTTAATGCTATTGGTTAGGGTCCAAGCAGCAAAATCACATGCTGCTGTAAAAATATAACTTAGAAGTACAGGTTTGTAAAAAAACAGTGCTGAGTGATTACAATTTGTTTATAGAAATAAACAAATATAATATTTGTTTTATGGTAAAAATAAAAATAGTATAAGAGACAACTTTCTCAAATATTAAACTGTGGAATTTTGAAGGTTTCACATGATTTTGATATTTACCCTAGGAAAATGTTAACGATCCATCAGTGACGATTCATCAGACTATGTTTGACTTTTTTGGGTTGGTTCAACACCATTCTGCTAAAATCGTTGCTAAGCACTTACCCAAATCCTTACTCCCTGATAAAAAAAAACATAAAAAGTACATTCAAGAAGAAAAACTGAACCTAAATTGTATGTTTTTAAGTTTAACCCTTAGTATTACTCTTGTGGGATTATTTCAGCCATTTGTTGTTTCTACAAGATTTGTAAGACAGTTGTAGAGGTGATGCTTTTATGATCACTTCCTAAATAATATTTTTACTGGAATTGATAGGGCCATGAGATTTGGCTGGCAGATTAAAATAATGTTTTCCGGGGGGCATGGCCAGGCTATGGGGGTGAACGCACGTACTGCCTGAGAGCTCTGTGCTGTGAAATCCCTGCAACCCGGATTTTAGCTACAATATTGATTCTATTTGTCTCTGATACAATGGGGAAGAAGAAACTGCAAAACCAGCGGGTCACGCTATCTCCGTACCTGCATAAACCTTCAGGTCGGGACAAACGTGTCTGTTTCCAAGATGGCGCCGATGATGATGCGGCACTGGTGATGTCCTCTCCCCCTTCTTCTGATGCTTCTCAGATCCGTTCGGTGAGTACAGCTGGTTCCCCCGTGCCCTCCCTGCTGTCGCTTATATCGCAGCTTGAAGGCCCAGACACCATCCCTGCTGATGCGCCAGTGATTGCTCATATTTTAAGCGCGCAATTAGCACAACTACAGGCAACCCTAGTCACCACCATTACACAATCTGTGTCCAGCACTGTAGTATTAGTTGTGAAAGAGCTACAAAGGCCTTTTACAGATTTTGGGGACGCACAGATTGCCTCGAGACATCTACAGATGTTATTGTCTCTAAGTTTGTAAATATGGAGGAGGACACTGTCTATCTCAAAGAGGAGGTGACCTGTCTATAGGATATGTGCGAAGTCCTTGAGAACAGGTCGCGCAGACAGAACCTTAGGATACGGGGAGTTCCTGAGGCGGTGACTGTGGCTGACATTCCACATAACCTACAAGGGTTGTTTGCCACCATATGTCCAACTATATCAAAGGACCATTGGCTTCTCGATAGGGCTCATCACTCGCAAGGCCCAAAACCGCCTGACACCAAGCAGCCACGAGATATTATTTGTTTCCACTATTATCAGAGCAAGGAAGCTGTTCTTACTAACACACGGGTGCTCAAACTCTTGGAATACCGCAATCACAAGCTCCAGATATTTGCAGATCTTGCAAATCGAAGGGAGTTGCGACCCATCACACAGAAGCTCTGGGAACATGATATTGCCTATAGATAAGGGTTATCCATTTAAATTGCTGGTAAATCGGCTTGGCCACACATATATTTTACAGAACCCTTCTAACAGCTCCAAATTTTTACAGGCCTTGGGCATTAACCTTGAGTCGAGCACATTACCTCAGCATCTGGCCCATCTTCAGAAATCTGATCCACCGCTGCATCCACAATGGAACATTGTGAAAGGCCCCTCATCATCGCTCTCACCTAGGATTGCACTAAGCCCTTCTCCCCCCTCGGGATACCTGAACCCATACTATCTCGCTGGATAACACTGATCATTAACCCTTCCTCACCACCCAGTTTGTTTTCAGGATTTTGCGACCAGTAGTCTTGGCTTACCCTGCTGAGACCTTCATACCTTCTGAGTTCCCTGCCGTGGCCTGACCGCTCTTCCCCACCCCGTGGAGTATTTGGATATGCTCCACATAGGCCCAGGTTGGCCGACCTGAGCCTTTATCATTGTTGATAACTTTCTTTTTCATTTTTTCTGGGTACATACCTATCAACCCTTACCCATTGAGGGTAATACGTCACACCATTGACTCTTTTCCTATGAGTCTGATCTCTATATACCCAATAGTGTTGGTTGTAATTTTGTTTTCTTTTATGTTTTTCTCTTTTCCTCTCACTATTATTAATGCTTATGGAAGATTTAACTTATTACAGTTATTATATATCATTTGCATTTTCACTTTATGTATGCTTGATGCCACTGAATGTTTTGGTAGCTTTATCTCAGCTGTAATTCTCCTGTATTTACAAAATGGGCTAAGCTGCAGGTCTGATCACCTTGCAATGTTTTGGTTCATTTCAATGTTCTGGATGGATTTAGCTTTTCACTTATATCCTAACTTATGGCGAAGATAATCTCAATTAATGTGAAAGGCCTCAATAGCATAAACAAGAGATATTTGGAATTGAAAGAGATCAAGGCCTTAAAGGCAGACATTGCTTTTATACAGGAGACGCACTTAAACTTAAATAATGGTACTTACAGGCTATACTCCAAATATTATCCGACTGCTTTTTATGCTTCAGGCCCTGCTAAAAAAAAGCAGGGGTGGCCATACTTATACATAAGGATTGCCCATTAGTAGTTGATCCTGCAGGTCATTATTTACTGTTATGGGGTAAATATGCACACTTAATGAATGTGTACTCTCCCAACCGGCAGCAAGAATGGTTGCTAAATTTGTACAGTCTGATTCTCTGTATGGTATTATGGGAGGTGATTTCAATGTAGTACATTCTCAAATAACAGATCGTTCCCATCCTTCCCCTGATAAACAGGCTCACCATCTCTCCCATAGCCTTCGACGGTTAACACGGCAGGCACATCTGTTTGATGCCTGACATGTTAATGATCCTAAAGACAAACATAATAGCTTTTATTCTCAAGTACATAAGGTACATTCACATATTGATCATTCCCTTACTTCTTTCTCCACTGAAATCCACCCAATTACCTGGTTGGACCACGCACCAATAGCACTTACTATAGACTTACTGAAGCCCCTGCCTAGAGAACCTCATTGGCGTTTAAATGAGACTATCTTACATAACATTGAGGCCTTTAAACAAATTTAAATCAATTTGAAAGAATATTTTCAAATTAATGAAGAGGCAGTTCGGGATCTCTCTTCTTTGTGGGAAGCCCATAAGGCTACAATTAGGGGTAATTTTATAGCTTTATCCGCTAGCAAATGGAAGGCCCATACAGAGACCTATTTTCCCCTCCATAGGAAGCTTAGAGATCTGGAAACGCAGTATAATTTGTCTGATGCGGACTCAATACTTGATCAAATTATTAACCCTAGAAAAGATTTAGCATTAAGCATGAAGATGTCTCAAAGGCTATACTTTGGACGAGACAGACTTTTTATGAAAAGGGTCATAAGCAGCATACCATTTTTGCACGAAAGCTCAAGGACCAAAGAGCATCTTCCCAAATTAATAGGATCCAAACTGTAACTGGACAACTTACTTATGATCCCAAACAAATTGGAGCTCAGTTCTATGAATTTTACCACAACCTATATAACTTACCTCAACCCTCCTCTCAGTAATGAGCCTTTCTCAATTTGCCTAAATTTCAACCTGATGATTTGCAATCACTGAATATGGCCATTACTGAGAAGAGAGTATACGTTGAAGAATATGCCAAATGGCAAAACCCTGGGACCTGATGGGCTGCCTTATAAGTACTATAAATTGTATGCACATATTCTTTCCCCTTATTTGTTGAAGCTCTTCAACCAATTTCTGCAAGGTACCCCAATTCCCAAGACAACCCAGGCCTCATATACTCTCTACACAAATTATAGACCCATTGCCCTCTTAAATTCGGTTCTTAAGCTTTTCTCAAAAAAACAGATTACCCAGATACTGCCCAGATTAATACACCATGATCAGGTAGGGTTTATAATAGGCCGCCAGGCGGGCGACAACACTAGAAGGGTCATCAACCTTATTGAAACACTTAATAGAGCTCACTTACCATCAGTGGTTTTATGTTTGGACCCCGAGAAGGCATTTGATAGATTGAACTGACGGTACCTGTTCTCCCTACTTACCCATTTGGATTGGAAGGGCCCCTTCTTAACAGCGCTTCGAAACCTCTAAAGCCAGCCTTCAACTTACCTAAAGCTACCTGGACAAGCTAATAAGTCTATCCAAATCACAAATATCGCCCTGTATGCTCTTAGTATCGAGCCGTTAGCAGCAACAATTAGACTGAACCTGGATATTTCTGGTGTCCCTATTGCCTCTAAGCAATTTAAAATTGCTCTTTTTGCAGATGACGTGATCTTAACATTAACTAATCCGACCATATCATTACCTAATTTGCATGCCCTAATGAGAGATTTTAGTTCATTTTCTGCCTATAAGTTGAACTTGGCAAAACTTCAAGTTCTGAAGGTGAACTTTGGTTATACTGTAGATGGAGAGATGACTCTGTTACTTATTTGGGCACACAAATTATAAACAAATATGGATCTCTGTATGAGGCCAACTTTACTCCCCATATAAATTTTACCAAAAGGCAGCTCACAAAGTGGTCACAATTTCCGATATCCTGGTTTAGTAAGATTGCTGTGCTTAAAATGAGCATTTTGCCAAAGTATTTGTATCTGTTTGAGACCCTACCGGTTATGGTGCCCCCCAAAACATTGAAAGCTGTTCAGAGCCAATTTCATCAATTTATTTGGAGCCAAAAAAGCCACCGAATAGCTTGATCGGTACTGCTTACATCGACCAATTATGGAGGCCTAGGTGTGCCCAACTTGCAGAGATACTATGCAGTGGCACAATTGCGGCAACTGTTAGCATGGTCGAAACAACCTCTTCCTACTGTTTGGGCATCTATTGAAAGCTTGATTACCCTGATGTATCTATTAATCCTTGCATTTGGTCTAATAATGCCAAAGATATTCCTAGAAACAATTTACTCCCAACAACCCAACTGACATTGAGAATATGGGATAAAATAAAATATAAACAAGATCTCCTCTCGCACTATTCTATAAATGTGAGCTGTTTTTGAAATCCTAACTTTCCCCCGGGCACTACTGCTTCATTTTGCAAACGATGGGGACAGACGGGCCTGTTTACCATAAGTGATTTTCTCAATTATCCTGACAAAACTCTACCAACATTACAGGAATTAAGGGATATGGCACCACAATCCTTTTTGCATCAATTTGAATACTTCCAGCTCCATCCATATTTAGTGGCAGCAAAATCGGGCCGAGTACAACATTTGAAACCCTAGCTAAACAGGGACTCCCACAAAAGGGACTTATCTCTAGGATATAGAGGCTTCTTGATGAACCTTTAACTTTTAGCTTAGGGCATGACTAAATGGAATAGAGTGACTCAGGGTACTTTATCCCTAGAGGACTGGTCGGCAGTTTGACAAAATGCCCATCAAATAATTACCTGTGTGAGACAGGAAGAGCATATTTATAAAATCTTGATGTTCTGGGACTATAGCCCTGACAGTGTTCTGGTACTATAGCCCTGACAGGCTACATAAGCTATTCCCTGACCTCTCACCACTCGGCTGGAGAAATTGTGGAGAAGTAGGTACGTTTCCACATATTTTCTGGGACTGCCCGGTTGTTAGGCTGATCTGGCCAGAGGTTAAAAAAATGCTAGATCAGGTCAGGTTCCTTTAGATATATCTACCTTTCTGTTGGGTAGGCCCTGTGCCGATATACCAAAACACAGCCAAAAACTGGCCAACAATATATTGATAGCCGCACGGATAGCACTAGTGGCCAAGTGGCGAATCCTTAACTGTCCAACTACTCAAGAAATAATCGCTAGAGATAACCCAAATAGAGTTTTTGACGTGAATATAGCTTACTTACGCAATATCACACCCCCAATATCTAAACATATGGTCCATTTGGGAACTAAGAGGTTTTGTTTCAGGTAACACTTCCCCGATTCCGGGGCTGACTTCCTAATGCTAAGGGATACCTCCGAGATGTTCTGTTTATTTACTTACTGTCAATATTGTATACATGCTTGGTTTGGCTACCCACACACATGGTAAACTAAATATGGTAATCACCCCGGATGTATGTTGCAGTCTCGCCTTAGGTCATTTATTGGTTCAAACATTGCCACTCAATACTGATTGCCTATATACTCCTGATGTATCATGCTATTTATGTTGACCAGTGATCTGTAACAAACGTCAACTCTTGCTTTACCCTATATGCTGACATCATGTGAGCTTTTCTTCTTTTTTACTGATCTGTGATTTTTTTTCGTTTTCATTTCTGTATTTCTTTTTGTAGATACTTTATTACTTTTCTCATATCTGTTTGTTCCTTTTGAAAATTCTTTAATAAAAATATTAGTTACAAAAAATAAATAATGTTTTCCACCACATATATGTTGTCATCAACTTAAGTAACAGTTTGTAGAGAAAAGGTGCCATCCTTCTACTGGGTTTGAACCAAGGACCTTGTGTATTGCAGACTGTTGCCTTACCGCTCCACTATTAAGGCAGATTAGAGGTATAGACTTACCCTGTATTTAAGTCCCTATGATTAGCCCTGGTGCTGCTAATTATGTCAGCTGCTCAGCATTAACTGGCAGGTGCAGCCTATGTCCTAATTAGCTCCTAGCAGAGGGCCCTTATTTAAACCTTGAACAAGCTTTCCCCGCTGCCAGTTTATAGGTCTCCGAACCTGCTGGACACCCATTCCTTTGTTCCAGTCTGACCCTGTTCCAGTCTGACCCTGTTCCAGTCTGACCCTGTTCCAGTCTGACCCTGTTCCAGTCTGACCCTGTTCCAGTCTGACCCTGTTCCAGTCTGACCCTGTTCCAGTCTGACCCTGTTCCAGTAATCTCTCCCATGCTGATGTTCCCGATTCTTGTTTTGTTTTCCTTTTTGGCCAAAGTGTACCTGTTTTTGGACTTTTGTTTTCCTTTGAACTCCTAAGCCAGTAAGTTGTTCTTTTACTTTATGTTGGCTAATAAACTCTGTCTGCAAGCATCCTTACCAGTCTACTCCCTCTTCGTTATACTTTAAATATAAACCCAGTGGCCCTTCTGGTCATTCCTTTGTGGGGTTTTGGCCACTGGAAGTGACAAAAGGCTTTTCTTTCAGAACAAATAAAAGTAAAAAAAAAAAACCTCCCTTTTGGCAGTGATCAGTTGTAATGAAGTATAATTTCTAGATTCATGTACTGTATATTACTTTTTTTTCCAAATCAAATTAATTCATGAAGCCTCATGGAATAAATGAGCACACCTAATAAAAGTAAGTTCATTGTGATTCATTTACTGCTTTATGAAAATATCTTAATCAGTGTTATTCAAGTTCTATCAATCGGGTTTGAGCTGTAATTTAAGAAAATATATCTAAATATCTATTGTACCGCTATTGTATAGTCTTGTAAAATAAAACTGAGTGCTACTTTTATAGTTGAAATCTGAATTTTCTCTGACCCAACTCTGGTTGATAAGTATATCCAAATATTAATTCTTAAATAACTGGCACTATTTCTTTTTTTTTTTTGTATTCTGTTCACACAGCTCTGAACCTATTTGATCAAATAAGAGTGTTTGATAGATTGTAATGTTATGCATAAGTGTCTTGTTTCTTGAAAGATGACCTTGTGGAAGGCATTGGCACAGAGCCCTTTACTGAACCAGTAAATCTAATCGACATTACCTAAAAGTAATAAGATAATCTGATACAGATTGTTTATATATTTGACACATTTTTATTGGCTATTGTAAACTATAAAAATATGTTTATTGCCATATGTTCTCAGTGGCTTTAGGAAGGACAACTCTTTCAAAAATGACATAAAACATCTATAAATGCTGGAGGACCCAGATAAAAATACATTTATAGGTTCTCCAAGACAGGGGAGTTTTATAGACTAAAGCAAACTGATAAGATTTTCTTGGATTAAAATAAATGTCATTGTATGCAATAAGTACATACATATAACTAAAGGCCTTGTAAAATAATCCACATTGGTGGGTAGACAAATTACTGGGTGGGGTGGGACATGACCCAGCTGTCTTATTGGGTAATGAAAAAATTAATGGTAGATGGAACACCTTAAAGAGTGATTTCAGGGATCTAGCCTCTAAGATTAAGGGAAGGTATTCCAATGTCATTTGTTTCTAAAATTTTGCCTGTGAAAGTTTAGGAAGACAACAGAAGCTTATGGAGCTAAGTTTGTAGCTCAAGTCTTGGTGTAGGAAGGATTTGGGTTCCTTGAGCACTGGGCTGATTTTTCCTTGGGGTACAACCTATATAGTTGTGATGGATTGCAGCTCAATGGAAAGGGGTCCACTGTGCTATGGGAAAGAATGGTTAAGAGGTTGGAGGAAGCTAGGGTAGACTGGGCAGTGTGTGGGAGGACTGAGGAAGGTATACAGTTTACCAGCTAAGAAGGTCCCTCTGTTATAAGGAAAACAGACTAATACTAAGTTAAGATATAATTCTCCATTAATTAAGGTACATTTCAAAAGAAAAAGTAGTGACCTCCACTGTATACTGGCAAATGCACTGAGTTTGTCAGGTAAAATGGGAGAGCTAAAGATAATTGCATGCTCTAAAAATTATGATATAATTGGTATCAATGAGATCTGGTGGGATGAAACATGTGACTGTTGTAGAGGCAATGCTATCAGGGAGTACTTAAAACACTTAATTTTAGACATGCAAACTTTGACAGTATAAGGACATCTCTGCAACATACAGTATTAAGTGACAAATGCTTTTCACAGGGTTAAACACAGAACAAAAATGGGATGTCTTTAAAATACTGCTTAATAAATATACATCAGTATATTCGGCTTGTAAACAAGGAACATTGTTGCAAAACAAAACCGTTGTGGTTCAATAGAAGTGCTGGTGTTGAGGTGGGTAAGAAAAGACGAACTTTTAAGGATTTCAAGCTAGCTGGGACAGCTGAATCATTTATCAGGTACAAGGAGACCAATAAATCATGCAGAAATGTAACTTAAAAATGAGGTTTAATGTTGATAAATGCAAGGTTATGCACTTTGGCAGAAATAATATAAATGAAAATAATTCACTTAATGGCAGTGTGCTGGGATTTTTTGTAGATAACAAGATGTCTAATTTCAGGCAATGTCATTCCGTAGCCACCAAAGCAAATAACGTTCTGTCTTACATTAAAAAGGGCACAAACTCAAGGGATAATTTTGACCCTTTATAGGTCCCTGGTGAGGCCTCATCTGGAGTATGCAGTGCAGGTTTGGACTCCAGTCCTTAAGAGGGATATGAATGAGCTGGAGAGAGTGCAGAGACTAAGTGCAAATAAACTGGTTAGAGGGAGGGAAGACTTAAATTATGAGGGTAGACTGTCAAGGTTGGGGTTGTTTTCTCTGGAAAAAAGGCGCTTGTGAGGGGACATGATTACACTTTATAAGTACATTAGAGGACATTATAGACAAATAGCAGGGAGCCCTTTTCCCAGAAATAGGATCACCTCATTAGAGGACACCCCTTTAGGCTATAGGAAAATAACTTTCATTTGAAACAGCGTAGATGGTTCTTCAAAGTGAGGACAGTGAGGTTGTGGAATGCCCTGCCAGATGATGCTGATTAAGAATGGCTTGGATGAGTTCTTGGGCAAGCATAATATCCAAGGCTATTGTGATAATAAAATCTATTGTTAGTGTTTGAGTATATATAGCTTATGTGAGTGTATGGAGGGGTCAGAGTGTATATGTATGGATGCTGGTTTTATTTGGAGGTGTTGAACATTATAGACTTTGATCTTTTTTCAACCCAATTAAACTATTCTTTTTTAGTAAAGAGTGCAACTTTGGATTTTAGTGAATTAGTTGCGCCCTGGTGAAACTTCGCCCGGTGAAGTGCAGCGAAGCCAACGCTGGCGCAAATTCAAAGGTAAGTAAATTTGCCCCAATGGCAGTTGGTCCCCTTAACAACTGGAATATGTTTTTTTACCTTCAGAATTCTTTATAGTTTTGGGCTGTTTGCGCTGGTTTTCGAGTTTTCGGGCAGCAATTCAATAATGTGTTTGGAAAAATCACACATTTTGAATAGACGTGCGATTAAAAAAAAATGAACTAGATAGACAGATTATTTTTCAAGTTAATTTTCTGATTGTATACACCCTTGCATTTACACCCCACTCACCACCCAACTGCTTATACATGACTGCCCACCAGCACAACAATGCAAAAGGCAGCTGTAACATATGTAAATAATTGTATTATACCAAGAGAGGTTAATGTATACATAAATCCATTACATAAACAGGGTTATTGCAGCACATGAAAATAATGGGAAAAAGAAAGCAGTGTCATGAAGATAAAAGGGTTTAGATTGTGATTGATTGCATGTTCAGCAGCAGCAGCTAATGGTGTTACTTAAATATACTGTGAAGTACTTGTATAGTGATAGAAATAATCTTTAAATGAAGTTGACTGCCATGTTCTCCAATATAGTAGATGTAATATACCACAGGGATATCACTGCCAAACCACAGGAAGATCACTACCAACCCACTGCAATAGAAGTAAACGAAAGGAAAAAAAATCATGACAGCAAAGGATCTTTCGAGTTTTAATTTACTAGTAGAGCCTTTGCTACAAATTCATTGTGTTGTCTAATGTTAGTTCCAGTGATAGTTAAAGTGTTATATTTTCACGTCAACATAAATTCTATAATGACCAAGGAAACCAAAATTGAAACTCAGTGCATATCCATAGGATAGACCTCTAGGACTTTGAGGCCAACAATAGTCACTAGTACCAGGAAAGAACCATACAGCTATTATAGATGTCTTAGATGTTTTCTATCGCTTCCACATATAGATGACGCAGACGTCAACAGTTGCAATTCTTGCCTCTAAGCCATCCTGAGGTGGCTACTGCATCGCTACTGGACAGAGTGCTATTGTGCCCTCTGCACTAGAAGAGCTAGTTTTATTATCCAGAAATTCTGTTCTTTAAGTTACAAGGAGTGGCTTTTTCGCCACCCCTAGTAGCTTGCTAGGCAATGCTGCCTGAGGTAAGGTTTTCACCTTGCATCATGGCAGGTGGGCCCCTGGACTTCAACGATGCTTCAGAACTTTTCAATTTGCTGCATTAGTGGTAAGTAAGATCCGTATTTAAAAGCTGGTATACACAACAGGGCTCAGCCAAATTCTAATAATGTTTCTATACAAACTAAGTAGATCAAGAAGGTTCAGTACTTTACATCATTGCAGCTTGCTTTGCATATTGTTCACCAATTTTAAGTATGAAACACTCTATTTCTAAAGCATCACAGCAGTAGAGCTGGTGGAAGTGTGCAGATATCATGCAGTTTTTGTGTTCACTTATTTATTAAATACTAACTTTGACAGAGAGAGAACATTATTATTTTGCACATTCAACAGGTTTAGAAAGAGCATCAATATTGGCTCTATCAGAATTATTAGTAGGATGTCTTTGTCCACTTAGTCTTGTAAAATCCTGTAATTTACTAAAGGAGGTTGAAAGTCATCATTTGGAAAACATGGAAGAAGACTTTCTACCCATCAATCATTCGGTCAAAGTTGTTGTGTTGAAGCTTTATGGGCATATAAATTCGTTTTTCTAACCTTTAACACAATGCTTTTCAAAGCATTCTAAACAAACTTTATGGTGGAACATGTATGAGTCACATTTATGATTTTTACAGCTAACAAGAGGAATAATAATTAAGGCAGAATTTTACCCCAAAGGAAACATTTTTGTTTAAGCATCTTACAGTTAGAAAACTATACAAATCATTAATAAAAGATAAGATCAGGGGTTGAATTTTCCTGTTCATTATACTTTATTAAGTGGTAATAATGGTTACCGCTCAATAGAAAATGCATTGGGGCAAATTCACTAAGATTTGTAGTTGCGCCAGGCGTAACTTCGCCGCACTTCGCCACACTTCGCCAGGCGTAGTTTCGCTAGCGCTCCGCAAATTCACTATAATCCGAAGTTGCTCAGGGGTAGCGTAAGGCTGCGAAGTTGCGCTAGCGTTGATTCACGAAGCGAAGTTACGCTAGCGATGGTTAATTTGCATACGGCGCCAAATTCAAATTTCAATGGAGGAATATGTAGCAGCACTACACAAGCCTGGGAAACCTTCAAAACATGAAATAAGATTTTTATTTTGCCCTACACATGTGCCCACTGTAAATTTAAGTTGCCATGAGTTAGGAAATGTAGGGGGAAGGAGGGGAGCCCCAAAAATTTTTTCGATCTTTTTCAGCCTATCACCCATAATATAGAAAAACGCCAAATTTGAACTTTTTTTGAAGCAATCCCTATCTACTCTATTGCGCTTCGCCTGGTCTGAGGTGGCGAAGGAAGTCTAGCGTAAAAGGTAGCGTTCAGAACAATGCGCACGTTGGTGAATTTGCGTAGTTACGTCCGATGCACAAATTTGCCAGGTGTAAGGGTGCGAAGTAACACTAGCGAATGTACGCCAGCGTTCGTTAGTGAATTTGCAAAGTAACGAAAATGACCAACGCTAGCGAATTGACGCTAGCGTTAGGCGATTCGGCGCTTAGTGAATTTGCCCCATTGTCTCTTCATTTCTTTTGGAACTGTTTATTCTAGTGCAGAAACATGTGACTGAATCCCTTCTATCTACATGCAACTCGTATCGGGGACGGGGAGTAAGGATTTGGATGGCTGAGCTTTGTGCTGCTGCTGCTGAGAAGCCCTGATCACTAACCAACTATTTAACGTCTCCAGTCCAGACCAGTCAATACATTGCGATGACACAGATATCTTCTCTGATAAATACATCAAAATATTCCATATTTTTTTGTCATGCCAAAACCCTTTCAAAATGCAACAAATGGAGACTGTCAACATTTTTAATTTATAATCTTGCCTCCTAAAAAGAGATGCCATATAAGTCAATGGGAAGCATATTTTCAGCAATAGAAAAAAAAAATGGAATTTCTTTTGGCAAGTGCGTTTTCCACTATTTTGATTACGAACAGTTTCATATATGAGCAAAACCACATAGATAAGCGGAAGATACAGCGTGTATTTTTAATCATGATTGAATAAAGATTTTCTATTTTTACTAAACGGCCTGGTGTGCGGAATCGCTCTCCTCTATTTATCCTTATCGTTTACGGCTTGGGACGCCGAACTTTCAGCACCCGAACTTGGATTTATTGTGCCGGCTGCCTTCTAATCAACTTGCGGTGAGTCGGAGCGGTTCTCGCTCTCCCTAATGTTACAAAACCACATAGATACAGGCAAACCTGTAATCATGATTATAAAAATAGTTTTTTTATATGAATATAAAATAAATGAAAGTGTAAAAGGCCTTCCTCCACTATTTTGAACTCGTGATGTAACTAAACTCTCATGTTCTGATTAAAGCAATAATAGTTTTCCACTGGGCTGCCACAAAATCAAGTCATAAGATGATAGATGTCCAGATAACACTGTTTAAAATGAACCACTACAATGTATATTGGCTGATGTGTGTTGAGAATATATTTGGAACACGCCGTCCATCCATCAATCATATATACTTGAAAATGTGGTGCATATTAGTAATGTGCTTATTGTGACTCTTGACAGCCCATCAAGGAATATATTTTATTACCGAGAACAATGTATCTTAACTTTTATGAAATACATTCTGAAAGCTACTAGATTAATATACAAGCACTTCAATAATTTATTGCATTTTAGTAAAGGCAGATACAGTAATTCCACCTGGGGTTGGCTGATGCTGATAAAGCGATGAAAAAGAGGCTAAAATACCTTGCTGAATGGTCTTCAATGAATATAAGCATTGTCTGTGTTTATTTATAATTCCATTCTTAATTTTGTTGTATTTATTGTCTGACTTTCAAAAAAATTTATGGTATCATGTTGTCATATTCAGGACAGGTTAATATTTACTGTAGTTTCAAGCTCAATAGAGTATTACCTTCAAGAGTCATGAACGTACTATGGATATCGCCTTTGTCCCCCTATAATAAAGAGTGATAGAGGCACATAATAGATGTGTATGTTAAGACTTTTAGGATAATGTAAGAAGCGATGATAGTTATAATGAAGTTATAATGTTTTAATATGAAATATTGCACAGCGGTATAGGCAAGTGTAAAATAAAATGGTGTTAGACTTGGACAAATGGATCAGAATCGCCAAGTGTAAAAGTGTATGTACTGTACATACTAATTATTTGTAAATTAATTTAGGTAAACTGTATAATTGATATTATCCTATATATATATATATATATATATATATATATATATATATATATATATATATATATATATATATAATATATATATATATATATATATATATATATATATATATATATAGTCAAATACAAGAGTCCTCTGCACTCAACCCATTATCAATATATTTAAGACAGAGACATTTTGTGCATACTGCTACTAAAAAATGCCTTACCCTTTAAACAAAACAAGGATTGTTTGTCCATATATTGCAATATATTTAAGCTGGCCAACTACGTCAAAGTCATCCCATATCTGGCCAGTCCTATGCTCAATTTTATCTGATTCATTAAGAATTCAGCTTAAATATATTGCAATATATGGACAAGCAATCCCTGTTTTGTTTAAAGGGTAAGGCATTTTTTAGTAGCAGTATGCACAAAATGTCTCCGTCTTAAATATATTGATAATGGGTTGAGTGCAGAGGAATCTTGTATTTGTCTATATGTATTTTGTGGTCACACCCTCATTGCACCCCCGCCTAATGGTTTTAAAAAATAGTGGTGAGCACAACTTTCCCTTGTTTGTTATAGTTATACAGGAGCAGTGACCAGCTCTATGTTGTAGCTCCCACCCTTCCCAGCTATAGTCAGGTGATCCCACTGGTGTCTAATAAAAGGGCAGCCAAGTATGGAGGTTTACTTTGAAAGCAGCAAGTTAAGTTGCAGGTAATACCTAGTCCCTTTATAAAATGTATAATGAAGCAATTGAATTCTTAATGAATCAGATGAAAATTAAGCGTAGGACTGGCCAGATATGGGATGACTGTGACGTAGTTGGCCAGCTTAAATATATTGCAATATATGGACAAACAATCCCTGTGTTGTTTAAAGGGTAAGGCATTTTTTAGTAGCAGTATGCACAAAATGTCGCTGTCTTAAATATATTGATAATGGGTTGAGTGCAGAGGACTCTTGTGTTTGACTATATGTATTTTGTGGTCACAGCCTCATTGCACCCCCGCCTAATGGTTTTAAAAAATAGTGGTGAGCACAACTTTCCCTTGTTTATATATATATATATATATATATATATATATATATATATATATATATATATATATATATATATATATATATATATATATATATATATATATATATATATATATATATCATTTCTCTTTATCTCTAGCTATCATTTATGTAATTTATACTTTATATACAAATCTTTAGTAGTGATGGGCGATTCTGATCCATTTGTCCAAGTCTATGGACAACAATTTTTTTTTTTTGATGTGCAACAATTGTTTTTAATGCTCGACAAATTTTTGATGCACAACTATGTTTTTTTCCCACCCATTGGAGTCTGTGGGTGTCTTTTTCCTGGTGAAAACTTTTGCTCACCTCTACTCATTAGTGTTGTGTAGATTTGTGTTAGCTGATATACGTTTCTAGGTAGACAACACAACAAAAATATATCTTTGTGTCACAGCAATTAAGCAGTTGCAAAAGTGGTTAGAACATTTTCAAAATAAAGTGTATCATGGTCTCCAAACAACATTCACAATATTGGAAATATAGATATGTATGTATATTTGGAAAATATAGTATAGGATCTGTTACCTGGAAACCTGTTTTCCAGAAAGTTACAAATTACAGGAAGGTCATCTCCCCTGGGGGTAAATTTATCAAAGAGTGAAGTTCCGCCACTAGAGTGAAATTCCGCAGCTCTCAATTCATTTCTATGGGATTTTGAAAGGCGTATTTATCAATGGGTGAAAGTGAAAGTTCACCCTTTGATAAATACATCTATAAAAATCCCATAGAAATGAATGGAGAGTGGCGGAATTTCACTCTAGTGGCGGAGCTTCACTATTAACTTCACTCTTTGATAAATATACCCCATAGACTCCATCTTAATTAAAGAATTCAAATTCTAAACAATGATTTCCTTTTCTGTGTAATAATTAAACACTTTGTACCATTGATTTTTTTTGCAAATTTCAACTATTAAAACAACTTTTGCTTGATTGATGAAAATGGGAATAACAAAATACAGAGGACCCTGCTGACAATGTAACTTCCCAGTGTCCAACTCAAATCCAATGAATAAGTTTTTGAAAATAGGAGATTCATATAGGAACAAAAATAAATATATGTATACATTAAGATAGGTACCTTGCAATGTCACATTACCAATTGTTGACTAATATTAAACTGAATTAAGTAGTGTAGATACACAAATGAGCTGAGGTTAAATAATAATCAATAACTATAAAATGTAATAATACAATACCTATTAGTGGATGGCCAGTCTACTGCATCAAAACCAATTCATTAAATAATAATAGCTGGTATGTAGAACTGATCTTGAAAGCAACTAAAGGAAAAAAAATAAAAGGATGGAGGATGGTCAAAAGTCTCTTCATCTGGTATCACCAGGGCAGTAAAAGTTACAGTAGTCAATATGGAGATTTCAATGTTGTGGGCCAATAAATAGTCTAAGTCAACCACTCCTGAATCAATTGCCACCATATCTGCACTATATTTACACTACTGTATATGAAAACAATTCCACACTGATGTAATTTTACCACCTTTGATAATCTTTGCTCATTTGTGTATCTATTTAATTTCTTTTATATTAGTCAATTGGTAATGTGGTACAAGGTCCCTATATTGATCCATACGAGATGTATGCATAACCATATATTTTACGTTTCACAATTGTATTTATAAATATTTTCTTATAAAGTGGTTTCCAAGCAAAGTAAAAGTATTGAGCAAATGGCCCAAAATGTTTCTGCACTGGCTAAGAATATTCCATCACAAATAGCCATAGGTTATGTTCCCTGCAGTTCTTTATTGTACATGCACAAGAACAAGGGTTGCATATTGCTATTTGCTCCAAAGCAGAAGAATATCAGAAAATAAAAATATTGTGTGCAAGCACACATAGGGGCAAATTCACAAGGGCAAATTCGCCAACGTGATGTAATTTCATTACTTCGCCGATTTACTAACTGGTGCTGACGTAAATTCGCTAGCGAAGTGGACCTACTCTAGTGCTACTTTGCACCCTTATTCCAGGCAAAGTTGCGATATGGCGAAGGGACGTAACTCTGCTAATTCACTAACTTGTGCATTTTACTGAATGTTACCTCTTGTGCCAGACTTGCCTTCACAACCTAAGACCAGGCAAAGTGCAATAGAATATATAGGGCTTGCTTTCAAAAAAGTTTTATATTTTTTCTAAGTCCCAAAAAACGCTGGCGTCTTTTAATTTTTTAAGGGTGATAGGCTGAAAAAAATCGTACATTTTTTTGGGGGTACCCTCCTTCCCCCCTACATTTCCTAACATATGGCACCTAAACTATACAGTGGGCACATGTATAAGGCAAAATAACAACTTTATTTTATTATATGAAGCTTAGCGCTTAACGCTAGCGCAACTTCGCTACCTTTTGCCTCCCTGAGTGCCCTGGCGAAGCGCAGTGAAGGCGTCGCTAGTGTATTTTCGACGCTTAGTGAATTTGCCCCATAGAATATTATGAAATTGTAGCATTTAAATGGTGTAGTTAAATGGTGTAGTTAAATGGTTTAGTTAGAGTCAATACTGCGCTACTTTAATGAGTAACAATTCCAACATTTTGTATCCGTGCATTCTGAAAAACTAACCAAAAATTGTAACACTCCCTGTTGGTAAAGTGATAGATAGTATTCAAGTTAACCTTACCAACATACAATTTGGGGAAATGGACACTATTCAGAGATGAACCTATAAATATTCTTAATTAGAAACTGTGTTGTGGGATATTCTATATAGGCAAGTATCCTAAAGGAGAAATAACTGATGGATTGGTTTTACTAAGAACAATACAGTCAACAACAGACCACTTTATTTTCAATCTTATTTAGCTATTGGTTTAATATTGAGGACCTCAATATTCTAGAGGACCTCAGTTTACTTATTTCACTTCATTTTTTAGTACTTACATGATTGAAATTATGTTACATTAAATATTCTGCTTAAGTAGAAAAAAATCAAAGTCACAAACATTCAGCTCTCTAAGTACTTTTGCTCTTTTACATTTTACAAATAAGTAATGTATTTGTAATTTGGAGGCAATAGTTTTTATTAAGCCAATGCTGCTCTCCACTTGTTGGTGAGATATTGTATAGCCCAGTATCCTCTGCTTCTAAAAGGTTAAATCTAGTTTGTACAGGTAGAATTAAAGTTCATTGGGAAACCAAAAAAAAGACACCTTAAACTTTGCAATGCAGAGCCAAGTTTGCACTGAATGCAGAATGAAAACAAGAGAGCTTACATTTATATATAAAAATCAATAATCTGTTCACTCATTCCAACAACCAACCATAAACTGCAGCATCCTAAGTTTTACTTTAGTAAAAAAAAAGGATGAAACAGATTTTTTTGTTTTCCAAATCTCAGTTTTAATGTAATTTTCAGAGATTAGGCGTAGAATGACACAGGGTTAGACTGGCCAGTGGGAAACCAGGAAAAAACAGCTGGACCTTGGCCTTCGTAGTGTCAGGGCCTCACTGCTCAATTAGCGGAGAAGTCCAGACCAAGGAGGAAGCACTAGGTATAAAGTCCAGTATGTGGTAGCCAAGGGGTCAAAGTTGAGATTCATGCAAATGTTTCAAACAAGTTGTGGTCATGAATAATGCAGAGGGTCTAAAGTCCAGGAATCAGTTAATTATATAATTATTAGTTAATCATATAGCATCCTTTTATTTAGAAATTCCGTGTGATGACATTAGTATGCGGTCCTGGGCACCACCATCTTGTCCTCAACTGATCGCTCCTGACCCAGGTCTGTTCCCTTTGGCACTGTAGATGCTCCCCCTGCCACTCCCTCTTGCCCAATTTGCATATGCAAATTAGGGGTGGGAAGGGGAAACTTTTTTACTTCCTTGTTTAGACAAAATGTCATGTGATTTCCCTCCCATCAATAATTTGCATATGCAAATTCGGATTCGGTTCAGCCGGGCAGAAGAATTACGCCAAATCCGAATCCTGGCCGAATCCCGAATCGAATCTGGATTCGGTGCATCCCTAACAACAACCCTAACAACATTTTCAAAAATATATGATTAAATAAATCTGAAAACTCACCTTTCAACGCCATAATCTGCTGAGGGACATGCGAAGGCTCCAGGTACAAGTCATGCTGGTACAGGAAACTCATTTTAAAAAAATCTAAGGTCCCAGCTCTTAAATTTCGAGGCTTCTCGGCTGTTTTCACCAGTTCCCCATATACATCCAAGTCTAGGGGCACTATGATATTACTTGCTGATTCCCTAAACTTCTCCCTTACAGACACGAGAGCTGACCCTTTGGGTAGATTTAATATGGTAAAAGGGATGATTAATTATGCTACTTACACCTTCGCTTCCGCCTACCTTCCACCCACGGAACAACACAAAGCTCTAGCGGACACGCTGCAGGCCCTTACAGAATTTGAACAGGGTACACTTATATTCGGAGGGGACTTTAATGTGGCCCTGGAACCGCTAGTGGATACCTCCTCAGGGCATTCCTGCATCTCACATAAAAAAATTGAAATCTTTAAAAAACAACTCAGAGCCCACACCCTAATAGATACATGGCGTCTTATCAATCCTACAACTAGGGATTACTCTTTTTTTTCTCCAGTGCACAATGTCTATTCTAGGCTAGATCATATTTTCATTCGTCACTCTGACGTTACACTCCTTAAAGATGCTACGATAGATGTCATCTCCTGGTCCGACCACCGATTACTTGCACTCTCCTGCACTCATTACCTATACGTAAATCCTCCACGTGGCGACTCAACGATACCCTTTTACGCGATCCACAGACTAAACTTGACATAGGCCAATCCCTGAAACTCTACTTTGCTGAAAACAATACCGAAGGGATTAGTCCCTGGACTTTATGGATGGCACACAAATGTGTGATCAGGGGGGAGCTAATTAAAATTGGTGCCAGGAAAAAGGCCGAGCGTCGTGCTGCACTCACAAACTTAATAGCCAAAGTCCATGCTCTCGAAGCGCAACATAAGCAATCTAAACTTGCCCACATTTTCGAAGCCCTTACCCAAGCGAGAAAGGAACTCCGGGACAATTATTCCCTTTATTCCAACAAAGCCATTGAGTTCAACAAAAAAAATTTTTTTGAGCATGGTAACAAATGCGGAAGGCTGCTGGCAGCTATGCTCAAGAAAAAGCAGCTTCGCAATCATATCACACAGATTAGATCCCCGCAGGGCCGTTTGGCTGAAATAGCTGAAGTGTTTCGACAATTCTATATCAATCTGTATCAATTACCTCAAACCCGAACACTTGGCCCTACCCTTACTGAAAGGATACAAGCCTGCAGGAATTATATCCGCGGCTCTAATGTTCCTGTGATAGACAATGAGACCCGTGAGTTTTTAGACTCGCCGCTATCTAAGGAGGAAATCGCTTTAGCCCTGAAAACCACTAAATCTGGCAAAGCCCCGGGTCCCGACGGCTTTACCATCTCCTACTACAAGGAAATGGAAAGCTATCTGACTCCCTATTTACTCTCTGCGTTCAATTCCGTATCCACTGGATCCACCATTCCAAAAGAAGCCCTTGAGGCTCACATCACACTGATACATAAAAAAGGCAAGGATCCCTTAGACCCAGGCAACTTTCGTCCTATTTCCCTACTGAACACTGACATTAAATTATATGCCAAAGTGTTCGCCATGAGGCTCAATCAGATTCTCTCCCTTTTGGTCCACCCAGAACAGGTTGGTTTTGTCCCTGGTCGTGAGGCCAGAGACAACACCAACAAATTGTTTAGTGTCTTGCATCATTCCAAGATTGCTGGCCACCCTCTAGTAATGTTATCCACGGACGCCGAAAAGGCGTTTGATAGGGTTGATTGGGATTTCCTCCGCGCCACACTACTGGAATTTAACCTAGGCCCTAATGTGATAAAATGGATCTCTGATCTGTATACTCTCCCGACAGCCAAATTGAATATTAATGGTGATTTATCGGAAGCTTTTGCTATTAGGAACGGTACGCGCCAGGGTTGCCCGCTTTCGCCCTTGCTCTTTATCCTCGCCTTAGAAAGTTTTCTTAATAGAGTCCGGGCCAACCCAGATATAAATGGTGTTCGAGTGGGCCTTAGGGAGCATAAAATAGCAGCTTATGCAGACACCACGAATTTCCTTGCCTAACTAACTAATAGAGCTTCAAACCTATAACAAATTTAGCAATTTTAAGATAAACTTGTCGAAATCAGTGGCTTTCAATATCTCCTATCCTCCTGCTGATTTCGCGACTATTTTGCAAAATTTCCCGATAAAACCTGCTTATTCTCACTTTGTTTATCTAGGACTTTAAATATTCTCAGACCCTAAGCAAACTACTGAACACAACTATAAGGACTTGCTACAAGCTATTTCTTGCGACCTTCAAAACTGGTCCAAGCCACTTTTCTCTTGGATAGGTAGAATAAACGTACTGAAGATGAATGTCCTCCCGCGTTTTTTGTACCTATCCCAAACAATTCCGTACCCCCCCCCCCAATTGCTGTTTCGGAATTTAAATAGCATTACTAGTAAATTTGTTTGGGCGAACAAAAACCCTAGAATCGCCCGTCAAAAGCTCTCAGTGAGCAAAAAACAGGGAGGACTGGGTCTCCCCAATTGGATTAACTATCATAAGGCTGCTGTCTTAACCAGATGTCTGGATTGGTCCTTTCATAGGCAGTCCAAATTGTGGACTAGAATTGAGCAAGACTCCATGGTCACACCCTTGTGGGCTAGCCTATGGATGCCACACTCTCAAAGAGTATTCAGAGATAAAACCGATCTAAAGCTAAGGTAAACTCTGGACACCTGGGACGGCCTGGTCAAGACTGGTAGATGGATAAATACCCCCCCTTTACATACCCCAGTTTTTGGTAATTCCGCATTCGCCCCTGGTCTAGATCTGGATTATTATAAAGGTTGGAAGCGACAATTGCATTCGGGGGCCAGCTTTTTTTATATCGGGAATCGATTGAAACATATAGAAGAACTCATTCCTACTCAAGATATTTCTGATTTGGATAGGTTCAAGTACCGCCAGATTAGGCACTTTATCACTTCGATATTTCCCTCGCACATTCCACGTCCCAAGCCTACTGCAATAGAACTTGCCTGGGCGAAAGACAAGGCCCCTCCGAAAGCGATTTCCTTTTTCTATCAGATTTTGTCTGAATTGTCCCGGCGCCCGGCTCTTTACTTTAAATCTAAATGGGAATCTGACCTGGCCATTGAGATACCTATGGACTCTTGGGACAAAATTACTCAGCTAATGCACACATCCTCTACCTGTACGAAAATGCAGGAACTTAATTATAAGATATATACAAAATGGTACAAATACCCTACTAAGTTGGCTTTGATTTATGGGACGGCCTCGCCTCTCTGCTGGAGATGCAAGGTCAATCAGGGCTCTTTATTGCATATATTTTGGAGTTGCCCCGTCCTGAAGCCATTCTGGATAGCCGTGAGGAATGTCATTTTAGAGCTTACCGGAACTGACATTGAGGACGACCCCCTCGTAGCTTTACTACACAATACACATCTTTCCTGGTCTACTTACAAAAAATCTTTGACACCTGTATTATTAGATTCCGCTAAGGAGCTAATTCCACTACACTGGAAACGGACCGACCCTCCAGTTATAAAAGACTGGTGTAACAAGGTGATGGAAGTCTATAGATTTGAGCTGCTGAGACCTACCTCGGAAAGAGAAACGAGGAATTTCACGAAAAAATGGTTTTATTGGACCCAATTCGTACATTCTGACCAGTACCTGCGGCTTCTCCAAACCTGAAGTCAGAGTAGGCTAAGGTGACTTCTCCGGGCCGTCAAATGTTTCTTTTTATTTATATGGGATTTCTCTTACTAGCTCTTTCCCCCGGACTTCGGCTGCGCTGACTCAGGTAATGGTCTTGTTTTTGCTAAGGGACATTTACTGATTTTTCCGTGAATAATCCTGGACAATTCTTCTTCTCCTTTCCCATTTCCCATTCTTTCCCTTCTGATCTTTTTCTCTTTTCTTGACTTCTTCTATCCTTTCCGTTCTATTTGTTTTTTTTTTTTTGCTACAATAGCTTTTGATATGCAAAAATACATATTGGTTTTCGCCCCACTGACTTCTGTCTACACTGTCATATCTGTACTTATTTGATATTGACCAGACGTTTCTGGTTTGGAGAGTCGATTGTAGAACTTAGGACTGTCTTAGACATCATTGTGTCGATCACTCCGAGCACATTTCCCTTTTGCTCTAGCTGTTGTCACGTCGTTGTGGTAGCTCGGAAACTGGTCTGATTGTAGACACGCTACTATGTTCTCTTATGTACTGCTGTGATCTATTGCTTGCATTATGTCTTTCATTCTGTACTGTGGAGTGTGTGAAACCAATAAAAATTTTATTTTGAAAAAAAAAATAAATAAATCTGAAAACTCCTGTCAATCCTCCCCAGACCAAAGGGGGTGGAAAACAAATTAGCCTAGGGGTAGATTTATCAAAGAGTGAAGTTAGAGATCTCCACAGTCCGCAGAGTGAAATACCGCCTCTCTCCATTCATTTCTATGGGATTTTTAAAGGTGTATTTATCAAAGGGTGATAGTGAAAGTTCACCATTTGATAAATAAGTCTTTAAAAAATCCCATAGAAATGAATGGAGAGAGGTGGTTAGTGATGGGTGAATAAATTCGCCTGGCATGAATTTGCGGCGAATTTCCCTGTTTCCCGCCGGCGAATACATTCGTAAATCTCCCGCTAAAATTCACAGGTGAAAATTCGCTGGCGGCAATTTTAGATTTTCACAATTTTTTGTGAAAACCTTCAAATTTCAAGATTATTCAAATTTCACGATTTTGTAGTGTAAACCTTCAAATTTCACGATTTTTTTGTGAAAACATCCGAATTTCACATTTTTTTTGTGAAAACGTTCTAATTTCACAATTGTTTTGTGAACTTTCCATTTCCATTTTTTCAGCGAAGTGAAACGGGAGAAATTCGCCCATCACTAGAGGTGGCATTTCACTCTGTGGACTGTGTATATCTCTAACTTCACTCTTTTATAAATCTACTCCTAGGGTTTGTATTGGTGTAGTATTGTAACTGAAGGCCGGTGATAGGGGTATGAACTGTAGGACATGACAGGGGTCACTGTGGGGGCCAACGTTATGGAAGGGGTTGATTTGTTGAGGAAATCTGTACAAAGGAGTGCAATTATTTGAAGCCTTCAGTGGCTACTAGAGCTTACAGAAAAGTTAGTTAAACATTGGATGAAGCATTTACAATGGCCTTGCACTTACTGATGTTAATATTACATTGGTTGTATATTCATGTTCATTTGTTAGTAACCAAAAGATTTTATGTAGTCCAGCATGTTATTTTTTAATATAAAGGGGGGGGGGGAGTTTTCTGTTCTTGGGAAGGGTCCACCAAAGAGTCTCTTCCTCTGTCAAGTTTACACCCTGTTGATGTTGACTGTGAATTTCCCATTTAAAATTTGTTTCAGTAATTCCCACACTTCCTTTTCTTTATGTGACCTAAGCTAACTGAGCTTGAAACAAATAAATATCCGGTGCCTTTCTTTTTTTCTAACATATTTTTAAATGCTGCATTTAAATTGGTTTCTACAGTGTCTGCAAAGCTGAGATACAATATACATCCCACACATATTATTTTCTTATTTTTCTCTCTCGTTCTTTGTACCTGTTTTCACTGCAACTTCCATTATGTTTTCTCAAGAAACATATTTTTTTTACTTTCTATTCCTTATTTTATTCCCTCTTGTGATACCCCAGGGAGTCACCACACAGTGTAATGAAACAGACTGCTGTACCGTCTCACTCCTCAACATGTCACAGGCTGATGTGAGTGACCTATACGTTGATGTCCGCTCTACACCAGCGTCTTGTTCTTTTTTTGTTTTGGTTTGGGGGTTTTTTTACAGCTCATATAGGGACAAAGAATGGCAGGTTTCAATAGCTATTTACATTTCTGTGCCTTGGGGAAAAGACTGGAAACAAATCTGACTTTGCTGAACTTGTCTAAGCCGGAGCTTTGTATTTCTAACATCAACTCAAAATCGAATAATATATTGATCCTCAGATAATGACCATGATGTGAGTTCATTAAGTCCTGTTACACATATACAAAGCTGATAGGATTTCTGTTTTTTAAACACAAAGATACTGTACATGTGTATTGTGTTGGAATGTAAGCAAAATACAGTACGGTCATTTTTGACTAGGAAGGCAATATGCAAAGTACAAAAACTGTTGTGTTTTGCAATTTTCTTTTTGCACAGAGACCTGCATCCATGTGTTCATGAAAGTCAGAAAAGGGGAAGGTGGGTCCCCCATAATGCACAACAGGGCCTTGTAGTTAGCAGTTTAACCAGTGTGAGCTGCAGAATGCAGCCAAAGTGGAGAGCTCTTGAGCCCATTAGTACTCTTGCAATTCTGCCTAGGTTCACATAAATGACTCTTAGGGGCCCATTCACTAAGTTCGAGTGAAGGAATAGAAGAAAAAATACTTCGAATTTCGAAGTGTTTTTTGGGCTACTTGGACCATCGAATGGGCTACTTCGACCTTTGACTACGACTTCGAATCGAATGATTCGAACTAAAAATCGTTCGACTATTCGACCATTTGATAGTCGAAGTACTGTCTCTTTAAGAAAAAACTTCGACCCCCTAGTTCGCCACCTAAAAGCTACCGAAGTCAATGTTAGCCTATGGGGAAGGTCCTCATAGGCTTGGCTATCTTTTTTTGGTCGAAGGATAATCCTTCGATCGATGGATCAAAATCCTTCGAATCGTTCGATCGAACTATTTGTGCAAAATCCTTCGACTTCGATATTCGAAGTCGAAGGATTTTAATTCCCCAGTCGAATATCGAGGGTTAATTAACCCTCGATATCCGACCCTTAATACATCTGCCCCATAATATTTTGCCGTAATGTTAAAAGTATTATTAGAGAAAAATATATGCTTTTTTCAGGCTAAAGAGTGGGAAAATTTTTTGAGAATGTTTCCTAGGATTTTTTTTTTAACTGGAAGACACGCACAAAGGCTCAAATGCATTTGGCACAGGGAGAAATCACCAACAGACTGCAATGCATTTGGCGCTAGGAAAAACTGAGTGGAAAAACACCCACTGACACCAATGCATTTGGCTTGGGAAAAAAAATCCCATTGAATCCAATATATTCAATGAAACTTCAATTCGGACTTCAATTTTATGAATTATTCTACTAAGATAAATGGAGGAGTTTCTCTCATCAGGACCATAGTTACATAGCTAAATCATAGTTAAATCAGGTTGAAAAAAAGACAAAGTCAATCAAGTTCAACCCATGATCATGATGAACCAATTTTTTCACCGCTATTGAAACGGCACTAAACATTCACAAATTGCAGTTTTGCGTGCAACAAAAAACAAAAGATGCATGGTAAGCAAGAAAGATCTGCAGCACACAAAAAACGAGCATGTCATACAGTATATATAAAAGGGACACATTTTGTTTACAGATAATGCAAACTTGTTGATGGACTTCATATGCATCAAAATTCACAAATCAGGGTTTTGGTTTAACCCGGAGTCTACAACGTATATAGAAAATAACCACGGTACTGTAGCAGATTTTTAAGTTAAAAATAGTTTTGCTTGTTGTTAGTCATTTGACGTTTGTAAAGTATATTAAAGGGATGATCTCACATCTAGTAGCCCATAATAAGCAATCCGTTGTGTTGTTTTCAAACAGCTCACCAGTAAATTCTACCTGGCGATAAACTGCCATGAGATACTAGACAAGTAGCAAATGTTAGACCATTTATTACATTCCCCACTTGTTTTTTAGTTTCTCAGTCTAACATTTTGTTGCAGCTGCAAATAACACATGTTGTGAGTCACAGACAGATTTCACCTGGTCTAACTGGTGGCTTTGTGCAGTACTAATGACAGTACTACTGACACACAGCATGGCTGTTTTGTTTGCGTAAGAAAAAAAGTTGCTTTTTAATAGAATCACCTACGCTGTCTTACAGAACGGTGGTTCTGGGTTCATTTCCATCCTAGGCACTAGTGATAAGCAAACAACACCATTTCACTTCACTAGAAATGTCACAAAATTTTGCTGAACCATTACATTTCATTTTGGGAGTTAAAGGAATAGTTCAGTGTGAAAATAAAATCTGGGAAATTAGAAAGGCTGTGCAAAATAAAAAATGTTTCTAATATAGTTAGTTAGCCAAAAATATAATATATAAAGGCTGAAGTGAACAGATGTCTAATACAACAGCCAGAATCCAACTTCCTGCTTTTCAGCTCTATAACTCTGAGCTAGTCAGTGACTTGAAGGGGGGCCACATGGTACATTTCTGTTCAGTGAGTTTGTAATTGATCCTCAGCATTCAGCTCAGATTCAAAAGCAACAGATATGACCCATGTGGCCCCCCTTCCAGTCTCTGATTGGTTACTACCTGGTAACCACGGTAACCAGTCAGTGTAAACCAAGAGAGCTGAAAAGCAGGAAGTAGAGTCCTGACTAACATGTTATACATCAAATCACTCCAGCCTTCATACATTACATTTTTGGCTAACTAACTATATTAGAAACATTTTTTATTTTGCACAGCCTACCTATTTACCCAGTTTTTATTTTTGGAAAGGAATGGAAAGTTGGAATTACTTTGTGGTGCAGGCATTTTTTTTTTTTTGCTCTGCAATAAAATATGCATTGCACTACCTTGTTAGAGAAGCTCCTTTCCACTATGCTATAACTGTTTTCCTTATTAAAATAAACATTTATCATGTTGCCAATTTCTTTCAAACATGGTCCCTGTTTAGATGGACAGTGGGTTGGTAAGGAATTTCTGGTGCAGGTAGGGTACTCTAAAGAAAAAGGGATTAAGTAATTGTTTCACCTGATTCAGATACACGGCAAAATCTGCATTTTTTTGTGAGGAGAAAATTTCACATTTGGTGCAAAGGAAAAATTTGTCAGAAATACCATTGGCTAGCTCCAATTCACTCATTCAACAGGCATAGAGGACAATTCGCTAGGGAACAAGATCATCGCTAGCTTTACCCTATCACCAGGCAACTATTCGCTGTGACGAACGGTCTTTACTAAAATGCAAATTTTACTGAACATTAACTCTTTCGGCAGAGTTTATTTCACCACCTCAGACCAGGCAAACTGATAAAATGATTCTTGTGACAGTGACATCACATCCTGTAAGCCGGAAATGCATTAAAGTAAAAAAACACAGGTGACTTTTTTTTAAAGCGGATTGCCTTCAAAAGACGTCCATATTACATTTAGGTACTCGCCCTATTGAAATTAAATTAAGCGTAAGAGTGCTAGCGAGGTTCTGCTAGGCAGAAAAGAACACTAGAGAAAATTCGCTGTTAAATGTTCACCCAGCCAAAGTAACACTAGTGCAAAATCGCCAGCATTCGGCTGCTGAGACGCACCTTCACATTTTAGTGAATTAGCATAATGGTAATGAATTTGCACCTGGAGAAGTGGTGCAGAGTGTGGCGAAGAGGTTGCTGGTGAAAATTTGCCCTTTAGTTAATTTGCCCCAGTGACTCCAGTGCCCAGGGTTGGACTGGGGGTCCTGGGGCCCCTCCTGCCCGTGTGCGCATGCACAGGAAGAAACGCAGGGTGCAGATCTGGGCCGGCGGGGGCCACAAGAGTTAGGGGCCCAGTCTGGCCCTGCCAGTGCCTTTAGGAGAATTATGGCAACGTCTTGGTATTCCTGAATTTTTTCCTTGGTTTCACAAATGTTTTGGTGAAGTGAAACAGAACAGTTCCACTACTACTGGGCACTGCTTACATGGTGCTTGAATGTTCTCTCTGTGATTCTACACCCCAAAAGCAATAATGTATTAATTGACTGTTGCCTGTAAATGTAATTGTAAGCTCCACTGGGACAACGACTGGTGGGAATGATCAATTTTGATACAATTTTTTGTAAAGGGCTGTGTAAGTGTTGGTGCTATATTATTAAATAGAATTAAATCACATTCAGATTTACCAGTACATTTACCAAAAATTCCCCTTGTTTCATTGGACTTAGAAATACCTGCATTTTGCCGCTTATTTTTCAATGTACATTGCATTGGATGTTTATTTGATGAAACACCTTCATTATGAAACAAATATTTCAGCATGTGAATGTGAGTTCATCATTGATACATTGTTTTTTAAACATTCAAAAAATCATACTGCTTGGCTTGAATATACGGTTGGATTATAATGATTGTAATACTTGTGGACATATGAACAGAAGGCAAATTTCTTACCTATTTAAAATCCTCATTTTCATTTTTCCCGAGTACACTCTACATTTATAGCCTCGTGTCACCAAGCTTTTCCAATCATATTCACTGGTCCCCTCTTGGGAGCCCATTAAATTGCTGGCTTTATAAATGCCGTAGGTCAAGGAATCAGCTACAATGACAGCTGTCCCAGGAATTAGGTGAAGTGTCATCCAGTGTTTCATTTAGAGCCAGCTCATATCTAGTACTTATCCAGTCACTGGTCAAGCTGATCATGAAACCACAAGAGAATGCGACATAGCAGCATGAAGAAACAGAGTAAAATAGTAATATTGGTTGTCAAGGGAGAATGTTGCTTATATGACTTCTCACCTCTAACTCACCAGCCCTGTCCCAGAGGTAGAATCTCTGATAAACAACACTCATATTGAATATCCATCCCTTCCAAAGGTTTTTTTTCTAAAGAACACAGAAGCATTGCTCCTTTTTCAGTTTGAGACTGACCGGTGCATTAATAACACATGCACATAACTCATGTATATCTCCGTCATGTTAAACTGAGATGACTTTCTATTTTGCAAAAGATGTGAAAATCTGTTCTCTTTAAGAAGGACAGTTTAAGATATTTATTGCAGTAATTCAGGAATTTTAACATAAGAACGTACCTGACATACATCATTACTGCTTTGGAGTTTTTTGGTAAATGGATGGTTATAGTTGGTTATAGTAAGTTTGGTTAATGGATTGGTTATAGTTCTTACACACAGACGTCTAAATATGCACTTGTTAGGTAATGTAGTTTCAGTGTCGGACTGGGATAGCAGGGGCCCACCCAAAAACCTTAGACCAGGGGCCCACCCAAAAACCTTAAAACAGGGGCCCACCAAGAAAATTTAGACCAGGGTCCCACTGTCAGTACTATTATTCTTCCTCTCCTAGCTCCACCTCTATTTATAGTTTTACATACTATAATCTATTATTCCATCTATTTAGCCTCTTTGTTCTCATAGAAATAGGGAACGGCCATGAAATAGGCCAAATATTTAGCAGCACAAGGGCCCACTGACACCTTGGCCCACTGGGAGTTTTCCTGGTATCCCTGTGGGCCAGTCCGACACTGTGTAGTTTTATACTTTGAATGGCATAAAATCAGACAAAACCGAGAAAAAGTAGATCTTTTGTGGTGAAATTCACAGTTTCTCCAGTGGCAAAAATGTTCAGTAGTCAGTATAGGTATGGGACCTAAAAAAGTCACTCATTAGACTAAAAAGTCACACATCATATTATCCTCCCCTCTCCTTCCAAATTAAGCAATAGGATAAGCACTAGTAATATATAAACTGTAGGAGGTACTTTTTGGTAAAACAGCAGCAGAATTACTAGGGCAGATTTATTAAGGTTTGCATAGTAAATTCAAATTCAAATTTTCTAATTTTTGAATGTGAGATTTATCACACCTTGCCATGGAAACAGTTCTATTTTAAATATTTGCCACCTAAAACCTGCCGAGTTAATTTACAAGTCTATGGCAGAGGTCCGTTGAACCATTTGAATATGTTAATTGCCTTCCTCAAATTTTCGGGTTGGGACTATTCGATCAAATATTAGATGTTCAAATTTTTTCTTAAATAACCTCCCATTCTAGTTGTCAGTATACCTGTATTTGAATTTATTATAGTAAAACTAAACTTTAATGAAAGGTTTTTGTTAAAAAATATTATTATTAGCATGCTTTATCAGAAGAGGAGAGCATTGCAAACGCCAAGTCAGTTAGGGCAAAGAGTAAATCTGTCAGCAACTCACAGCATGAGTGTGCTTGTAGCTGGAACAAAATGTTAGGTTGAGGAACAACAATGGAGAATGGATGGATGAATGGAGAATGCGTGAACTTAAATTGCTTATTTTGCCATTATATGTTGCTTATTAAGACTGCACTCATAATAATAATTTAATATTTCTTAATTAAGCATTAAAATAAGTTATATGGACTATTAATGCTAGTGCCTGAGTTAAAAAAACGGTCTATTTAAAGAAATTGGGCAATATAAAAACATTATTTTTCATGTAAAATGTCTAAGGAGTTAGTGTAATTCTAAAGACTATTTTATTGGACAGAGATTGTTCTCTATTATTGAACAGAGAACAAACAGAGAAACATGTAATTCACTTTTCTTTCTTCCAAGATGAATGTATTTTTCTGTATAATTGCAATGGACACTTGAGTTATAATAGGAAAAGCACTGCATGCCAAATTTATTGGACCATAGACTGGCTTACGATGAAATTCTGTTTCAAGGAGATAGTCTTCCTATTATTAAGGACAGGTATGGTTATACACCTGAAACACTGAATTTTATCACAAGGCATGTGACATGCATGGGAATCCGCAGAAAATTTTCCATGGGGGGGCAAATTCATCAATTGAGAGGGCATAACTTGATGAGATTGGGCCAACTAAGGATCACACTAAAGGTGCATTGTGCTGTGGATATTGAGCTAAATTTTTAGTTGAACATGCCCAATTTTCGACCACTATGGCACAAAGAAAACCGCTGGCACACAGGGTAATGCTGGCAGGGTAAACCCATGCTTTAAGTTTATTGTAGTATGTTATACCTCTATCTCTGAGCATTGGGGAGTCGTTTTTCTTGGAAGGCCAGGATGTGCGAGTGCAGTCAGAAACCTTCCAATTTTCGACCACTCACACCAAAACCACCCCATATCCCCATTTACAAACATATTTCCTGAATGAGCTCTTTGTGGTTATACAAAATGTTTGCATCCAAAACACATATCAGTATAAAGTGCCAACTTCTCTTTTACTGTCTCTAGAAAAAAAAGCAGCAAACTGATTGTGCATCTAATTGGGGACTGCTATCTCAGCTGACTTCTACAACCCTGCAAATTGGTCTGGTTCCATTTGACTTTCCGTCCATCTTTTAGCATTGTGTTAGGAGCAGATTGGTTTGTGTGGCTCCTGTGCCTTATTAGCCTGTTGGGCAGAAGCTGGGGCAAGATGCTATTAAGGTACATTCAAATTCTGTATAGAATGGGAGCTCTGAATAGGAAGGTATGCAGACAGCCCCATAGAAATATGGTGCAATAGTGTTGCTACAAACTATTTAATCATTAATTAAATTAATCATCTCAATAATAAAAGCATAACTGGGGGTCTATTATTCCTTTTCCTTACACTCTCCTCTTTGTGCATATATCTGCATATATCTGCAGCAGATATTATGCGAGTACTTTAAGGCATAGGGACAGATTTAATAAAGGGCGAAGTGACCGTCTCTAGCAAAAATGCACCAGAAATCCAAACCACAGGGACATCGTCAATTCACTAACAGGTGCAGACGGCAATTCGCTAGCAAAAGAGACCATCGCTAGTGTTCGTTCACACTCTATCGCCAGGCAACTTTTTGCTCAGGCGAATAGACGTTGCTCCGTAAATTCAGTGCATATTCATTGCATATTTTACTGAACGTTACCTCTTTCGCAACCTCAGACCAGACGAACTGCTAAAATGAAGGTAGATCTTCCTTAATCTTATGTCACTTACATCATATCCTTTCTGCCGAAAATGCATTAAAGTTTTTAACTTTAAACTTTTTTGGGTTAACATTTTTCCCCAGACAATTGAGGGCCATGGAACATTCATTTTACAGTGGGCTCATGTCTAGGACATTATATGATCTCTTTTGTCTTTATTTTTAAGGTTCCTTGGACATTTCATAAAAAGTGGCCACTTCAAGCAGTTGCACCAACATGTGTGATAAAGACATTCATACAACTTTAATCTACCCACTCTATTCAAATTGACCTAAGTGTATGTTCACTAGTGACTTTTTTTATTAGTGAAATAGCGAAGTGGTAACAAATTTGCACCTGGCAAGGTGGTGTGAAGTGTGCGAAGCAGTCGCTGGCGACAGTTCGCCCTTTACTAAATCTGCCCCATAGTCTTTGAGGCATATTTATTATGCTGTGTAAAACTTTGCTGAAAAAAAAAACTGTGTAAAAAGCTGAATTTATTGTATGAAGACAGTGAACTACAGATGAAGCCAGCTTAGTTCATGTTTTATCGAGGATGTCACACATTTACCCATTTAGCGCATTTAACACAGAAAACTACGTCACAACATCCTATCTAATTAAAGCATTGTTGACAAAGGTGCTTTGGTATGCTAATAAAAAGTTAAATGCATTAAATGAGTTAAGATGACTTTAGATGACACAGTAGGGCTCATTTATCAACACAGGGCAAATTTGTCCATGGGCAGTTACCTATAGTAACCAATGAATGCAGCAATCTGGTTGGTTGCCATGGGTTATTGCCCATGGTCAAATTTGCCAAGTGTTGATAAATGACCCCCAGTTTCTTCAGTTAATCCCGAGTCATGATGCATTTAACACACAAATCCAAGTTGCTTCATCTGTAAATCTACTACTGACACAAAAAATAATAATAATACGTTTTTGTGTGGGGTTTCCTGCAGGATTCCAATCATTTAGATCAGTGATTTTCAACTTGCACCCCCCCGTGCACCCCCACATGAAAGTCTGCCTCCTGTGGCTACTTCCCTTGTGTAAACTTTAAAAGGTATCAGTACTGAGATTAACTGGCCCCTGCATTGTGTTAACCTCAAATTCAGACAGTAAACTCCTGCATTGTTCACACCTGTAAAGCCCTGCACCTCAGGCATAGACTGTAAGTGCCTACATTGTTCACCTGTTCACACCTCATGCAAATTTGTTGAGGGTCACCAGCATTGTGTCACTAACGGACGCTGGCGTAAATTTCGCTAGTGTTACTTCGCACCCTTGTGCAACGGACGTAACTACGCAAAATCACTGACGCGCCAATTATTCTGAACGCTACCTTTTACGCCAGACTTCCTTTGCCACCTCAGACCAGGCGAAGTGCAATAGAGTAGATAGGGATTGCTTAAAAAAAATTTCTAAGTCCCAAAAAACGCTGGCGTTTTTTCTTTTTTTATGGGTGATAGGCAGAAAAAGATCGAATTTTTTTTTGGGGCTACCCAACTCATGGCAATTTAACTATACAGTGGGCACATGTGTAGGGCAAAATAAATATTTTATTTGCTGTTTTGAAGGTTTCCCAGGCTTGTGTAGTGATTCTACATATACCTCCATTGTAACTTGAATTTGGCACCGTATGCAAATTAAACATCGCTAGCGTAACTTTGCTTTGCTTGGCAAATTAACACTAGCGCAACTTTGCAACCTTACGCTACCCCTGAGCGCAACTTCGGATTTTAGTGAATTTGCATAGCGCTGTCGAAAATACTCCTGCCGAAGTGCGGCGAAGCGGACGCTGGCGCAACAACGAGTCTTAGTGAATTTCCCACTATATGTAGCACAGTATGAACTGTTCATCTTAGAGTGGTCCTGACAGGTTTCCCTCATCTCCTGCTGTATACTACCTGCCCTATGCTCCATGTGTGTGCTATATTCTGCCTGCCCTGTACCGGCTGCCTGCTCAGCCTGCTCCAAAGCAAAAAAAAAAAAAAAAGCTCTGGTATTCTGAAACACTGCATTTGGATGCAATTTATTGAAGAAAAAAAAAAAGAAGTAGCAGGATGCCATCCCATCACATTCCTCCCCAATAAGAGCTCTGTATATCTCAGGTCTTATATAACCCACACAAACATATGAGTTTATTTTCAAAACTCAAGTTGTTGGTGGCATCCCAGGCTGTGTCAAAGCCATCAACACAAAATAAATTTGCTCTTGTCCATGTAATACTATAAATTATATTTACTAAATATAATATATAACAGTTTGTGACTATGTATGTTTATATTTTTTAGCACTACAATAACTACTGATTTATTTATTTATAATAGCTGCATGTGACTTTCATGACCTTAGATTGGGAATATTCACAGGTTATGTAGGTAAATTACATAGACATTTTAAAAAAACTCTAATTTATAACCCTTATAGAAAACCAGATGTGAATCAAGATGGTTCGTTTTCACTTGCAGTGATTTTCACCCCATAGAGCAATTTGACTTCTCTATGTATTCTATTGTAAAATGCAAAAATACATCTAAAGGTATTAATATATTTTCCAGAGTATAGCTTCTGGTGGATTTAGTAGAATAGGATTTAAGCTGTGTATATAGGAATAAAATGGTCCATGAAAAGCTATGGTAAAATAAAAATGTTTCACAATGAATAATGATGGTTATTAATAATTATGGTTTTAGCCCAGTACGGGAACTTGAAAACAGACAGTGGCAAGCAAGTTCACTAAATACCTACTCTCTTTGCCCTACAAGTTTCCTTCTTGCAATTTTAGATATCAGTGAGTTTGCAGTTCCAAGAACATGAGCAGAGATAAGAATGAGTCATAGCAAACATGGTCGTCTGCATTAACTTTAATTCTGTTGAGTTTGTAGAAAAGTGCCTGAAGGAACTGCTGTATGCTGGAGTTACATTAAATAATAAGGCTCAGAAATACAGTATAATCCTTCGCTATATTAAAGTATGATCTTTATTAGCTTCAAGGAAGACGGTAAAAAAAAAAACCACAAAACAAAAAAGAAAAATTCAGACAGTAGTCAACTCAAAAAGCATTGGATATCCTTTCAAGGGTCTAGATAAAACAGAAATAAACGTTTCATCTAAATTTTAGACATATTGGAGCATACTGAAATAAATGTGAACAGACTCTTGGTAGGTTTGGGTTAATTTCTCATTCAAGAAATATATCCTGGTGTTATATTTATAGCATGTGATTTGTGATGTTATCAGGCTTGTGTATTTTTATGAGGGTATAGCTGTGTACACGAGGAACAAAAATCCATTTTGCCATTGGATGCCTTTTTGATTGATACATACTATAATAGTGTTGCAGTGGATAATGTACATCCTGGAATGAAAACAACAGAGGGTCTTCAAATTCTTTGTAATACTTTTCGAAAATAGTGATTTATTTTATCGCTGATGTTTCAGATGGGGAGTAGGGTATATTATGTCTTTTTATTAGTGCTACAACACAGTAAGCGTTGCCTCATGGTCTAGGAAATGGACCAAACTAGAGAGCTAAACTTTGTATATCTCTGAGAAGTCTTACTCCCTCTTGTTTACTTTGCATGTAAAACCATCAGAGACATAGAATGGCATAGTTATACAGTCACAGCAACATCATAAGTTGATACAGGTATGGGACCTGTTATCCAGAATGCTTGGGACCTGGAGTTTTCCTGGATAATGAATCTGTAATTTGGATCTTCATAGTTAAGTCTTCTAAACAATTTTTGTAAATATTAAATAAACCCAGTAGGTTTTTGCTTCCACTAACATATTTTGGTTTGGATCAAGCACAAGATATTGTTTTATTATTACGGAGAAAAATATATTTCTTTCCGTAATTCAGAACTTTCTGGATAACGGGTTTCCATATAATGCATCCCATACTGTATATTGTCGAATTTCGAGTTCAGGGAGTTTGTAAAAACTCCTATGAGCTCAAAATTCGAATAAAAAATGACCAAACCCGGGTGAATGGGATTGACCCTCAAACTCAAATCAAATTCAAATTCTATTTGAGTTTTTTCTCCAAAAAAAACTTGATTTTCAGGAAGGCTGCAACTCCAAATGAATACCAGGAGGTCCCCCATAGGCTAAAACAGCAACCTGGCAGGTTTAAGGTGGCGAATAGTCGAATTTGAATTCTTAAAGGGCCAGAATATGATAAATTTCAAAAAATTTTATTTGAATTTTTTTTTAAATACTTGAATAGAATTTTAACTATTCCCTAGTCGAATTCCACTAAAAAAACTTTTTGAATCTCAAAATCTGGAATTCGAATTTTCACTTCAAACCCTTGATAAATCTACCCCTAAAAATGTAAATGTAGTATGCCACTAATATAGTCTCTCCTGTACTGTACATATTCTCTCCTATACATTAAACAGTATAAACACTTATTTATTTCCCCTTTATGTCTTGAAGTCTCTCTTCCATCTGGTTAACCTTCTATAAATGATTAATGACTTTGCCAATAACTAGGGATCCAATGGCCTTCCATTTAAATGTGATAGAATTTCTAGCTGTGGTAAGATAAAATGCAAAAGCTTTTGTTTGTATGGTGAGATATATGTATAGGGTGCACCCATACAAATATACATGATATCTACAGGAATCTCTCCAAAAAAGAGTTGTAAGAGTTGGTAATAGTATATTTGATGTTTCTCGAAAACCCAGAAAGTTGAGGACAATATCACATTATGGAGAAGATTTATTAAGTTCCAAAATGGTAAATTAGAATTTTTTGGTAAAAACTCTCAATTTTGACTTTAAAACCATCAATTTGAATGTGAGATTTATCACACCTCGACCATGTAAACAGTTCTAATTTGATATTTCACCACCTAAAACTTGCCAAGTTCATGTAGAAGTCGGTGGCAGAGGTCCATTGAACCATTTGAAGTTGTTAATAGCCGTCCTTACATTCGAGTTTTTTCAGAGGAAATTTGATTCTAATTTTCGAGTCATTCCTATTCGATCAAATGTTAGACATTCAAGTTGTGTGTACATTTGAATTTATTAGAGTCGAAAAAAATTCACATAACTTTGAAATTTGACCTTTGATAAATAACCCTCTATATGTAAGAGGGTATAGTTATAGTTTAGGTATGGTTCACTCCCTGATGGACCTCAAGCCAAAATCCAGTTAATGGTCAAAAAAAATTCACTAATGAGAAGGGGTGAAATATGGGTGGAATTCATTTTGCAGATCAAAAGTCTACAGGTGGATGAATTATATTCTTGTGATGATAATTTTTTTTAATTAATCCAGGCTTTTAGAGGTTTTCTGATTTTTTTTTAGTGGTAGGTTTTAGATGTACGCATATTTTTTTTCGCATAGTTTTTTTTTTTCATTTGTGCTTCTTAAATTCTAATCTTTTAATAAATTCCATGGCATTTGTAGTTTTAGTGAGTTAATTTGACTTTTAAAAAGCCTCTAAAACCAAAAAAAAATACTGTTGATAAATAGTCTTCCCCATGTTTTAATATTCATTTTATTAAATGCCTGAGCAAGTACCTATTACTATTTAATGCCATTATTTTGAATGTTAAATTTTAGGGTTTTGCTCTCCTTTATACCCTTTACAAAAATATACATATACAAATAAGTCTGTAATTGTATTTGGCTGCCTCATTAAAGTGTTCAAAGTTAGTTGACAATATCTACCCAATATTGACATCAATTACAGTTACAACAAGAACAAAATGCATTTCTAATTATGAGAGAAATTGCACCTTTAAACAACATAGAGAAACTTTTAGTGAAGAAAAGGAGTTTTTCTTCACTGCTGTTATCTCTGCGGAGTTTTGTAATAAGTCCTTTATTAATACTATCAATCTGTAAGCTTTTATGAGCACTAAAATTCCCCAATTAAAATAAAGCTATTAAAAATACAAAGAAATATTGTGTTGTAGCTTATGGCTTGAGAACTGCAAATGGAGAGCCTATGCCATCCCACCTTGAAATGATGACATGAGAAAAAATGAAGAATGTTTTTGCTTGTATGTCACAAATGGCTTATTCAGCACAAGGAAAGCTCTTTCCTCTGTGATTTTTGCTAGCACAGCATCCGTATATGATAAGCGTATATAGAAAACTAGTCTGGCACTGCTCTGATGCCAGAAATTGTCCTAACACTCTTAAAATGACAAGTATTTTGGGGAAATTTAGATGGACCTGGCATTAAACTTCTGTTATTCAGGGTGGTAGTGTTTGGTCTGTAACAAACACAATAATGTTATTACCTTGGCAAAATATAACAAAAATGGGATGCAAAACAGTAACCAAAGTAAGAAAGGAATTTGTTGACTCAGAAAATAAAGTGGATTATGAAATTGCTCAAATCTGCCAGTTTAAAGAAATAGCAGTGGGAAACATAAATGCCTTTGCATTCATAGCGAAAATAATTGAAAATATGATGAAGTAAAGAATAAAAAAGAGCAAGGTGGTGCCTGGAAGGACTGGGAGAGAGAATTGAAGCAATTGTGAATGGAAATAGGTTCTGAGACTCAAGAAAAGGCAAGTTGTCACTATAGATGTCAGCAGTGCAAGTCAAAATGAGATGACTTGGGAGAGGTAGTGAAATGGAACGGAATATTATGCTGCAAATAAGGTCAGTGAAAACTCCTTCATTGCCGGTGGCTTTAGAGTATACAGTTTGTAGCTGCTCCGAAAGTCTCAAAAGTTTTTTCACAGAGCTGTTATTATCAAGTAATTTTAAAACAAAAAACAGGCACATTTATGAACAGAAGTTTGGGGAACGGGCAGTTGGGCACTGCTTGTTATCAAATAGCTTGTTTAATTTTCTTGTGAAACAGCATATTTACTGTTTATATTGTTTATCTGGTGCACAGACAAAGGAAATGGGAAAACAATGTTTTCTCCAGACCTGGCATAGCAACGAATCCAACTAAATACTGTGTACTGGTTGATGAGATTTAGAACTGAAGTTAATGTCACACCAGAAGACAGAAGAATTGGTAATCATTTTTTATTTTTGTAAAAGCATGAAAAAATATAAAAATCACTGTGTGACAACTGAAGTACTTTTATTTGACTGCAGTTTTGATGGGAATTACATAGTATATGGCTACACCAGCAGATAGCAATTGCATTTGAAAATGGGGGGTTAGTATGAAAAAGTTGAAAAAAGTTTTAGAATCTGTCACACTAATCATTTTGTCCTCACTTATGATTTCACTTCAATTTAGCAGTTTATATTTCCAGAAAAGGTGGAAGTTGCATTTAGGGGCACATTTACTATGCGTCGAATATCGAGGGTTAATTAACCCTCGATATTCGACCATCAAAGTTAAATCCTTCAACTTCGAATATCGAAGGATTTACCGCAATTTGTTTGATCGAACGAGCCAAGGAAAAATCATTTGATCAAACGTTTAAATCCTTTGAATCGAACGATGCGAAGGATTTTAATCCATCAATCAAACGATTTTCCTTTGATCAGAAATTGCTAGAAAAGCAGGTGGTTGACATTTTTTTTAAAGAGACAGTACTTTGACTAAGGAATGGTCAAATAGTCAAACGATTTTTAGTTTGAATCGTTCGATTCAAAGCCGAAGTCGTTGTCGAAGTAGCCAATTCGATGGTTGAAGTGGCCAAAAAAATACTTCGAAATTCGAAGTATTTTTTATTCTAATCCTTCACTCGAGCTTAGTAAATGTGCCCCTTAGTCTGTTAATAGCATTGGGCCGAAATGAAAGAAACAAATGGAAAAAAACTATTTTTTCTTGATAATTGAAAAGTTTAACTTTTTGAAATAAATATATTACATATTACTGGTAACAAATAGTGATGGGTCAATTTCGCTGCCAGTAAATACATTTGCGAAACTATATAATTTTGGATAGACATTGGAGAAGTCTCTTGCATCAAAACCACCACACATCAACATGATTTGTATGAACGTTGACTTTAGCACCGGCTTGAAAATTGACGCAAATTGACGTGGGCATCAAAATTGACTCTGGCGTCAAAATTCGAGTTTCACTACTTTTTAACAGGAGAAATTCGCCCATCACTAGTAACAAACAATATGAATCAATGATGCTGAGTGATACATAAAGTGTTGAACTTTATACACTGTTAAACATTTTTAGCCAAAATTACCTATATGTAACCTAATGTGAATCATAAAAATCCAGCATTGTGAAGATATAATTTCAGTTAAAATGAACATAAAACTGAGACTAGCTGCAATTCGCTTTATAATACCACTGTTTTTACCATGCTAAGATATCTTAAGATCAACAACTCCTTTTAAGGTGAATGTCTAATGTAATATTTACTGTACAATGATTACGTTAAAAATTAGAGGGGTGATGGAGAGGTTGGGAGGATTATAAAGTCTGAGACCCATATTTTATCTCATCTATAGATCACAGTTTTCATAAGCTGACACATCCATGTCTTACGGACACTAGTTCTGAGTCTGGGTATTATTTATGGTTCTAAGAAGAACCAATCATCATTTAAACAGAGGAAGCTAAATTAGTTTCCAGTGTAGCCTGAACCAGTGGAATTAGCAGAAAGTTTCTCTAAATACTGGATAATCTGAGCATCATGGATCTTGGAGATGGAAGAATAGAGTGTGATTTGATTCACAAAAAACTCCTGTGAGTCTTTAGCTTGTGTATGCATATAAGTGCTTCACTGACATAAAATCGTGCCATTACATTTAGTAGAAAACAAAAAGCTTCAGATGATATCAAAGAAGCACTGATTCAAATAAGGAGGTATATTTCTAACAGGTGAACAAAATGGTAAAAAAAATGGCATGTATGATTCAGGAGCTTTGCACGCTAATACATTGCTGTCTCTATAGTGTATAGAGTATAAAGAGGTAAAATACAGAAACCAAAATAAAAGCAAAAAAACATGTCTGGTTGAAACTTCTTCCCTGTGTGCCCTACAAATGACTTTGACAAGGTCAATCTGGTGCCCATTCGGCCATTCACATTTTTTATTTTTTATTTTTAGTTATTACATGCACACCTTTAAATACCTCTGAAAATAAATATGTGGAAAATCTGTCAAAGCCAGAAGCTTTTCTGCGAAGCTATCTCTAGTAGGTCTCTACACATTTGCTGTCTTGCAACAACAGAACATACGCTGCCGAACAAAAAGACTCAAATCAACATTTTCTGTGAGGCAAGATATGTTCATAATGCTGAATGTGTTAAGATGCTAAAAAAAAGAAAAATATGATTATAGGTGTGAAGTATCCTGTCCAGGAGAGATGTCAGTCATGGATACTTCATTTGTTATTTCTGTTTCATAAAGACGAGATTATGTTTAGCTTGTTTATAAAGATGTGTGTTAAATACCAGAAAAGAAGTTTATATGCCACTAAAACAGTATTGCTGTCAGTGAATGGTTTTTATTGCCATTAAACTCATGTATGGCTTTTGAGCTCTATTGTGTCTCCTAGCATGAATGAATCCTGTGCCAGCTCATTTGTAGCTCATTTCCATGAACATTGGTGGAGGGCTACCAAAAGCTGAACAGTAGGAGGACATTGCATGCACAGAAAGAACATTACAGTCTGTTGTTGGAAGGTTCCTGGTAGAAGGCTTTTTTCTTACCAAGAAAAATGTCAATCAAATTCAGCCTTTTATTCACTGAGATTCAATCTATTATAGGGCTGTGTTAGTATTGCCAGACCAAGAAAGTCAAGCTTTCCACCTGAATATTTTTCCATAGTTTGGAAACCCCGCCTCTATAAAACAGTATAATATCAAAATATTATTTGTTTAGGCATCTAAGGGACTCTGTGTATTCCACTTACTAGACTGGTCATGGTTGTCATCTTTAAAAAAAGCTTCCAGTGGACACATAAAAGAGGGGTGGTGTGTGTGTAAAGAGGACTGTGAGGCAACTGGAACAATGAATCATGAAATTTTCAATTTCAAACCAACTTGACGAAAAGGAACAGATCCAAACAGGTTCTTTTGCTCAAGTCCAAACTTGAGAAAAAGAGGGCCCAACGATAAACTTGCATAATACCCTAAAGTCTCTAAAGCAGTTGTCTCCAATCAGTGGCTCGCTAGCAACATGTTGTTCATCAACTCCTTACATATTTCTCCCTTTGACCACAAACAAGTGTTATGTTTGAATTCTTCTTTTTCTTTTACAATTAAGGAACAAATTTACTAATGATCGAATGGTAAATTTGAATTCAAATTTTCAAAATGTTTTTTTGGTCAAAACTCACAATTAAAAAACACAAATTCCAATTCCAATTCAAATGTGAAATTTATCACACCTCGACCATGGAAACAGTTCTATTTCGATACTTCACCACCTAAAACCTGCCAAGTTCATCTAGAAGTCAATGGCAGAGGTCCATTGAACCATTTGAAGAAGTTAATAGCCTTCCTGACATTTTAGTTTTTTTCCCAGAGGAAAACTTGATTTGAATTTGAATTTTCAGGTCAAATTCAATTTGAATTTTCTGGTTGAATTCAACTTGAATTTTCTGGTTGAATGCGATTAGAATTTTTGGGTCCAATTCAATTGAATGTTATTGTATGTATGTAATTAACCTCCCATTCGAGTTCTGAGTACATTTAAATTTATTACAGTAAAAAAAATTCACATACTGTAACTTTGAAATTCCACCTTTGATAAATAACCAAATTATGGGGCAGATTTATCAAGGAATTAAAATTAAAATATCGAAGTCAAAGTTTTTTTCATCGAATTTTGGGGTTCCTGTGGTCGAAGTAAAATCAAAGGATTAAACCGTTCGAATAGAACAATTCGAATGATTTTAGCGATCGATTGAATGATTTTACTTCGACTTCCAAAAACTTTAAAAAATGCATTAGAAGGTCCCCATAGGCTAACATAGCACTTCAGCAGGTTTAATTTGGCAAACTATTGTAGTCAAAGTTTTTTTAAAGAGACAGTACTTAGATTATCGAATATTCTAACTATTTTAATTCAAATCGAATTCGAAGTAAATTTGAAGTCGTAGCATCCTATTCGATGGTCAAAGTATCCAAAAAAATACTATAAATTTCATTTTTTTTACTTCAAAAATTCCCTCAAATTCACTTCGACCCTTGATAAATCTGCCCCTATATGTGTAAAAAAAGCTGGTGAGCCCTGTTCTAAAGGAACCAAAAATTTGATTTGTGTGACTTATTCTTAAATTGGCACCAACATCTGCAGAATACTTAATAATATTTTTAGAAAATTATATCCCTGACCTTTATGGTCTTTTGCCAGACAGCTACCTGTAAATGTTCAATATTGTGATCTATTGTTCAATTAGGCCATTTTCAAGAACACATGCAGAAGCCTTTGGCAGTGAGGGCTGTGCATGATTCAGTCAAAATGATAGGTCATTTAGGAGCTGGGGTTGATATAATACCATGGTGCAGAAAAGCAACAGTTTAAAGAAATATTCCACCATTAGGCTTCAACTTGCTTTGTGCTTACTAATATCCTTGCCCTTTTGTTAAGGAGTACTAGCAGGTACATCTTTATATGATAAAGAGTGAGGAACTTGGCCTGACAAGTTAAATGGTGTCATGAAAGTTCATGGTGGTTCCTCATCCAGGCACCTAGGCATAGATGGACGCATTTTAAATATTCAATTTTTTAGGTGCAAAAAATAAAAGCTGAGCCATGTTTTTTTGTTTTTTCCATGGAGAAATGTGTTGGATATATTTGCCATTGTGCAGCTCTCTGTTATTTACTGTAGATATTCCTATATCAGACATACAGAAAGTGCAGATTAATAGCAGCATTACATATGCCTCCCTTTGTTCTCATGACACATTTGTTTTGCTTTTTCTTCTCATTTTAGTTTTACTTAAACTGCAATCACTTTCTAAAAATTCTTAAAACTGTTAGTGTTTATTAGCTGTAAAAAAGAATCAGACTTGCAAAATAACTGTGCAATATCTACAGTATACATTATATAACATTCTCCTTTATTTTTCTATCAGTGATCTGACGTTTCAGGCAGTTGAAAGAATCTTGTATAATATACCAGTGACTGGTAATTATAATCAAGCTTTAGCGTGCATTATATAGGTGGGATGACATCATGTGGTATGTTGTACAAAGGGTTTCTTTATTAGAATCAGTATGCCATTAAATCCATCAAGCAGAACCCCCACCCAATCTCTTAATAGGTAGACTAGGCTTGCAGGAGATCTTTGTACTCTGAAATTATTCAACAATAGGGAGTTAATTAGGGCATTTTGCAAAAGGTTATACTGTATAAACTCCTTTGAAAAAAATAAATGATTCTTATTCGGTACATTTTAAAGTAATTTGTAGAATCATTGAGACTTTCAAATGGAACAATTCATATAGGCAGCATTTTCTTGTATGAAAAACATTATATGGTTAGTGCATGTTCTCTGTATTCATATTATCTTAAATCATTTCAGGGACAGAGAGAACTTTATGTGATTACGATATCTCTTCATTAGTGATGGGCATTTCTGGACAAAATGTCTGAGTTAGGCAGAAACACAATGTTATGGTTTGAGATATTGAGACTGGGTGCTGGAGAAATAAATCAATTCACTAACGAACGCTGGCATAGTTTCGCTAGTGTTACTTCGCAACCTTACGCCAGGCGAATTTTCGCTAGCGACGAAACTACGCAAATTCACTAACTTGCGCAGTGTACTGAACGCTACCTTTTACGCTAGACTTCCTTCGCCACCTCAGACCTGGCGAAGCGCAATAGAGTAGATAGGGATTGTTTAAAAAAAAGTCAATTTTTTTTCTAAGTCCCAAAAAAAACGCTGGCGTGTTTTCTACATGATGGCTGATAGGCTGAAAAAGATCGAAAATTTTTTGGGGCTCCCCTTCCTCTCCCCTACATTTCCTGACTCATGGCAACTTACCTAGACAGTGGGCACATGTGTAGGGCAAAATAAAATTTTTATTTGCTGATTTGAAGGTTTTCTAGGCATTTGTAGTGCAGATACGTATTCCTCCATTGAAATTTGAATTTCGCGCCGTATGCAAATTAGCCTTCGCTAGCGTAACTTCGCTTTACATAGCGAATCAACGCTAGTGCAACTTTGCAACCTTACGCTACCCCTGTGCGCAACTTCGGATTTTAGTGAATTTGCGGAGCCCTGGCGAAACTACGCCTGGCGAAGTGCGGCGAAGTGGCGCCTGGCGCAACTTCGCATCTTAGTGAATTTGCCCCTAAGTTGGGTGAGTCTCTGTAGGTAAAGTGACTAAGCCATCCAGTACAACAGATATATACTGTACCTTTTATACTCAGAGATGTCAACGCCCCTCGATTTCCCAAGAGTTAGCTGAATTTGAAGCCCTCCCCAACATTTATGTCATGATAGGCCTTGATAGGCCATGATAGGTTTTTACAATTTCCTTTGTGTGTCTAATGTGTGCACACTGAGTAACCTTGACGTCACAATAGGCCATGTCTCCATGGCAGTTTGGTCACACCCCTTTTCTGCCAGAAAGTACCCTAAATTCCTGCTTCTGAAAGTTGACATCATTGTATACCAGACTTCTTAATCACTTTCTATGCCTGCATGCCCTGCATAGTCTATCTATCTATCTATCTATCTATCTATCTATCTATCTATCTATCTATCTATCTATCTATCTATCTATCTATCTATCTAATGATCTATCTATCTATCTATCTATAATCTATCTATCATCTTTCTATCATCTATCTATCATCTATCTATCATCTATCATCTATCTATCTATCTATCTATCTATCTATCTATCTATCTATCTATCTATCTATCTATCTATCCATTGCTTAAATAGGGCAAAGTGATAAATAGCACTCTTGTATTGCAAAGCTTACTGGGCTTTCAAATACAGATGATGTAATTTTATATATATATATATATATATATATATATATATATATATATACTGACTATTTAACGATTGAGCTGCTAAAAACTGATAAATTGCTTTGATGGGTTGAAAAATGTTGTTGCTAACTCTACTTTATCTATGTTATCCGTAGTTCTGTTCCTCCTGTTCCTGAGCTGCATTCAGTCTCTAATCAGCAATTTCTAATTTTATAATTAGTTTCAGAATAACCAGTGCTTTGGTGTATAATGGATACTGTAACTTTGATCTTCCCATTTAAATAAAATGAGTAAATAATAATTTAATTATTTTTTTTTTAAAAAATTACATCCTGCTTTCCTATTATTTACTTAACTCCAGCAAATTCTATTATTTGTTTAGCCTTGCATTACATCAATGATGTCATCATTATGGGCCATTTACTTTGCAACGATGAACAGAGCAATCATAGGCAGCATTACAACTACTACTTATTCCGGAGTGAACATTGCTTAATTACAGTCTATCATATAATACACAGTGTATTGTGATCTGGGGTTTCTGAGCTTAATGGAATGCATCCCTTGCTGGGAATTATTGAGTGCTCCTATAAGCTATTTATTTAACCTCATTTTGCACAAGGCTGAATTCCCTTTTCAGAGGGAACACATCTTTATTAACACCAATCCATAAAGAAATCAAGGAACATGCATCTTATTTCAAATTACAAAGCACTGCAATTAGTAGCATGGTAGCTGGAGGCTCTATCAACAGAACAGATTGGCAACCAGATAACTGCTGAATTTAAATAACTACTCATATTCTTCCCCAAGTGCAGCTATATTGCTTTCTAAAAACCTAAGGTGGAAACAGGCTTTACAATGGTAAATAGCCTACATACATGAATATAAATACAGCTCCTATTTTGTGACTGCTATCACATTTCAATCAACACAACTGGTATTTTCTAAACCTATGCAAAATAATATCGCTGACGGGGGGCAGACTGAGGATAGTGTGCCTTTCGAACAGTTTCAAATACTTTTCATTTTATGAAATCCATTACTACTTACAAATGATGCTAAATACAGACTGCTATTTAGATGCATTTTTTTTTCAGCGACTATATATATATGTCGGAGGCACAAATGGATTTGATGAGTCTTTTTGCTCAATGCAAATGAGAGGAATCCATATATAGTTTAAGAGTTTTGACGTAATCAGACACATGGTGGCCTACGTACCTTTTTGTACAGTATGTGGGGAAGGAATGCTAGATATTTTTAAAGAAACAAGATATGAAGCATAGTGTTTTCAAAAACAAAATTTTAAAAAAAAGCAGGTTAACTGCCTTACAAGCATGAACAGATACAGGTATGGAACCTGTTATGCAGAATGCTCGGGACCTGGGGTTTCTTTCCATAATTTGGATCTTCATATTTTAAGACTACTAGAAAATCATGTAAACATTAAATAAACCCAAACATAATAAATCATTAGATTTTAGTTTGTATCAAGTACAAGGTGCTGTTTTATTATTACAGAGAAAAAAAGAAATACTTTTTAATATTTATTTGGAGAAAATTGAGTCTATGGGGCAAATTCACTAACCTGCGGAGTTGCCCTAGCGCAGGCTTCGCCGCACTTCGCCAGGCAAAGTTTCGCCAGGGCGCCGCTATTTCACTAAAATCCGAAGTTGCGCTCAGGGAGGCAAAAGGTAGCGAAGTTGGGCTAGTGTTAATTCGTCAAGGAAATCGCAGTTACGCTAGAGATCTCTAATTTGCATATGGCGCCAAGTTAAAGTACAATGGACGTATATGTAGCAGCAAATACATTACACTACACAAGCCTGTGCAAGCTTCATAAAATAAAATAGAGTTGTTATATTGCCCTACACATGTGGCCACTGTATAGTTTAGGGGGGATGAGGTCTGAGGTGGCGAAGGCAAGTCTGGCGCAAGAGGTAATGTTCAGTAAAATGCGCAAGTTAGTGAATTAGCGTAGTTACGTCCCTTCGCTAGAGTAGGTCCACTTCACTAGCGAATTTACGCCAGCACCCGTTAGTAAATCGGCGAAGTAACAAAATGACGTCACGCTGGCGAATTTGCGCTAGCGTTAGGCGCTTCGCACTTAAGGGAATTTGCCCCTATGGGAGATGGCCTTTCCATAATTTGGAGCTTTCTGGATAACGGTTTCCAGATAACGGATCCCATACCCGTGCTTGATAAAGTTTCTGCTTAACGGCATAGCATACTACTACCCCACCCAAATGCCAACCATATACATATACATGTATACATGTATGTACATGAACACACACTCTTAGATGAACCGAATGTTTTTGGCTCATAATAAACTCATTATAAACTTTTTAGATACCCTCTTAGAAATTGAAGTCCAGAGAGGGTCTAGAGGAAACTTTCCTGAGACATGAACTCTGGTTATAACTTCTAATACAGATGGAATGGGGGTCTAGAGCTGTTACATTATGTCCAAGTGATGTGGCATTCCTATTGATTCTAGTCCTTATCCCAGATCTGTAAGTAAAACAGTTTCTGTTTCACACTCAGGAAAGATAGAAGATAACCAGTGATCTAGATGAATGAAACAAAGCATTGGATGCTATGTCCAACCGATTTGAGGAGTGAAATAGTGCAAGCTAAAAAGTGGGGTCTGAGTCTGGATAGAAAAACAGGAGAAACAAAAGACATTGAATAAGAAGGGGTAACATTTTTTTCTTTATGAGCTCAACTTTTTAAAAATCCCTCTTACAGTATTGGCCTGTGGTGTACACAGATCTGGATATGTCCAAAATGGTGAATAAGAAATTTAACTTTTTGTGCAACAAAAATTTGAGAAAACTTCTATCCCCTGTAAAAATATTCAATCAACTGGTACAGTATCCCTAAAATGTGGTGAATATAAATGTGGCAATTGTGTCATGTGCAACACATTGATTCTGGGGGATCATTTTTCTAAACCACACAGTGGGAAACTATACAAGATTAAGCACAGGTTGACCTGGCAATCTTAGAATATGGTGTAGCTTATAAAATGCCCATGCAGGCTGTTGTATTGTGGCAAGACCTCTAGACCACTAAAGGATAGGATTAGCATGCATCGATCCAAGATACGAGCAGCCTTGGATCCTAATTATAAAAAAATATGAAACAGGATTTTTCCAAACAACCAGTTGCTCAACACTGGATAAGTGCAAGACACCCCATTTCATCTTTTAAATGCATGCCTATTGACTGTATTAAAGCTCCACGTAGGGGTGGAGACATGGAACAGTTGTTGTAGCAAAAAGAAGCCTACTGGACATATGAACTGGGTTGTGTGGCCCCAAGAGGGCTGAACATGACGCTCCAATTGAACTGTTGAGGAGATGAAGTTCTCAATTGAATTGTTTGCATTGAGTGTTATTTTCCACAGTCGGAGACCAAGGATCTACATATGGATGACCCAGCATTGAATTTAGGAATGTTTCATTGTTTCAATATGTTTTGATACTTTATAATGTTTACAGACACATGAATTATGGGGTAAATTGGGATACAGGTCGTGGGTATCTGCAATATGTTATGTATGGCTGCGGTTGTTTTTAAAATATTTTTAAACATATTTAAATTATCTGAGCACATTAACTAGCACTTTATAATATAACATGCATTATGGTATTTTCATAATATAACATATATATAGCATTAAGGTAATTTATATGTATGGTTTAAAGATATTTTTAATTGTGGACAGATAAAGGCACTTATAATTAAGCTGGTAGGTTTAGATCCATACAAGAGTTAATTGCAGATGTGATTTCACTGACACTATGTGGGTGGAGGCTATTTAAGAGTGGACTTTGTATGTATTTGTACCTTGAAAAAGGTATACACACACATATATATATACATACATATATATATATATATATATATATATATATATATATATATATATATATATATATATATATATATAGAGTTAGAAATGCTGGAAGCACTCACGGTCATAATGAAATCAGGATACGCACGGAAGTCATCACATTCTATAAATATTCAAAAGCACCAATCAGTGAACAGTACTAATTAATTAACCTGTATAACATATTTGCATAATAGTGTAAGTGTTTTTCTTACAAATCTAGATATACACATTCAAACACAAAAACATATCAGCATAGTGAAAGGGCTAAAGCTGGTCAAATAAGGAAACCCTGTTTAAACCACCTCCATATCCCTTTTTGAACCTCACTATAGAGGACTCTCTAGACCAGGGGTCCCCATCCTTTTTTTTACCCGTGAGCCACTTTCAAATGCAAAAATAGTTGGGGAGCAACACAAGCATAAAAAAAGTTCCTGTAGATGACAAAAAGGGCTGTGGTTGGCTACTTGGTAGCCCCTCTATGGACTGGCCACCTACAAGAGGCCCTGTTTGGCAGTACACCTTGTTTTTATGCAACCAAAACTTGCATAAAAACCAGGAATTCAAAAATAAGCACCTGCTTTGAGGCCACTGAGAGCAACATCCAAGGGGTTGGTGAACAACATGTTGCTCGTGAGCTACTGGTTGGGGATCACTGCTCTAGACTATCCTGGTAAGTATACCTGGTTATAAAAATTGAGTTGTGCAGCAGGGTTGGCAGGTGCCATCTTGAACCTCTCAGGTTCTCTCCTCTGCAATCTCCTGAAAGGATCAGGTGCAGGTGAAGCTGTTTTGGAACTGTACATGCTCAGTGTTGCCACTGTCGAGCAGAGGACCTAAGCTGTTTGATATAACTGTCAACCCTTCTTTGCCACTCTGTTTTGTAGAATTCTAGAAGATCTTCCATAGTGTGATTTAAGAGGAGATAGGAAAGGGCCAGTTTATTAAAAAGGGTTTCAAGCACAGGAATACAGAAAAATTGTATAACAACTTATGCTTTTTAAAAGAAGAGTATATGCTTTTCATGACTTATTGCTCAATCAGTGAAAAAAAACATTAATAAAAAAAATCCCCCTACAAAGTTTCATTTGAGATATTGCCGCATCATTAGGGTCCTTCATATTTTGACAACTCATTGAGCCTTTAATATACTTTGAAGATAATGAACTCATCATTGGCAGAAAAAGCAATATGATTTTTATTTTAAATTCTGCTATACTTTTGGCTATGCTATATAAGAGTTATAACATTTATGAAATTGTACTCAATTTTTATTTTACTTGTTCCTACTCTTCTCAGTCTCCATAGTTACTGAATTTTACTTCTTTCTCTATTTAGGGAAGGAAAAAAAGTGTGGAAAATTGTATTTTAATTATAAATTAATCACCAAGTATACCGCCCTATAATAAAATAAATGTTCTTAATCCATAGGCAATACAATACATAATTTTTTGCAATTATATATTTTATCTTATTTATTGTTTATACAGTAGCTTTGATGTGTCTATTTTACTGAGACTCTGTTCAAACTGTGGGACTAGGAGCTATAATCAGATTAGATGTTTTACCAAACAATTTAGTCACTTCCGTTAAATGGTGAGGATCAGTTTGTGAAGCTGAAGCTTTAAAAACCAATCAGCATAATATTTAGACAGTGAGCCATGCTGAGTGTATATCTAGAGACAAGAAACAGTAGTACAAAGCCCTGGAAGGACTATCGAAGTCAAAGGATTTACTGCATTTCCTTCGTTCATACGATCAAAGGAAAAATAGTTAAAACAAACGATTCGAAGGATTTTAATCCATTGATCGAAAGATTTTCCTTAGATCAAAAAAACCTAGGAAAGCCTATGGGGACCTTCCCCATAGGCTAACATTGATGCTCGGTAGGTTTTAGGTGGTGAAGTAGGGGGGTCGAAGTTTTTTTTTAAAGAGACAGTACTTTGACTATCGAATGGTCGAATAGTGGAACGATTTTTAGTCCGAATCGTTCAATTCGAAGTCGTCAAAGTAGCCAATTCGATGGTCGAAGTTCGAAGTATTTTTTAATCTATTCCTTCACTTGAGCTAAGTAAATGTGCCCCTAAGAGGGACTGCTTTATTGAAATTATTTTGAGAAAAATTACTATGAAGATTTTCATTCATCCAGGTCATGGTATAGGTAATTCTAAAACAACTGGACTTGCTGAGTAATCATTGAAGATGTTAGGTTAGTGAAAACAATGTAGAATATTCTTTAACAATGTAGCACAACTATTTTTCATCTTAATGAAAAAAAACAAGGAATCGCACTTTTCTTTTTAGGCTGAAATATATTGATATGGGATCTGTTATCCAGAAAACCGCTATCCAGAAAGCTTTGAATTATGGGATGGGCATGTCCAACAGATTCCATTGTATCCAGATAATGATTTCCATTTTGTACTATAGGCAAAAAAAAAGTATCTCATACTCATACTCCGCACTCTGTAATATTACTTCAAATTACTATGTTTATTAATTATTTTAAGATCACTCAGTTTATAATGGCAACTTGAATTAATGTATATTTACAATGATCAATATATTGATTAATTCTGCACATCAATAAATTACATAGTGATAAAGTGCATATATGTAAATTAACTGATTAGCTTCAAAATTCATCAACATATAAAAAAAATTCATTGGTATCAAATGATTAACTTAAAAATTCATTAAGTTCATTGAAAGTTCATTGTCAATCTTTTTTATGAAGTTAATTTATGTTGATCAAAAATTAATTTGCAAATACATAGATAGTTAAATGCCTCCATTATATACGATCTTAGGAAGTTCCATGATTATTCCAAAAAATCATATTGTTAAAATCAGATAGTTCCTGGCCCAAACTGTATCTGCTGAGGTGAGAGAATAGAACCACTTCACACAACCCAGCAACGTCAATAGGGAGTAGAAATCTGTTGTATGGAGTGTGGCTTAACTGTTAACCCCCTTATGCAATGTTAGCCACATAATGCTGGTTTTTATTGAGGGATAGGGGAGTAGCAATATACAGTTCTATTAGTGATCCGAACAATTTCTGTAGAAGTGGTAATGCCAAATTGATTTAGGAAACCGGTGGTATTATTGGACCGTTTTAACGCTCACTTGCTTTCCTCCATTGGTATATTCCCCTTATACTTTACCTCATCCTGCGGACCCGCAGTAGTCACTCAATTCGACTCTTACTGTCAAGCTGCTTCCCTCAATATAAGCTCATACTGGTCACTCTGTCAAACTCCAGAATAGGGAGAGGACCGAATTCCTCCAGACTTCCACACTGCAAATAAAAATCCTAAGGCCAGGTTCCTACATGCTTCCACACCAGAAACACGTTTCACGCCCTGACAAAGCTGCGCCTGGTGAAACAAGCGAAGATCCAGTTTACAGAAAGATCCATTATCCGGAAAACCTCAGGTCCAGAGCTTTCTCGATAACAGGTCAAATATCTTTACTGATATATAAAATATAAAAATAGTTTAGCTTCTTCTCTATAACTTATGAATATATTCATACAGAAAGCCTGTTATTCTATGGATAGTAAATTAAGGTATTATCCACATTTTCCTTCCCATGAATGACAGTTCTTTCTGGAATACATTACAAGCTGCTAAAACTGCTGAGTGCTTATAAATGGTTCAGTTACCCCTGGCAAAATTCCTCTAAAACTGCTGTGATATTATGGACATAGAATCAAATTACATACCTTTTGCCGGGCAAGGGGAAAGCTTAAATAATCAAATTATCTAAAATGGTCTTGATCAATCAGGTTAAATGTTCCTCAATATATTTAGGTCATAATGGCCAAATCTATGAAAATGTTTAAAAAATTACTAAATATTGAAAATGAAGATATATCCTGTTTTGCCTCTACTTAACACACTTGATTGTAGTGTACCTGTATGTTCCAAAGATAACGTGAAGATCAGAGATTGGGGAGCAATCATAGAGGAAGGTGTGCAGGGTCAAGTAAAGTGAATATATATCAGAAAAAGAAAAGAACTGACCCATATAGCTGCACCCTCCCATCCATACCATCCAACAACTTGGGTGTATTAATTAAATAAGTGTAACTTTTAATAAATTATTAAAACAAATGTTCAGTATAGATTAAAATATAGGTTAGTAGCAGGAGGATGAATCAACAAGAGGGAATATAGTTGGTTTTGTTGGTTATTTAAATGTGCGGTTAACTTATAGACAAATTAGCAAACCGCCTGCCAAGGTTACTCTATTGCATAGTCAGTATGCCCTGGTATAAGTTATAAAGACTGACAAAGTCCCCCATTCAATTCCGATGCCATCCCTTCACCCACTTGGAGATCCCTCCCGTAAAGGTTAGGTAAATGCACCACATGCAATATACCGGTGACACGGTGCCGTTATTGAAACGTAAACTATACTGTGCCTCAGGCACAACTAAGCAGATGCAAATAACGCTGACACTGACCCTCGGATCCGAGCCCCAACCACTTCACCCACAGCGAGTCCCCTCCCGATCCGTAAAGAGATTGCTTCCCCTTATAATCAGTCCCTATCCAACGTCCTGCCTAACCATCAGCTGAAAGTACGCCTGATGCGTGTTTCACCCGCCAGTCGCGGGCTTTATCAAAGCTCGGATCTGAGGGGAATTAAAGTCTTAAAGGGATACTGTCATGGGAAAAAAAAAAATTTTCAAAATGAATCAGTTAATAGTGCTGCTCCAGCAGAATTCTGTACTGAAAACATTTCTCAAAAGAGCAAACCGATTTTGTTATATTTAATTTTGAAATCTGACATGGGGCTAGACATTTTGTCAATTTCCCAGCTGCCCCAAGTCATGTGACTTGTGCTCTGATAAACTTCAATCACTCTCTACTGCTGTACTGCAAGTTGGAGTGATATCACCCCCCTCCCTTTCCCCCCCAGCAGCCAAACAAAAGAACAATGGGAAGGTAACCAGATAACAGCTCCCTAACACAAGATAACAGCTGCCTGGTAGATCTAAGAACAACACTCAATAGTAAAAACCCATGTCCCACTGAGACACATTCAATTACATTGAGAAGGAAAAACAGCAGCCTGCCAGAAAGCATTTCTCTCCTAAAGTGCAGGCACAAGTCACATGACCAGGGGCAACTGGGAAATTGACAAAATGTCTAGCCCCATGTCAGATTTCAAAATAGAAAATAAGAAAATCTGTTTTCTCTTTTGAGAAATGGATTTCAGTGCAGAATTCTGCTGGAGCAGCACTATTAACTGATGCGTTTTGAAAAAATAAAATTTCCCATGACAGTATCCCTTTAAATAGAATAATGCTAGAAATGATGTATTTTGTATACTAAACATAAACATGAGTTTACTGCACCAGAAGCCTAATTAAACAAATGATTTATTTTTTCAAAGTTGGCCGCAGGGGGTCATCATCTTGTAACTATGTTAAACCTTCTTTGCAAGACCAAGACTATGCACATGCTCAGTGTGGTCTGGGCTTCAGTTGGGAGGTTAAGCTTAGGGATCGTCATAAATTATCAAAACGGCACAAATCAAATAATATCTGCCACAGAAGTCGATACAGCAAGACTGATTAATAATCAGAATATGCAGACTGCACTGGGTCTGTGGATACAAATCAGTCACCGTCTGCTCTACAAGGAAAAAAAAACAAAGCTGCTCAAGTTCTGGGAAGTAAGGTGGGGGGCTACCCCCTGCCATTTGAAAGTATGATCGTTTCCCTGCAGAGCAGTTAGGGACCGTCTGAAGTTTCCTATTCTCAGCCGTCAGAGCAAGTAAAATGAAAGGGGAATTTCACTGCATACAGTCAGGTTTATTAGAAAAATGGTACACATTTTTTAATTAAAGTATATTGGAGATTTCTTTTTCATTAAAGAAAGTAAAAATCGTTTTTAATTTTTTTGCCTTTACATCCCCTTTAAGCCTTTTAAATTTATCATAGAGCTTATGCCTCATTAAACATATGCGTGTCCCTTATATGGCTCCCATATGTGCCATATGGATAATGCATCACTTTATGTTACAATGTTAAGCTGTGTTGCTTCCTTTTATTCAATTAACTTCATTTGCATCCTCGCTGTATGAGAAAATAGGTTGTAACTGGCGGCAAGAGGAGTGAAAAAAGCATTCCTTCCACTTGGATGACAATGATGATTGACAAATGCTTTCATCAGAATACTTCTGTGCATCAGTTGAACCAGCAATGGATAAGTATCAACCTATTTTACCTTAGAATCCTTAATCATGTAATGGTCAGTAGGGATGTAGCGAACTGTTCGCCGGCGAACTTGTTCGCGCGAACTTCGACCGTTCGCGTCCGCCGAATGTTCGCGAACGTCGCGCCACGTTCGCATTTTGAGTTCGCGTTCGATTCGAATACAAATCGTTCGACCATTCGAATTCCTTCGACCGCTAAAAATCGAACGATTTCCATTCGTTCGAACGATTGTAAGCATTCGATCGAATGAAAAGCATTCAATCGAATGCTTCGATCGTTCGATTCGAATGAAAATCGTTCGATCGAACGATTAAAATCCTTCGATCGTTCGAATCGAACGATTTTAGCGGGTGTTCGAAGTTCGCAAACTGTTCGCGAACGTTGGCATTTATTGCCGGTGTTCGCGAACGGCGTTCGCGAACACCAAATCGGCAGTTCGCTACATCCCTAATGGTCAGTTTCCAGAAAGGATCTAACTCTTTCAGTATCTATAAAAATGTTATTTTTAACTAACCTGAAAATTAGCAGGCCTGAAATGTTAAAACATCACTAATATAAATAAATCTGGAAACCCCCATCTTTAAACAACTATCCACTCACTTTGAGATTTCAGACAAAGTAGACAAAGAGAGACCAGGTTTAACTGAATTGATGAACTGAATTGTGGGCCTGTGCATCAGTATGCAATTTTTAATTGTAGGGCTATTGAGTTCTGGGTTGACAAATGACTGAAACACACCTGAAAAGGGTATTTGTTCCATCAGTTTTGGGTTTTGTCTATAAACATTAGTCCAATTGTATCAGAGTAGCCAAATCATTCTTTATAAGGTCATGCAATTTTACACTGGTGAGTTTTCATGCCTTCATGTTTGTGTGGCATTTAAGGGTTTACCAGAATAACCTGCTACATTTACAGTATGTTATAGTGTTATTTAAGGGAAGATAGTGGTGTGACAGTTACACAAATATCCACTGGGGTCAGATTTGCCAAGAGAAAATTGGCATGGTTAGTTATTCTATGGGAGTATGGGAAAACTCATAGGAAATATAAGTCTACACTCGTACACCCTGACTCTCCATCAACTAAATGCCCAGTAAAGGAGGAATCGGCAACCTCCCTGTATTAAAGAGGAACCAGGGAACCTTTTTCCTCTTTAAAACTCATAGGAAACCACAGAATCACAGAGAGAACTGACAAAACAGCAAGGTCAAGGTCAACCACTGAGCTGTAATGTCATCCTTGATGACTGTACCAGAGTACTGTCCATATATAAATAATTATGCATATGTGATAGACATTATTGTGCATTCTATCTCTATATGAGATTTCCTCTACTTATTGGTTTATTTCCCATTACATTATTTTAGAATCCATTTTATGGAACAGTATTATCGGACTTAGACAAACACTTAGGGACCTATTTACTAAGGTTCAAATCAATTAAATCAATTTTTTTTCTTCACAAATCTCTATAAATTTGTATTTTTTCTGCATTTCTTTAAAACTCAAATATTCGAAATTTATTAAGTGTAAAAACCAATAAAAAATCTAATACAAAACTCTGCCAAGTAAAAGCTGTCAAGGTCCAATAGAAAGGTAGTAGCACTGATCCGATTGAACCATTTTTAATCAATTTGAACTTTTAATGGTTTTTTCCCTATACTAATTATCTGAAAAACTCAAATTTTTAGAGGTTTTCAATGTTTTCGTGTTTTGCTAGCACATCGTTCAGCAGTTGTTTTTTTTTGTTGTACTTTATATATTAAGATTTTTTAATAACATTCATGGTTTCAGAAAAATAGTATAATTTTGGTTTCATAAACTTCTAAAACCCTTATAATTCAACCTTTAATAAACAAACCTCGTAGCGATCGCAACTGGTCCAATCAGCAGCAGTTGGAGGCTTTAAATAGCCTTGTTTTATGCTGGCCAGTTGCCAGAACTATTGGTTAACGAGCACGCAAGTTGCTTCTAGTTAGATGTTTCAAGTATGATTCAAAGTTTCAATTCTGTGTTTGACTCGCAAAGGTTTTGACCCTGCTTCCAATATCTTTTTTAGACACTTTGGTATTCCCTACTTATTATGCATGTCCTTGGTCCGGCTCTGACTTGCCTTTGGCTTTCCCCCTAACCCTAGACTCAACTCGCTCGGTACCGCCAGGTCTACCCCCTCACTGCAGTGCGTTCACCACACTGCCCGCTCGCAGCTTTCTGCATCACAGAGGTGCTGCTGTAATCCCGGGGCTTACTTTCAGTGCACTTGGTGCAAGCTCACCAGCAAAATGTTCCCTGCTATAAACCCTAACAACCTTCTACAAGCAAAAAAGACTTTGCAAGTTTTTGTGCCATTACAGAAGTTTATGAAATTTCTGCAGCAGGAATATCACTGTTCATTCTTCTCTTAATACTTCCATTAGACCAGTGATCCCCAGCCAGTAGCTCGTGAGCAACATGTTGCTCTCCAACCCCTTGGATGTTGCTCTCAGTGGCCTCAAAGCAGGAGCTTATTTTTCAATTCCAGGCTTGGAGGCAAGTTTTGGTTGTGTAAAACCCAGGTGCACTGCCAAACAGAGCCTTAATGTAGGTTGACAATCCACATAGGGCTACTAAATGGCCAATTACAGCACTTATTTGGCACCCCAGGAACATCTTTCATGCTAGTGTTGCTCCCCAACTCCTTTTACTTCAGAATGTTGCTCATGGGTTCTAAAGGTTGGGGATCCCTGCATTAGACAAATGCTAAAGGAATGGCTATCCTCTCCACTGTACAAACAAATAAACCAGGGATATCAACATTTTACTTGTTTTACGCATTTCAATAGTTTACAGTTGTGTGGAGAGTTAAAAAGTGGCTTGTTTATATATACTTGTTTTAGCCTGCTTGGGTTCATAAATCCTAGCTTTACATTGGCCTTTGTTTTATTTAAGAAACAAACTTCACTAAAACAAAGTACCTATCCCCAGAAGATTCAAGACAAAGATGTTAGTTTTGTTCTGGTGTTTAAGGCTCTGTCAAGCAATAGAAAGCTAATCTTTTCACTTGTATGACAGGGGATGGGTATACCAACGTACTGATAATATACAGCAGGCAGAAAGAATGTGTCACTGGCACACAGGAGAATTTCACTGTTGAAAACACTAAAGGAAAAAGCAGGACAAAATCTCTCCTCAGATACTTGAAAAACATTGCTTTGTCTGTGCTTTAGTCCAGCTGTGCAGCATTATAAACAAGGGAATGGAAAAGAGAGATGCAAGCCTGAAAATACGAGGCGTCCCCAAAATACAAGAAAATGAAAATATTATCTAAAAATAATGGGTCTTTTTGGAACTATCTATCTATCTGTTTATCAAGGGTATTTATGAATAATAGTTCAAACAGTAAACATGATTACTTTTGTCAATGTATTTATACTCTTTTTACTCTCCCTAATTTCTTTTTGTTGGTATTTGTTACTAGGCATCCCAACCAGCACAGGGTGGATGTAAGGGTTCTTTCTTGTATTACCAACCAAACTTGCTGCATATGTGTATCCACTGCTCTGGCATAAGGTAAGAAATTACTCTCAAAACTGACCGTTTTGATAGCTCTAGTAGGTTGGAGTCGGGACCAAGGAGGAAGTTGGAGAGCAGACTGTTGGGAAATAGTCCACTTCACTGTACACAAAGAGTTAAGCAGATCAAGGTCGATATCCAGGCAAAAAGTCAGGGGCAGGCAGAGATCAGTGTAATCAGGAGTCCAAGCAGAAAGCACAATATAATAAGAGGTAAATAAAGGGAAAGGAAAATAGGATAGGCCTATCCCACAAGGCATGAAACGCGTTAGGCCATCCATTGAGATGTTCCTTTTTGCGGAATAAACCTTTTTATTTGCATCATATTTTGGAGTGAAGTCCAGTCTTTGTGCCAGCCTACTCTGGAATCGTGTTTGTCAAAGCAGAAAGGTCAGGAACCCAGGTCCAGCGTTCTTTTTTTTTTAGAATTTTGAAACTGAAATGTGGCGCGATGATGTCATGTGCCAGTTGCATCAATATGCTGCCAAGGGTGTCGCCATTTATGTAACAAAGCAGAGCACTCCAAAATGGAGCACTCTTGACAGCCACCAACTTTGTGGCCAAGGTCTGGAGGAAAACAAAGGCAGAGGCGTGGCTTAGTAACAAGGTTTTGTAAAATGTATTTGATCTATACTATGAGTTTTATTTGGGTCGAAGTTGAGGAGGGGTTCTACAGATTTCCAATTTTAATATTCTGGTATGATTTAAATGATTTAGTAAATTAATTTACAAATTTGTATCTATGATGCAACTTCAGCGGGTCTTGCAACTTCAAGACAAAGAAACTAAGGGTTCGTCATTCTATGATATATGGAAAAAGTACTTAGACACGCTGGAGCATTATAAACAGCATAAAATGCTAGCTTCCATCAGATATAATATCTCTTGGTTGCTTTCATAATTCATTTACTTGACACTTCTTCGCAATTTGTTTTTCTCTCCTCCTTCCTTCTCTCTCTTCTATTCTCCTTGTTTGTTTCCTTTACACCATATGTTTGACATAGATATTGGGCATTTGGCTTTGATGCCTACACCTTGTCTATTGGTGTCAGGTCAAACCTTTGTCTATTGGTGTCATGTCAAATGCTTTCTTTCTGTACCTATTGTTATTAAAAATCAATAAAAATAGTGTTAAAATTTTTTTCCAATGAGCCCAAATACAGAGATGTCAACCAAACCCATGCCATGAGGGTAGGATAATCATCCTCTCCAGATCTTGAAACCTTTGAAACCTTATTTCATGATGTCATTTAGGGGCAGATTTATCAAGGGTCGAAGTGAATTCGAGGGAATTAAAGAAGTAAAGAAATTCAAAATTCAAAGTAGTTTTTTGGATACTTCAACCATTGAATAGGATACTATGACTTCGAATTTACTTTGATTCAAAGTAAAAATCGTTTGAATATTCGACCATTCGATAATCGAAGTACTATCTCTTTAAAAAAACTTTGACTTCAATACTTCACCAAATTAAACCTGCCGAAGTGCTATGTTAGCCTATGGGGACCTTCTACAACCATTTTCTAAGTCTTTACACATCAAAGTAAAATCGTTCGATCGTACACTAAAATAGTTTGTATCGTTTGTATCGTTCGTATCGTTCGATTCAAACGATTTAATCGTTTGATCGAATTATTTTACTTCGATCGTTTGATGGCCAAATTTGTTGAAAAATACTTTGATATTCGAATTCGAAGTATTTTAATGCGATGGTCAAATTTCGATGTATTTTACACTTCGAAATTCGACCCTGGATAAATCTGCCCCTTAGTGCGAAGAGGAAAAAAGGCCTAAAAACAGGACTGGTTCGCCCTCAAACTATGGGGTTGGTTGACAGATCTGCTATTACTTTTGACTGGGCAGATTCTCTAAATTCCTTTTTAGGGAACATTCCCTCAACCTCTTTCAAGAGATATTCAGTACCTACCTCTTGGATCACTAAAACATAATCTGGTCTAGACCAGTTGTGACATTTAAGGGCCAGTGCCCAAACATGAATGCAATTTTCCTTTCCAATTTTTGCCTGTATTTTACCCACCCACTTAGATTATAAGCTCAGTGGGGCAAGGGTCTCCTTCCTTGTGTCTCTTACCACATTTATACATGTTTATGTTATTATAATTCTTGTCCACCATGTTTTTACTTATCTACACTGTAAGTTTGTACAGAGTTTCGTATCTATGTAGCACTTATAAATAAAGTTATACATACATGCATACACATGGGAATATAAGTTTGGAATAGCTCAAACCTGTTATTCATTTTGTACTCAAAATAAATGCAAATCCACTAAAACAAATTTACAATGTTTTATAATATGAAGTAGCTTTTGTATCTGTCGGTGTGTTTACAGTATGCCATTTTTTATTCTATTTAGCAAAAATAATGAAGAATAGGATTTGAAAACTTGATTGGAGACCTACAAGCCGAGGCAACCACCCAGATAGAATTTAGAGCTGGTTTAGAATCAGAAATGGTATATTAAATTATGCACCTGTTCATATAAATTATCCAGCCACAATCTGCTGCACTAAATAAAATGTTTTTCTGCTGATGTAGAATTCAACATGACATTTCATTTTAAGCATGTTTTGGAACTGAAATGAAATGTACAAATATTAATTTTTATTTAATGCAGTTTTATATAAAGACATGGTTGGAAGTTGTTTATGTAATTACTGCATATTGTATACATGACAGATTGTTTGTTAGGCTGTCAGAAATTTGGGACTGATCATAAACAGTATGGAGCATGAATAAAGCATTTAATTTTAGATAATCTTGTAGCATGTAAACTGATAAGTGGTGAGCGAAACGGACCCATTTCATTTGAGGAAAACTTAGCAAAAGAACAGAATAATTTGCAGATTTGCAATTTACTCATGAATACAGTGTGTGAATTATGCTGCAAATCTGTATCAGGCAAAATAATTCTTTCAACCCTAAACGGGTTCATAAGCAGTCACATACTCATGTGAAAATGTATCATGTTGGTCATGATTGGTAAATTGTCTAAATTTTTCAATGAATTTCTGGCACTAAAATTAAGACATTTATGACCTGTTTGCTCTCAAACCTCAAAATTATTTTCCCCTAGGGATCTGCATTTGGTGTTTTCAAGTGTGAAATGTGTTTTAGTAAAAAAAAAAACATTTATAGTATTGTTGTCATAAAGGTAACTCAGTGGTCAATAATTGTCACCCAGAAATTCAGTGGTTATTTCACTAAGCATCTAAAATTCAATGTAGAAAAATCTAATCTAAATGTCACAATGTAATCTATTGTAAACCATAACCCAGTTTTGTACATTATGGGGCACATTTACATAGGGTCGAATATCGAGGGTTAATTAACCCTCGCTATTCGACTGCCGAATATAATCCTTCGACTTCGAGTATCGAAGTCAAAGGATTTACCGCAATTTCTACGATCGAAGGAAAAATCAAACGATCAAACGATTAAATCTTTTGAATTGTACGATTCAAAGGATTTCAACGCATCGATCGAAGGATTTTCCTTTGATCAGAAAATTGTTAGGAAGCCTATGGGGACCTTCCCCATAGGCTAACATTGGTGCTCGGTAGGTTTTAGGTGGCGAAGTAGGTAGTCGAAGTTTTTTTTAAAGAGACAGTACTTCAACTATCGAATGGTCGAAAAGTTGAACAATTTTTAGTTCGAATCGTTCGATTCAAAGTCGTAGTCGAAGGTCAAAGTAGCCAATTCGATGGTCGAAGTAGCCAAAAAAAAAAACTTCGAAATTCGAAGTATTTTTCGTTCTAATCCTTCACTCGAGCTAAGTAAATGTGTAAATTTTTTAAAGAGACAGTACCTCGACTATCGAATGGTCGAAAAGTCGAACGATTTTAAGTTCGAATCTTTTGATTCGAAGTCAAAGTCGTAGTCGAAGGTCAAAGTAGCCCATTCGATGGTTAAAGTAGCCATATTCAACCATTCAAAATTCAAAGTATTTTTTCTTCTATTCCTTCACTCGAGCTAAGTAAATGAGCCCTTAAATATAGAGATCATTTGAAAACCTTTATTAATCTATCTAGTACATGTTGTTACACATAGTTATGATTTTTGTCCTGAGCAAATTATATTTTCAAAGGATTTATATCAAATCATTGCAAATGGGTTGATTCAAAATAATGTTCAGCCATGTTTTCATACCTAGTTCAACATTACTACTGTGTATAAAACATTATTGTTTAGGAAGCTAAGTCTATGGTTTTCAGTTTTTTAAATAAAGTTCCCTGTCACCATATAAAAGTCAATGAGATGCTTCAACTGTTGTTTCAACAATGTAAACCAGTGGGAAATGTAAAATCTAAATCTGTAAATGAATCCGTGTAAGGCTAAATAAAAACAGGCAGGATCTGCACTGAATAGGGTTGCTCAAACTGCCAGCTTCGTACTTGCCTTATGAACCTTGTAAGCCAGTAGGTGAATTACCCAAATATAAACAGGAATGACTGGTGTTGTTTCACAGAGCAGAAGTACTCAGATGGCACTGGATTGTATGCCAAGGTAACTGCTGCCAATGTAATATGCTCCTAAAAACAAATTTGTTGACTTACAGCTGAGTTAACAAAATAAAAAATTAGTGAGACTGACTGGTGCCTGTGTTGCAGCTTACAACAGCTCAGATGGGATTTATGAATATGTATTATTAGCATGCTAACATAATGCAAACTTATCTTTAATTTGATGCTTTGTCCTTTTAATAAGTTGTTGTAAAATGATTCCAATGTTCTGTAAAGCATAACACAAAGAAGAAGATTCTTAGTTGATCATATATTCATTATTGAATTATTGATACATTTTTACCCTTGCAACTAGGCAGTGGTTTAAAAGATTGATACAGGTATGGGAACTATTATCCAGAATGCTCGACCTGGGTTATTCTGGATAACATATCTTTCCGTAATTTGTGTCTCCATACCTTAAAGGGCAAATTTACTCATGGTCTAATATCGAGGGTTAAATAACTAATATTCGACTGCCAAATGGAAATCCTTCGACTTCGAATATCAAAGTTGAAGGATTTACCGCAAATAGTTCGATCAAACGAAAAATCTTTCGATCGAACGATTAAATCCTTCGATCGAACGATTAAATCCTTCGATCGAACATTTAAATCCTTCGAATCGTTTGATTTGAAGGATTTTAATCCATCGATCAAACAAATTTACTTATGGAAAGCCTATCTTCGACTATCGAATGGTCAAATAGTCGAATGATTTTTACTTCGAATCGTTGATTCGAAGTCGTAGTCGAAGGTTGAAGTAGCCCATTCGATGGTCGAAGTAGCCAAAAAAAACATTCGAAATTCGAAGTTTTTTTTATTCTATTCCTTCACTAGAACTAAGTAAATGGGCCCCTAAGTCTACTAGAAAATCATTTAAACTTTAAGTAAACTCAGTAGCCTGGTTTTGCTTCGAATAAGGATTAATTATATCTTAGTTGGGATTAAGTACAAGCTACTGTTTTATTATTACAGAGAAAAAGGTAATAATTTTAAACCATTTGGATTATTTGGATAAAAGGAGTCTATGGGAGATGGGTATCCCGTAATTCGTAGCTTTCTGTTTAACAGGTTTCCAGATAATGGATAATGGACTGAAATAAGTTCAGTATATAAAATATGCTATATACAATTTCAGGGTTTAGTTCTCCTTTAAACAAAATGTAGGGTTTGTCACATTCTTGTCATTGTCTCTGTCCATGGCATTTGATAAAATAACATTGTTTCAAAAACAAAGCACAACATAAGCTACAGCACAGAAGAGGGCCCCTATATTTATTTTATGTGAAACCTAGCAGTCACAGCCCCAGGGAAGGTGCTTAGTTACAGATGATTGTGCGCCTTGGTGAAATCCGGAAACAAAAAAAAAATACTCTGGACGCTGTAAATGAATTACCAGATCAATTATTGATCTGAATTACCAGAACAAAAGAGCCGTGCGAAACATATTTCAGTAATAGCAATTGTTCTTGTGTTTGGGCTATGCTCCTAGCGGATAAGTCCGGACCAAGGAGGAAGCGTAGGGGCAAATTCACTAAAGCGCGAAGTGGCTAACGCTAGCGCAAATTCTCCAGCTCGACGTCATTTCGTTACTTCGCCGATTCACTAACGGGCGCTGGCGTAAATTCGCTAGCGAAGTGGACCTACTCCAGTGCTACTTCGCACCCTTACGCCAGATGAAGTTTCGCTATGGCAACTTCGCATTTTAGTGAATTTGCGTGGCAAAGCTGTCGCTGGCGCAACTTTGGATCTTAGTGAATTTGCCCCATATTTTTTATCAGTGCAGGGAACCAGTGCATTGTTAATAAATACTAAACCATTTCTAAGCTAAATGGAAAATAATGGTTGCCCATCTAATTATACATACTTGAGAAGTATTTGAAAATACTTTGACAGGAGCTTTGACAGGAGACTTAGTCGTGTTGACTTTTTTCTAAAGCCATAGTCTGTCTACATAAAAACATTCCCAATTATTTACCAATCCTTTTGTATGTCACATAAAAGCAGCCAAGACAAAGTCAGTGTTATGAGCATGTCAAAAGATAATGAAAAAGTGGATATTTTAAGCAACTACAGAGAATACTCTACTCTCTTGATTAAAATAGCAATCACTGTCCAGTAGAGTTAATGTGGCTGTTACATGTTATGGCTATATTTATTTGAATGCCAGACAAAGGGTTTAATTGCTGTTTACAGAAATATTTTCATTGTCTAGCGCAACACACCACAAATATGGATGACAAAGTTAGACTTTCAAATTTGTAAGAATTAACTAATGATGTTGCTTTTTGTTTTCATCTGAAAATAGGGAGACATTTCTTCTGTGGAAATGTCAAAGTGTTTTTAAAAAGTAACTGTTTTACCCCAATGATGGCAATGATGGTTATTAGATGTTATTAAAATGTAGGTCAAAACTGTGATCTCAAACTTTCATTGAAAGAATCACCCTAAAGTGTCTCTTTAAAGCTGAATAATTGTCACAATAGCCTAGGCTAAAGAAGATGATGGCATCTATATTTCTGAGTGTTCTGCTTCTTTAAGAACTGAGCAACATGAAGGAACAGTGGTGGGCAGCATTTGGGCTATGAGTAGCTTTGGGTCCCTAAGTTCATCTGCATTTTACACCCTTAACTCATCATACATGTGCCGTCCTACCAGCAAGTTCTTTGGATATGAGTAAAATATGTAGCTTTCTGTATAGATATTCTGCCACATTCTGCAACAACCCACCATAAATGTGTTCTCTACACACACCTTCCATTATTTGCCTTGAGAAAAGCCAAAAGTAAAGGATACAACAGCTATTGCTTGGAAGCAACAGACGCTGGTGTAGAAAATCATGACCTTGAAATAAGTCAAAATTAGATACTGAGAAAATGTAATATGCAGAAAAACCCACAATATATGTGAATAATCTATCTGTAATGTATACATTTTCTAAACAGCTTGAGCGATCAAAACATATAAAATAAGGTTAAATGGATTCTGTCCATTTTCATGGTGCAGGTTTTATTACTAAATTACACAGAATGGATTGTAGATATTATATTTGTAATATTGGTGTGTAGGCAGCTATCTCAGGTCATTGTGCTTGATCCTGTGCTTTCAGAAAGAGCCAATAATGGAACTGCTTTCAGATAAGCTATTGTCCTTTCTCCTCAATGTAAAGAGAGGTGTCATGGCCAGACTTTGGGGGGTTATTTACTAAACTCCGAATGCAAATTCGTGTTTTTTTTTTAAATAAAATCTAACTTTAAAAAAAAATCCAGAATTTTTCAGAAATTATTAAACCCCGAGGATGGAAAAGTCAGAATCTGAAAATCTGGCATCTCAGACCTGTTGAGGTTGCATATAAGTCAATGGGAGAAGTCCCAATGATTTTTTGATGTGTGCTGGGTTTCGGGCAATTACCCCGACGTTTTCTGAGTTTTCGGTTAAAAATTATGAAAAAATCATGAAAATTGGATGACAGTCTAAAAAAATTCATGAAAATTGGATTTTTTCCCACAATGCAAATTTTATAATAAATAAGCGTAGAAAACCCAAGCGGATTTGATAAATTTGAGATAAATTTGGACTTTGATAAATAACCCCCTTTGGTGTTTACTATTGAGTGCTATACCACTAGGTGGGTATTTTTTAGCAATGCAGCTGTCAGGACGCTGTTATCTTGTTACCATCCCACTGTTCTGTTGATAGGCAGCTGGGGGGCAAATGAGAGGGGGTAACATCACTTGCAGTGCAGCAGTAATGAGTGACTAGTTTTATTATATTATAATATTGTAATATTATACATTGCAGAATTACCTTGTAAATATACACAGAAATATGATGGTAGAGTAGAAAACAAGCTCCAGCTAGTCTATCTAAGCATTGGTTGCTTTGGGACAGGAAATGGGATGTGAGACTATTCTTTTACTGAGTACATTAGTACAGGCAGCTGGAAAGACAAATCCACAACTCAAGTTGATCTTATATAATTCTTTTAACTGCTCATGGAAAAACAATAATTGGGACTTCTAGTTTTATACATTGCTAAGACATATTTTTCTCTTGAATGCTGTACTTGACTACCACATGAACTTTGTCACTCCTAACATATCTATATTTGGTGTTGGAAATAAACCCTCACTAGTCTAAGGGGGTTATTTACTAAACTCGGAATGCAAAAATTCTGAAAAATTTGTGATTTTTTTTTAGTATAAAATTGAACTTTTAAAAATCATGAATTTATCAGAATTTATTATACCCCGAGGATGGAATAGTCCTAATCAGAAAATCCGGCATCTCAGACCTGTCGAGGTTGCATATAAGTCAATGGGAGAAGTCCCAATGATTTTTTGATGTGAGCTTGTTTCATGCAATAACTTGATTTCGGAATTTTCAGGAAAAAAGCATAAAAAACAGAGTTTTTGGGGGAAAAAGCCTACAAAATCGAGTTTTTTTTGTGGAAAATCTGAAAAAATTGTGAAATTCAAATTCTTTTTATCCGCAAACCACATTTTTGGGAAAATCTAATAATAAATAAGTGGAAAAAACCCATACAGATGTAATCAAAGTTTTTGGCAGAACATGTTGAGATAAATTTGGACTTTGATAAATAACCCCCTAAATGTAGAATTCCAAATCTAAAATGTCATAGTTCTAAACAACACAGGTCAGAGATGTCCTCAGACTCAATGCTACATCTCTTAGCTCCATCTATCGTTGCATGTTGTACATCAGCCATTTCTTCTTTGCATACTCAATGTCCAGTTTATCAAGCTATCAGTAGAAATTCTGTGAAGGAGGTGATTACACTGGCATAAATGTAATACATTATCACATACACATTTTCTGTTGAAAACCATTGATAAGTATCATAAGTAACAAAACATTTTAGGAGCAAAGAGTAGACATTATAGATAATTTCATTTGTCTAGATCAGTGGTCCCCAACCTTTTTTTACCTGTAAGCCACATTCAAAAGTAAAAAGAGTAGGGGAGCAACACAAGCATGAAAAAAGTCATTGGGATGTCAAATAAGGGTTCTGATTGGCTATTTGGTAGTTCTTATGTGGACTGGGAGCCTACAGGAGGCTCTATTTGCCAGTACACATAGAACAGGGGTCAGAGATCCTAAAAGTTTGTCATTGCTGCACTAAATACTCTGCCATTAATATCGACCCATTTTAAGCATTGCATTTTACTGATTACAGTTGCAAAGGCAAAAGCAAATCTAAAAACAATAAGTTCAAAGTTAATGCTTTGCATGGTTGAATTGTTTTATAGACATCCAGATGTAGAAGCAACTTGGTGCATGTGATTGGTTTGTTGATAAGTCTGATAAATCTATTGCGGTATGTCTGGAAAATCTTTTGTTTACTTCCCTAGGAACTTATTTGGAAAGCAGAGCTGTTAGCAGTGAGATTTGCATCGCTGGGTAATGTAATCACGAATGTTGGAATTCACTCCGAATATTCTTCACTCGGGGACCATCTAGTGCAATGCTCTGTTTCAGAGGGATTCACAAATGATAGCTGGAAGGAAAAAAAAAGTATCATTGTCATACACCAAACCTACATGATACTGTATATGTGCTTGGTAGTGCTTAAATATTCAACGCTGGTCAATATCATCTTGAACATACACAATGTTTTAATTTACCCACAAAGGAAATCATTCCGACTTGAAGACAGAACATTTACTTTAGAGACATACTCCATTATCAATGAACACTAGGTACTTTATATTCTGCTCACGGTTTAGGGTGGAAAAAGACACAAAATTTACGTGTACAAACCGATTTGCTATGGCCACAATAACGGTGACAAAGCACTAGTACCTGTGGCCAATCTTGCACCCTGCTTTGACAGTTTTTAATGTTTATTGGAGCTTTATTTCTCTATAAAATATATATGCGTGTGTGCGTGTGTGTGTGTGTGTGTGTGTGTATAAAAGGAGCACTATTAGGGTGTTATATCCTGGAGAACTGTACTTTCAACTTGCTACTGCCATGCATTTATTATAAATCTGCCTTGCATCTATCAGTGCTCTGGACCTTGCTCAGAAGCTTCACTTCACTTCAGTGCTCATAACATAGTAAGTTTGATTGAAAAAAGACACACGTCAAGTTCAACCTTTTAGTTTTTTTTAATCTGCCTAACTGCTAGTTGATCCTGAGGAAGGCAAAAACCCTATTTGAAGCCTCTACACTTGCCTTTAGAGGGGGAGAAATTCCTTCCTGACTCCAAGATGGCAAATGGACCAGTCCCTGGGTCAACTTCTATTATGAGCTATCTTCCATAACCTCATATACCCCCATTTGCTAAATAGCCATCCAACCCCTTCTTAAAACTATTTAATGTAGGAAGAGAATTCAACATCTTCACAGCTTTCACTGTAAAAAAAACCCTTCGGAATATTTAACCGGAACCTCCTTTCTTAATCAGAATGGGTGCCCGCGTATCAGCCAGATGGACCTACTGGTAAATAAAGCATAAGAGAGATTATTATATGATCCCCTTATATATTTATTTTTTACATAGTTATCATTAGTGATGGGCGAATTTATTCGCCAGGCGCGAATTTGCGTGATTAGCCGCCAGCGAATAAATTTACGAAACGCCCATGAAAATTCGCAGGCGATAATTCGCCGACGTAAAAAAAAAATTGTCGAAAAACGAGACGCCGGCGCCGTTTCTCTAATTTTTCGGCGTAAATTCGCCCATCACTAGTTATCATATTACCCCTTAAGCGCCTCTTCTCCAGCATGAACATCCCTAATTTGGCCAGTCTTTCCTCACAGCTAAGATTTTCCAACTTTTCACCAGCTTAGTTGCCCTTCTCTGTACCCTCTCTAATACAATAATTTCCTGTTTGAGCACTGGAGACCAAAACTGTATGGCATATTCCCCAGCCTTACCAGTGCTCTATATAGTGGAAGAATGACCCCTTCTGCTGTGAACCACAGCCCTTTTAATACAGCTCAAGACCTTACTTGCCCTTGATGTTGCTGACTGGCATTGCTTGCTACAGCCAAGTTTATCATCTAAAAGGACTCCAAGGTCCTTTTCCATAATGGATTTGCCTAGTGCAGTCCCATTAAGGGTATAAGAGGCTTGGATATTTTTACATCCCAGGTGCATGACTTTACATTTATCAACATTGAATCTCATTTGCCACTTAGCTGCCAGATTGCCAGTTTGTCAAGATCCTGTTGCAAGTGCCACATCCTGGATGGAATTAATTGGGCTGGATAATTTTGTGTCATCTGCAAACACTGATACATTACTTACAATACCCTCCCCTAAGTCATTAATGAACAAGTTAAATAAAAGTGAACCCAATACCGAGCCCTGAGGGACCCCACTAAGAACCTTACTCCAAACAGAGAATGTCCCATTAACAACCATCCTCTGTACCCGATCCTGTAGCCAGTTTCCTATCCATGTGCAAACGACTTTATTAGAAAGCAGTCATTTGTGGGGCACGATATGAAATGCATCAAGCTTTGTATATGGGGCTCTAAGGGGCAAAGACATAAATAAATGAACCTGTATGCATTTCCCTTCCTCTGTTTATTCACTTTAACAATGCAGTTTTGAATAGTAATGAAAATTACATATTTTTGCTCTTTTTTTATGACAGTACAATGTGTTTCCTCTATATTCTGCTTTACACATATTTTTTTCTAAAAAAAACAACAGATGCTTGCAGAATTACTAAACATGCTATTTAGCTTCTATGACCTCCTCTATATATTTGTTCTTTGCACTTTTTATAGCTGATTCTTTTTTTTCTTTTGTATATATGTTACTTTGGATATAAGCTGACCCACTGAAAATGTGTTAAATGTGTTAAAATGTAAAACTGTATTCAGTTTCTTTATTGTTGTAAAAATATGCCAGCTTATTGTTAATGCTGTACTTGACATCTGCGAGCTCAGGTAGGATTTTTTATTGTATGCAGTATTGGCATCTATTATCCAGAACTCTTGAGACCAGGGGACTTTCTGTAATATGGAGCGAGATGCCTTATATAATAAAACTCAGTAGAATTGTTTTTCCCTTACAATAGATCTATGCTAAGTTAAAGGGGACCTTTCACCTGCAAATAAAAAGCTGTATAATAAAAGTTATTTGCAAATTAAACATGAAAACAAAATAATTTTTTTCATTAAAGCATCCATACTTGTTATAAAGGTGTTTAAATATCCGAGGTGTCAATCAAATATTACCTGCCCCACAGATGGGGTAGTCAATTACTTTCACTTTCCATTCAGCACTTCCTAGATATCACTGCCCTTCTCACATTACCCCTCCCATCTAATGCTCTATAATTGTGTCAGACACTGTGTATGGAAATTAGGTCCTCCCATTCTGGTGCATACACAAGATTTGGAGGTGATACACAACTTGTCTTAATAACATTGTCCACAAAATGGCTCCTGCCTTTATGCTACATTATTATTTTAAAATAGTTTCCTTCAGTCTTGGGGGTACATTTATCAGAGAGTGAAGTTAGAGATCTCCACAGTCCGCAGAGTGAAATACCACCTCCATTCATTTCTATAGCATTTTTAAAGGCGTATTTATCAAATGGTGAATCCCATAGAAATGAATGGAGAGAGGCAGTTTTTCACTCTGCGGACTGTGGAGATCTCTATCTTCACTCTTTGATAAATCCACCCCCAAGACTGAAGGAAACTATTTTAAAATAATAATGTAGTATAACTACATTATATTTTGCTCAACTAAAGGTGGCCATACACGGGCCGATAAAAGCTGCCGACAGACCGAGTCGGCAGCTTATTGGCCGAGTATGGGGCCCCCCGATGGGCTTCCCCGATCGAGATCTGGCCGAAAGTCGGCCAGATCTCGATCAGATGGGACAAAAAATCCCGTTGGATCTGTTCGTTGATTCGGTCCTGCGATCCGACCGCCCTTTCCCATTAGTTAGGATCCGATCGTTGGGCCCTAGGGCCCATGATCGGATCAGCCCGATATTGCCCACCTAAAGGTGGGCATATCGGAGTGAGATCCGCTCGTTTCGCCAAACTAGCGGATCTCTCCGTGTATGGCCACCTTAACATAATAGAAAATTACTTGGAATTATTTCTTAGGGTGACAGGTCCCCTTTAACTTTAATTGCAAGGAACTGCAAAGTACTGTCTTCTGGTACCAAGATTACTCTTTTCTTAGTGGCTCCCACTGCAAAAAGAAAACACAGCAACCTATGAAGGCTTTCCTATCTAGAGCATTGGAAGTGGCCTGATGTGACTTTGTACACTGCACTATACCTAAGCGACCTCTTCAAAAAGGTCTCTATGGGAAATTATTTATTGCTACCTTGGACCTCTATCGATAATTATTTTCTGAGTAATAAATGCCAAAACATGGGAATGATTACTTTTTGTCATTCCAGTCCTAGATTTTTCATTGCTTCTTATCCCTTATATAAATAACAGTACACAATCTATCTGTCTATACACGTTCTTTCTTGCAGTCTTTTATGCACATGACATTTTAAATTTGACAATTTAGCACCAATTTTAGGCCACAAAGGTCTGCCTCTTCATTCCCCACCATGAGTCAATGATTGATTGAACACAGAGCACATCACACATCCATTTGCTTTTAAATAGATGCACAATATGAACAATAATGCTGTCAGAATTGTTCTGAAAAAAATCAGATACACTGTGTTGTAAAAGAAATATAAAAAATATACATTCAAAAAACCTTAGCCATTAACCAGAATTTTACTTATATATTCCACTATTCTCCAATAACTTGTAGTAATAATCAACTATATCTGTTGTTTTACACACATGTAAATTATATTTCTAACATTTACAACTGGATGTACACTAAGGGGCAGATTTATCAAGGGTCGAATTTCGAAGTGTAAAATACTTCGAAATTCGTCTATCGAATTAAAATACTTCTAATTGGAATATCGAAGTCAAAGTATTTTTCACCGAATTTGGCCATCGAACGATCTAAGTAAAATCGTTCGATCGAATGATTAAATTCGAACGATTTGAACGATTTTAGCGTACGATCGATTGATTTTACTTCAATGTGTAAAGACTTAGAAAATGGTTGAAGAAGGTCCCCATAGGCTAACATAGCACTTCGGCAGGTTTAATTTGGCGAACTATTGAAGTCGAAGTTTTTTTAAAGAGACAATACTTCGATTATCGAATTTTCTCACATTCAAACTATTTTACTTTGAATAAAATTCTAAGTAAATTAGAAGTCGTAGTATCCTATTTGATGGTCCAAGTATCCAAAAAATTACTTAGAATCTCAAATTTTTTTACTTTGAAAATTCCCTCTTATTCACTTCTTCCCTTGATAAATCTGCCACTAAGGGAAAAAAAGGGAAAAACACAATTTTTTATAGAAAAAAATGAACTTTTTTGAGATTTATTAAACCCTGATGGTGTTAAAAGTCTGAATAAAAAATTACTACAACTCAGACCTGCAGAGATCATGTGCGGATTGCCAGAATACATGCAGGACTTGTTGTTGCAAGTGTGCAAAGTAAAATTCTAATTTATTTGGAAATAGAAGATAAAAAAACATCACTGTATATGTACAAAACACACGGGCAGGGGAGAGCACGGCTTAATGTGTTTTGTGACTTTGCTAGTCACTTCCTGTGCTGGGTTTCATTCAATAATCTGAAGATTTCGTGGTTTAGGGCATCAAATCCAAAAAAGTCACAGTTTTTGGTGGCAAATCCCAAAAATTGTATAATTTGGATTTTTTCACAATTTAATTGAGTCTTTTCCCACACAAGAATTTTTTGTGAAAAGTTATTGATAATTTAGGGGGGAGGGGAGTCAGCATTTCTGATTTTGATAAATAATCCCCTAAATCTTGTAAACTCTATTCTTTCATGGTTAGCAGGTGGAATATTTTTCAATGACAACACAGATGGTGGATGCAACAAAGATGATGAACTTCTATCTGCCTTCTAATTTGCTAGGCCTTTTGTTGGGCACATTAGCATTTCTGCTTCCCTCATGGTACTCTTCCTATTTAAATGTCTCCTGAGCTTTATTATGACTTTATTTAATATTTGGAAACATCAGAGCATGTATGACAGATAGATGAATTGCATACACCCGCAGAGGTTACAAAGTTCAAATGTAGACTGCAATCTACCTATCTTCTTACTTGGCATGTCATTTGAACACACAAGTTAGGACCTAATAAGAAAGAGAATTGTAGTCAGCCATTATAACTGTGGCTTACCCACTTAGATATTATATCATACCCAAAATAGTTTCAAATGCAAACATAATTGCAGGATGGTGTCTTCTATATTTGCTGTTATGCGAAAATTCTGTGGATAGAGAATCGTCCTACATAGACTGGACCTGTTCATTATAGTCTAAAGCTTTATCTTGATCATAGGAATTCCTATTCTAAATGGGGAAGGTGCAATTGCAATTGATTTTTGGATGCTATTTTTTCTCCCAGGCAGAATTGCTCCATGCATGAGCATTAAATGGTCTTAAACTTCAGCCTTGGGGCATAGTACATGTCCCTTTATTGTTTCTCCCAAGCAGGAGAAACTATTATTGTAATCAACCAAAAGATAACATGAAAGTTATAATGTATATTTTATATAAATTAAAATTGTGTGCCAAATTCATGGTGCCATAGTGAAATGTTTCAGAGGAAATCAATAATTAATTCCTTGAACTGAAAGACACCAACAATTTGGCATGCCCTGTAGAATTCCTTAAACCTAAAATACTAAAAAATGAAAAGAACATTCATTGAACAAGCATATTTTTTATCACATAAATATTAGCTCCAAAAACACCAACTATTAGGGATGGGCGAATTTATTCGCCAGGCGCGAATTCGCAGAGAATTTGCGCGATTCGCTGCCAGCGAATAAATTACCGAAACGCCCGCGAAAATTCGCTGCAAAAATTCACCGGCGTCAAAAATTTTTTTTTGAAAAAACGAACGCCGGCGTCAAAAACGGCCCCGGCGTCAAAAATGGGTGCCGCCGTCAAAAAACGGGCGCCGGCGTCAAAAACGAGACGCCAGCCGTTTCACTACCCACTATATACAGAAATGAACAAAACATGCAGCTACCTAGAAAAATTGCAAGTGCACATAATGTATCATGATGCATTTCGCCCCTTTCAGATTACAGCATTTTTCTGCAATAGGCCTTGACAGCATAGAGCTTGTAGCAGCATTTCACAGTAGTTTAGGTGAAACAAGGTGGCACATATGAAAACAAAGCAAGACATTTTCCAAAAAGGCAGTCAGTGATTTTAATCGCCACATGTCCTCCTTGCCATTCTATTTAACCTATTTTTATGGAAGAGGAGTAAGTCGAACTCGATTAGAAAGGTGACATTTGGTTAGATTTTTAGGTTCATTGAATAGAAAGTAATATTCCATCTATAATATTTTCTATTCATATATGGTCAACACTTCTTGTATATGATTTCCTAGAAGCTAGGAAAGAAATAAATTCCTCCACATTATAATTATCAATATATAAATTATATAACAATAGGCACTTACCTCTCATAAACTGCCATTAGAACATGGCTGCCTATAGTAACATGACATAACAGTGACATTTATGTACTGTTTAACCACCTTTGAAGTGGGCAGGACTATACCTGCATGTAGTCATATAGAGACTAGACATTAGCCAATCAAAGCCATACAATGTTCATATGTTAACAGTGGCAGCTATACTAGTGCTGTTGGAAAGAGGCTCTTTATTCTTTATTTCTCTGGGGTCATTTTTCAACTATATTGCCAGCTTTGAAACTGATTGATTTTATGACCCTGAAATTAGTTTCTCCTGCTCCATCAATGTCTGTAATTGAGTAGTTGCCACCAGTGATCAACATGTCACTTAACTAGAGATGGACCCCATCCACTATTTTGGGATTCGGCCAAACCCCTGAATCTTCTGTTAAATTCAACTGAATACCAAATCATTATTTGCATGTGCAAATTAGGGGCTGGAAGGGAAAAAGAGAACCACACATGCAGCATGCTGTTTTTTTTTACTTCTTTGTTTTGTGATCACAAATCCTGTGATTTTAAGGATTTAGTCCAAGCAGGCACAAGGATACAGCTGATTTCAATACTGCTAAAAAAATGCTAAATCCTAGATTCAGTGCATCCCTATTCTTTTCTAATTTTTAGAGGGAAAAAAAATCTAATTTTTGGAGATTTATTATACTTTGAAGTTGCTAAAAATCCAAATCAGAAAAGACTACAGCTAAAACCTGTCAAAGTCATGTAAAAATCAATGGCAGATGGTCCTTTTTACAATTGGAACATGTTTTTTTGTCTTCATGATTGTTGAGCAGATGAGGCTGTTTGATGCTAGTTTTCATTCAATGATTCAAAAAGATTGTGGTTTCCATTTGATAATTCAAATAATTAGAGTTTTTTGGGTGACAATTCAATTATTTTGTCGAGACTTTTCCCACATGGACAATTTTCAATCTGAATTTTTAATAAATTAAGCCAGATTGTGATTGAGAGTTAGGTAGAATTGTTATTATTGATATAATGGGAAATCCAAGCTTTAATAAATAGCCCCCTTAACAAAGCTTTAATAAATAGCCCCAGCTTTTGACTAGTTTTGGTAAATTTTCACCTGAGGCAAATTTCTCATTGGACTAGGATGACCCAACCTTTCTTAGCATGTCTATTGGGGATAAGTTCAGGGAATAAGTGATGACGGATTCAAGTCTACTTTTTCTGGAAGCAGCAGGATCCAAAATTATATGCCCCCCAGGGAATCACAGGAATGGAATAAATTTCTGAATCAGATAGATCAAATCAAATTAGTGACCAAGAAACATTTCTTACTGAAATGAACAGTATACCATGTTCATTGTAAAAAAAATCACATAGCCACATGGTGCAAATAGGGTACAAAAAAATTCTTAAAGGGATCCTGTCATCGGAAAACATGTTTGTTTTTTTTCAAAACGCATCAGTTAATAGTGCTACTCCAGCAGAATTCTGCACTGATATCCATTTCTCAAAAGAGCAAACAGATTTTTTATATTCAATTTTGAAATCTGACATGGGGCTAGACATTTTGTCAATTTCCCAGCTGCCCCCAGTCATGTGACTTTTGCCTGCAATTTAGGAGAGAAATGCTTTCTGGCAGGCTGCTGTTTTTCCTTCTCAATGAAACTGAATGTGTCTCAGTGGGACATGGGTTTTTACTATTGAGTGTTGTTCTTAGATCTACCAGGCAGCTGTTATCTTGTGTTAGGGAGCTGCTATCTGGTTACCTTCCCATTATTCTTTTGTTTGGCTGCTGGGGGGGGGGGGTGATATCAATCCAACTTGTAGTACAACAGTAAAGAGTGATTGAAGTTTATCAGAGCACAAGTCACATGACTTGGGGCAGCTTGGAAATTGACAATATGTCTAGCCCCATGTCAGATTTCAAAATTGAATATAAAAAAATCTGTTTGCTCTTTTGAGAAATGGATTTCAGTACAGAATTCTGCTGGAGCAGCACTATTGACTGATTCATTTTGAAAACATTTTTTTCCCATGACAGTATCCCTTTAAGAAGTAAACTCATACTTTCAGGCTGGTGCTTAAAAACAGATACAGCAGCCCTCATGAATCTGGCATAAGGAAGGCACTAAACCTCATTAAACCTATTCTTATCACTTGGCGTATATTTTTATGACCCATCCAATGAATATGATTTTTGGTGCCAATGTGCTAATAAGGGTGAAACATAACAGATAGGAAGACTGATATTTTGTTGCCCAGAAAAGGTGCCAACTCTAATTGTGCCAGATGTTTCACTTACGTGTCTATACAAATACAGGTATTGTCATTAAATCCATAATGTAGTATAACATAAAAGGTACACAGATAACTATTTTGGACTCAGTACTTCACAACTGCCCGGTTATTCATTGCTGCTGAAGTTATACTATTTCCATATAATTTTAGTTTATTGGAGTCCCACATATTTGAGTACAACAGTGAACAGTTTAATGATACAGGATTTGCCTCTGCTGTGATCTTAACTCTGCGTTTGTATTTCCCATGCATATTGAAGCCTTTATCATGCACATGTAATGAAGAGACATCTGTTTTTTTTCTGTAAAGCAGGTATATCTGAAATAGACACAACCATATGTTAATAAGCTAATCTCCCCTTTCATATAAATATGATCTTCTTATCCTTGTTCCAGATGACAGTTAATGTGATGTGAATCCAAATCCCATTATCCATGGAGTATAAAACTTGAAAAAATAAAATCCTGCACAGTATGATAATTGACAAAACTTTAAAAATAAATATACATGGAGCACTCCCTGGGGTGTTCTGTATCACTTGAGTCTTGGTACTTATGCACTGGATCTTCAGGAGCCAAACAACATGGTGCCTTCAAAATTGTCAGTTGTCCTTAGGAGCCAGCAGAGTTGTTAAAACGTCAAAGCCAGCTTTTAGAACAAAAAAAAAATGGATGTGCTTGTCGAAATGAAATTGTGATCTTATGTCTTAAATAGTTTCAACCCTCAACACATCCCTTTACTGTTAATTGTTCCTCTGATTATGTTCTACCACTTTTCCTTTCTTGTACTTCCTTGCCTGTTAGTAATGAAGCCTACAGCCTAATAATGGACATTTTACCAACAGGTAAACTGTGGGCACAAAGCAGTGTTACTCTGTATATTTGTGTTGATGCATTCTGTTAACAGTGGCAGATGTGATATTGTATTTCTTATGTTGCATGCTCATTAACCACGACAGCAAAATGCAACTAAATATAATTACTGTTATTTCCAATAAGCAAAGAAACGTATTTGTGGTAATATAATACACTCCAATGTGCCAAAAGCTGCCCTAAATTCTTTATTCTAACCAATGAGATATAATATATAGGGACTGCTATGAAAGAGAACTCCCCAAAGTAGAGGGTTCAGGTGCACTGACTTGAGCCTTCAACCGAGAGAGCAGATGATGATCCAAAATTGGAGAAGTGCAATATCTCTAATCAGGCATGTAAAAACAGCAGTTGTTTATTTAGTAACAATAACATATTAATATTTATCCTGATCAGTGTTGTGGTTTCCTAACGCTTAGTCATAAGCATAGATACTTAGATACATACATTAAATAGTCAGCAGCATCAAGGGCACATAAGGTCTTGAGCTGTATTAAAAGGGGCATTGATTCAGAGGCGTAGGGGTCATTCTTCCAATGTATAGAGCACTGGTAAGGCCCTATATAGAATATGCCATACAGTTTTGGTCTCCATCACTCAAACAGGACATTATTGTATTAGAGAGGGTACAGAGAAGGACAACTAAGCTGATAAAAGATATTGAAAATCTTAGCTATGAGGAAAGACTGGGCAAATTGGGGATGTTCACGCTGGAGAAGAGGAGCTTAAGGGGTGATATGATAACTATTTATAAATATACAGTATAAGGGGATCATATAATAATCTCTCTAATGCTTTATTTACCAGTAGGTCTTTCCAGTTGACACAAGGTCACCCATTCCGATTAGAAGAAAAGAGGTTCCACCTAAATGTTCGGAAGGGGTTTTTTACAGTGAGAGCTGTGAAGATGTGGAATTGTCTCCCTGAATCAGTGGTACAGGCTGATACATTAGATAGCTTTAAGAAGGGGTTGGATGGTGTTTAGCAAGTGAGGGAATACAGGGTTATGGGAGATAGCTCATAGTACAAGTTGATCCAGGGACTAGTCCGATTGCCATTTTGGAGTCAGGAAGGATTTCAAGTCCCAGAATAGTGGCTTTCTGTTTTCACTGTCCCTGTAGCTCGTACGACAATTGTTTTCACCCATTGGAGGCTATAGTTCCAAAAGTAGAACTATAGCATCCAATGGGTGAAAACAATTGGCGTATGAGCTACAGGGACAGGAAGGATTTTTTCCCCCTCTGAGGCAAATTGGAGAGGCATTAAATGTTTTTTTTGCCTTCCTCTGGATCAACTGGCAGTTAGGCAGGTTAAAATAGAGTTAAAAGGTTGAACTTGATGGATATGTGTCTTTTTTTTCAACCTAACTTACTATGTTACTATGTATACATTTTTATTTGCTAACTGTAATAATTATTGTGCCATAGCCAAAGATATTCCACAACCTCCTACAAAACAGTACAGGTATGGGACCTGTTATTCAGCATGCTCAGGATCTGGGGGTTTTCGGATATGGAGTCTTGTAATTAAAAAGGAATAATTGTATCTTAACTGGGATCTTGTACATGGTAGTGCTTTGTTATTATAGAGAAAAACAAATGGTCTGTCTAGCTGTTTGCCAATCATTAGGAACAGATCTTTTAAAATAATCTCTCTAGATTTAATATACACAGCAAATACAGTATATCCATTTACATTCATATTTCAGAGAGGCCAGGCCTCAGAAGATCTCACTTCCCCACAGCTTCATGGTGTGAAGAAGATAGAAAGAAGTCTGATGCCCAAGACAGGATTTCTCTTGCTGTTTCAGCATTCCAATCTTTTATTATTCCAATCCTTTAATGACTTGCCCAGCCCAACTTTGAATTCTTTACTACTTGTCTATCACAACTTCTTGGCAGTTTTGCTCCCATTTCTAAAATCCCCAGGCTCACTTTATGAAATGGTGACGGCAGCAGTTTTAAAGTCTTTTTTTTTTTCTTGCCGTGCTTTAGCCATGGCAATTAACAATAACCAAGTAGAAGAGAAAGGCTGAGAAAGCAGAATTCCACAGAAAAGTAAGTAATGGCTTCAAAGGGTGCATTTTGCCTGATATGTGCAAACGTTGGCTTGTGACTAAATGTAGCTGATGATTCAAGGCACCATTCTAAATTATTGTATGTGACATAAATAGATTATGATGGTATTTCTGCCTCAAAAATCCGGGGTAATTATATTTGTGCTTCTAAACCAATATTCCTAGTGGAGCGGACTGCCTGTGTATAAAATATCTTATTTTTTAAAATGTACTTATTTTTTTATGACAATATGTTGCGGCAGTTATAAAAAGGCTGATGAATGTTTCACTAGTTTTACTGAACTAATAATATACTGTATAAGATGGCACAGTTCTAGCGGCTCAACCAATTATAACAACAGGTTTCTATTTGTACATTAATTTGTACAGGTATGGAACCTGTTATTCAGAATGTTCAGGACCTGGGGCTTTCCGGATAATGGATCTTTCCATAATTTGGATCTTCATACCTTAAGTCTACTAGAAAATCATGAATTTTTTTTTAAAATAGGCTGGTTTTGGCTTGAATAAGGATTAATTGTATCTCAGTTTGGATCAAGTACAGGCTACTGTTTTATTATTACAGAGAAAAAGGAATTATTTTTATTTGGTTTATTTGGATAAAATAGAGCCTATGGGAGACAGCCTTTCCGTAATTTGGAACGATCTGGATAACAGGTTTCCAGATAACAGATCCCATACCTGTACTTGCTAATGTACAATTAGGGGCCCATTTACTTAGTTCGAGTGAACGAATAGAGGTAAAAAAGTTCGAATTTCGAATGGTCGAATATGGCTACTTGGACCATCGAATGGGCTTCTTTGACCTTCGACTACGGCCTTCGACTTCGAATCGAACGATTCGAACTAAAAATCATTTGACTATTCGACCATTCGATAGTCGAAGTACTGTCTCTTTAAAAAATTCTTCGACCCCCTAGTTCAGCACCTAAAACCTACCGAGGCCAATGTTAGCCTATGGGGAAGGTCCCCATAGGCTTCCTAACAATTTCCTGATCGAAGGAATATCCTTCGATTGATGGATTAAAATCCTTCGAATCGTTCGATTCGAAGGATTTAATCATTCGATTGAGCGATTATTCCTTCGATCGTTCAAACGTAGGAATAGCGCAAAATCCTCGGACTTCGAAATTCGAAGTCGAAGGATTTTACGTCAAGGGTTGAATATCGAGGGTTAATTAACCCTCGATATTCGACCCTAGGTAAATGTGCCCCTAAATGCCAGCAAAATTATTTAGCGTTTAATGTTGACCAGTTAATACTGCTGGAATCATTTTTCATTGCTGTGTAAAAAGTGGAGAGAGACATCGCCAGTGATGTTGTCCAACAGCAACCAATCAGCAATTAGATTTCAGCAGTTATGAAACAAAAGATCTTATTGGTTGCTATGGGCAATATCACCAGTGATGTTTCTCTCCACAGCTTAAATAAACTGGTTAAATGCGTGATCATGAGTGACATAACTGGAGAAATGTTAACTAATGATTGACCCCATCTGCATTAATATTAGTTTACAAACCAAAATAGTTTAAATGTCTGTGGTACGTCTTGAAAGTGAACGGAGTTGAAGGCCAAATCAAAATTATTGGGGAAATGATAAGAAGGAAACATTTTTATTTCATCAATTTTACATATGATTTCAAGGGGTAGATTTATTATGTGGTCTATAAAATGACAGAATAAATCGGTATGCATTGCTATGTGAAAAACAGTATAAAAATTGACAAATTTTTTACACACATTTTCTTTGAGCAACGCCTGCAGGAATTTACTAACAAAGGTGTAAAATAATGAGGGAAAATCAGGCGTTCGCATAGCATAAAATATCACTCACCTTGATAAGTTAATTTATTTTTCGCAGTTGTTTTGGCGAATTTCTTTTTACACAGCATATTAAATAGGTCACTTAACATAGAAAGGAATCGTCAAAACGTCAAATCGTTCATGGAACAACATAACAAGAACAAGAGAAAATGAAATGAGAAAAAACAGTTCTCAGTCTTATTCCAGAAGACATATCACACTCATACAAGGCATAACAACTGATTTCTTGCAGTTAGTTTAATAACTATTATTCGAAGATTACATTTCTAATGGAATTGCTTTGTTACAGGTTTCATATCTGCTTACTTATTGTAAAGTGCAATTCTGAAGATAATTTTATTATAATAAGTTTAATTTCTATAATCATGTCATCAATGGGATCAAATATTCAAGAGAAAGGTAGAAAAAGGGGACAGAATAAAAGAACAAGAAAAGACTAAACATGAGCACTAATATTTGTATTTGTGGCAAAATCTTGAAAAATACTCACTGTGAGGGTTACTTTATGATCCTTTCTGTGGACATTCATGAGACCCTCAATGTTGATCTGACCACTAAGGGGCCGATTCACTAACTTCGAGTGAAGGATTCGAAGTAAAAAAACTTTGAATTTCGAAGTGTTTTTTGGGCTACTTCGACCATCGAATGGGCTACTTCGACCTTCGACTACGACTTCAAATCGCAGGATTCGAACTTAAAATCGTTCGACTATTCGACCATTCGATAGTCGAAGTACTGTCTCTTTAAGAAAAAACTTCGACCCCCTAGTTCACCATCTAAAAGCTACCGAACTCAATGTTAGCCTATGGGGAAGGTCCCCATAGGCTTTCCTAAGTTTTTTTGATCGAAGGATATTCCTTCGATCGTTGGATTTAAATCCTTCGGATCATTCGATTCAAAGGATTTTATCGTTCGATCTAAGGAATAATCCTTCGATCGTTCGATCGCACTATTTGCGCTAAAATCCTTCAACTTCGATAATCGAAGTCGAAGGATTTTAATTCCCAGTCGAATATCCAGGGTTAATTAACCCTCGATATTCGACCCTTTGTGAATCGGCCCCCACCTGTCATTCACATCAAACCAAAATGGAATGAATGAATGGAATGTATCACAATACTGAATGACGCCGATGCTCTGATGCTGCCTTTTTGCTATAGCCCTTCTGATGAGTTTTACTCCCTTTAATATTGGTTGACATCTTCTATTTGCTGTGATTGGCATTACAGAATTAAATAAGGACTCAGACTTTGAAAGATTTAGTTTTATAAATGTTAGCATATTAATTTCAATAAAGTTTTTACAGTATAAGATGATAAATGTTCAGATATCGACCCTTTCACACTTATATGTAAGGTTAATAAGTAATATACGTAATATAAAGGTAAATATTCTGTGCAGACAGTGGGGCAAATTTACTTTAACTCCGAAATTGCACCAGCGACGGTTTTGCTGACATCGCAACACTTTGCTAGGCGTAGATTCACCAGGACAACACTAATTCACAAAAATTCGAAGTTGCGTCCAGGGCGCCGAACACATGCGAAGTTGCGCTAGCATTACTGCGGCAAGCAAAGCAAAGTTACGCTAGTGTTGGCTAATTTGCATACAGTGGGAAGTTAAAGTACAATGGACATATATGTTGCAGCAAATACATTACACTACACAAGCCCAGGGAATTTTAATAAAATAAAATAAAGTTGTTATATTGCCCTACACATGAGCTCAGTGTAGTTTATGTGCCATATGTTAGGAAATGTAGGAGGGAAGCAGGGTAGCCCCAATAAAAAATCTTTTGCAGCCTATCACCCTGTAAAAAGTAAAAGACGCCTTTTTTTTTTTTGACCAAGTCCTATCTACTCTGTTTCACTTCTCCTGGTCTAAGCTGGCGAAGGAAAATCAGGCGCAAGAGGTAACGTTTTGTCAAATCTCAATTTTAGTGAATTAGCGTAGTTATGTTAGTTCGCCAGAGCGCAACTTCGTCTGGCATTAGGGTGCGAAGTACCGCTAGAGTCTATCTCCTTGGCTAGTGAAGTTACGCCAGCACTCGTTAGTAAATCGGCGAAGTTCCAAATGATGTCACGCTGGCAAATTAGTCACTTCGCCCTTTAAATTAAAATTTCCCCCAGTAAGTCATGCCTTTGCACTATACTATAGTTTATAAAGTGATTTTACACTGATTATTTAATGATTTTAAAGTAATTCATGTCTTGTGTTCCATTTTTCTTACTTAGAAAACAACAAGTGCACTCAAGTGCTCAAAATAAAGAGCCCATCCCCTAAAGCAATGGTATAGAGCCCTACTCTATTCCCATGACATGAGGCTATTGCCTATATGTCTTTTACTAAGGCATATAGATTAAAAAATTATTTCCAATTCCTCTTCTGCTTACATCATTATATGTGTTTGCAAACTACTCCAATTGTGTAAGAAAGGTAAAAAAGATAAAAAGGTCAGATAAATGGGCAGACAATCAACTTGACAGAGAGGCAGGGCATTTGGACACACTTCAAAAATTAAACACATTTTTCTTTTTATTAGCCAAATATTTTAACAGAATTTCAAAAGAGAAAAAAGAAAAATAAAGAGCAACATGTTAGACAACTCCACAAGACACAAAATATTAGTACAATGGCACTTTAAAGTCCTACTTATCACTTGTTCATCAGAGACTAGTGATTTTTTTAAAAAATATGCAGTAATCTGCTGTAGGTATATCTATTTTTTTCTCTCTCGGTGCTGATTGCTCTACTTGCTCTTCTGATCCTTATTGTAAAAAAAAAAAAGAAGTAAGCGAAATAAACATTCTTAGTAAAATGTTGGTAAATGTCATTGAGTCAAGGTTGCTGGAACAATGAACATTTCTTTTTAAGTGCAAAGGGAATACAAAATAAATGTTTCTTTTCCCTACAGAAGAAGAAAGGATTCATGAAATTGTGTAGCATGTTATGAAATCTTTGGATTACAGTTATAGTTCCACCTTCTATATGTATACATATGGACATATACTACAGACAGTTCAGTATCTCATTACCAGAAATCACATCCACAGGGACATTGCCAATTCACTAACAGGTGCAAGATGACAATTCTCTAGAGAAAGAAACCGTCTCTAGGGTTCATTCGCACTCTATCGCCAGGTGACTTTTCACTTTGGTGAAATGTTGTTACTCCGCAAATTCAATAAAGTGCGGATTTTACTTACCTCTTTTGCCACATTTGACCACCTCAGACCAGGCGATGTCCTTAAAAGAAGTTAGATTGTCCTCAATCTTCCATCACTTACATCGTATCCTGTGTGCTGAAAATGCATTAAAGTTCAAAAAAACATTGGCGACTTTTTCCTTTTTTTAAGCGGGATGGCCTGCAAAAGTCTTAACAAACTTTTTTGGGGTAACCAGTTTTCTTCAGACAATTCATAACATATGGAACATTCATTTTACAGTGGGCTCATGTGTAGGGCATTATATAAATTATTTTGTCTTTATTATTATCCCTGGACATTTTTAATAAAAAGTGGTAACTTCAAGCATTTGTACCAACATTGAGAATAAAGGCCTGCATACAACTTCAATTACCTGCCCTATGCAAATTGACCTAAGCACAAGATCGCGAGTGAAATTCACCAGCTTTTGGCACCCAGGGCGAAACTTCGCATATTGGTGAATTGGCGTAGTTATAGCAAATTTGCGCATGGCGAAGTGGTGCGATGAGTGTGAAGCTGCCGCTGGCAAAAATTCTCCCATTAGTGAATCTACCCCTAAGAGTATTAATATGAAACTAGTTCTCCTTTTGCTGTTCTAAAATTCCTCTTCTTTCTGGGAAGTTTTTTCCACTAGACGTTGGAATATTGTTGGTGGGATTTGCTTTAGTTCATAAAATAAGAAGTTGATTACATTTGGATGATGGTATGCCATCCCATGTCACAAGTGTGTCATGTGGAATGGTGTGTTACGGATGGATGGAGCAGAGAAGTGCATATTCTGAGAACAGGTCGGCTGATGGTACTGTGAAGAAGGGGCTGAGTAATATTAGGGATACACAGAATTGGATTGAATATTGAGGGGTAAGGCTGCCACATTGTGCATTTAGTCTTTAATGAGTATTTTGTGCACAGTACCATATTGCCCCAAAAGTCCATCATATTTCGGAAGAACAAAATCCATAACTCACAAATAATCCATAACTCACAAATACAAAGTCAATATTATTTTTCACAATTTGTTATTATTGTTATGGTTTCCTTTTGTGGTCGCAGGATCCTTTGGGCAAAGAGATCGAGGAAAGGATATAAGAAATAATAAAAAAACCCCATAAAAGTAGAGTTAAAGGTCATCAAATGACTCGGGGGCAGAGTAGTGAAAAACATGCAGCAAAGTCATATCAGCCTCTTGATTTTACTGTACAGGGAACTTTTTTTTAAAGTTCTCTGAAGCATGAACTCTTAGCAACTCAATGTACAGCATCAAAAACAGCAATGCCACACTGTAGAATTCATTTCCCAAAGCGATGCTTGGACTATTGTATACTTTATTTTACTTGATTGAAAATGGCTGCAGATTTTGCTACTTTTATTCTATTTATTTCATTTACAGATGGCTATATCCCATGCTATTGCTTAAATCAAAGAATCAGAATCCAACAGAACACATAAAAGTCATTTAGCCTGTGATTGGCTTGCGATCGCCTGGTCTGAGCTGGCAAAGGCAAGTCTGGCGAAAGAGGTAACGTTCAGTAAAATCTGCATTTTAGTGGATTTGTGGAGTAACGTCCATTGGCCAGAGCGAATTGTCAACTGGCGATAGAGTGCGAATGAGTGCTAGCACCTATCTCTTTCGGCAAATTGGTGCCTGCACCAGTGAATTGGTGATGTCCCTGCGGGCGGTAACGCTGGCGAATATTTTATGTTATAGTAAGTTGAAAACAAAACTGCCCATCTCTGCATTTGATGGTGGACAGTTCACAGTGGGGCAAAAGGCAACGACTATCCCAAGAGTTTACTGTATTGTACTTGGAGCTTACTACATTGTACTAATCGGCACTAGATCCACTGTACAATAGAAATCCCTAAAGTAGTTAGACTTGCCACCTTTTATAAAGCCTTGTACCAGTTGAGCATGAATGGTTCTGGCAGTAATGTAAGGAAGCGGGGTAGTCATGCAACAGATGCAGGGATTGGACAGATTGGAGCCAAGGATTGGACAAGGCAGAAGTCCATTGGATTTGGGAGACCTGTCTGTGACTGAAGTGTGGATTGCTAAATAATGGAGTGGATTGGGATGAAGGTCATTAAAAATGTTTAGACCTTAGCTGGTGATTTACCAGTGAAGTTTAACCTGGTCACAACCCTACAAATGCTAAAAATAGCTTCACACTCAAACACAATAAAGTCACAGCTGCACAGTAAATAACATTTAGTAGGCAGCACTTCTGTCCAGTTTAATCGAGAAAGGTTTTCAGTTTGTAGTTCTGTAGAGAGACATCGCTGGTATTTGACCCTTCTCATCAAAAAAAAGTATTCCATTATTCCATTGCATTCTATAAAGCATTCCTTCTGTATATTTTCTCCTTTTTTAATGGCTGGCCCCATGACCACAAAGAAGCTTGTCCATATTAACTATAGTAGTATTTTTGAAACAAACACTATTTTAGAGCAACAGTAAAATCTATATTAAGGCAATTACATATTAATCATTTTAAAAAACATTCTCCATGGGAAGAAGAAGAAGATTCTGAAAAAACCCAGTGCTAGGCACAAAGCAGCATCAGTGGAAGCAAGACAATCATAGGTTGAGTTGCCCCCCAGCTGGTATTTTACCAGCCTTACTGGTAAAATACATTCCAAGGCCTAGAACATACCCTTTGTCTTCTTTTTTTCTCTCCCTCAATCCTCCTCAAGCTGGCAGAGAAATCGTGGAAATCACCATCCCTTTCATGTCACAGACTGCCGTTGTCATTGTCCCACTTGCCCCTTAAATAAATTATAGAAAGGTGACAACCATAGCCATACGTTGAATCTGGCAAGGACAGCCTGCAGCCTCTGCCAATTGCTAACTTGTGCATCTTAATGACAGTTAAGTTACGGGATGGGCAGGGAGCCAAAAGAAAATGCCTACATGCATCCCTTGCCCACCAATCATACAAACAACAATGCTGAATACAGATGGTGTTGTATCCATGGTGTAGCCAAATGTCTCTGCACTCCAAAACTGAACACAAAGATCTGCAGCAATACTTCATACAAGGAATACAGTGTGCAATGTGCACACAGTCTTCCTTATTGTAAATTATAAATATCATACCAATAATGTGTTGAAATGAAAGAACCTTGAAGCCTGCATTGTTTGCTGAATCCAATGTTGGGGGGGGGCAGCACTTGGCACTGGTATTCCATACTGCCTTTACAAGCAATAACTGTTTTGTGAGAAATGTGGTACTTGTTTCCTGTTATATTTCTCCTTTAATTATTATGTTTCATTTGAAGTTGTCATAATGATGGCGAAAGAATCTTTACAAAGAAGTTAATGTAGCTGTAATGAACTCAAATCAGTAGTTTAGTAAACAAGACTTTGGTTTAAGGTTATGAACCCTTCTTCAGTTTTTTGAATGCAAAGATTAAACTCTCATTAAGCAGATGGATACTGTCAGCAATTAGGCTGCTGTTAGTATAACTGAATATTATGTGAACCTACGTAAAAGAAAAGGAAAACTGTGACAGGATCAATCAATACGACCTTTTCTAAACTTGATATTTTAATGTTCAGACATGAAAGTCATTTTGCATTTTTTTAACCACTAACCGCAGGGCTGCCTGGCAAGCTATATTTTAAATTAAGAGATAAATGATTTCCACATTTATAGGTAAATGACCAATTGCACATGCCTTAACAGTTCCAGACTTACCATCTTCTAATTAACTTTTATTTAATTACATTTAGTTGTATTTATTTAATATGACATAGGGGCAGATTTACTTAGGGTCGAATATCGAGGGTTAACTAACCCTCGATATTCGACCGTCGAAGTAAAATCCTTCAACTTCGAATATCGAAGTCGAAGGATTTTGCGCTATTCCTATGATCAAACGATTTGAAGGATATTCCTTCGATCAGAAAATTGTTAGGAAGCCTATGGGGACCTTCCCCATAGGCTAACATTGGCCTCGGTCGGTTTTAGGTGGCAAACTAGGGGGTCGAAGAATTTTTTAAAGAGACAGTACTTCGACTATGAAATGGTCGAATAGTCCAACGATTTTTAGTTCGAATCATTCGATTCGAAGGTCGTAGTCGAAGGTCGAAGCAGCCCATTCGATGGTCGAAGTAGCCAAAAAAACATTCGAAATTCAAACTATTTTTCCTCTATTCCTTCACTCGAACTAAGTAAATGGGCCCCTATTTGTTTGATTTTGGATGGTATTTCAGTAATGACAAGCCAAAATTTTCACCAGTTTTCACTGCGAAAAAGATACCCATAGACTCCAATGGGTGAAAAAAATTGTCGTCCATTGACTTCAATGCATTTGGCAAATTTTTTGCCATTTAGCAAATTTTCGGTGAAGTGGAATGGGTCAGATTCGCCCACCACTATATTTCAGTTTTCTGTTACTTAAAGTTCATTAACCATACTGTAGTTACATAGACACCATATTAACCACTGTATAGAAAATAGCAGTCGTACTCCTGCTGACAGGTTTCAGTTACATCTCAGCCATTTCAAAGTAATGCTCCTACATTTTTGCATACACACATCTTTAAGTGTGCCAGTTTGATTGTATCACCTTCTGAACTACTGATGGGACAATGGTTCCCAAACTGTGAGCCAGGACTTCAGATGGGACTGGAGCAGTGGCAGAGAAAGCTAAGACTGAAAGCCATTTATGATAAGAGCTGAAGATGCCTTTTTTTTGCTTTCCTAAATACATCTAAAAGTCCAATTTTTGAGGAACAATTAGGATGCTATTTGGGGTGAAAATGTATCTCCTAGAGCTACAATAGCATTAGTGGTCCTGTTTGGTCCTGTTTGCTTGCTCATTCAAATTCTAAGAAGACTGCATTATACCTGTTTGGCTGAAGCAGGAATTGCTGGTGGAACACACCAAGATCAAAAACAGGAGATAATACTAAGGACAGGAGCATGACAGGAGCATGACAGGAACTCCTGGTTTCAAACTATGGACATGTAGTATTCCGTACACTGCTCCTCCTGCTTGAGCCACTGGAGGCAGTGACCTTGATAGAATATCGTCTGTGTGGCTGCCTCCAAGTCCATATTTCCATGCCCCTTGTCCAGCTGCGGGCAATAACTTATTAAAGGTCTATTTAAGCTGCTTCCCCATCTCCCCAATGATGGACCATTGGCCAACTTGCCTTGTCTAAGCCATGAGTTCCTGAAGATCTTGTTCCTGATTCTGTGAAAGTGTTCTTGTTCCTGACCCTGTTCCTGTTCTTGATTCTGTGACCATGTTCTTGTTCCTGACCCTGTTCTTGCAACCTTGTTCCTGATAACCTGCTCATGAATAGTAAGCTCTGCTCCTGTCCCTGTTACCTCTGGTTCTGACTCCCCAGTTTGAAATTGGCCTGTTTCCTGACTCCGCAAGTTCTCTGCCTGTCCCAACCCTCAGCCTGTTTCAAGGACTTGTTGGTTTTGCTCCTTATACTTTTCTGCAGAGGTCTGTGTGTGTTTTTTTTCTGTTTTTTCGTTAATTAAACCCTTGTTTGAAGCACACAGTTTGTCTAAAGTGTGGTAGTAGTTATACAGCACAAGAACTCCTTTCAGTCAAATCATTAGGTATTCCTAACAGCAGAAATCAGAAAAAGTCAGCAGTCAGGTTTAAAGAATCAGACCATCCATGTATAAGAGACTTGACCTACAGTGGGTAGTGAATATGCTCAGAACTTATGTACTAAGTCTGATGAACAAAGTTCATTTGTTATAAATAGTGATTTATTCACCAGTCATGGATTTGCCGTGAAAATTCACAGTGGAAATTTTGCAGAGACAAAAGAAAATGTCACGCATCAAAATTGTCACGCACATAATAATTGTCAAGCTTCAAAACGATTCAGGCACCCATTGACTTTAATGCATTTGGAAAAAAGAGTCGCACGTATAAAAATTGTCACTAGTGTCAAAATTGTCATGCGTCCAAATTATTTTGACGCCCATTGAATTAAATGCTTTTCGTGAATTTTTTGCCATTTCGCAATTTTTTCAGCGAAGCTAGTTATAAAGTGAAAATGATGCAGGTTTTGAGTAGAAAGAAAAAAGTGATAATTTGTGGGGGTTGGGGTCATATTTTATTCCTTGGAGTACAAGTGCTCTCCCTTTAGAGCTCATGCATGTAATGCTGCTCTCTGCACAGAGTGCCACATAAAAAGTCCAGCACTTGACGCAGAGCACAGCATCAGGAGGCATGGCAGAGCCCTGTCCTTACCACCAGTCACAGGCTCTCCATGATGATGCTCTTTTGTTTGTCTGTGTGATGTGCAAGTTTGGGGATGGGTATAGTGACACCTATGTTCCTCAGCCTACTGCCTAACATAGGCAATCTGACCCATTTCACATCGCCGAAAATTCCCCAAAATGCATTGATGTTCATGAGCAACATTTTTTTTTTGACTCACAACGAATTGCTAAAAACATTTTTGACACACAACAAATATTTCCACCCATTAGAATCTTTGAGCTTAATTTTCACAGCGAAACTTGATGAAAAAGTTTACTCATCACTAATTGCAAATTAAACAGGTACCCTTTTGCTTTTTAAAGACTGCGTACTCAGAAGGACTCATTTGTAGTGCAAGGGCAATGTGTTCTCAAGGCATCATGTCTTTGACTCATGCTACAACATTATGTCTTAAGGTGGCCATACACGGAGAGATCCGCTCGTTTGGCAATGTCGCCAAACGAGCGGATCTCTCCCCGATATGCCCACCTTGAGGTGGGCAATATCGGGCTGATCCGATCGTGGGCCCTACGAATAGTAATGGGCGGTCGGATTGCGGGACCGCATCAACGAATACATGCGGCCGCGATCCGACGGGATTTTCCATCCCATCCGATTGAGATCTGTCCGACTTTCGTCCAGAACTCGATCAGGGAAGCTCGTCGGGGGGCCCCATACATGGGCCAATATACCATGTTGGCAGCTTTTATCGGCCCGTGTATGGCCACCTTAAGAATAGAAGCATACATAAATGGCATTTGGATCTACTAATATCAGTTGCTTTTGAGCTTGGTCCCTTCTGCTCCATCTTGTTATAGATTGAGTGTGTCACCTATACAGGCCTTATTTCATTTAAGTTGATTCTTGTTGTTTGATAGCTGATAGGTATTTTATTTTGTTCTCCTTATAGTGTCTCTACCTTTCATCTATCTCCTGTTTTCTTTTGTTGTACACAAACAATCTATTGATCTCTGATCCATTTTGTATCATTCAGACAACATTGTTCGGACCTTCATCCTTGAAAATAAATGATAAAAAAGAACTTCCTTTTGATAACCTTATAAAAAAGTTTGTTTTTCCTAGTTTCACTGAAATTAACTGAAAAATCCCTGACTTTATAGTCTGCAGCCTTTGATGAAAATTAAATATATTAATAATGTTGCACTTAAAGGAGAAGGAAATTCATCCTGCACTTCAGGGTGACAAATGTTCGGCACCCCCAAGTGATTGCATTGACTTACCTGAAACCCCGGCCGGTGCTCCTATCAGCAGAAAACTACACCGGCCCCGGGTTATAGCAGTGAGCACCACAGAGCGATCCTCTTATGGATTCTTCTTTATTTGCGCGGCTGCGCATGCAGAGTAGAACGAAAAGCCGAACTTTAACTAAAAAGTCTGGTATTTCATTCAACTGCGCATGTGTCTGCCCTGGGAAATTTGAAGAAAGAAGACGCCGGAAGAGGATTGCTCCGTGGTGCTCACTGGTATAACCCCGGGCCAGTGCAGTTTTCTGCTGATAGGAGCACCGGCCTGAGGTATGACTTTCCTTCTCCTTTACCATGTTGACAGCCTATTAGACAAACATCTTATTGACAAACTAGATTGCCAATTTGAGCAGATATACTTGTGTATATCTTTAGCTCCATCCTAAACAGCCACTGGAAGAAACATTATACTACACTGTGCCATTCCTCATTAAAAATTAAAAATGCATTGTGCAGGTTTTTGGTACTGAGATTAAGCAGCACAAGTGAGTCTTACTATAAAGATAACAGTCACAAATACCCAGAGACTACTAGGAGTTCTTTTACTCCTTACTTCACCACCCACAGTACAGTACAGTATATGACAGGTCAAAGGAATAGGGGGAATATAAGGAAGTCTTTATTTTCCCATATGTCTCAAAGCCTGAATAGCAGGTTAAATCCTCTAAATTCTAGAAGTGATTAACAACATTTGTTCCTACAAGCAGCACTGGCACTTCAATGTCAACAACACAGATTCTATGATTTGTGGTACTAAAGTCAGTTCTACAGTATGTTCTATTATATTTTAAGTGATGCAGTATTCCTATACCCAGAACCCAATGCTCTATGGATCACATTTTGTTTTGCAAAAATTTGCTGTATTTCCAGAGCTAGAGCAGCGTGAATATACAGCCCTTCCCTGAGCACAAAATACATTATTTTCTATCAGATCTCCTGGACTCCACAGTTCAACAATGTGCCATCCCTAGGCCATTATGATGGCCTTACTGCATCACTTAAGATTTTAAACTACCAGATTTATATTAAGGTCAAAATGCAAGAATCAAATGCCCAAGCCATGAAGCCACCATTTTTGTTGCCACAATATGTCACATCCAGCAGTCTGTGCATGATGTTACAGCCAGCAGTGTGTGATGTTACAGCCAGCAGTGTGTGTGTGATGTCACATCCGCCAATGCTGGCCAAGTTATCCTCAATCCTCCAGCTCAACTGCCAGATTTACACAGGAAGTTTCCGGCAGTGGCTGGTGAAATTTTATTTTTTTTGGAGAAGAAATGTTACATTATCATATCAAGCCTCCATTTTTTGTTGCTACAATATACAGTATTTGTAAGAGTTTTCTGCAACGCTGTGCTTCTGTCAGTGCTGTATTTTAGTCCAGTGCCACCCTAGATATTGGACCTAAGTGCAACCCCCCCAGGTTGCAGTGTGTGCATGACATCATGTCCAGAAGACTGTGCATGATGTCACGGCCAGAAGTATGTGATGTCACATCCACCAACACTGGGCCAGGTACACCTCACTCAACTCAACTCGGCTCAACTGCCGGATTTACACAGGAAGTTTCCGGTGGTGGCTGGTAATTTTTTCTAGGAGAAATGTTAAATTATCAAATAGGCAACTACGGGCTGCCCCCCTAAACCTGCCAACCTAAGCACAGACCCTCGGATGCCTATGTATAAAAATGGCCCTTCCTACAATCTCTTTTGTACTGTTTCTTCAACAAGCTTTACAACTGTTGGCTTTGGGGATTTTTGCATGCCTTTTTAGAATGCATTTGGAAAGCCAATACAATCTGGCACTCCTGATCCCTAATAGAGGATCTGCCTATTTCATAGTTTTGGAATCAGGTGCATCCCACTCTCTTTTCTATTTTGCTTTGTTGTGTGAGGGGAATACTGAACACCCTTTCTATTTGTTCTGAGAAGCAGCCCCGCATAGCGTCATTATCAACATCTCATCATAGAGACACATCTGAACTAACAAGCTGAAACATAGAAAGTGCAAAAATGTACAGATACCGCACTGAGAGTAGAGGGGAAATACATGTTGAAAGATATTCTTTTGGCAGGGAAAAGTAGAGCCTTATGTTGTTTGGAGTGTCTTAGGGAGCTATATATCTTTTTTTATTTTTTTCATGGTACTCCAAACTTTATCTCACTACTTGAAAATGGTTCAGAATGGGTGATGGGAAAATTTGCTTCCAAGAGACCTAGAGGAATAGTAGTCTCGTTCCCAACTCAACAAGCCTCAGTGATCTTCCATTTTCCAGTTTATTAAACTTCTTCATTCACGGGGAGACAGGCTGACAGCAACGGGGCTAGAGTCATCCTATCCAAATAGAATCTCACAGAGCTGAGCAGGGAAGTCTTATCGCCTGCGACACATTTACAATTTCATAGAACACTAAGCGAAGAGCTCGGGAGGGTGCGGCACGGATGTAGGGGAGGAAGAAGAAAGCCTGGTGTGGTGAGAGGAAAGAAGAAAGGGAATTTAAGCTTCCTATACACACTAATACAATTTTTCTGTTTTGCGGACACTAAAACAAACTGACAGCAGCAAAAGTTGGAGCTCAGCAGGAGAAAACAAGACGGCGGAATATAAACAGGATAGAAAATAACAAGAACATGTTTGGAATTAAGAAGGATCTCAGGGGTTAGTGGTGGGTAGTGGTAAAGAGAACAGCATGTCAGGAGATGAACACAGCATCTTCCTGTTTCTATCATTTATTATGTTGTGTGGTTACAGGGCAGAAAATTGCCTAAACCAGACGTCTATATGGATTTTTAGGAACAGGTTAATCTTAAAAAAAAAAAAGTAATCAATTTAGAAAAAAGATTAACTTGTGAAACTTACAGGGTAGTGTATTAAATTAATTATCACTTCTGGTGGTTAACGTTTTCAAGGTGTAGTAACAATCCTTTAATTAAGTAACACATGAAATTGGTCCCAGTGCTAAGAAAAATGTGTCTCTCTAGGATTTTTTTTTTATAATGTTTTACCCATATATTGCCAAATATATACTTTGTAACTGTAAAGGGGGTGTCACAGGAAATTGCATGCCCCTAAAATGATGTTTCTGTACCTCATGTGACGTCCCAACCCCTATGCACCACCAGTAGTGATGGGCGAATTTGTCCCGCAAAATTTGCGAAACTTTGAAAAATCGATGAAACGTGAATTTTGAAGCCCGCATTAAAGTCAATAGGCGTCCAAATACTGTTGACAAGTGAATATTCCGACGCGTGTCCAAATTTTTTGGACGCTGGATGAATTTTCGCCGAAATTTTGCAAATGTATTCGCCGGCCGCGAAACTTGGAAATTTGTCGTGAATTCATGCCTGCTGAATTTATTTGCCCATCAATATCCACCAGCACTGATAATACCTGTAAGAGTGGAAGGGTAGCACCAAATGCTCAAATAACTTTAAATATTTGACACTGGAGGCTGGAAAAGCTGTGAGACTTCAGATAGTGTTGAACTACAACTCCCATAACTATCTATATATGGGTTATCCAGAATGCTTGGGACTTGGGGTTTTCCAGATAAGGGATCTTTCCGTAATTTGGATCACCATACTAAAAACATTAACCATTAAATAAATCAAATAGAATTGTTTTGCCTAGAATAATGATAAATTAGTTGGTATCAAATACAAGGTACTGTTTTATTTTTACAGGGATAAAGGAAATCCCTTTTAAAAGTTTGAATTATTATTTAATTAAAATGGAGTCTATGGGAGATGGTCGTGTAATTCATAGCTTTCTGGATGATGGTTTTCTGAATTACTGATCACATACCTGTATATATAAAATAAATGTTACAATCTTTAACTTGCCATTTTCTCCAATGTTTTTTGAAGAGGAGAAAAAAAAGAATCTTTGTGAAAGCATTGCATGAAAATAATCCATTTTTAAATGAAGTCCATTTTGACTTGGTTAAGAGAATTTCCTGGTCATCCCCAGGCAGCATAGTAAAACACACGGGTTATGTCTCCTCACTGTCAGTTACCAGAAGAAAACGCCCACTCATAATAAATACTCACCCTCCCCATTCTCACGCGTCTTTGTTTTCTTCTGTCAGTTCCGGGTAGCCACTCATCGATCCTCTGGGATCCAATTACCGGGTGCAGTTTTTTCTGGCAGCTCTCTCCACCCGAAGCCCTGGCGTTATCAGCGTTAGCTGTGTGTCTGGGGATCCCGTTGCAGCAGGGGATAATATATATGCCGCTCAGGCACCTTCAGCGCTAGCGCTATGGGCAAGGTGCGTATCGCACCAGTAGTGACGTCATCACAGCGTCCAGGAGTTTAAAAAGTTGCCGGTTACAGAGCGCACTGCTCTCAGTAGCTGCCGATTGGAGATGGAACCGGCTGCCCTAAAACGTGCTGCTGCTAAACCTTCAGGGTGAGTGGTTAACCCAGGATTTTAATTGTTTTTTTTTTTTTTCCTGCGAAAAAAGCTGCTGCTAACTATCTTCCTGCTATTGCAGTGATTCTACCCCGGCTGAAGATCCTCCTAGTAAGAGACGCCATGGGAAGGAAGGATCCTGCAGGGCGTGTGATAACCCAGTATTAAAAGGCAAGAAGCTGTGCCGTGACTGCCTAGATGGCTATGCCTCAAGGGAGGAAGGTTATAGTAAGGAGTAGGTCCAGCCTGCTGCCCCTGTTACAGTTGTAGATCAAGCTGCTGTTATGAAGTGGATAAAGGAGGCAGTGGGTGAGACCATGAAACAACATCATAGAGGTTCGGATCCTAGACCTTCTACATCTGCTATGCTGCAGGATTCATCCTCTGAGGGAGAATATTTGTCCTCAACAGAGGAAGATAAGAATGAGGAAGGGACATTTGACACCAAGTTAGTTCCTTCGCTTATAAAGGCCATAAGGCAGACTTTAAGTCTGGAAGATCAGCAACAGGAGAGTTCTTCAAAATCACTTTTTGTTAAAAAGAGAAAGCTAACTTTTCCTGTTCATCCAGAGATTAAGGATCTAATGAGTCAGGAATGGAAGACATATAAGAAGACTCCAGTAGAGACGAAATTATCTGTACTGTATCCTTTTCTAGCCGAAGACATGCAGATCTGGGATAACCCCCCATCGGTAGATGCTCCTGTGGCCCGTTTATCAAAGAAGACAGCTCTGCCAATCGATGATGTGTCAGCACTAAAGCACCCAATGGACAGGCGGATGGAGATTGATTTAAAGAGGGCATATATGACAGCAGGAGCAACCTGTAAACCAGCGGTGGCAATAGTATCGGTGGCAAAAGCGATGTCCTTGTGGGTGGATAATTTAGAACAGGCAGTTAGAGAGGAATCACAGGAAGAAAATATCTGTGAAGCTCTAGCAGACATCAAGAAAGCAGCAGAGTTTTGTCTGGAAGCAACAGTGGATATTTCAAGATTGTCGGCACGTAGTATGGCCTATAATGTGGCTGCTCGTAGAGCACTGTGGCTGCGTACATGGTACGCAGATACGGCATCAAAAAGTACACTTTGCAGACTACCTTTTGAAGGAGGTCGTCTGTTTGGCAAATCCCTTGATGAATTGATATCTAAGTCTTCAGGAGGTAAGAGCACCTTATTGCCACAGACCAAGCGTCCTCAAGAGGTCTCTAGAAGACAGTATGACAGATATCCGTCCAGACGAAAGGAGGAAGCCAAGGCTTATAGGCCTGGGAGAGAGTACAGATCAAATTGGCGGTCGGGGCAGACTGGGTTTTTTCGTTTCCCCAAGGGTAAGAATGCTCCAAAGCCGCAGTCCAAGCCCCAATGAGATGAGGCCGGCCCCACCCCCCTTAGTAGGAGCAAGGCTTCTGAAATATCAGGAGGTGTGGGGCAGAGAAACAGACGACAGATGGGTCAATTTAGTGGTCTCAAGGGGGTATCTCTTAGAGTTCCACAGAAGACCTACAGGAAGCCACTTTATTTCTTCAAAAAGAGCTCAAAGATTTTCAGATCATCTGCTTTTTCAGCAATACATAGAAGAGTTGCTGGCCAAGGAGGCGATTGTTCCAGTCCCTGCCAGGCTGCAAGGTCAGGGGTTTTACTCACCACTTTTTCTTGTAACAAAGGCTTCAGGAGAATTACGACCAATCTTAGATTTAAGAAGGTTCAACAAGTTTTTGAGGACGCAAAGGTTCAAGATGGAATCATTGGCAACTATCAAGTCAGTAGTTCACGAGGGAGATTGGTTAGCATCCCTGGATCTGAAGGATGCATATTTGCATGTGCCTGTGGCAGAGGAGCATCAGCAATTCCTCAGATTTGCTTGGGAGAGCAATCATTATCAGTTCCGTTGCCTTCCCTTTGGCCTGTCAACCTCACCCAGAACATTCTCCAAAGTCCTAGTAGTTCTGATAGCGAAACTAAGACAGGAGAAGATCGAAATTTATCATTACCTGGACGATATATTGATAGTAGCAAGGGAGAAAGAGATTCTCTTGCAGCATGTAGCAAGGGTGGAATTTGTTCTCCAGCATTTTGGCTGGGTTCTGAACCGGAAGAAGAGTCAGCCGGATCCTACACAGAGGATAATCTATTTGGGAGCCCTTCTCGATACCAGATTAGGGATGATATCACTTCCAGTAAAGAAGATCCAACATATAGTCACACAAGCCAAAATGTTGGAGAGTCACCAATTCATTCCAGCAAGACAGTTCATGAGTTTCCTAGGCCTACTAACCTCAACCTTAGAGTTGGTGAGATGGGCGAGATGGAATATGAGGCCAATTCAAAATTGGTTTCTTGTGACATGGGACCGGAACAGGAGAGATTGGGCCCAGAAAATTCAGATACCCAGTCATCTAAAAGATCACCTTCACTGGTGGCAGAATGCAGCCAACCTTCGGAGGGGGTTTCCCTTGGAGGAGCCAGACTGGCTAGAGATGTACACAGATGCATCTGGAGTAGGCTGGGGAGCACATGTGGAGGAATGGGCAGTGCAAGGGTTTTGGAAGAACGGAAAGTCTCGCTTACCTTCGAATGTCCTGGAGTTGAGGGCAATCAAGGAGGCCCTGAAGTCCTTACAGCCAGTCCTGTTGGGGGGCGCAGTGAAGATAAGATCGGACAATGCCTCAGCTGTGGCATATATAAGGAAACAGGGGGGAACTGGCAGTATCAGGTTACTGAAAGAGACTCTACCGATCATGGAATGGGCACAACGTCACCTGTTGGACATAACAGCAGTCCATGTACCAGGGATCCAAAATCAACAAGCAGATATGTTGAGCAGGAACCCGTTGGAGAGAGGGGAATGGGAGTTGAACCCACAGATTTTCGATTGGATAACTTCCAGATGGGGTCTTCCCAGAGTAGACCTCATGGCCTCAGAGAAGAATCACAAAATCAAATCATTTTTTTCGAGATACCAATCGAAATTAGCAATAGCAGTGGATGCATTCTCCCAGACTTGGGAGGGTCTTTGGGCCTATGTGTTTCCCCCTTTTCCCCTAATCTTCAAGGTCCTCAGGAAAATATTACAGTCGAAGATGGAGGTCATAGCCATTATTCCCAATTGGCCGCGCAGGCCCTGGTTCCCTCTACTGAGGAGGCTGGCAGTCCAGGAGCCAATGCTGCTGCCAGCAGTGGAGGATCTGCTGATCCAAGGGCTATACCTGCATCTGAATCCTCATTCCCTCAGATTGGCGGCTTGGAGGTTGAGAGGTCAGTCCTGGAGAAACAAGGATGCTCCAAGTCATTGATACATACGTTGATGAAAGCCAGAAAGAGTGGTACTGCAGTAGTTTATCATAAGATCTGGGATAGATTTTCCTCATGGGCAGGTGGTTGTCAGGTCAACCCCTTTTCTCCTTCTACTGTTTCTATACTAGAATTCCTACAATCAGGCCTGGAACATGGATTAAGTTTGAGTTCCTTAAAAGTGCAAGTATCAGCTTTATCAGCAGTGTTGGGTAAAAGATGGGCAGAAGAGCCTTTGATTGAACAATTTTTCAAGGCAGTAATTAGGATTAGACCTCCGATAAAGAAGTCGGCACCGCCTTGGGATTTGCCCCTAGTTTTACAAGGTCTTTCTGTGGTACCATTTGAACCTATTGAGGAAATATCGCTGTGGCTACTGTCATTGAAAACAGCACTGTTGGTGGCACTGACATCAGCCAGGAGAGTGGGGGAGTTGCAAGCTCTGTCAGCGGAAGAACCTTATACAGTCTTCCATGAGGACAAAGTAGTTCTAAGACCAGTTCAGGCTTTTCTTCCAAAGATCGTTACAAAATTTCACATTAATGAACCAATCATTTTACCGGCTTTTCCGGGTGAGGAGGAGGCTAATCCATTGGATGTGAAGAGATGCCTACAGATGTATATTGAGAAGACTAGAGCTCTGAGGAAATCAGAGAGGCTGTTTGTGATACCTGGAGGATCAAGGAAAGGTCAGGCAGCATCGAAACCAACCCTTAGCAGGTGGATTGTGAAAGCTATCTCAAAGGCTTATGAGGTGCAGGGTAGAGCATCGCCTGGAGAAGTGAGGGCACATTCAGCAAGAAGTATGGCAGCCTCATGGGCGGCGGAAGCAGGAGTCTCATCTGAGGCAATCTGCAAGGCAGCTACTTGGGCATCATCCAACACATTTATAAAACATTATAAATTAGATGTGTTTTCAGCTTCAGACAAAAAATTTGGGCAGGCTGTATTGTCTGCATCATGAAAATAAAAGAGATTCAGCATTATAGCCTGTTTTTTCTTTATTCCCACCTCTAAGATGTTATTGCTTTGGTATTACCCGTGTGTTTTACTATGCTGCCTGGGGATGACCAGGAAAGGAGAAAATTGTTTCATACTTACCGTAATTTTCCTTTCCTGGTCATCCCCACGGCAGCATACCCACCCTAATGTGTATGTTTGTTTTGTAGCTTTGAACAAAGACGCGTGAGAATGGGGAGGGTGAGTATTTATTACGAGAGTGGGCGTTTTCTTCTGGTAACTGACAGTGAGGAGACATAACACTCCCAATTCTAGTAATACAACTAATGATGCATGGTTCACACAAGAAGAAATTCAAAAGAGACTTGAACAGGTTAAGATTAACAAAGGTCCAGGGCCAGATGGTATTCATCCCAGGGTAATTAGCGAGCTTAGCTCTGTGATTGCCAAACCTCTTTACTTAATTTTTCAGGATTCATTGAGATCTGGTATTGTGCCAAGAGACTGGCGAACTGCTAATGTGGTGCCTCTATTCAAAAAAGGATCCCGTTCTCAGCCTCAAAACTATAGGCCAGTTAGTCTGACGTCAGTATTAGGAAAGATTTTCGAAGGGTTAATAAAGGATAAGATACTGGACTTCATAGCAAATCATAATACTATGAGTTTGTGCCAGCATGGTTTTATGCGTAATAGATCTTGCCAGACTAACTTAATTTCTTTTTACGAGAATGTAAGTAGAGACCTCGATTCTGGGATGGCAGTGGATGTGATTTACTTAGACTTTGCTAAAGCATTTGATACAGTGCCACACAAAAGGTTACTGGTTAAATTAAGGAATGTTGGCCTGGAACATATTATTTGTACCTGGATAGCGAACTGGCTAAAAGATAGACTACAAAGAGTGGTGGTAAATGGAACATTTTCTAATTGGACCAGTGTTGTTAGTGGAGTACCACAGGGCTCTGTACTAGGTCCCTTGCTTTTCAACTTGTTTATTAATGACCTGGAGGTGGGCATTGAAAGTACTGTTTCTATTTTTGCAGATGATACTAAATTGTGCAGAACTATAGGTTCCATGCAGGATGCTGCCACTTTGCAAAGTGATCTGTCTAAACTGGAAAACTGGGCAGCAAACTGGAAAATGAGGTTCAATGTTAATAAATGCAAGGTTATGCACTTTGGCAAAAATAATATAAATGCAAGTTATACACTAAATGGCAATGTGTTGGGAGTTTCCTTAAATGAAAAGGATCTAGGGGTCTTTGTAGATAACACGTTGTCTAATTCTGGGCAGTGTCATTCTGTGGCTACTAAAGCAAATAAAGTTCAGTCTTGCATAAAAAAGGGCATTAACTCAAGGGATGAAAACATAATTATGCCTCTTTATAGGTCCCTGGTAAGGCCTCATCTGGAGTATGCAGTTCAGTTTTGGACTCCAGTCCTTAAGAGGGATATAAATGAGCTGGAGAGAGTGCAGAGACGTGCAACTAAATTGGTTAGAGGGACGGAAGACTTAAATTATGAGGGTAGACTGTCAAGGTTGGGGTTGTTTTCTCTGGAAAAAAGGCGCTTGCGAGGGGACATGATTACACTTTACAAGTACATTAGAGGACATTATAGACAAATGGCAGGGGACCTTTTTACCCATAAAGTGGATCACCGTACCAGAGGCCACCCCTTTAGACTAGAAGAAAAGAACTTTCATTTGAAGCAACGTAGAGGGTTCTTCACAGTCAGGACAGTGAGGTTGTGGAATGCACTGCCGGGTGATGTTGTGATGGCTGATTCAGTTAATGCCTTTAAGAATGGCTTGGATGATTTTTTGGACAGACATAATATTAAAGGCTATTGTGATACTAAACTCTATAGTTAATATAGGTATGGGTATATAGAATTTTAATTAAAAGTAGGGAGGGGTGTGTGTATGGATGCTGGGTTTTCATTTGGAGGGGTTGAACTTGATGGACTTTGTCTTTTTTCAACCCAATTTAACTATGTAACTATGTTTAACTATAACCCGTGTGTTTTACTATGCTGCCGTGGGGATGACCAGGAAAGGAAAATTACGGTAAGTATGAAACAATTTTCTCCTTTCATCTGGAGGCTAACATAATATTGTTAAATCAGACTGAGACATGATTTGTCTTAACAACTCGAGAAATCAATTATTCTTTCGACACAATTGCTTATGTCTTCCCTACAATTACTTCAAATGTATTGATCCTCTTGAAATTGTTTGAACTGTCTGTTCACATTCCTTTAATAAAGAAACAATCCGGAACTACATTTACTGAATAATCAAGCAAGACCTCCTGACCCGACTTTATTGAAGGATTGAACTTTCTTAAATACTCACTTAATCAGTTGGGGGAGGGGTACACAGCATATAGTTGTTCTACCACAGCTGATATCATTTCTCTGTCTCACCATATTGTTGAAAGGCATCCCAAAAATGCCAGATACATGAGATGAGGCTGGAAAGTACACCTCCTTTAATGTCTAAAATTGTTTCATTCTAAGGAATGTGAGAATTATTTATGATATATTAATATTAGGGATGCACCAAATCCCACTATTTGTGATTCGGCCGAAATGCGAATTTGCAAAGTGGGCATTAAAATAATTTTGACACGCATAGATTTTGACGCGAGCATCAATTTTTATACGCGCGACTATTTGGTCCAAATGCATTTAAGTCAATGGGCGTCCGAATAATTTTGACTCACAACAATTGTTATGTGCGCTACAGTTTTGACGCGTGAAATTTTTTTGCCGCAGTGGTTTTATCGCTGGTGAATTGACACTGCAGTTTTGTGAATTCATTTGCTTACGGCAAAATGCAGAAATTTGCCGCAAATTTGTGTCTTCCAAATGTATTCGTCCATCACTAATTAGAAGGTGTTCTTATATTGTAGGCATCCTTTTTCAAGTTCTAGAACACTAAGGGTAGATTTACTTAGGGTCGAATATCGAGGGTTAATTAACCCTCGATATTTGACTGTCGAACTTAAATCCTTCGACTTCGAATATCGAAGTCGAAGGATTTACCGCAATTCGTTTGATTGAACGATCGAAGGAAAAATCGTTCGATCGAACGATTAAATCCTTCGAATCGAACAATTCAAAGGATTTTAATCCATCAATCGAACAATTCGAAAAATAGTTCGAAAGCCTATGGGGACATTCCCCACAGGCTAACATTGAGGTTCAGTAGGTTTTATTTGGCGAGGTAGGGGGTCAAATTTTTTTTTAAAGAGACAGTACTTCGAATATCGAATGGTTGAATAGTTGAACGATTTTTAGTTTGAATCGTTCGATTGGAAAAAATACAAAAGGGGGGTTGTGGGAGCACCCGCATTGCTAAGTAAAAATATATATAAGTATAAGGGAAGTGCTACTGGCATATCCAAATGGGTCAGTGCACATTCCCTGGGCCCCTGTCTAAGTAATTCAGTAGATATGCAAATGCATGTGTTAACAAAGACAGGGGTTTTTAGTTACGAAGTTATGATCATAAGGTTGAAAAGCCACCATACCACGTCAAGGTAAACCCCATATGGCGATCCCTAACTTGTTAACCTACCAGTCATAGTATTGAGGATCCTGTGTCTCTCTGCATAATAGCATTAGTATAGTAAAAAGTAAAAGTCTGTTGAACCTTGGTTTCTGTCTGAGGGCTAAATCCTCCCCTGCTGCTGAATTGCAGCTTTTAAGAAAGAGTGATTGCCCAAACCAACGCCCGAAGTCGAAGTCATGGTTGAAGGTCGAAGTAGCCAATGCGATGGTCGAAGTAGCCAAAAAAATCATTTGAAATTCGAAGTTTTCTATTCCTAAGGGGTGCACAAGCATAATCGTTTACAGAGCACTTTCTGCCGTTTCAAATGCCAAGGATACACCTTTCAAATAAATGGTTGCTCTTGTCGCTGTGTAAAGGAAATATTTTTTAATGTTGTCATCTAGATTGGCTGTAGAACAAGGCAATTCCGATTCAAATGAGATTCTGATTTTCAAAACTTCTACCATTTTGCTAATCTCCATGAAAGACTTAAGCAATTTCACAGATGCAGAGAAATATTATTGGATGTTCTTTAGGCAAGCTTACATCAAATGCGTGACAAATTTGTTTTTCATAAGTTTGTAGAAAATTGGTCTAGAAATAACTCTTGCGCCATGTTTAACATACTGTCGGAGAAGGATTGCATTTAGTGTGGTTAAACACACGGCTATTTCTGTCCACTTATTATAAGAACAGATAAACGACTTCTATCTAAAGTATATTTATACGTATATATATTTTTTTTTTTGTGATGGGAGAGCAGAGATTTTTCTTCTCTTTAAGTTTTAGGATTACCACATCACATAGCAGCAAAAGAAAAGCAAAAAGAAATATGCTATTTATACAGATGAGTTCATAGTGAAGATGAGCTACACTTTTTTGGCAGGTATTTAAATTCTGGTGGATCGTCGCCAGCGATAATACTGCACATGACTGAACAAAGCTGGATTGATGTCTTGAAAAACGTTCAAAAAAATGTTTCAAAGAGTGACAAAAACTGCAGGGATGGTCTCATATTTCAATATATGCCGATTCTCCTTTGCACCATTCGCTGTTGGTAAGGAAGTAACAAGATATAGGAAAACTGGGTCAAAATGGCTTATGGGGAGAGCATGAAACATAGGGATACATTGAATGAGATCTATGAGCAATAGTCAGAGGCAAGGCAACATCTTTGAAGAGTTTCTCTGTCTGTCCTATTTTCATATCAAATCAAGAAACAGGGAATGTAGAACTAGATGAATGTTTACCGTTGGCTCATAAATTTCCCTGGGTAATTTTTTTCATTAAAAAATGACCAAATTCCATATACTGAAAGAGCCTAGCAAGAATGTGAGGGTCTATCACATGGGAAACAAGAAGAAAACTCGCAGATCGAAAGTCTCAAATGAAAAAAATGTGAACAAGCAGGGGTTATAAATTAAGAAGTCTTGAAAGGAAAATAAGCAACACGTGATATTCTAATCCTGATCTCATTGCTTTGGGATATCAAATTAACAGTTTGCTCATGTACAGTCCAAGGATATTACACCTCCTAATTATGTGTGTTAAGAAATTATCAGGAGAAGTATAACTAATCACCCAGGAACATCTTGCTATTTAATGTGTTATCTTCAGATGCTAAAAATTAGTAATGAGTTAGTGAAACAGCCCTGGAGAAAGTTAACTCTTGGCAGGCATAGACTGAAGGGACTTCAACTGACGCCAGGGTGGGACTGTGCTAGCGGAACCTGCTCCCTTCCAGAATCCATAATTGCAAAGTTCAACCTTGACTTGATGCCCATGTGATTTGTTTCAAGGGAAGGTGGGGTAGGTACCTCTGGTTCATACTGTGGGAAAACAAACATTTTTCGATACAGGAATGGGAGCCCTTATCCAGAAAGCAGTTAACGTACTGCTCTGATTTATGGGATCAGAACAAGGAATACATTTGTTTGCTCCTTGTCAGGGGCCTTGCGGCTCCAGTATTGGAGAAGTCTGGACCAAGGAGGAAGTACTAGGGTAACTAATAGGGATCAGGAATAATCAGAATCCAGGTGGTAGTTCAATAGGCAGGTAGAATAGGAGCAATAAACAAGGTTCAGGCAAGGTCAAAGTCCAGGAATCAAGTTAGCAAGAATTTACGAACACCCAGGAATGCAGAAAAAAATCCTATAATTGGGCACTGAACTGGCATCTATGGCATCCTTTGTTTCAAATTTGGCGCCAAAACCCAGCATCATGACATCACACGTTTGCGATCTGACATTGGTGCGCCAGCATAAAAAAGAATTCCATTGCACTTAAAGGCAGATACACGCAGGGATATACCCTTGCACTAATTTACAGAAAGGGGCAACGTTTCGGGGATAACCCCTTTGTCAAGCATAAAACATAGTGAATGACCAAACTATTTAACACCTCCAAAACGTAAAGCACGTGAGAAGTAATTAACATAATGAGTCAGTACAGAACAACCCCAATTAAACACTAATAAGCCAAAGCTGGCCAAGGTATACTTGAATTCCTTTACAGGTGTTAACAAAGCGTTATCCCCGAAACGTTGACAAAGGGGTTATCCCCGAAATGTTGCACCTTTCTGTAAATTACAGTGCAAGGGTATATCTCTGCATGTATCTGCCTTTGAGTGCAAGTGGAATTCTTTCTTTACATTTGATTTTGAGGGTGCCGATCCCTCCTTCACTGTGCACCAGGTGCCCAGGATTGAAGGCCAGGGTGTGCGAACGGTTCCTCCCTTCAACGGTGCGCCACTGCCAGAACCCACGTGGCGACCATGGGCAACCGCCATCTTGGAAGAGTTGTCATGGATGGGGGTGCCGCATCGTGCTCCTGACACTCCTGTGACAACTATTGCTCATGCCAGGCTAAGGGAGTCACAAATTGTCTCAGCACAATAGCTCTACAAAGGTATTTCTGGTAATAAGAGATAATCCAGTATGTCAGCTCAGTGTCCCAAAAGGTGTCTTGGGCAGTGCCTATGCTTTTTGAAACTGTCTTTTCCTTAAGATAGAGAGAAGGAGGTAGTTACACAGTTACATACTGTTTATTCAACTATAAGCTGTCTGGTTAATATCATATGTGCATCTGAATGGTTAGGATAAGGCCCAGGCTCAACTTGATTCATGCATTTATTCACCGTGAGTGAAGATGACATATTTCTAGTGGAGAATCATATTGGAAGATAAGTATATGAACTTGACATACTGGTTCTCTCTTTTAAAATTATTGGAGACTTAGTTATCTAGATAATGTACCCTGTGATGCATAAGGCCTGCCCATGTGTCCAGTGTTTAAGGGTCAAGAACCCAACTTGAGACATACAGTAGGAGTTGCACAGTCTTTATAAACTGTCACGCCCTTCACCCTGTGTTAGCTTTGCTCTTGTTTATGCCACTTCTCTGCTAGAGAGGAATGCACCAAGAACAGGGGACTTATACTCTGAACTGTTAGAATGTGCACCAAGTTTTATTTAAGATTCACTCTCACCTAACTAAAATGTTCTAATTCATGTAATTAGCACGTAAGTACTACAAGTCATGCTGCACCACTGAAATTTCATGCGTTCAGCTTTAAAGGGGTGCGCAATCGTTGCAAAGATTATTATAACCAAATCAACCCTTATAAAATGAATTTTGCATAGGAGAAATACTGAATGTAATAATGAATGTGTGTTTGTATGTGCTAATTGTATGCGTGTGTGAACATTGAGATGTCAATGTCACTTTAATTTTTAATTACCAATTAAAATAAGCCCATGTCATTGGGCAATAATGATCCAGGCCTGCTCTCTTCTCCATTCTGAGTAGTAAAAGTGGATCATTAGAAACCTAATGACATAGAATTAGTTGACATATTTATGCAACCTGAATATTTTAGTTGGTGTCAACTGAACTGAACATCTGTTGGCAACAGGTCTCCCAAGGAATCTGGTTGCACAATGACCAAACCATAAATATCTGTGCAGCTTGTTTTCCATTCTATATCAGGTACAGTAGTTTCTCATCCATGTATTTAATTATTAACTAAATGGTAGTCTAAAGCGTATTAACCTAGTTTATTATATAAGGGATAAGATATGTAAAGGAAAATAATATAGGTCTCTATAAAAATATATCACATACAACAGCTCATATGTAAAACCCTGCTTTAATGTAGATGAACCAGTGTCATAATAATATACTTTTTTTTAGCAGTATGTGCCATTGGATAATCCTAAATAAAAAATTCTGAAAATTGCCATTTTCAGAATTAAGCACCACCCCCTGGTATTTTCTGATTCACAGACCATCCAAAAATGGGGGCTCAAGGGAAAAAAGATGTAAAACTGCAATATTTAATACATTTTTATTACATTTAATATTTCACTTGGTAAGATTCATGATTATGCCACCAATTATGATGTAATCTATCTGTTGCTTAAGTATTCATTTTGGGTGCATAGTTTTCCTTTAAAAGTGTGAAGGGCTAAGGTACACTCAATAGGGTATAGAGATATAAATTAATATTAAGAAGCAATAGGCTGCTATAAACGATAAAAAGGCAATATTTGTACACAACGAGAAAGAGAAAATTTGCCAGTGCATTGTTTGCCTTTAAAAATAATTAATACAAAAGATGCACATTGGTTGTTAGGGGACTTGATTTTAAATGCACCACAAACTTAGAATGCTAATGGATAGTGTAGGACTTACGTAAAATGAGGGGCCTTGACGTGGCACGTGAGCTTACATATTTTGGACAAAATGTGGTACTAACAACTTATTTTGTAATAATTATTTTTAAAGGCAAGCTGGCAAGGGCTGGCAATGTCATTCTATATTTTGTATACAAATTGTAGGCAAATATTGCCTATATCTGTCATTCAATTCCCAAACAGGGAATTACTTATAGATGTACGTTAATTATCTGGGGCTAAAAAGCTACTTGCTTTTTCACTATAGTTAGTGATGGGCGAATTTGGGCGAATGATGGGTGCCGGCGTCAAAAACGAGACGCAAATTCGCCCATCACTAACTATAGTCCCTGAGTTAAATGGGTTGTTCACGTTCAAACAACTAGTTGTTTTCAGATAAATCACCAGAAATAATAACTTTTTCCAATAACTTTCTATTTTCTACATGTCACCGTTTTTATAATATTAAAGTGTAAAGTGTCATATTTCACCTAAAGCAGCACTGGGAGGGGGGTCGCCGACCCTGTAAACTGTTCTAAATTGATACATTTAGGGGCAGATTTATCAAGGGTCGAATTTCGAAGTGGAAAATACTTTGAAATTCGACCATCAAATAGAATCCTCTGACATTCGAATTAGAAATCGGAGGATTTTATTCATCGTACGATCGTATTCCGATCGTAGTACGATCGTACGATCGTACTCCGAATCATACAAATCGAACGATTTTATCGTACGATCGTACGATTTTCCTTCGAATTTTCCTTCGAATATAAAAAACATAGCAATTCGGCAGGTTAGATTTGGCGAAGTACAGTATTGAAGTCAAAGTTTTTTAAAGAGACAGTACTTTGATTGAATGGTCCAATAGTTGAACGATTTTAAGTTGAAGTAAATTCGAAGTCGTAGTATCCTATTCGATTCCAGAGATGCTGCTGAGAAATGTATCAACTAAGGGGCAGATTTATCAAAGGTCGAGGTGAATTTTCGAATTCAAAAAATTTGAATTTCAAGCTATTTTTTGTGTACTTCGACTAGGGAATAGTCCATATTTGATTTGAATTTGAAAGCAATTCGAACATTTGATTATTGAAATTTAGCATGTATTGTCTCTTTAAAAAATCTACTTTGACCATTCGCCATCTAAAACCTGCTGAATTTTTGTTTTAACCTATGGGAGACCTCCTAGAACATATTTGGAGTCAATTGGTGGACTTTGAAAAATCGAAGTTATTTTTGAAAAATGTTTTATTCAAATTTGATCAAATGCGATATGACTTTGATTCGTATGATTAGAATTCGTACGAATACAGACCTATTCAGCCGAATGCAGACTTATTTAATCGAAAACTGATCTTTTTCTTACTTTTGGTTGGTCTTTTTGAATTTTTCAGATTCGAAATTCCACCCTTGATAAATATTCCCCTAAATGTTGCAAAATTGTAACAGTTCAGAGTCTGCACCTGAATTACTGAGCTGCCAGACTCAAACACCAGAGACACGAACATTCAACTTTAAACTTAGATTTCGGGAAAGCAGTAAAAAATAAATAATGGAAGGTAATTGAAAAAAGTCTTTATTTCTGGAGAACAATCTGAAAACAACTGAACTGAAAAAAGTATTTGGAAGGTGAACAACCCTTTTAAGGGGAAGTGCATGATGGTCTTATTACTCAGTCACATTGTATAATGGGGGACTTGATGCTAATAGATAGTGTAGAAAGGTAATTATTCACAGGTGTATGCTTGTTGACTGGGGCTTGAAAGCTCAAAAGCTCTGAGTTAAGGGTAAGTGCACAATGGTCTTACTACTCAGTCACATTTGTTGCTGTGGGACTTGATTTTAAATGCACTACAAACGTATAATGCTCACAAACAGTGTAGGACTCACGTACAATGAGGGGCCTTGACGTGGCACATGAGCTTACATATTTTGGCCAAAGTGTAGTATTAACACCTCATTTTTTGTAATAAATAGTTTTAAAGGCAAACTGTGCAATGCCATATTTTCTATTTGTCTTTGTGTACAAATATTGGCTTTTTATTGTTTATAGCAGCTGGTCAACTCCAGAATGTGGGTTAGATCGAGCGCTGGAGATTTCTTTCTGTGTTTCTCTTCTGTGTGTAGGGGAAGTTATTACCTACAGTAGCACTGGTGATAGCAACTTGGAATTCAAAATCAAAAGCTTGAGATTTGAAAATACAACTCATATTGATGTAAACATGAACTCGCCAGCTTTTAGGTGCCTTATTTTGTGATTTTCTGGTTTTGCTCTTTATAAAACTTGAAATGGGATTGTCAGAAACTCAAATGGGAAGTCATGATTTTTGTAACAAAAAACTTGAATCTTGTTAACTGTAATTCAAATGTTAATAAACGTGGCTCTACATGTTGAGCTTAAATATCCAACATCAGTGATGGGCGATTTTGTCCCATTTCGCTTTGTCCGCAGCAATTTTGACGCCTGTATCAATTTGCGTCAATTTTGGCGGGCGCATTCAAGTCAATGAGCATCTAAATAATCTTGATGCACAACAGTTTTGACGTGAGCAACTATTCTGACGTGCATCCAAATTTTTTTGACGCTGTCGAATTTTCGCATGTCATGCAAACTAATACATAACCTTCTGTTTACATGTTAAACATTGCAAATACCAGAAAGAATATACTCTGTACAACAGATGGAATAGTCAGACAAGACAACATTGCCAGTTTACATTTATTTCAAGAGTGTAACACAATACTTTTTAGTTCCACCTCTTGTCACAAAAATGGCAGTATCAATAAAGGATTCTGTCTTATCTCGCTTGTAAACTGACATAATTGACTAACAGTTCATACATTATTAATCTCCCCATACATTGGAGGAGAAGGAACTGTCAACTGTGTAGACAACAGTTTTATCCAAGATTAAATGTATATATGTAAAATCTAAACTCTAAAAACTAAAGAAGAACAGTAAAGCTTCCCCTTAGTTGATCACCTTTAGCAAATATATTCTAAACAATCTATTTGCAGCTCTAGTTGTTGCACCTTTTAGCAAATGAGCAAATATGTGTGCAAGTCCATTATTATTTCTGGTGACCACAGGGAATTGCAAATATTATAAAATTTCCGCCATAGAATGTGTTACCCTAAAAAATCCAAAGACCACAAATCTGTGCACAAATAAAAATTTGCATGTCTCAATGCAATATTCATCATTTGGCTTTTATTGCATTGTGAATCTTAATTGCATATTGAAAAACTAACACCTGCTTGAAGGTGGATTAAACTTTTGGAGCAAACGTAACAACTGTTTCATTAAGAAGTTTTATTACAAACACATTATCGCAAACGATAAAAAAACGCAGTCGCTGTCCTACTGTCATTTAAGGGAAAAAGTGTTCGCAAAGGCAAAATTGTTCGCGTTGTGAACCTTTATTTGCATTGTAAACAAATTGCAAATGATTTTTGCATTAGTGACCAATATTACTTTCCCCCATATTTGCTTTATTTTTATCTCATGTTAAGCGAATTTGTCATATGCATATTAATAATAATAAATAAATATTCACTGGTGAGCAAGGCAATGTTATGAAAACAAACTGGAGGGTTATAATTAGGTTGAAGTATGTAATTTTTTTTTTTAAATATTTTTTTTATATAATCCCATCCACATGAAAAAAAGTCAATTACAAACACAGTGCAGTGTGCAAAGTACAATTTTCAAATGGAAATTTCCATGTTTCTTACCCACAATGCAGTGCCTTTCCCAGACCTCCTGCACAATCTCTGCCATGCGGGGCATTGTGTCCACCGCTTTTTTCCCCCGTGCCTCAAAAAAAAGTTGCGGCTAACATTTTCATTGTGGGAATGGTATCAGTTCCATGGCATTAAAATAGTATTAGCAAGTGATTCTTTCAGCACAGATCTGTTGCATCTGTTGACATATCTCACTGGGGAAACCAAGGAATTACCCCAATATTAAGGGTGGATGCAATGGTGTATATCTCAATTATACAAAGTGCAAGAAGTGTGTACCTTTATTTAATGACGTTCATTTGCATTAATTTTAGCACAACCAAAAATGACCCATAAAAAATTTTCTCTCCTATTTTCTGCATTTTGCATTTACATTGATCATTGAAGTATTTAGTTTCTATTTCAAAGAAAAATTTGCTTTCTTAATCTAATCCACATATAAAGACAAAATATTTTTTCTCTACCCTTAGTTGCAGGTGAAGGTTTAGCCCCTGCAGTGTCAGACTTACAAGGCAATGAACTATCCTGTTAGGAATATTAAGGGGTACATTTACCTAGGGTCGAATATCGAGGGTTAATTAACCCTCGATATTCAACCGTTGAAGTAAAATCCTTTGACTTCGAATATCGAAGTCAAAGGATTTACCGCTATTCCTACAATCGAACGATAGAAGGAATAATCATCTAACGATTCAAAGGATTTTAATCCATCGATCGAACAAAATTCCTTCGATCAAAAAAACCTTGGAAAGCCTATGGGGACCTTCCCCATAGGCTAACATTGGCCTCGGTAGGTTTTAGGTGGCGAACTAGGGGGTTGAAGAATTTTTTTAAGAGATAGTATTCGACTATCGAATAGTCGAATGATTTTTAGTTCGAATTGTTCGATTCGAGGTCGTAGTCGAAGGTCGAAGTAGCCCATTCGATGGTCAAAGTAGCCAAAAAAACATTCGAAATTCAAACTATTTTTCCTCTATTCCTTCACTCGTAAATGGGCCGCTAAATGTGGCAAGAGTAAGAATGACTACACCCAGAAGTATACTGTATATCTTTTCAATTGAACATACAGTTAGATATTTACAAGACCATTCTCTCTAAATAAAATGTTAAACTATTGGTAGATATTTGGGTATCTTATATTACAACTGAGTTCAAATAAAACTGAAACATTTATGCTTCTGCCCTGTTTTGTATAGGATAGTTTAAGGTTATCAGACCTAAATATTCACAGCGGTCTCCACTTATGCTGAGTGTTCTAATTGGAACCGGCATGGATGGTCTGGAATCATGTTGATTTTCAAAAAAAGGAAAGAAAAGAAAACAGAAGAGCATAAATAATATTCGGCTAGTGATGAGGTTGGTAAAGCATTTTATGTAGTTATGTAGAGAAGAATGTATTACTACTCCAGCTTTGAATGTAAATGTCTGACCAAAGATGATTTTCTGGTTTTGAAATAAAAGTCTATGAACAATGGGCACTTTTTATATTTGGATTTTTATATATCAAGTTCAGTGATATTTGGGAGCAATGTTATATGGTATTGTGCACCTGTGTAGTACTAAGGGCACTATTACGTTCAGAAGTTGCAGTAAATGTCAAGGAAATAAACACCCACACACTATGATTTATACCATGCACTACTTTACTTAATAAAATGGCTACTGAGAAACAATCCTAAACAATACTAAGTCTATTACAGTGAATTAAACAATTAGGGGCACATTTACTTAGCTCGAGTGAAGGATTAGAAGGAAAAAAACGCAGAATTTCGAAAAAAAAAAATTTGGCTACTTCGACCATCGAATTGGCTACTTCGACCATCGAATTGGCTACTTCGACTTCGAATCGAATGGTTAAAACTAAAAACCGTTTGACCATTCGATAGTCGAAGTAATGTCTCTATAAAAAAAATTAGGGGCACATTTACTTAGCTCGAGTGAAGGATTAGAAGGAAAAAAACGTAGAATTTCGAAAAAAAAAAATTTGGCTACTTCGACCATCGAATTGGCTACTTCGACTTCGAATCGAATGGTTAAAACTAAAAACCGTTTGACCATTCGATAGTCGAAGTAATGTCTCTATAAAAAAAACTTTGACTACCTACTTCACCACCTAAAACCTACCGAGCACCAATGTTAGCCTACGGGGAAGGTCCCCATCCCCATAGGCTTTCCTAGCAATTTGTGATCGAAGGAAAATCGTTCGATCGATGAATTAAAATCCTTCAAATAGTTCAATTTGAAGGATTTAATCGTTCGATCGAACAATTTTTCCTTCGATCGTTCGATCTAACGAATTGCGGTAAATCCTTCGACTTCGATATTTGAAGTCGAAGGATTTAACTTCGATGGTCGAATATCGAGGGTTAATTAACCCTCGATATTCGACCCATAGTAAATGTGCTCCTTAAACACTTATAATAAGCTTAATTTAGAAGGTGAAGATTACTTGTCCAGGCACTTTTCAAGTCTTTGGTCAGATTCCCCTAAGCAGTCCTGTGCAAGCTCGTTTCTTGGGTATCTTGAACCAAACAAACTTCACATCCGAAACAGGCTAACTTCACCTGTACAGTGGACTAGTGATGAGTGTAATTTTTTACCAGGTTTTGCCACAAAAAAGATGCCCATAGCCTCCAATTGGTGAAAAAAATTGCCATGCTGCAAAAAATTTTTTTTCACAGTTTAGCGAATTTTTGGCAAAGCGAAACAGGTCAGATTTGCCCATCACTATTAGGGACCTATCGGAACAAACGGGTGATCCCTCCCATATTTCGCATAATCCTAGTGCAATCTCCCCCATTCAGATGGGGAGACAATTTTCACAAAACATGTTTGGGTGGAGTAGAGTGTCTGCCACCATGCTTGGTGTGAAAATACCTAGGTCAAGATCTTTTCTTCTATAAATTGCCAATGAGGCAAAAGCTTTTCCACTGTTTACAGAAAAACACAAACCGAGCTAGTCTGTGTTGCTTTGTAAATGAATGCCTGTCAGCTACTGTTTAGGGATGTAGCGAACTGTTCGCCCGCGAACTAGTTCGCGCGAACTTCGACCGTTCGCGTCCGCCGAATGTTCGCGAACGTTTGGGAACGTTCGCATTTTGAGTTCGCGTTCGATCGTTCGACCATTCGACCATTCGAATTCCTTCGACCGCTAAAAATCGAATGATTTCCATTCGTTCGAACGATTGTAAGCATTCGATCGAATGAAAAGCATTTGATCGAATGGCTTCGATCTTTCGATTCGAATGAAAATCCTTCGATCGAACGATTAAAATCCTTCGATCGTTCGAATTGAACGATTTTAGCGGGTGTTCGAAGTTCGCAAACTGTTCGCGAACGTTCGCATTTTTTTGCCGGTGTTCGCGAACGGCGTTCGCGAACACCAAATCGGCAGTTCGCTACATCCCTACTACTGTTTGACGAATATTTCATTTTTGGGCCTTAACATGTTAAAGCCTACTTTTGCAGTATTCATTTCATTCCAGACATTCATTATATTTTTCATAGCACTACAACCAGATATCACTTTTTTCCTGTTCCGAGTCAGGAACCAGAGCATTTGTTCCATGTCATTCTATTTCTGTTCACTTTCTAACTAGGGAAATTCCAAAGTCCCATTATGTACTGTTTTTGGTAGCTTTTGCAGGTATCAGCATCCTCTAAGGCTCACCAACCCATTGAGCCTCATATGGGACTAAACTTTGAATTCCTGGCTTGAAGGCAAGTTTATTTACATAAAAAACATGTGTACTGCCAAACAGAACCTTCTGTAGGCTGACAGTCTACATGGGGGCTACCAACAGCCAATTACAATTCTTCAGTCGTGGGGTTCTCCTTTCACTATTGAGCACTAAGGTATGGTGTTGGATATTAGCTCTAGTAGCACAAAGTCTAAATAAATCCATATGTAGCTGCACTCTTATTTATAAACACTGCTAGGGTACAAGAAGTAAAAAATAGTTACTAATACAAAAAAATGTGCACTCACTACTAGTCAAAAGACTGTAAAAAAACATTCAACACAACTATTGTGCCCCTTGTCTCTTTTCAAGTCTTTCCTCTGTCTTCCGTGTGTTCCAGTCTTGCCTCTGTCTCAGTGTGTTCCAGTCTTCCCTCTGTTTGAGTGTGTTGGAAGAATTAGCAACATGGGAACCATTTGTGTTATGAAAAGTTGGAGAATAGGAAACATAAAATGAACATCTCTAACAATGCAGGGAAATGTAAATGCTACTGCAGAGCTAAAAGTGCCTAAATTGCCATGTCATTTCGACTTCCCATTATCCCCACTTCAACCATTGCATTTAACATAATAGGTCAGTTTAGCTCATCACAACATCACCTGGAAGGGTTTTTCACAACCCAACTGCCGCACCATAAAGTACCACCTACTACTCAAATTAAAGTTCAGTTCCTCTTATCTAAAGGGGTGACCTCTGGTTCTTTGTTCTTTGATCTCCCAATATCTGTATACAATTTTCTCTATTGAACCTCATTGTGAATGTGCTTCCCAGTTTTACATCAGCTGAAGGTCCTGCATCAAACTTATGGTTTTGAAAAATGTAGGTTTAAAAAATAAAGACATTACAGATAAAACCCACCTTAAGGAAATGCATTATCCAAATGAAATGCAAAGGACTGAGGATAGATTCCCGGGGTGTCCCAAATTACATATAGACATGGTAGTGTCGTTTAATATTAAATTTAATTTCCAACTCCAATGAAAACGCAGAGACCTCTTAAAAGCATTTACAATTAAGTTGAACACAGCACCACATATTTCTTAGATGATGCATTTGTTTCAAGCAATCTGCCTGGATAAACTTTTATATGAGTTACAGGGACTGTTTTATGCTAACTATGCCTACTTTACTGCTTATATAAGCATAACCTGATATGAATTTTTTATCCGCCGGCTGATTAACATCAGCATATTGTTTAGAACTATGTTAAATTGTCATGTGCAGAAATGTTATTGCAGATTTTTAACTGGGAATGATAAATAAAGAACTAGGAGATCTAATTGGCAGTGAGTGATAGTGATTGACAGATACTGTATAAGCTAATTTGCATTCACTTTCAAGTTCATTCACATTTGTTATTCAAATATATTGATATGTTTTAATTTATTCATATTTACATGTATATGTATGTGTGTATACAATATATATATATATATATATATATATATATATATATATATATATATATATATATATATATACACATATACATATAGATTTATTTTCATTTAGTTAGGACTGACACGTTGATACTGTCTTTATGGGGCGCTTCAGCTTATGTATGCTTTGTACAAACTTTGTAACTAAAAGTGTCTCTTTTTACTAAACGTTACCATTAACGTTTTTTGTGCACAAATACGTTTCCCCTGGGGGCTGGAATGCTGGGGTTAAGTTGTGTAGTATGTATATCAAGCCACACCTTCATGCGCCCAATAAGAAGCAATGAGCTGCATTGTAGTGTGTTTTCTATATAAGGAGGAAGCACAACATTTTGGGCACAATACACCTAAAAGCTGCTGAAGTTTTTCTTTGATTCCAAATCCTGTTTGGTTAAAATGAGGATTGCAGAGGGGTTTATTTGTTGGCCCTCCCATAACTTCAAAATTCGAATTAAAAATTAAAATCATTTTTTTTGAGGGAATAGGTCAGTTTTCGATCGATTCAAATCGGAGTTTTTCCAAAAAAAACCTTTGATTTTTCAAAGACCACCAATTGACTCCAAATAGGTTCTAGGAGGTCCCCCATAGGCTAAAACAGCAATTCGGCAGGTATTAGATGGTAAATGGTCAAATTCGAATTTTTAAAGAAACAGTACATGGTAAATTTCAATATTCGAATTTTCGATTTTTTTTTTCAAAATCAAATTTGGACAATTCCCTAGTCCAGTACACAAATAATAGCTTGAATTCTGAAATTTTAAAATTCCAATTTTCACTTTCAACATTTGATTTGCCCTTTTATGTGCAAACAGAATTGCCATTTTTTTTTTCACACTGCGAATGTCCATAAGAGCTTTTCAAATATGGCGAAAAAGGCAAATTGTGAATACTCTGCATCTGAGTTATGCCACAACTTTGGTGGCGGAGAAAATATTTGCAAAACAGTTTTGAGAATTGCGAATTTAAGTTACTGTCAACACTATTTTCGTGCACAACAACCTCACACACTGTGCGTACTCACGCAAACACCTGTCTCATTTGCGAGCCATTTGTGAAAATGTATTCACAATGCAAATTCACAAAAACCGTAGAGACAAGCACAGCAGTGCAATATTTTTGCGTTCAGAAAAAGCATGGGCAATACAACCATTTGCGAATAAATATGTGCTGTGTGAACTTTATACATGACTACTATAAAAAAAAAATAAACTAGGCTTAACCTTTTAAATGCCACAGATCGTAGAATCTACGTTCTGTGGCAAAGGTACTTGAAATGCCACAGAACGTAGATTCTACGTTCTGCAGCACTTCCGGGTTCTCGAGCAGAGGAGCGGCTGTTAGAGCCGCTCGCTCTGTTCCTCCTCGATCCCCTGCCCCTAGGCAACGAGCAGAGCAGGGGATTGAGTGGCCCCTGGGGCGCGATTGCCCAGGGGCCCAAAAGCAGCAGCAGGCACGTGTTACTTACGTGTCCTGCTGCTGCAGCCTACACTGCGCCGTCGATCTCTGCCCCCACAGCACAGAGACAGGAACCACGTCGCAGATCTCTTCCAGGGGCTCTTCCTGATCGTCTGCAACAGTCTCCAGCGACTTTTTCAGGTTAGTGCAACAATTACACACACAAACACACCAACACACACTTATTACAGTAATACACACTTAGATTCACACTTACACACACTTACACATACATTTTTGGGGATTGGGGGGGTCACTTACACTCACTACACTTACACACACGCGCACATAACATGTAATTTACCATTTGTACACACGCACATACATGGCATTGTGGCTTTTTTTTTTTCTTATCGCATCGTCTCTTTTTTTGGCTGAAAAAAATGTTTTATTGCCATTACGAATAGCGTATTCACTAACCGTACTGTGCAATACCTTTTGTATGTTATTTCGGTGATTATATTGCAATTTTGGGTATTTTGGTGCATTTTTAGCCATTTTATTGAATTTTTAGCCATTTTATTGCATTTTCAGCTCTGCATATGTTGTGTTCACTTGTTTCTAGCCGTATAACCTGTTTGGCCCAGCTAAAATATTCAAACTGTGATTCTGACGCCGATAACACTAGTCTGGAAAAAAAACATTGATTTTTGTGGTTTTATTGGATTTTTTTGCATTTCACTCTTTACTGCCTTATTTTGTTTTGCCTTGTAAATTTTAGCTACTATATATCCATTTGGGGGTCTCTGTGCGCCACATAGTTTGGTATATCTATGCATATTGGGCATCAAAGTGTTCAGTAGACACCTGGCGTTCATATTTAGGATGTTTTATGCTGATACGTTACGAAATGTGGGGCATATAATGGGGTAAAATTCAAGCTTTCTGACAATTTTCAGAAATTTGATAAAAACCGTTATGTTCAGCATTGCTTTGCAGTTTGGCAGTTTGCAGTAGAAACACATATTTACCCATATTGGATTTGTCAGAATGTGTACTTTCTGAAAATATATGGTTTTCTGGGGTCTCTGTACTGTTAGGGGGCCTAATGTCGCATATTACACACACCAGGTGCTTATATTGCAGCAGCCAGCGCGTCAGCCGTGAAAATGTATATACACTATTGTCATTTGGGGGTCTCTGTGCGCCACATAGTTTGGTTTATCTATGCATATTGGGCATCAAAGTGTTCAGTAGACCCCTGGCGTTCATATTTAGGATGTTTTATGCTGATACGTTACGAAATGTGGGGCATATAATGGGGTAAAATTCAAGCTTTCTGACAATTTTCAGAAATTTGATAAAAACCGTTATGTTCAGCATTGCTTTGCAGTTTGGCAGTTTGTAGTAGAAACACATATTTACCCATATTGGATTCATCAGAATGTGTACTTTCTGAAAATATATGGTTTTCTGGGGTCTCTGTACTGTTAGGGGGGTCTAATGTCGCATAATACACACACCAGGTGCTTATATTGCAGCAGCCAGCGCGTCAGCCGTGAAAATGTATATACACTATTTTCATTTGGGGTCTCTGTGCGCCACATAGTTTGGTATATCTATGCATATTGGGCATCAAAGTGTTCAGTAGACCCCTGGCGTTCATATTTAGGATGTTTTATGCTGATAAGTTACGAAATGTGGGGCATATAATGGGGTAAAATTCAAGCTTTGTGACGATTTTCAGAAATTTGATAAAAACCGTTACGTTCAGCATTGATTTGCAGTTTGGCAGTTTGCAGTAGAAACACATATTTACCCATATTGGATTCGTCAGAATGTGTAAAACCTTTGAAATGATTTTTCAGAATTTTGAATTTTTTTTTGAAAAACCGCTATGTTCAGACAAGCTTTTATGTTTGGTAGTTGGGAGTAGAGAGACATAGTTACCCATTTTGGAATCAGCAGAATGTGTACTTTTCAAAAATGTATGGTTTTCTGGGGTAAACCTACGGTTTCAGGATTTTTTGCCTTGGAATCTAAAGCATGCCGTTTTCTGCCTTAATGCTTTCAAAATTCGGTAATATACTGCCGGGAGTTTTTGCTGTACAGAAATCCTAAATCTCCCTAAAACTATACATATCTGGTATTGGCACGTTCGAGAGACATAAGGCTTTCCAAATCAGTTGGATTTTCATCCCTAAAATGAAATAGTTTTCTGGTATAAATTAATATACGATGAAAAATGGTAATTTTTCATTTTGTTTGGTATTTAGCACTATAAATTTTTTTGCGCAGGTGGAAATACATGAAAACTCAGGCAGATTTAGAAAGCTCAGTTTCTACCAAAAAAAACAATGTATAGTTTTCCTAGGTAAACTATAGGTTTCCCCTCAGAAAATGCCCCTAAAGTGAGAGAGCACAAAATGTTTCAAAAACGGCTGGCATTTCGCGTAACCAAAATGTGAAATTCTGCTGGCACTTAAAGGGTTAATCTAACCAGTATGTAAGCAGCAGCAATTATAAGTGCTACAGGCTACAATGGCTTATCATCAGTGCTGGAGAATCCTCTTTAGGACCATGGTCAGCAACAGCACAGTAACTATAGCTGTGCTTTGGCAGGAGGAGTATTATTTAGGGGGTTATTTACTAAATTCCGAATGCAAAAAATCAAGAAAAATGTGTGATTTTTTTTATAAAATCAGACAAATTTTTTGGAACTTATTAGATCCGGAGGATGGGAAAGTGTATTAATAAATAAGCCCAAAAAACCCGTGCGGATTTGGTCAGAGTTTTTTTTCAGAAAATATTGAGATAAATTTGGACTTTGATAAGTCAGCCAGTTCTATACATTTTTTTTAAAAAAATATTGAAGTGTACTACAAACACAGTGTAGTACCGTAATTTCTGCGAATTGTGTCTTAAAATTGGTAGTGAAACAGAACGCTCCACAGTTCAACAAGGGCAATTGCACAGCTCTCTCTATTGCCCTAAAATCCAGAACAAATAAAACTGAGGAGTATTATGTAGTGTTTGCATCACATCTCTTTTTTTCAAGGGTTTAACAGAAAAAAAATATGGCACCGCACTCCCCAGCAAAGGTGAGAAGGTGAACACTGGCCTGGGGCAGTAGGTTAGACATATTGCTTACTTGGGAATGACTAAAATATCCCCTCCCTTACACAGTGGGACTCCTTTATAAACACTGAGCACATTTGCACCTGGGCAGTAACCCATATCAACCAATCAGTGATTTGCTTTTTTCAACCAGCGGCAGATTGAACAATGAAAGCAATCATCCGATTGGTTGCCATAAGTTACTGCCCAGGTGCAAATGTGCTCAGTGTTTATAAATAACCCCCAGTGTGTTTGTCTTAGCCCTAGTCCTGCCTTCATTCAGCAGTACTGCCAGATCATACAAAAAGCACTCATACACATAGGGGCAGATTTATCAAAGGTCGAGGTGAATTTTCAAATCGAAAAAATTCGAATTTCGAGCTATTTTTTGTGTACTTCGACTAAGGAATAGTCCAAATTCGATTTGAATTTGAAAAAAAATTTGACTTCAACCATTTTCCATCTAAAACCTGTCGAATTGCTGTTTTAGCCTATGGGGGACCTCCTAGAACCTCTTTGGAGTCAATTGGTGTTTTTTTTTGGAAAAACTTTGAATCGAATTGATCGAATGCGCTTTTACTTTAATTTGTACGATTCGAATTCGGCCGAATACCTATTCGATTAAAAACGGACCTATTCGGCCAAAAAAAAACAAACTTCAACTTAATTCCGGTTGGTCTTTTTGAATTCGGATTTCAACGTTTTTCAAATTCAAAATTCGACTCTTGATAAATATGCCCCATAATGTGCAATATGAAAAATAGTCCTTCACTAAGGGGCAGATCTATCAATGTCTAATTGAAAATTAGATTTTTTTAAATTTTAATTTCAAGTTTATTTTAGTTTAATTCAACTAAAGAATAGTCCAAATTCGATTTGAGTTTAAAATTTTTTTTCGAATTTTGAAATTTATCATCTAGGTGCATATTTATCAAGGGTCGAATTTCGAATTGAAAAAACTTCGAAATTCAAATTCAAAAAGACCATCCGAAATCAAGTCAAAGGTTTTTTTGATCAAATAAGTCCGTATTCGGCTGAATTTGAATCGTACGAATCGAAGGAATAATGCATTCAATCTCATTCGATGCACAGTTTTTCCCATAAAAAAACCCTTAGATTTTTCACCACCAATTGACTCCAAATAGGTTCTAGGCAGTCCCCCATAGGCTAAAACAGCTATTCGGCAGGTTTTAGATGGCGAATGGTTGAAGTTGAATTTTTAAAGAGACATTACATGATAAATTTAAATATTCGAATTTTCAAATTTTTTTCACATTTGAATCAAATTTGGACAATTCCCTAGTCGAAGTACACAAAAAAATAGCTCGAAATTCGATTTTTTTTTTTTCATTCGAAAATTCACCTTGACCTTTGATAAATCGGCCCTTTACTGTCCCTTTTTTAGCTGTATGGGGGACCTCCTATAATCAATAGGAGTCATTTGGTGGACTTTTGAAAAAAAAATTTGAGTGGAAAAACTGAAATTGTAATTCGAATTTGATTTGAGATTGCAGGTCGATTCTATTCATCCAAATTTCGAGTTCATAGGAGTTTATGGGAGTTTTTATAAACTCCCATAAACTCTAAATTCGACCCTTGATAAATATGCCCCTAAGTGTGATTTTTTTTAAACCAAATTGAATAAGTTATTCCATATAAGTGAGATGCATTAATAATGAAGTAAGACAGCAGTGCAATTTGGAAAGTCAGCAACTGTTCTTTATACCTCAATCTCATTGGCTCAGCAGTTACAAGGTTTGTAGTATTGTTCTATACACAAGGGCAGCAGCATTGTGCAGTGCAAAAGAATATCTCAGTTCTGCTGATCATCTGGCCTGTCTTTATACAAATTTCTGGCTTTGGTACATTTTAGACCGCCTCTGTTCTGAGGACTAAGTAGTGAGAGAAAATATATTTCTGGTTTGGTTGTTGCTGCTTAACTGATGGGTGTGTTTCCATCACATCCAATTACCCTAATTACTCTGTTCTTCTTTCTGAAGCTGGCACAGTGCAGAGGCTAGAGCAGTATCTATTCCCAAACTGAGCATGCAAGACTGGATCTGAACATTATTCATGGTTTCCTTTTCTGCTTTCTCTTCATTTTACTGGAATCTGTAATCCTCCGCAAACAAGATTTCTGCCTGCAAAAGCCATATGGAAAAATGACTTGCTGTGCTAATGCATGATTTAAAGTTCATGTTTACAGTCTCGGTGAGACATAAACCCAATGTCTCCACTTTGAAGCGCCTCACTTGGACCTCATAACGTTGCTTCATATGTTTAGCAATTTGGCGTATTTGTTAAGCAATTTAGCATATACCATGGCTAATAAATAGTGTCCTGCTGTAAACTGTCACACCTCTGGCTCTAAAGCCACCTTCTTAACTACAACTTTATAGCGACTTACTGCTTTTAGCAAAGGAATAGCGTATTACAGTAATAATACTGTGAAAATAAACATACAAGAGGCCTAGGATTTTACATTTATGTATTGTTCCTATGAGTATTATTTACAATGGGCTTAATACATTATACATATTTAACCAAAATTATTGTATCTAAACATCTAAATATAGGGATTTATGGATTTATGGTTTTTTACTACTGCAATTTGCTACTAATTGACTTCCCTAACTACCACCGCTCCCTACTACATTCTGTCTTAAGATCTGCTGCTAGAATCCTTCTCTGTTCATCTAAAAGAGAAAAGGTCCCACCACTCCTTAAAAACCCCGTACTGGATAATTTTGTAATGTTTTGAAAGGTTTCATCTAACCTGAGCAACCTAAACAAATCTGCCTGGTAGATTGGCTAAACCTTGAACCTGTTATTGTTGAAAATGGTGATCTACAAAAGTGTGGACTGAATATTAATACCACCAGATTAAAAAATAAATCTTTATAACTACACATAAAACATACATACAACTTTATGTATTTACCTTGTTTTAAAATCTATTTATGCCAATGTAATTCCATTATTAGAATTTTTAAATCCTTACAATTACAAATGAATTTATATTTTGCTATTCACATTTTTTGTTTTAATATTCTTTTTGTTTTCTCTTACATGACACCCACCTCTAACACAAACAGGAAGGGAGACAATAACTCAAGGACTAAATATTATGTATATTCAGTATTGTCATGCCCATTTATAAATGATAAACAGAAGGCTTTGAAGTGATATTCAAGGGGGAATTATTATTTGAATTTTTTTTTAAAGGAAAAGTGATTACCCACCTGGCATGAATATATTATTGGTTTTATATATATATATTTATTCTTTAATTATTCATGGTGCTTCCTGGCCAGCCAGTGTTTTAGAGATTGTACAATAAATTGGATTTTAATATATTGGTTTCGCAATCCACCATCTATCTGTTTTCTGTATATTGAATTTTATTTTAGTTCAATAGGACCTTTGGGATTGAAGGTGTGCAGTCTTGACCAGTATAATAACTTTCCCCCTTCGGTCACAAGACTCCTATTTGGTATTTGTTGTAATATGACCTCTCCCTTTAGTGCATGTTTTGACTTAAACACAATGAATCGAACTGAAATCATTACTATGTGTATTTGCAGTGTGTGTAATTGTATAAGTATATATTCATAATGTGTTGATTGTTCGTGCTTAATTACACATGTAGACATTAGTGATGATGATGAATCTGTGTAAGAATTCGCAAAACGCATTAAAGTCAATGGACGTCAAAATAATTTTGACACACAACTATTTGGTCCGAATGCATTAAAGTCAACAGGCATCCGAATACTTGTGACGTGCAACAATTTTTATGCACGCACCAATTTTGACACGTGATTTTGATTGATGCTACGGATTTTTCGTCAGAGAATTGTCGCCTCAGTTTTGCAAATGAATTTGCTTGCATCGAAACATGGAAATTTGCCGCAAATTAGTGTCTGACGAATTTATTCACTTATCACTAGTAGGCATGTGATGCAGAATATTCTGTGTGGTTGATCTATTGTAGATAGAAAGACAGGCAGACAGATAGATGGTTTATGTCCCCAATCCTTTTTCTTCTCACCAGCTCCAGGCAATGCTCAAGACCAAACGACTCAAGACAAAGTGCTCAAGTAGTTTATTAATTAGTCCACTGGACAATTCAGTCTCAATCTGATCAGGAGTGGATGCCCTTTTTGTGCATTTCTTAAAGAGGATGATTAGAGACATCCAGAAGAATTTGTGCTCCAAGTGACCTAAAGGAACAAAATCCAAAGTAGAGAGATTGTTATGTCTGGAAAACCAAGTCCTATGTAAAAACTAAGTATAAGCAGCAGATAAATTCACTTGTCTCACAGTGATGCTTAACCACCAGCTATTTCTCACTATAAAGGTCAGAGTTTATGCCAAATATGTGTTGCTAATTATAAAATGTAGTGCATAAGCAACTAAAAAAGAGATTCTGTTTATGTGGTTTGTCAGGTATTTTATATTTAAGGCTTGTGGGGGAGGCTTAAGGTGCTTTGGAGACTTTAGATCAGTGTTGGCCAACTTGTCCTACTGGAAAGTGGTCAAGGGCTAATAATAAAGCCAGTGTTGACCACTCCCAGCTTTAAAACCGCACCAATTTAAACCATGTATATGTTATCACAAGAATGTTTAAAGGAAAACTATACCCCCTGAACAATGTATGTCTTTATAATATTGCATAAAACAGCTCATATCTAAAACCCTGCTTCATGTAAATAAATCATTTTCATAATAATATAATTTTTTAGTAGTACAGGTATGGGACCTGTTATCCAAAATGCTCGGGACCTGGAGTTTTCCAGATAACGGATCTTTCCATAATTTGGGTCTTCATGCCTTAAGTCTACTAGAAATTAATTTAAAGATTAAATAAAGCCAATAGGCTGTGTGCTCCCATAGCATCAAAGGTGTTATATGATAGATCAGGTTTGGCATTGGTCAATCTTGATCAATTTAGTTGCTTATTTTTAAAATGAGGACATGTTTTATTAGTTATTAGAATACACCAATTAGAAAATCACAAGATGCAATACAAATTAAAATAACCATTTGATTGTCTACATTTCAGTATTTATTTTTGCTCTCCGTCCTCACTTCCATTAATTCATTCTGCTTCATTTCTCCTATATTCTCTCTACCCACTGCTATCTCCCTGCTTCTTTTACCTTCTTCACACTTTCATATTTAAACCTTAAATTAAAATGCTTAAAATGACAGTTACATCTGGTGTGAGTTGGTGTTAAGCTAAAAATTCCATTTTAATGCTGCCTGCTACCATTGGATAGATCTCTCTGTAACAAACAATGCCCTGTATACTTTATAAAAGCTAAACGTATTGTCATAAACAACATAAATCAGCACTATACCAATGCTGTATATAACAAAAAATCCCTGAGAAAAACAAATCCATCACATATAACCAAAATAGCTTTAGTTCTTGTAAGCTCAGCAGCAGGACAGACTTATCTTTTTATCTACATCCAATAAAGTCTCAAAGGGATCATTTTTAGAAATAAAAGCATAAGAAAAGTTGTCCCTTGCTTTACTGTGAAAAAGAGAATAGCTTTACTGTCATCAGCTCAAAGCAATGCCAACACTAAAGGTTTGATGATCCATGTAAAGTCTGTATTCATAGTTACTATCATTTAAACAAGCAAATTACATTGAAAAAAGAAATCCAGAAAAACTGCCATTCTAGTTTGTGACTAGTGGTGAAAGAACCAGGGTGTAAACATTTGTGAAACTGCAGAAATGTTTGCAAAATAACAAAATTAAGCCAAAATTCAAATCGGAAGATACACATTCCATTGTGCATAAAGCATTCATTTTTTGGCCAGCAATAGCATTTACATTCCCCTACATTGTTAGAGAATAGCAATGGGCAAATAAATTTCGCATTAGATGCGCATAAAATTGTCACACATCAAAATTATTCGGATGCCCATTGACTTCAATGCGATTTTTTTTTCTTTTTTTTCTGTAAATTCGCAAATTTTTCAGTGAAGTGAAACGGCACCTCAATTCCACTATGATACAACTGTTCTTTACAGAAAAAATGTCTTACTAGATAAATCATTCTAAGAGAAGTGTGTGCTCCCTGGTATAGTAGGTTTGAGATAATTTATTCCATAGTTAAAATTGCACTTACAGAATTGAAGTGATAAACCAGCTCATCAAACAATTCATTTCACACAACACATTTCATCAAAAATTTACTTCAAGGGGAGAATTTTTTCAAGGTTGCATACTTACAAACAACAGCAACTGACATGGTGGTCATTTATATACATTGAGCATTTCTGCAATATTGACTTCCATTTTATTTGACCACATTTTGGACTGGCAGCGCCTACTGGTCTCGAGAAGCTGAGATTGGGACCTGAAAAAATCTCCTACTGGACATTGTTCTATTGGAATACAAATGTTTATATTTGAATATTGATATTTGCTGGGGTTTTATTGTATAATAGTGATGGGCAAATTTGTCCTGTTTCGCTTCTCCGCGAATTTTGGGAATTTCCAGTGAAACTGGCGAAACTGGCGAAAAATTTGCAAAACAGTGATTCTGAATGGGCGTCCGTTAATCATCGCTGGCGTCCAAATTCGCGCCAGCGTCAGAAAAGTCGCCATCGTCGAAAAAAACTCAGTTTATCTCTTCCCTACAACATGTGGACTACCTAAAAGCACAACCACTTGTTCTTGTGAAAATGTCATTCTGTGTAGATATCATTTGTTCCAGTTGCTAAGATCAGAAATCAGGTTGACCAATATTGAATACTGTACATATTGCACTGTGAATGCAGCCGTCTCTCCAGAGTGCCAAGTAATAGTAGATGTGGAAGAAGAAAAAGGGCAGATTAATGACTTCTGTTGGGAGCATTTTTTTTTACTGGTGAAATAGACTGCATGGAGAAATTCCAGTGTAGATTCTTGAAAAAACTTTCAAAACCCTCCAAGTATTCATTTTTTCATATTGTCATATTATTTAAACTACAAAGCGTGCATTTTTCAAGGTGCCATGAAGTTAATTAAAGTTTTTCAATTACATTTATTCTATTTACTTATTGTTAATTTATTTAGGTAGGCTGTTGTATTTGGTAAGTTGAGTATCACTTTAATTGTTTTCTGTCACATCAGAGGTCCAGATTTCAAATACTTATATCTGAAGTTTAAAATGTTTACTCAACCTCTTCTCAGAGTAGGATTTTCATAGATATTTGCTATTTTAGATAATAGTAGACAATGCTTTATGACAACAAAAGTAAATACTTTATTCTGATGGTAGTATCAGTCTTCCAGTTCAAATCTAGGGTTTGTTGGACCCAAGGCATGGTTTCTACTATTGATTTTATTTTGCAAATTATTAATCAGTTTAAAGGAGTTCGACTCTAACTTAGTGTTCAACAGCTGTGGAAACCTCCCCCTGCAACAACAAATGCACAACTAGAAAAAAAGAAGATTCATGCATCATGTGGTTTACCTTTATACAAACTTTTTAGAAAAATGACCAACTTTTCAATTGGTCTTTATTATTAATTTTTTATAGTTTTTTTTAATTTATGACTTCTTCTTCTGTCTATTTATAGCTTTCAAATGGGGGTCCGCGCACGCCCAAAATTTTTTGATGCAACAGATTTTTCAAGAATTTATTCGCCGGAAGTGAAACATAAAATTCCGCACAAATTTATTCGCCCATCACTACTAAGGATTGCATTCAAAGTTGAGCTGTAGATAATGTTTTTTTGGTGGCAACCCAAAATCAAAACAGAAGTTCATTGGCTAGGGTACCAGGGCCTGTAATATTCAGTTCATGTATGTAAACATGTGCTTAAAATTTCCCTCTAACTATTCTAGACTATGATGGAATAGGCTTTTGTGCTGGTCTTCTACCCCTCCCTATCTCCAAATAACCATTTTTATTACAAAAAAACAGTCCATTTACAATCTCCTATATTGCATCAGATTCTAGGGTGATGTGGTTTTGTCAAGCTGCTGAATCACTCCCTGTTAAAATAAAGTCATCTCTAGAATAGGATTTCAGATCTGAGTGTGTCGCTCTCAGAGCTGTCATTGAAAGAATTATATTGTACACAATAAGTAATGAAGGTATTTATCTCCTCTAAAGCTGTCTCAGGTGGATGCTAAAATAGTACATTTCTGCAGAAACCACAGTCGATGAGAATTTAAAGAAAATGTTTTCTCTTACAGGAGTAAGTTGGCACTTTTTGGATCATAAATAAATGCTATAGCTTCTAATCTGAATGTGGCTTAAGCTATTTGCTGCCATCTGCACTGCCAGTACTGTTATTAGGCAATTCCTTTTTTATTTTGCAACTTTGAGAACAAAATAGTAAAACAGATAAATGGGTGGTTCAATAGGTATGTATGTTGTACAGTGCCTGGATTTTAGGAATAATACTGAGGTCAAATGAGTTCATAGCTTAACATATTTTCTGTACAGAAATAAAGCACACCAGGAATGCTTAATAGTCCTTTATATGGGCTAAAGGAACAAGAGAGAAGAGATTCACAATATATTTACTTTATCTTTGGTGAACATGAATAGACTACACATTTGTGATCAATGCCATTCCATGCTATGGTATGTTTGCAAATCATGCTGCTTTGCAAACAGAAACCAATACTTGTGCTCTAGTAGTTTCACAAATGATAACACAGAAGCTAAATTTCATGGTTAAAATGTCTCTTCCTTATTTCTGCTCTGTTGGGTTAGTATGGGGTATTTTGTCACATGCAATGCTCCCCCACCAACCTTTTCACAAATCTATCCTTGGCTAAGCCTTGAAGACTAAGGCATGTGAAAGAGTGTGGACAGATATCTGTCCTGGGTCATCTCCGGCTTTGGCTGTAAGATCTAGGCTTTATAGTGAGACCCATTCTTGAAGTTCTAGTGCGTCTGGCCATAGGACCATATGTGGTGGCTAAAAGATCTTTTTTTTTGTGGTGGTTATAACCTCTAAAAGTTTTATTTTTTTCTTGCGAAATAAAGGTCCAATAGGATCAGTGCAGCTCCCATTGACTTCTATAGAACCTCGAGTGCTTTTACTTGGTGAATTTTTGTATTAGAGTTATTTCTGTTTTTTTACTCTTAATAAATCTTGAATGAGTTCTAGAGAAATAGAAAAAAAATACAAATCTCATTTTTCCAAATTCCAATTTTGGTAAATACGGCCCATAGTATATCATATAACAAAATAAAAACTGTTTATGTGTCTACTGGAACAACACAGGCTATTGGGTTACTGATGACTGTAAGGTAATGTGTGTCATGGGAGCAATGGATTTCAGGTGGTGTGTGGTGCATGCAAGAGTAATACCTTAGATCAATGTTCCCCAACCAGTAACTCATTGCTGACCAACCCAGTATCGGACTGGCCCACTGGGATACCAGGAAAACTCCCGGTGTCCCCAGGTGTCAGTGGGCCCTTTTGCTTCTAACTATGTGGCCAATTTCATGGTCATTCCTTGTTTCTTTATGGGAAAAAATGCTTAATAATAGACTAAGTAAATATAAAAGACTAGGGGATTAAAGAGGATGAGGAGAGGAGGAATAATAGTTTGGAAAGTGGGCCCACGGTCTAAAGTTTTCTGGTGGGCCCCTGGGATCTCAGTCCAACACTGGACCAACCCCTTGGATGTTGCTCCCAGAGCATCAAAGCAGGTGATTATTTCTCAATTCCTGGCTTGGAGGTAAGTTTTGGTTGAATAAAAACCAGCTGCACTGGCAAATAGAGCCTCCTGTAGGCTACCAGTCGATCTAGGACAACCAAATAGCCTATCACATCCCTGATTTGGCACCCCCAGAAACCTTTTTCATGTTTTTGTTTCCCCCCCCAACTTTTTCTATAATTGAATATGGCTCATGGGTAAAAAAAGGTTGGTGACCTCAGCCTTAGATGTATGGCACCCACTATGAAACTGAGATCTGAAATTACAAGTTCTGTATATTCAAATGGTGAAAAATAAATAGACATGGATCATACTGACCTGTAAAAAAAATCCATACTTGTCCTAGTCACCACACTGGGATAAATTTCTCTCCCTGTCATATGATTGCACTATAAAAACCAAAATGAACCCAGCAACTTGGCTTCCCCTTAATCCAATAATATTCACACTTTATAAAAGATGCACGTTATATTTAAGACCTGTGACATTTGTTGAATTTACAAGGATGCACCTTTACTGGCAGTTAATTTTAGACGCTGACACTCTCTGTTCTCCAATTACCTTTATTTGCTTGGGTATATTTCCCGTGTAATTGAACCATTTCCTGGTCCTTTTCTGAGTTTCAAGCATTATAAACTTGTCTCATATTGATTCATGGAATGTGTGATGCTGGGATTTAATTAATGTTATTTGCATATTACTCATCATCCTGGCATGTGAAATTGCTAATTAAATAAAAATAAGAAGGGGGTGAAAAATAAAGAAAAAAAAAGGCAAGATAATGCCAGTTCCTGTATAGGCAGCGGCCCTGACTTTCAGACTTATAATGGCTTTGGCATTGATGGATGCATCAACTTAATTTTATATTCATTGCATTGTCACCAAGTTTGGATGTTACCTTAAGCAAGTTGTATCACATTTCATTAATCTGGAGTGATTCCTTTGGCTGGATCAGTTTCATGAGGCTCCCTGATATGTTTTAGAGCTCTTAAAAAGCTGTTCTTAAAGGTACAGTAACATAAAAAAATGAATGTGTTTTAAAGTAAAAAAATATAATGCAGTGTTGCCCTGCACTAGCAAAATGACTCTGTTTGCTTCAGAAACACTGCAATTGTTTATATAAATAAGCTGCTGTGTAGCCATGGGGGCAGCCATTCAAAGGAGAAAAGGTGCAGGTTACACAGCAGATAAGCTCTGTAGAACATAATGGTGTTATCTGTTATCCACTATTTAACCTGTGCCATATAGCCTTTTTTCAATTTCCACCATTGCTACACAGCAGCTTGTTTATATGAACTATAGTAGAGTTTCTGAAGCAAACAGATCAGTTTTACCAATTACATGACATTTTCGTTACTTTAGGACACTTTCCTTTTTGGTGAAACCAGGGAAAAACCCAGTGGGCCCCCGCGGCCCAGATCGTCATCCCGACATTCCGTTCCCTGCCTACCAGCCTGAAGAAGGGCCCCGGACCCAAAGAATGCAGTGTGCAAACGCACACACATGGCCCAGAAGAGGGGGGCCCTGAGACTGCAGTCCCGGTGGGCCTTGAGCCCCCCAGTCCAATCCTGAGTGTAACTGGGGCTTTTGTTCAAGATGAAGTAGAGATGTGTCCTTGGATTTAGGTAAAATAATACACAATTATCACCAAGGGTTAAGCAGAAAATAAACTGTTTTTTAGCAGTCTTCTGGGAAGCTTAATACCTTAATGGCTAGCATTTGGCTAGCATTTTATACCACATGACTTGGGTTCATTTCAGTATCTGTCCCCAGGACCCTTGACAAAATAAGTACACACAAAACCAATTTGGATGTGAAGATCACAGCTTGAAGTATTAAAGTCCACCTTAATAGCATAGCTAAGCATGGCTGTGTAACCAGTAACCGATAAATACTGCATACAGTATATAAAGTCTTAATAAACAACTAGTAAGCATTAAACACTTTTCAATTAGTCTTCCTTTTTAATATAGTTTTTTAATGATTTGCCTTTTTCTTGTGACTCTGTCCAGCTTTCAGGTGGGGCTCAATGGCCCCATCTAAAAAAACAAATGGTCTGTAAGGCTACGGATTTATTGTTATTGCTACTTTGTGTTGCTCATCTTTTTATCTGGCTGTCTGCTATTAATATTCAAGTCTCTTATTCAAATAAATGCATGGTTGCTAGAATAACTTGGATACTAGCAACCTGGAGAACTGCTGAATAAAAAGCTAAATAAATAAAAAAAAAAATACAATTAATACAAATTAAATAAATGTCTCAGAATATCACTCTTTATGTCACATACAAACGTTAATTCAAAGGTGAAAACCCCCTTTAAACATATCAGTCCTGTCAAAGAAAATGTCTTTGTCCTAACCACTTGCTACCTACATGTCTTATGGAGTTATGCATAACTTGTGTCCCAGGCCTTTTCCTGCACCTCTTAATATAATAGCATGGCTTTAAAGGGGTTCTGTGCACATAGAGATGATCAAGTAAATATAGGCATGATATAGATGATCTAGTATACAGATATATATGATAATTAATTAATCATGAAGAGATGATTTATTCAAGCCACAGATGTTTCTTAAAGGAATGTTCACTATTAACTTAACTTTTAGAATGGCCAATTCTAAGCAACTTTTCAATTGGCCTTCTTTTTCCTTCTTTATAGTTTTTGAATTATGTGCCTTCTGGCTCTTTCCACTTTCAAACGGGGGGGGGTTCACTGACCCCCATCTAAAAACAAATGCTCAGTAAAAGAGACAAATGTTTGTTATTATAACACAAATAATGATAACCAATAGCAAATTGTCTCAGAATATCACTCTCTAGATCATACTAAAAGTAAATTTTTATTTTTCATGCTAAGGGGGTTAATTATCAAGGTCCGAATTTATCTCAATTTTGGCTGCTACAAACTCCGATCTAACCTGCTCGGGTTTTTAACGCTTATGTATTATTACATTTTCCCGAAAATTTGCTTTGTGGGAAAAGCTCAGATTTTCACGTTTTTTTTTTCGTGAATTTTCCACGAAATCTCTGAATTTTTTGGAGTTTTCACCCGAAAGCTCCGAAAACATTGTGAAATTGCCTGAAACCCCCGACACAACCAAAAAATAAATGGGACTGTTCCCATTGACTTTTATGCAACCTCGACAGGTTTGAGATGCCGCTTTTTTTATATTCTGGCTTTTTAGCCCTCGGGGTTTAATAAATTCCGAAAAAAAATTGTAATTTTTTTTTAAAGTCCGATTTTATAAAAAAAAATCACAAATTTTTCGGATTTTGGGTATTCGGAGCTTAGTAAATAACCCCCTAAAAGTCATTTAACATAGGGTCCCCAGATATCACTGGACAACTACCCCCAGCAAGATTTACCCTTGATTATATAATGAAAAATGCGAGGGAGGTGTGTGTATTAGTGATGGACGAATTTCTCCCGTTTACCTTTGCCGAAAATTTCACGAAATTCGCGAAATGGCAGAAAATGTAGAAAGATTTGTGAAACTCAAAAATTGACACCCGAGTCAATTTTGAAGCCGGCGTTAAAGTCAATGGGCGCCCGAATAGTGTTGACATGCAGCGATTTTGACGCAAGCAACTTTTCGGACGCAAACCGAAACTTGGAAATTCGATGCAAATTTACACCAGTTTCATCAACCAACTGTTTCTCAGCATAAGAAGAAATTCGCCCATCACTAGTGTGTATGTTTGTGTCTTTTGTGACATAGATGGCAAAGTTTTTATGTTGGCAAAGCAGTAACAAATCAGGTATTGAACAGTTCATAATACATTCATGCTTCTTATGCTGAGAAACAGTTGGTTGATGAAACCCGTTATTATTCTAAAAATACACAGATCATAAGCAGATGGCCTATAATATGTTTTGCACTTGTTTTTTACGCAAGCACAGAAGGCTCTGACATTCAGCTATGCAGTGGGTAAGGGAGCTGATGAGACCATTAGTGTTGCATTTCCATCATACTTTACATAGTAAAACATAATAAACATTGAGTCAACGAGTGATCTGTACTCTTCTATATTTAATCATAAGGATCTGATTATATTGTAATGGATAGTTTTAAACTCAGTTATATTTTTTTACTGATCTAAAAATGGTTAGGTTAAAAAAAGGATAAATAAATATAAACATAAATATTAAAATATACCTTATATACAGTATATAATACAAATATATATATTATATACATTATATATCTTATAGATGTGTGCATATATATTATAAATTATATAAAATAATCACATTACAATTAGTGATCGACGAATAAATTCGGCAGGCGCGAACTCACGCAAATTTTCGCCGCCAGTGAATACATTCGCAAACCTGCGGCAAAGATTTGCCAGCGTATAATCCACCGCGTCAAAAAAAATGGGCGCGCATCAGAATAGATGCACACATAAAAATTGTCGTGCTTCAAAATTATTCGGACGCTCATTGGCTTTAATGCATTTGAACAAAATAGGTGTGTGTATAAAAACAGTCTCATTAAATTCCATTTTGATCACCTCAAGTCAATCACATTTTCCTTGGATCAATAATGAGATTTGCACCTGAAAAGATAACCATTGACCTTTATTTATTTATCTACAGAATGATCTATCGCAACCTGAGAGATAAAAAGTATATAACATCTCCAATCCTAATGCATAAGGAACAGGCTAACACCCTAACATACAGACTTAGTTGTGTTGCTGTATGGCGTTTTTTTGTGTGATCCATCCCATTTTATTTTATAGGCACGCTACTATTAAGCTGGCCATAGACGCAAAGATCCGATCGTACGAATCGTGGATTCGTATGATTTTTGGACCATGTGTGGAGAGTCCCGACATTTTTCGTCCGTCGGAGATCGGTCGTTTGGTCGATCGGACAGGTTAAAAGATTTCTGTCGGCTGCCGATAATATCTCTGCGTGTATTGCCGATCGTACGATTTTCAGTGGGAGACTGTCACTAGTGTTGTCAGACATAAGTATCGTACGATTGCTGTCAGGGGCAGAACATTGGGTGATCTGTTCTTATTTGATCGGAATGGTAAAGACTTTGATCTGAATGGTTAGTGGAGGGTCGGGAGATGGGAAAGTCCGATCGTACGTTGATTCGTACGATCGGATCTTTGCGTCTATGGCCAGCTTAAGGAACACATTGAAACACCAAACACCTATAAAATATAACATGGAAAGGCTTTTGTTTGGTGTGTTTCTTTTAGTATAATCTATACAGTGATGGATCAAGTGCATTTAAAATACCAGTACAAACATGATCATCTCTCCATTTTTTTGTGAAAATTGTTTGAAAATCGCCAAAGCCAAAGCAAATACTATAGTCAGTTCCTGTACAGATTTGGAGACTGGGCTCTGTTATTACCTGGTGGTGCATTACCCTGTTGAGCTGCTGTAGGCTTTTTGAAATCACTATTACAAATAATTCAGATAAGCATCCTCTCTAATCAAGAACCTTCTTTTTATTCACAGTTTCTACCTTCAACCTTATTAAGGCCAGTAATGTAGCAATCAATGGTCTACACAAGATTGCTTCATGATGCCACTGGTGCTTTATAGCTGTTTAAAGGGGTTGTTCACCTTTAAAAAGTTATTTAACTTTTTGTTCAGCAGCTCTTCAATTTGCATTTTAAGCAATCTGGTAACTAGGGCCCAAATGACCCTAGCAACCATGCACTGATTTGAATAAGAGACAGGAATATGAATAGGAGAGGGGCTGAATAGAAAGATGAGTAATAAAAAGTAGCAATAACAATACATTTGTAGCCTTACAGAGCATTTGTTTTTTTAGAAGGGGACAGCGACGCCCATTTGAAAGCTACAAAGAATCAGAAGAAAAAGACAAATAACTAGAAATCTATATATAAAAAAAATAATGAAAACCAATTGAAAAGTTGCTTAGAATTGATCATTCTATAACATACTAAAAGTTACTTTGAAGGTGAACCACCCCTTTAAATTTGCATGTGTCAGGATTGCTCACATCCTGTTTGGTGCAGCATCCAAGATGGCGGCACCCATAGCCACCACATGGGTTGCAACGCCAGCGCACTCAAAATAAACAAGAAGCCAAGGTCACAGGTTCAATGCCTGATAATAGGTCACGATCATTAGTGTTCCTGGGTGTTCCTAAATTCCTAATTTATTCAATCTTGGACTTCTGACCTCTTGCTTTGACCTTGACATCGACCATTGCTGCCTGCCTACTGAACTTCCGCCTGAATCCTGACCACGCTACTTCTTGATACTTTGGCTACAGCGAATCAGACCTTAACCCTTGAGCTTCCTACTTGGTCCGAACTCCTCCACTACTGGAGCCGCAAGGCCTCTGATATTATGGTGAGGACAAATAGGCAAAGAGCAGAAACACTTTTGTCATGAGGTGTACACAGGTAAATAAGACAATGACTGGCTTTTCATCTGCATGGAGCATATGATGTCAACTTTGTTCATAAACATTGAAAAAAATCAGTTGTACAACCACAATCTACTAAATCTACTTAATGAAGTGGGGGATATAAAACTTCTGGTGGATAAAATGTATAATGTATCATTCCAATGTGCCCCAAGAAAATATTAACTATACAATACAAACTGGCTAGCTATGTATTGTGAAAAACATTTCTGCATACTGAATTAAAACCCCAGTGTATTGATTTTTTGACTGATAGGAGAAAGTAAATAACATAACATAATTAACCCATTTTAGCAATGGAAACTTGGACTTTTTGTTTGATGACATGGGCAGTTCCTGTCATATCTATGATGATTAGGGACTAGTGAAGTATCTGACCAAACTTGCGGGAAAGTTGATTGTAAGCTAGTTTGGTGGAAGATAGCTCCAAGAAAGATGTTTCAATGATGATTCCTGAACGGGACAATCTGCAGTCTATTGTGGGTGAATCCTTTGAGTCTCTTCTGGTATCCAAACTTGAAAAGCAGAGCACACAGTCACCAGGACAAATAGGGGAAAGCATGGGCAGAAACTGGCAATGCATGACAGTATGACAAAGCAGTGATCAAGCCCTTGCTGGTCGAAAAACATTCTTCACAGAGTGTCAAGAGTGGCATTTTCATGCTCAGAATTTCTGTGCTCTTACAGTATGGAAAATGTAATAAAGGTTCTGGAACCTTCGAGGAGCAGAATGGACATAGTGTGTAAGTGCCTATTGAGAATTTTCCTTTTATAATCTTGCCATGGCTGTTTTTAAAGGTCTTTTTATTTGGATTTGGTGCCATGAGTACTGATAAATTGGCCAAGTTATTACAAAGTAATCTTAGTGGTGTTTTTATGTTGTTACACAATAATACACCCATTTGAGTATTATATCAAAGCTTTAGTAGGTTAAAGTGCATTCATCAGGATAACATCATCGTAGACAATAAAGTGGTACTTTAAGCTTGACTGAGTATAATCTTGGAAAAGGTTATTGGAAACTGGATGCCACCTTGCTTGAAGCTAAAAATGTATATTGTAACTGTAACACGTTTTAATTTAACACCAACAGCTGACATTGGAATGGTGCAACAAAGTAAAAAAAAAGCTTTTAATTATTTTACTAACCTTGGTGTTCAAAATGCTAAGTGAAGGGGAGAGTTTTATGAAAAAAACAAACACAATTAAACACCCTCTATAAACTTTAATATATTGTATGAGATGTTCATAAAGAAATCCCTGTAATTAAAGAAATTACTTTAAATGATCCGGAGAAAAAAGGTTAAGAATGTGATTTGTAAGACTAGAATACAAAATGTTGAAGAAAATGAGAAATGCACCAGGTACTTTTTCTGAAAAGTTCAGTTCTCCAGAGAATTAAAGTCAGAGATTGTAGGAGAGAAGACCATTCAACAGTGGCATTCAAAGGTACAAAGGTTTACATTTTCAGAATATATATAGAACTTAACACCAAGAATAATAATAGTGATTTTAATAAAGATTTTCCTAATGATGTTACTTATGTTTTAAATGATGACGTGTCAATTAGCCAAAACAGTATTGCTACAAAGATTTTTGTCGCTGTTCAGAGAAATAATGTACATTTCCTGGGCTTGATGGGAAACCCAATTTCTTTTGGGACGTTTTAAAGGCTCATCGGTTATTTCTATTCAATAAATATTTTTATAATAAAAAGGTGCAACGTTCTTGGAAAGGGGAAATATCTCTGATGCCCAAGGGGGGGCTATAACTTATTATTAGATTGTGGCCAAACTGTGTGTAAATAAATTGAAGGTGGTTAGTCCATGTGTCTCTATAATATTTTAAAGAAAATGGATATCCTTCAAGGTTGTTGAATCAGTTCTTGATATTTTTGTTTAACTTTGACATTTTGGTTTGATAAACTCTTTGATACATTCTGCAGTGTCAGACTGGGATGCCTGGGGCCCACCAGAAAACCTTTGAGTGAGGGCCTACTCTCTAAAATATTTTTCCTTTTTTTCTTCATTCACTTTTCTTCTTTTTCTTCTTTATTTATTATTTTAATCATTTCTCCTTACATAGTATCATCCATTCTCCCCCCCCCATTTCCTCTCTTCTCTATTAGAAATGGGGGAAAGGTAGTGGTATAGATATACAAGGCAAATAATTGGTTGAGCAGAAGGGCCCACTGATACCTGGGACCACCTGGTATCCCGGTGGGCCAGTCCGACACTGACCTTCTGTGCTTGCTCATTTGTTCTTGAACCCTGACTGGTTCCTCAGACTATTTAGTGTCTGCACACAGGCCAATGATGTGCCTGAACAGCTGAGTGGATCAGGAGAAAACTCTGGCAGAGAAGCTATGCCTCTGCCTTTCTAATTAATTGGGTGTTGAGTAAGTTTAAACTCAACACACCTGCCTGTCTCTGTCAAGCTGCTTTGTGTGGTCATTGCTTAATATGTAAGTTATTTAGGTTTCTATGTATTTTTTCGGCAAGTCACAGAAATTTTAATAGGAGTTAAGTCAATTGCATATGTTTTAACATAGACCTTTGCACTATATGGTCACCCCTCCTGTCACGCACACCACCACAGACTCACGTGACACAGCATGCAACTGTAAAGGCCCACGCAGTTCCTTGCTAACCTGTGCAGAACTCACACGCAGTCACACCCAAACAGTTCCAACATGCCAAAACTTCAAAGCTGCCACCACCGCGCTTAAGGGCCGCAAGCACCCGACTCTTGACACTGTGACGCTTACTAGAGGCTTATCCCACTATGCTTTCTAGCTAAGCACTATGATATTCACTCCAGCAGACAGGTTAAGGCAATCAACAGTCAACACAAAACTCCCACACCCGCAGATAAAGGATAAAACATGCACAACGTTCCTTCTAACTAGCAAGAGGGGTTAGCATACATTGGACATACACACTTCTCTTCAGGTCAAAGGTTGGTTTAGAGCAGCAAAGACAAACTCTTTTAAATTGTAGATTTAATAGTCCAAAGTGGACAGTGCATAAAATATAAAAAGATCAGCTACAATTACAAATAACATACAAGGCAGCAAACTGTTATAAAATAAAAAGGGATAAAAATACAGAAACCTACATACATCACCTACAGAAGGATCTTATATGAGTCCTGTTCCGGGGGAACGGAAGAATAACGACATATACCTCCCAAGCAGCTTGGTCCCCAAAGGCATATATCTTCCCACTTGTCTGGACCCTTGATATCCAGGTTGGGAAGAGAAAGGTCACGCCCCCATCCAATGAGAAAGGTGAGGGCGGGTCACCAATTTACAACTGATACATAGATCTTTCAACCAGCCTAAACTATTTGTGGTTGTATAGCAAAATTATGAAACTATGAATATCAGGTAGGAAATTTAATTCTCTTTTCATAGAGACCAAACACCCTAAGACCAACACACATTATTCTTGCCTTATCAGAATATCGGGTAACACTGGGAGGGATCATAATAATGTGGGCGTGTTTGGACTCCTCGAGAAGTCCTAGCTATAAGGTAAGTAATGGGTGCAATGATTTATATCTGTATTAGATTATATTTATGTTATGAGCATAAAACAATATTACCTTTAAATCTGCCTCGAGACAAGACCACTCCACTATAGCACAGGTATGATAATTGTGTTATCAGTCCCCTAGCCAGACAGTCTGTCCTTATGCTTATTGAATTGGGAGAAAGTGGAAAACCTAACCCTTTCTATGCTGGAACTTACTGTTCCATCATGACACCTCCCTTTGGATCATGATTTGACCTGGTCTGGGCAGCAGTCCCCCCTCTCCCCCGATGGTATTCTAGTCTAGGTTTCAGAAATGGTACATCCAGCAGCCAGTACAACTCCATCACTCGATTAACAACCACATTGTTTGCTCAAGTACATGATGTGCTGACCTGATGTAGTCAAAGAATCTGCATTGAGAATAAGTGAAAGATGCATCATGATAATTGACACAGGTATAAGCTGGAAAAACAAGTCCTGAAAATAAAATTAAATCATTTTACTTTCCTCAAAAATGCCAACTGAATTATTTATCAAAGTAGTTCAACTGCATTTTATAGGGCTGCAATGTTGTATTTTTGATATAGTACAGAATGAACTTATAAGATGTGATTAATACACACCCAAGCTATTCACCAATGCCAAGCCCCTCACCAGCGAAAAATACCTTCTAATGTATTACACATCTCTCTATAAAGGTTAAGAGAAGAAATAGAGTAGGTGATATTTTCCTGCTATGGATTGTGTCATTATTGTCTTGACCCTGTTTTTCTTGCCATTCACCATTGGGTGTCATATCTGAACTGTGTTGTTTTCCGATTTCAGGACATAATAAGATGACTATGAGAGGTGAAAAACTGTAGATAAAGAAAAGCAAAAAAAGTGTCACGTTAGCCCAAAACACCTTCATGCCCATTAAGGATACATAATGCCAAGCTGAGGAAACTGTGGGATAGGCATTGACTGACAAAAACATAAATACATGGATGAAAAGTTTTTGTATTTTTTTTTCTTTAAGAAACAGAACATAGAATAATGTATGAGAAAAGTTATGTCTAGTCTACAAGTGGTTTATAGCACTCCTTCCTAACTTTCCCTGGCTTCCACTAACAGCAAAGTATGACAGCTGAAGTGAAAAAAAATTGTCTTCCAGATAATTTAGAGCCTGAGTTTGGATGTCGCTATAGAATAATCAAGTTTTGATATTAGTCAGCGAAGCCAAAAGAACTTAATTATTCATGTTATTTTTCATTAGGTGCTCTTAGCAGTAAATAAACCAGATGAACATATAATTCTGCTCTAATGTCATGATCTTCAACCTATAGCTTCCCAGCTGTTACTGAACTTTAAAGGAACAGTAACACCAAAAAAATTTAAAGTCTTTTAAAGTAATGGAAATACAATTTACAGTTTCCCTGCACTGGTGAAACTAGTGTGTCTGCTTCAGAAAGACTACTATAGTTGATTTAAACAAGCTGCTGTATAGCCATGGGGCAGCCATACAATGCTGAAAAAGGAGAAAAGGCGCAGGATAACAGATACAGGCTCTGTAGTATACAATGGGGTTCTTCAGAACTTGTCCGTTATCTACTGTGTATCCTGTGCTTGAATGACTGCCCCCATGGATACACAGCAGCTTGTTTATATAAACTATAGTAGTGCTTATATGTTATCTACTGTGTATCCTGTGCTTGAATGGCTGCCTCCATGGATACACAGCAGTTTGTTTATATAAACTATAGTAGTGCTTATATGTTATCTACTGTGTATCCTGTGCTTGAATGGCTGCCCCCATGGATACACAACAGCTTGTTTATATAAACTATAGTAGTACTTATCTGTTATCTACTGTGTATCCTGTGCTTGAATGGCTGCCCCCATGGCTACACAGCAGCTTGTTTATATAAATTATAGTTATGTTTCTGAAGCAACCACACCAGTGTTTCCAGTGTAGGGAAACAGTACATTATATTTTAACAACTTTAAAACAATTTAATTTTTTTGGTATTACTGGTCCTTTAACTCATCAGCTCCATAATCCCACTGTAACAGAAAGCAGCAATAGAGCTGTCTTCTCTTTTCTGAGTACAGCGAGGCTAAGTATAAACAATCACAGCCTTCTATAATAATAGCTATTATTAGTTAAATTTGAGCAATTATATCTGTTAAATTGTATCTGTTTTGTAAGAATTAAAAACACAGTTTGGCATTTCACAATAAGCACAGAGCACTGAACCATAGTTTTATATGGCAGCTAAGGCACCATGGTGACAATACAAGTCAACATTTTGCACAATATTTTTTTAAGTTATTTTAAATTAATTTAAAGGCTTTTTGTTAACATCATATTCCATTTTTATCGATATTAGAAAACACTAGGGGGGTCTTAAACAGGGGGGTCTTAAACTACAAAAGCGTAAGGCATCATGAGTACAGTAACTTTACTAACAGTTAATACTATAAGGGCAATGGTACACTAGAGGATTAATCACCAAAGATAAATCTTGTCTACTATAGGTGACTAATTTCCTGTAAATGCTTTCCCACTGGCGATAAAGTGGCTGGTGGTAAAACCCATGGGGCAAAGTCACTAAAGGGCGAATTTTTGCCTGCGAAGGCTTCATGACACTACTCGCCACTTCCCCAGGCGTAAATTCATTACCACAGAGGTCCCTATTTGGAAGTTTCTGTGGTCTGTGCTAGAATTAGCCTAAAAATCCAATAATTTTGGGCTTTTCAGGAAAAAATCCCCAAAATTCAGTTTTTTTGGGAAAAAACCCAAAAAAATTTGTACGATTAGGGTTTTCACTTGATTTTATCAAGTTTTTACCCGAAGCAATTAAAACTAGCATTTTAAACAATAAATAAGGTTAATAATAAGGTTTTTTTTTTTCATTTTAAAAGTGAGATAAATTCAGATTTTAGTAAATAACCCTCTGTGTGTTTTTAAAGAGGTGGTTCACCTTTAACTTAGCTTTTAGTATTTTATAGAATGACCAATTCTAAGAAACTTTTTAATTGGTCTTCACTGTTTAATTTTTATAGTTTTTCAGTTATTTTCCTTTTTCTTTCCAGCTTTCAAATGGGGGTCATTGACCCCATCTAAAAAAACAGATGCTTTGTAAATCTAGAAATATATGGTTATTGCTACTTTTATATAACTTGTCTTTTTATTCAGGCCTCTCATGTTCACATTCCAATCTCTCATTCAAATCAATGGGTGGTTGCTAGGGAAATTTGGACCATAGCAACCAGATTGCTGAAATTGCAAGCTGGAGTGCTGTTGAAAAAAAAAGCTAAATAACTCAAAACCCACAAATAATAAAAAATAAATAAAAAACAATTACAAGTTGTCTCAGAATATCACTCTTTATGCAGCACTGTTGGCCATCACTTTAATATATTAGGAATTGGACAATCATTTAGAAAAAAAAAATCTTCAATAGACTACCAGCAAAATGGCACATGTGTATATTATAATCATAAGGACTGTAGAATAGAGAGTGCAAATACACATTGCCTGTGTACTCTACACCATAGAATATCAATTACATACTATTTGAAAATATTAGGTTTAAATACAGCATTTCTTAAGTATATCAGCAGGAACTGTTGTTTGATCATGCAGGGGTGGTATATCTTTACCACCCATTAGGTCCCTCTTCTGAGTTCAGGGTTTGTGTGAAAAAGGACACTCCTCTGAGCTTTCTCTGAAGTGTCTCAGTTAAACTTAACTACAGCAGAGTTGTTGCCAACTCATCTGCCTGGGGGATGAGATCCTGGCTTAGGACCAGCAGTGGTTTATTCCCCATCAGCTCCAAGCAGGTAATGGGATCTTTGATAATAGACAATCTGCTGGCCATCCTCCACCAAGGCCATCTTGTGCCTTGTTTCACACTCAACCGTTGGGGTACAACACCTCCTGAAGATCTTTCTGGGGTTGGGTGACATGCTGGAGAAAGCAATAGAGTATGTGGTTGCATCAGCAGGTCTCCCATCACCAGTACATCATTGGAACAGATGCAGTGGCAACACCACCTGTCATTTCATCAGCTTATCTATGACCTACTGACTCACTTGGCTACTTCAGCAGAGAGCAGTGGTGGCAGATGAGGCAGCTTTGTGAGTACTCATCCCCTTTGAGCAGGCCAAGCTCTTTGTTAGTATATGACAATTATGAGTGACATCACCCCCTTTGTCTTCCTGCTCAAGTGGATGTTAGATGGCCTGCTAGAGGGAAACAAGGAGCCTGAGAATGACAAGGAGCTTGGTCTACAAATGAAAGGAGGAGGGAGGCAGGATGCTGAGAGGCTGCATGATGAGGAGGATGAAGGAGAACTTAAGTACTGGGTGCCTGCAGAAGAAGTGGAGCACATCCAGGGCATGCACCCCCTAACACACCCCAGCTATTTTCTGTGGCTGGGACAGCACACAACAGCAAGAGGAGAGAGATGTGTTGGATACAAAAGGCAGTAAGCAGGAGGTTTGTGGGGCCATTTCTTCATTTTCATATGCTGAGGTCACAGTACAAAGAAAGGTTGGGGGAATTCTTTGTACCCAGTCAAAGAGAGAGGAGGGTGGGTCATCTTTGGAGGGTTCTGTGCTCAAAACTGGTGAAGGTCTTTCCCTTGCCTGCCTCTTCTGAAACCTTCACTTCAACTCCACACATCTACAAGATATGGCTCACCATCACTAGCAACAGCACAGGCAGAGGCAATCGAATGGATGTGTGTACATTTCTCTGACCCTCAACAGACAGCAGTGGGCTGGCCAGAAATAAAAGCTGCAGTTGCCAACATCTAGGGAACATGGTGGATGACTACATGGGGCCTATGGTGTGCAAGACCTGCACTGATGATCCCCTGGATTTCTGGGTGTTGAGACTCAACCAGTGCCCAGAACTGGCACAGTATGCACTGGGGATAGGTGCTGTCTTGTCCCCTTGCCATTATCCTTTCAGAGCATATATTTAGTGCTGCAGGTAGAGAGCTCACAGATATGACTATATACTGGCAGTGTGGATGTGCTGACATTCATTAAGATGAATGAGTATTGGATAAGTGGTATTTCACATACAGAGTTGCCTCTTCTCCTCAAAGATATCTACTCCTCTCCCTAATGCTGCCTCATTTGTCCACGTACACCTGGGGTTATATCTGGGGTACTGTTGCAGCTAATGTTTTTCTTTATAGGACCTGTCACTCAAGGATTCTACTGTCTGCTGTAGGCTGTCTGTCTTTCTGTCATCTCTAAAAGCTGTCAAACAAACTGGATAAAAGCATTCTTTCTCCTTGTCTGCAGTTTGGTGGATAAAAGCATTCTTTCTCCTTGTCTGCAGTTTGTAGAAACTTTAAAGACATCTGCTTTTATACCAATAATAGGCTAAAAAAAAGTGCTTATTCTCTAAATTGGGGTGGTTTTCCTTCCATATTCTAAGTCCTGCTGCTTGTTTTGATTCTGAAGAGAAACCTGAATTTATAATGACAGTCTGAAAAGTGAGCCTTTGTTATTTAATCTTGGGTGACTTACCTGTCACTCTGTAAAGTCCTACTTGTTGGCACTCTAGAGAAACAGCTGCATTTATTACAGTGCATAATGAATGCAAAATTGAAGTGGTATTTTTGTAAATGGGGGGAAATATCTGGATGGTATAATATTGATGAAGAGGTTGACATCAGAAGAAATAAGCAACATGGGAGACTTTATATTCTATGAAAAGCAACTGTGGTATAGTGGAAAGGAGCTTTTCTAACTAGGTAGGCCAATATATATGCTATTTTCCAAATGTCTTCAACACAATGTCACCTTGCCATTGACTTCAATGCATTTTGGCTAGTTTTTTACATCTTTGGCAACTGTTTCATTCATCACTGAACATGAACAAATAATTACGGAGTAATAGTTTTTTATTTTCAAAAGGAACATATTTTGAAGGTCACTCCATTACTCTTTGTGCTGTGACCAAAAATACATTATATACACTTATTAAAGTGTATGAACTGCCACTTAGTTCAGGTTATTTTGTCATTTTATTGGAGGTATGTGCAGATGAAGAGGTCCAGAGCATCTTTTTACTTGTAGACCGTTATGTTTTGGTAGCCGAGGATGAGTAGAGTATAACAGTGTTTTATTAGCAGGCTCATGCAGCCATTACACAACAGCAAGCAACTGTAACACCACAAGCTGTATAGAAAGTATGCACAGTATAAGTCTTGAGCACAGTGACATCTACAGGCAATTTGTATAAAAAACACATATTCCCTCTATAGTAGGAATGCATTTGGACAACTATAATAAACAGCAACAATTAAACAGTATGCATTTTAAAACAATATTATACATTCTTCACATCACAAAGTCCATGGTTCATGCAGGTAGTTTTCTGATTCTCTCAGTACACCTTATAGGTTCACTTTCTTCAGGCCTATTGCAGTTGACATAAGGAGTAGGAAAATGTCCTTCATCAAATGGAGCTTCTCCAAAGTCATATCTAACAGGAGCAAGACGACTTGCATTCCATATGCATCCATCAAACAGTTCATATGTGTATGGTCCTTGCTGGCGTCTCACTTCAAGTGGTGTAGTAAATTTAGGTTGTCCTTGTTTCAGTATTCCTGGTTAATTCTGACCAAAGATTCAGGCTGAAAATGTAGTTCTCTGGTACAACGTTTTCTGTCAGTATAAGCCTTGCATTTGGCTTGTTGATGTTTCACGATGTCAGCAGTAGAGGATTTTGTGGAAGTTTGATGTCTGCAACATGTAACTTGGTGCACATCTGTCTACCATGTAATAATTCAGCTGGAGATGATTTCCCAGTAAGATTTGCTGTCTGTAGTGTTTCTTTCAGCCTTCTGTTGAATTGCTCGATTTCTCCATTTGCTTGTGGGTAATACACTGAAGATTTCCTTTGCACAATATTTCTCTCTCTCAGAAAGAATTCAAACTCATACGAGACAAACTGTGGTCCCTTGTCTGATATTAACTCCTTTGGATCACCTTCTCTGCTGAAGACTGTAGACAGAAATGTTATTACTGTAGCTGATGTTATATGAAAAGCAAATGCATTTACTGCAATAGTCTATCAAGGTTATAGCAAATCTGCAGTCTATAGGTGCATCTGTAAAAGGACCCACAATATCTATAGCAAGTTTTTCCCATGCTGAATAAGGAAATGGTACTGGCTGAAGTGGTGGTGTATGTGTGATAGCTGTTTTGTCATGATTCTGACAAGTAACACAAGAATGAATGGCAGTTAACACATCGGCATCCATTGCTGGCCACCAGTATAGTTCTCGTAGTCTTTGTTTTGTACGTACAATTCCTTGATGACTCTCATGTGCAAGTTGTATGTCTCTGGTACCAGTAAATGGTGAGCTCCATGGACAACATAGCCATCTACTAAGGACAGTTCATGTCTAATCCTGTAGTAAGGTTGGAGATCAGGACTGAGTTTCTTTCTTAGCATTTGGCCATTTGCTTTGTAAGATGTCCCGTAGTTTTAATTGAATTGGACATGTGAGGCAAGCTTGCTTAAAATCAGCAGCTGTAACTGTAGATGATAGTAAATCAGTCAATGCTACAATTTATATGTCCTCATCCAGCGTATCAGAAGCTGCAGAGGTAGAAGAGACATATTGTCGCCAATATGTTATGTTTTGGTAGCCGAGGATGAGTAGAGTCTAACAGTGCTTTATTAGCAGGCTCATGCAGCCATTACACAACAGTAAGCAACTCTAACACCACAAGCTGTATAGACAGTATGCACAGTATAAGTCTTGAGCACAATGACATCTACAGGCTATTTTTATAAACACCACATAGACCATGGTATATATCCACCTTCAATACAAAATTGGTCTCTCTAGAAAATAGAGTTTAAGGATTCAAGTTTATTAACCAATCTTATGGCTTTTATTCTAGCATATCTTTTGCAAAAGGAAAAATTCACAGTTTTTTAATAGCGTGCTGTACATATTTGTAAATTAATTATGCTATTCCTTCTCTCTTAGCAGCTAAAGAATTGTGTATCATCTATGAATTTTAACTAATATAAAAAAGCTAACTTTGAGAGCTTTATTTTGTTTTATTTGCACATAAACAGCATTTCACCAAATATTTAGTGATGCAGAAGTGTTGCCTCTTAATCAGCTCAGCCTTAAGGGTGAGATGGGAAGATGACTAAGAATAAAAAAGACTTCAGGGGGAAGGAGCCAAAGAATCTAAAAGAGACAAAACTATTTATTATTAAGATTCCCGTTGTGCTTAAAGCATTGGAAGTTGTAAAGTTACCAACCCTTGAAGTGAATAGAAACTGATTTTGTGGAAAATAAAATAAAAATAAATCAGTTTATGAAGAGGGAACAGAAAAAGCTGAATCATATTATAGCCTATAATAGTACAATTTGTTTTTTTGAGTTGTAAAGTGGTGTTTAAATCCAGAAGACTGGAAGACTGCAACATCCTACTGGATTAGTGTGTTCAGCCTCTAATGCAAATGTGCTGATTGAAAGGCTAAAGCTTTTTTTTCCAAAGAATACGAAAATACCCATTGAAGGCATGATGATTTGTACTTATATATGACAGATAGATAGATAGATAGATAGATAGATAGATAGATAGATAGATGATAGGTGATGATGAATGAGATAAGTATAACACCTATGTGCAAGTCAAAATTTGCACAGCAGACAAATACCAACCAATACATTTTGTATGGTATGATTATTTGTGGGTGGCACAAATAGGGCAGTGCATAATAGTCCTACATAATGTAATGGCCAAGCCATGGGTTGGTTTATAAGGGTAGACTACATAAAGATACAATTCCAAATGAATTGACTGATGCACTAAGTGAAAGAATCACTCTGGTTGAAGTAGGCACCTATACAAGTCATAGTTATGCCTCCAAATGGGCAACAGAGAATCTGCCCCAAACGCCATTTGCAGTCAAAATGTTCTGAAAGGGGGACAGCATTACAAATTACTGAGTTCAACAGAGTGGTAAAGAATTCCCTGCCATTTATACCCTTAAGGATAGTAAAGTCACAGAAATGTATAAGTGAAATATATCCTTACATTTGTCATTTTCTAGCACAATTCAGTGATAACTAGGCATGGAATAATGCACCTCCTATTGGAAAGTATAATGATAATTTAATGAGCACTCACCCTGGTGGTCTAGTGGGCCGGCAGGGATGTCCGACTGGGGGCGCATGTCACATGCTGCCTCGTCTTCCTAATGCCGGTGATTCACTAGGGTGCTCCAGGCACGTGACTTCATCATGGCGAGTGGTGCGAAATTCAAATATTTAAAGGGGCTTTGAGCTCAAACCCGTTGTTAGGTCTAACGTGTTAGTATCCTGGGTGCGATTCTTGTCTTGTTTGATTCTTGTTTTGACCCTTGCCTGCCTGACTTTTCTGATTCTACTGGTATTGACCCTTGCCTTGGACACTGCCTGTCTGACCCTGCTTGTACTCTGCCTGTGCCGACCCCAGCCTGCCTGACTATACTTTTCATCTATTCCCTGAACTGTTGCCTTCCATCCAAAACCTCAGTAATGACCGTGTCCCTTTGTCTGTCCAGAACTCTCGATTTTCTCCTCTCTTATTAAGACCTGGCAGCATCTGAGTATCTGAGGGCTCCTCCCGAGGCCAAAGGCAGCTACTACAGGCAAAAGCAGAGCCATTACAGGGAGCTTCGGTGCATGGTGATTTTTCTAGTGTTTTTTATTGCAGCTTATGCATTAGAGTCAAAAGTAATTATTTCTCCATGTTTTTTTCTTGTGCCAAATGCATTGGAGTCAATGGGCATTTTTTCTTGCTCCAACTGCATTGGATTTAAAAGCTGTTTTCTCCTGCATTATTTTCAGAAGATAAAAGTCGATTTTTTGGTGATGCAAACCTAGGTGAAATTCTAATGCAGATTAAATAATCATGAAAAAGAAAATTTTTCACCAGAACCTTTTTGTAAACATTTATGCACAATGTCCTGGTGTAGTAGATACTTATTAATGGGTCCCACATCACGTTAAAGTTCTCATTGAAGAGTGAAATGTTGGTGTCTTTGGCATCTATTATCCAGAATCTGAAGATGTGCTACAATTTTAGCTACTTGCATATACTGTATGATCCCAAAGCAAGTTCTGATTGCCCCACATTTGCCTTAAAGCTGCAGGAGACCTGCTGCCCTGTTCAACCACAATTGTTTCTATATACCGTATATATACTTTTAACATCTGTAAACTGCTATTCCCTACTCCTCAGTGACAAGTGAACTGTAGCTTCCAATATCTAAATTACACATTTCAAAATAAAAAGTATTTTGGGGCATATTTATAAATGCATTTAGAAATGGGTAATGCTTTATCTGTATATAACAGTGCCATGCAATTAGCAAGTGCTTAAATTACAGAGTATGATAACTGCAGCACTGAACATGGTCATTCAGCACATTTGTTATAACCAAGGTCCGAGGCATGCTGCATGGTCTGTCTTTGGGTTCTTTGTGATAGAGGTCCTTCAGTCCTTGTTCTTGTACCATCAAATTTACATAGAATTACTAAAACAAACATTAACTTATTCTTTAAACATAACCTTCTTTATTTAGGTATTCCGATTAGGCTTTCACGATTATATCTACCTCGTAAAGACTGTACCAAGTGAAACTAAAAATAGTGATTATTTAATGCAAATATCTATAACTTTATTAACATTGTAAATGTAGAATTTATTATATAAACAGAAATGAATGCTAAAATAAAAGAAAACATATAAAGATCAAAAGTGGGGAATATTTATCAAGTTGTCAAATTGTGTTTTTTATTGCCGGTCCAATTCTACATACATGAAAATTCAGAAAATATTTCTCCTTTTTTATAATCTACAGTATTACGTTTTTTGTTTATTTTTACTCAACTAAAGTTTTTTTATTAATTTATTTTAACAATTATTTTTTTCACCAGGCCTAAACATGCTAAATGAAGAAACAATTGTGTAATTGTACCATGTAATAGTGACAAAACAGTAATATTCAATTTATACATTCAGCAATTAGTGACGGTCTAGTCTACTACATCCCACATGATAAATAGTAATAGGGATATAGTTTACCATTTTACCAGTATTAGTCATGAGTGAAACATGCCTGTCACTGCATTGTAAAATTGTTGAAAATTAGCAAAATGGAAAAAATTGCCAAAATTTAAACAAATGCATTGAAAAGAATGGGAGGCAAAATTACATTTCAGTTGGCACCTAACAATGACATTGAATTTTTTGCATTTTATCCCTGGCATAAAAACCCACCCACATTTCTTGTGAAACAAAATGGTTAAATTCTAATGATTATTTTGACATATTTACAGTTCACAAGGCTTAAATGGGAAGGCAAGAAGTAGAATGATGAGGAAACAAGTGGCTTGAAATGGGGAGGGAGAGAGCAGGACAGTACAGGGAGCAAGCAGGTCCAGAGACATAGAGGAAATGAGTAAATGCCTGTCAAGTAAGGAGGCACAGGTAGCTTGGAGGAGGAAGAGTATAGCTGATGCAAGTGCTGCGTCTGTGCCTTTAAGATATCAGTGGTTTGTTCTGGCATTAGAATGCACCTATTATAAGGATGTCATTTAAAGTTTGACCCAAAGTGAAATTACTGCTGAGATGACAATAAAGTTTACTTTGACTTTGACTTTGAGGAGAGGCAAAATCTGTAGAAAAAATGCAGGCGCAATTTGTTACTTAAAGGGGACCCGTCACCCAAAAAAAAATATTCAAAATCCTATTTTATCACATTAGTCAAGCAAAATGAACTTTAATTACAATGATTTCAATCTTGTTTCCTTTAGTCTGGGAATTCAAAATGATAGCAAGCAGGCAGCAGCCATTTTGTGGACACTGTTATTAAGGAAAGCCTTGTATCAGCTCAGAATCTTGTTTGTGCACCAGAATGGGGGACCCGATGTCCATTCCCATGCCCTGGCTACACAATTAAATGGTGAAGAGAACGGGGGAATGTGTGGAGAGCAGCGACATCTAGGAAGTGCTGAATGGAAAGTGAAAGTAATTGTCTGCCCCGCCTCTATGCCCATGGCATAGAGGAGGGGCAGACAATATTTGATTGACAGCTGAGATTTTTAAATGAGCTTACAGCAGCTATGAATGCTTTAATAAAAAATAGAAATTGGATTTCATGTTTAATTTGAAAAGGACTTTTATTATGCAGATTTTTGTGTCTGGGTGACAGGTCCACTTTAAGCACTTGCAACTTCCATCTTTGTCAACATATTCACTACTTATACTACTATACCTATTAAACATTAGGCATCAACAAGGCCAGAAAGAGGCACTGATGTGCTTGGAGCAGTCATGCATAGTTTAAACATTAAACAGATTTCTTCTGAATTCTAAATCAGACCCTGCATTTGGCAAAGTACTAGCCTTAAATGGGGGTGAAATGATTGATACCAGGACAAACAAACCCAAGATAATATCTATTTTAGTAATCTGATATTTAAACGCGTAGGATCCTATCTTGGCTTCCAGATACTAACTTGCTGCTACACGCAAACATTATAAAATACTTATTTAATCTCCGACTGAAGGGTAATAAACTAGAGAGAAATAGTGTTTGATACTATGACCAATCCGTTGCTATAGAAATACTATATCTCCACATCCCAGATGAATCAATGTAGATTAAAAGTACATTTTCTCATATGATCTTACATTATATATTTTATCATGTAAATTGCCTCCAACTTATCTTATGTCTTAGTGGATATAAGTATTTTATGTATCTACTTTTAATTTCTGGGTGATTATTCTTCCACATATATAAAACAAGAAATTCCAAAATATTATCAAATCCTTCTTCAATGTTCATTTTATAATGTTTAGTGTCCTAAAATGCTAACCGGTAGCTCAATATTTCAGTAAAGTATTGTATTGATTTAATATTTTATTATTTAAACCAGAAGTAAGGCTATACACAGGTACATCAAACAAAAAATAAACCGCAAGACATATCTGGAATGAAATGAACATTTAAATGTGAAAGACCACCCTATATTTTGCTGGCAAGGAAAAATTAATAATGTATTTCCTACACTGCTCAGTTCACTTAAAAAAATGGGCTACTTGTAATCTCCTTAGATCACACAGTTAAATTACACTTACTCTACATGTCATTAATAAAGAAATGTGGTTGAACCATGAGAAATTGCAGGTCTATACCGTTCTTTGAGCTACGTTCTTGTAAATTCCTACGGCAGTCTTCAGGGAAATTAGTGGAAGAACACATTGATTAATTTAGCAATTACAATCAAATCAAGCTACAAAGATGTGAATGCTCTCATACATATATATAACAAACAGAAAGGAAGGTCTTTACCCATGTGGTGATTTAATGCATATAAAGAATTGAAGAGATTAAGACTGATGGCTTCCCTGTTATGTCAGATTGCTAGGGTTGGTTTGGCACATAAAATATGTTCTTGTAGTAGAGAGCAGCCTAAATTCAAACAATATCCTTATTAATGTAAATGTTTTATTGGGATGGGATCCGTTTCCAGAAACCCATTATCCAGAATGCTAAAATTAATGGAAAGTCCGTCTCCCAGAGGAGATTATTTGGAGTTTTAAAGCTGAAAAACACAATTTTTTTGTAAAAAATTGGAAGATATCATGATCTGCGCTGGGTTTCGTACAATAATCCAAATATTTTGGGGTTTACAGCAATAATCCGAAAAAATCAGAGTTTTCGGGCTTCATATCCAAAAAAAAATCATATGATTTGTTTCTTTTTCATAATTATTTGAGAACATGTAATGATAAATACGTTAAAAATGTGCATGTGAGTTTGGTCAAGTGGTTTTAAGAAAACAGTGATAAATCTTTGGATTTTAGTAAATAACCCCCACAGACTCCATTTTATCCAAATAATCAAAATTGTAAAAAAAATATTTCTAATAATAAAACAGTACCTAGTACTCAGTGGTGTAACTAGATATTAATGGGCCTCACAGCAAATAATTTTTCAGGCCCCCAAAATGTCTAGAGGTTGACCTGCTTTACCAATATTTATTTAACATCTATATGTATTAGGGCCTCATGGGGCCCCTATACCTCCTGGGCCCCCTACAGCTGCAGGGTCTACTTCCTCTGTAGTTACGCCCCAGCTTGTACTTGATCTAAACTAAAATATAAATAATCCTTATTGGAAATTAAATTAACTAATTGGTTTTATTTCATGATTTTTCAGACTTCAAGACTTAAGGTATGAAGAACCAAATTATGGAAAGATCCATTATCCGGTAAAACCCCCAGGTCCAGAGCATTCTAGATAACAGATCCTATACCTATATCTTTTTTCTCATAAATTAATTTTGTGCAGGAAGTATGTCAATGTAGTCTGTAAAACGTTTAGTCTAAGGATATTAGAAATATATATAGGTGCAGAAGGACATATTTAGTCAGATGCTTGCAATCTATGTGTGCAATGCTGGCCTTGTATTTCAAGGCTGTTGGACTGGCCCAAAGCAGTGAATGTGAAGACCAGGACAAAAAGCCAATTTTTGATGTTCAGAGTGAATAATTTATTTTTTCTGATACACAGATAAACTTTGGTAGACTTAGGGGTACATTTACTTAGCTTGAGCGAAGGATTCGAAGTAAAAAAACTTCGAATTTCGAAGTTTTTTTTTTGGGTACTTCGACCATCGAATAGGCTAGTATGACCTTCGACTTTGAATCGAACGATTCGAACTAAAAATCATTTGACTATTCGACCATTCGATAGTCGAAGTACTGTATCTTTAAAAAAACTTTGACTACCTACTTCGCCACTTAAAACCTACCGAGCACCAATGTTAGCTTATCGGGACCTTCCCCATAAGCTTTCTAAGCAATTTCTGAGAACAAAGGATTGTACTTTGATGGTCGAATATCGAGGGTTAATTAAAATTATCCTAATAGTAATCTTAATGATTTACCCTCCAAAAAAGTTGGAAATTTTAGGTCACTTGACTGTTATCTCATTTGCCTCTGAGCTATAACAGCCTATAAAAATAGGTCATATTCTGAGAAATGAACGCATTAATCTGCTTTTATACATATGTCAATTCATTAAACACCCGACAATTGTAAAAGTATTAATATGTGTGATGATATTGAAATTGTTGTGAATTCTTCAGGATTCCACAGCTCAAATGTTGAGGAATCATCCCTTGTCTTTACTTTATTACTTTTGAAAAAAAAAAATTCCATGGAAAATCTCAGACTATTAAAACTACAAAAGGTAGATACTGGGCATGTTTTCAAAATTTCCAATAAATGATCTTGTATATATTAATTTCGCAAATTTCACGAATTTCATGAATTTTGCAGGAAATTCTCAATGTTTTCAGCGAAGCAAACCAGGTGAAATTCGCCCATCACTAGTCACCAAAGGTAGACCTATTATAGCTGGCATAGGGTCCCTTAATGAGGGTTTGGGAGAATATGTAGATAAATTACTCCAACCTTTGGTGATTGAACTGCCATCATATATTAAAGATAGCGGAAATGTTATTAACAAACTATAGAATGTAAGATAGGAGGATCATTTACTTTGGGTTACTTTGTATGTCACAGCATTGTATTCATCAATTGAGTATCATTTGTCGATACAAGCATTAAAATTCTGGCTAGATGATTCCAAATTATAAGAATGGATTTATTTTGGAATCAGTGACATATCTTCTTGGTCATAACTACTTTATGTTTGGAGGGCGGTACTATCTTCAGAGGTGTGGCACAGCAATGGGGGCACAGTTTGTGCCCTTATATGCAAATCTCTTTATAGGATGGATGGTGAGGTGTCACATCTTTGGAGAGGAATCGATCCTGAGAAGCTGTATAGTTAAATACTATAGGTTTATCGATGACCTGATAATTATTTGAAGAGGTAGTTTGGAACAGGTACAGGAATTTGTGGCATATTGCAATAATAAGGAATATGGCATACAATTTACTCATAAGATCAGTAAAGAGTGTGGTATATACGGATATTTTGGATGTATTGTTTTCACAAGAACATGGTGAGATTTTGACTGATGTGTATTGGAAACCTATTAGTAGGAACTCTTTTTATTGAGAACTAGCTGTCACCCAGAACCACTTCTGGAGGGTATCCCGATTGGACAATTCCTCGGGTTGAGGAGTGTTTGTTCCACTTGGGATGCCTTCTAAAGGGGGCAATAGATTTATGGGATAGATTGGCAGCCAGGAGATACAGTGTTGAGACACTGAAGAGGGCACATGAACGTGCAGTGGGTAGTGATCAAAGTAATCTTTTGAGACAGGTAACAGAAGAGAATCGATCTAAAAAGAGAAAAGGGAGAAAAAGAAAAGAGAATAATAACGTCTCTACTGTGACAAATTTTAGTTGTGAAGCAAAAGATAACAAGGAAAAAATTATGAAACATTGGGATTTGATAAGATCGGACCCTTTAATGGAGGTTGGAAAACCATGGTTTACTGGGAAAAATTGCAAGTTATGTATCTCTGAGTATGCTTCCGAATATATACCAACAAAATTTATCAAGCTGGTTAAAACATTATGGTACATAAGATATATATATATATGTGTGGAGCAAGAATTTGCAAAGTATGTGATTTTATTAATGTATAAAAAAACTTAAAAGCACAGTAATAGGTAAAGAATATGAATGTAGATTGTATGTGAATTGTAGAACTAAGAACGTAATTTATTATAGCCTGTGTGGGAAGAAAAGATGTATCATCATCAATAGCAGATCATCTAATAAGTGTACATAATGGCAATGAGAGATACATCTCGATTCAAGGCATAGAACAGGTTAATTTGGGAAAGAGAAAAAGAGATATAGAGAAACTGATAAATAAAAGAGAGGTGTGGTGAATGTTCACCTTAGAAACAGAGAAACCAGTTAGGCTGAATAAAGATTGGGAAATAAAGTATTATCTATAAAAATAGAGGTATAGATATAGATTAAAGATCTGTGAACAATAGTATATGGAATTATGAGTGTGAATATTTATTTACTAATGTATTGATTAGATATAGCTTAGATCATTTCTTATTACAAAATAGTTGCAAATGTTAAAACTACTACTAAGTGTGTGTTTGTTATATTTTTAAAATAGTAAAATACTAAGAAGTTATGTAAATATAGCTAAAAACAACATTACTGGAACTAGAGGATATGTACCATTAAATATATCCCTTTAAATATAAATATTAAGGACTTGTTAGGGTGTAGAGGTATCTATAAAGTTATGTGTTGTAAATGCTGTTTCATACTCTGAGGAAGTGACTGGAAATGGGTCACGAAATGCGCCAGTAGCTTGTTGAATACACTGTGCCAAATGTTGACAACTTTTATTTATTCATAATAATAAAGGATGTGAAGATTTTAAACAGGACCCGGAATGATACATGGCTGTTAAATTTTTTACCTATAGGAAACTTGCGGATTATGATGACTAATACTATCCATCCTCAATATCAGCCCCCTTTAGAGCCTGGGAAATTGCTTGCACACTCACTGGGCATAAACTGACTATGCTCTCTCCCTTTCTACCTCTCTGGTGGAACTCCAACCTCCCCCACCATTAAACCCTCCAAGATTTTTCATACTGGCCACTGTTGGGCCTGAAATTTCTTGGGGAGGTTTTGAATCAATCATGGTTCATCCATCCTTGCATTACAATCTCCATGATTGGAAGATGTGGCAACAGAAATAGGTATTGAACATATGTTAGATGTGTCATTGTTCCCTTGTACACTGAGATACTGTGAAGATATGTACCTGTAACCTAATTCTGCTTGTAAAACACGTTATGTTTTGTATATTTGTTTTAATTCATTGTACCCCCTTTTCCCTAAAAAATCTGAAAATAAAAACTATAAAAAATCAAAAATCAAAAAACATAGATATTTCTTAATTAAAACCAAAGGCAAAAATTAAAAACTATGTTCAGCACAATCCCTATTCTCATATATATATATATATGTATGTATATATATATATATAAATATATATATATATAAATATATATATATAAATATATATATATATATATATATATATATATATATATATATATATATATATATATATATATATATATATATATATATATATATATATATATATATATATATATATATATATATATATGATTTGTAAAATTAGATTTTCCCATGTTCCAGTGATTGGCAGAACAGTACATGGCCACCATTCACCTGGATCGCAAGATTATCAGGCCATGCATGCCTGGATAGTCAAGAAGTATTTTCAAAATGGCTAAACTGCCTGACCAAATCATGTACTGCCTGCTTTAGTTATGGCCTGCTGTTTTTTTTGTTTTTTTTTTGTAAATTCTTTCTTTATTGCAATTTTAAAACAAAAAGGGGGAAAGTAGGGAAGGGTACAGAAAGCAAGAGGGGAGGGAAGGGATGGAAGTTGAGTACATCAATATTGGCATGTAGATAATACAAAAGTGACGCAAATAAAGAATACAGACATGTACATCAACCTTATGACAGGTAAAGGGAGGGGAAGTAATGAGTCACATATGAAGCACTTTAGAGGTAATTAAGGGAATTATTTAAGAGAGTAATACAGAAAATTCACAGCTTTGGTACAACCTGCATATTGATATAAGAATCCCAGTTTGCCCAGACCTTCCTAAATGAGCCAAAGGAACCTTGACGCATTGCTCTAATTTCCTCAAATTTCCTAATCTCTTCCATAGAAGATTTCCACTCGGCCCAGGACGGAGATTGAGTGTTTTTCCATTTCCTAGGGATAAGCGCCTTTGCGCTTGGATCATAAACAAAGTTAGACAATTGCGAATCACCTGGTTAGTTGACGTATCATAGTGGAGTGTTATTAGGGGGGCTAGTTTTATATTTCCCTGTAAGGGTGTTATTTGTTGAATACTATCCAGAATTGCCTTCCAAAAACTTTTAATCTTGCAACATTCAAACCATATATGCATAGTAGTCCCTGTCTGCCTGTTACATCGCCAACACTTATCGGAGACACTTGGAAACATTCTATGAAGTTTCGTAGGTGTGTAGTACCAACGCGTAATAAGTTTATAATTGGTTTCCTGCGTTTTGGTAGCTACAGAGCTTTTATGGAAAGATTTGTAAATTTGGGACCACGTTTCCTCCGTGATCTCAAGATCCAACTCTTCACACCACCTTTTCTCAGTAGCATCACCTGAATCTAATACATTTAAAATACATCCTTTATAAAACCTCGAGATTGGTTTCTTAATCTTTTCAGGTCTTTGCATCAGTTTCTCCCACCAAGTCAGCTGATTATCACAAGAGTCTGTCACAATTGAGGCTATATAATGGCGCAATTGTTGATAGCACCAGAAATCTCTAGGATGTACCTGTCTAGATTCTTGTATGGAGCATAAATCTAGGATAGTTGTACCTCTCATGAAGTCCGCTAAAACCGATGGTCTATCATCTGTATAGGCCCAATGGGCAAACGCCTGTCTATCTATGCTAGGGGGGAAATCCAAGTTACCTGAAAGCGGCGTAACAGAAGGGCTACAGGTGGACAGATTCCATATAGTCAAGTTTTCTTTCCACACTCTCAGTGAGGCCCCTATTAATGGGTGTCTCGTCAATTGTTTAGGAATGTTTTGTGTTACAGCCCAAATCATATTACACAGGGGAACCACTGAGAAACACTGTTCCGTATTCACCCAAAACTTTTTCTGACTTTCAGGCTCCATTGGAGGATTCGATTCAAATGGGTCGCTATATAATAAAGGTAGGTGTCTGGTACTGCTAGGCCGCCCTGTTGTTTTGTCAAAATCAGTTTACTATACTTCAATCTCGGTTTCTTTCCTTTCAAGATGAACCTGTTGATAATTGTTTTTATCTTACAGAAAAAGCTCTTGGGTAAATAAATGGGAAGCATTTGTAAGTGGTACAAAATTTTTGAGGAAATCATCATTTTGATTATTTGAATCCTACCGAACCAGGATATCTGCATCTTGGCCCAAGTCAGAATTGTCTTTTCAAGGTCTTCCAAAAGGGGTATATAGTTGTATTTGTAAACTTGCGTCAAATCATGTGGTATGTTTACCCCTAGGTAGCGGATCATATTCTCTGACCATTTAAAGGGGAAATTCTTTTTCAACTGTCTCTGGACATCTAAAGATAGGCCAATGCTCATAGCTTGCGACTTGCTGGCGTTAATCTTAAAGTTGGAAGCAATACCAAACTTGTGAAAAAGATTCATAAGGTTAGCCTGCTGTTTTTTATTTTCACAATTTTGAACAATTTCAGTCTTTTGATTTATATTTTTATACATTAATTAATGCTATATTTAGATACATCCTGTCCTGAAGCATTTTTTTGTCAGTGTGAAAGATTATGTGAGAAAAATTAACTCATGTCATAATTTTTGCTTTTAAATATATTAATGAAAATCAAAATGTAATCAGTAGATAATGATATTTACCTTTTATATCTATAAGGAATTTCAGTTTTGAACAATATAATATATTCTGAATTCAAAGTAATGTATGATGCATAATATTGGAACCTTAGGGTTCCCAGCAACAGTGAATGCTCTTAAATAACCACAAAAGAATACTGTTGAATCAGTATGTGGGAGGCTAGTTCTGACAAATCCTCCTATATTAGTTGTTTTTGAGCCACAATTGTTGCTGCATGGATATAAAAATCACCTATCTAACAATAGATGGTGTGGCCAAGCAACACGTCTTTTCCGTTCATTTCATTTCAATGAAATTTGGAGATGTGGCAATTATGTAGTGGGTACTGTAACTATTTTTGGCATTATGATGTGCATTCTACATCTTTGGAATATAAAGAGTTAATTATCCTATAGATCATTGAATAGTGATGAGCGAATTTCTCCCGTTTCGCTTCGTTGAAAAATTTGCGAATTTCCCGCAAAAAATGTGTGAAAAATCCTGAAATCGGAAAGTTCATGAAAAAATCATGACATTCGAACGATTTCACGAAAAAAGTGGGAAATTCAGATATTTTAACGAAAAAAATTAGCAATTCGAACATTTTCACGAAAAAATCTAGCAATTCAACCGTTTAAAAAAAAAAACTTTAAAATTGGAAATTGACGCAGTGAATTTTCATCAGTGAATTTTTGCGGGAGATTCGCGAATTTATTCGCCGGTGGCGAAGCGTGGAAATTTGCCACAAATTCGTGCCAGGCGAATTTATTCGTCCATCACTATTATTGAATGCAGTTAATGCAGCACTATGGGGCCAATTCATTAACTTCGAGTGAAGGAATAGAAGAAAAAATACTTCGAATTTCGAAGTGTTTTTTTGGCTACTTCGACCATCGAATGGGCTACTTCGACATTCGACTTAGACTTCGAATCGAAGGATTCGAACTAAAAATCATTCGACTATTCGACCATTCGATAGTTGAAGTACTGTCTCTTTAAGAAAAAACTTCGACCCCCTAGTTCGCCACCTACAAGCTACCGAACCCAATGTTAGCCTATGGGGAAGGTCCCCATAGGCTTGCCTAACTTTGTTTGGTCGAAGGATATTCCTTCGATCATTGGATTAAAATCCTTCGAATCGTTCGATTCGAAGGATTTAATCGTTCGATCATACGATTATTCCTTCGATCGTTCGATCTAAGTATTTGCGCAAAATCCTTCGACTTGGATATTCGAAGTCGAAGGATTTTCATTCCCAGTCGAATATCGAGGGTTAATTAACCCTCGATATTCGACCCTTGATGAATTTGCCCCTATGTGTTGAAGCATTGGCTTCATGAGGAGTCTATGGTGTCTCTTATTGGGAGTGTCTATGGGAAGAATATAAATTTTACCGTAATCACAGATGTCAACACAATTGATTCTAGTTATAGGACAATATATTTTAGTGAAGGGTATCTTGATAGCTAAGGGCCTATTTACTAACATTCAGATTTCTATTTCTTTTCTCGGATCATATTTTTTCTCTAAACATTTGTTTTTTTTATTTCTCTAAAACGCTAATTTTTTTAAATTTATTAAGTGTAAAAACCACAAAAAAGCTACACTGAAGCTCCATGTTTGGTCCTAGATAATTAGTTTTATAGCATACCACCTCCCTTCTTAGCAGCATTATGTAGGAAGATTAGCTGTGTATTGGTAACCTAATTATCTATTTCAGAAGAACAAACCATGAAGCAGCTTCCCAGTTTTCCCTGTTAAATAACAAAAAACAAAGATGAAACAATAGGCAAAAAGTATGTTCATCAAAGCCATATTAAATGCACTCATGTTGAACAAGGTGGTATACTGCCCCTTTTATCTTGTGTAAAACTTGATTTCATAATCTGGATGTTTATTCAAAAAATTTTAATTTCCCTCATTGCTACATTAGATCAGTTTATTACAATACAGTAATGTGCAAACCTAAAGAATTCCCAGAAACGAAAATACTAATAAAACTTTGTCTATGTATATTTTGTATTGGCTGGATTAACATTCGTATATATATTCAGTATGTGATATAAATCAAATAAAACAATGCATTGATTGTATAAGATATAGCTTTTTAAATTTAATGATATATAGAAACCTCAGTGCTATTCCAAATTAATTGTCTTTTTAATTTATTTTTGACATATTCTGTTTATGTGCATATTCAAACAATAATTCATTGTTTGCCTCAGTTTACATGGTCTGCATGTAACATCTTAGCTTAGATAACTAGTGATGGGCGAATTTGCGCCGTTTCGCTTCGCCGAAAAATTCGCGAATTTCGCGCGAAATTCGCGAAACTGCGAAAAATTCGCGAAACGGCGCCGGCGTCTCGTTTTTGACGCCGGCGCCCGTTTTTGGCGCCGGCGTCCGTTTTTCGGAAAAAAATTTTTTGACGCCGGCGAATTTTTTGCCGCGAATTTTCGCGGGCGATTCGCGAATTTATTCGCTGGCGGCGAAACGCGCAAATTCGCCGCGAATTCGCGCCTGGCGAATAAATTCGCCCATCACTATAGATAACACTGCCAAAGGCCTATGGACAGTACCATATTGCAAGAGATTGCAGAAGAATAAGACGCGATTCAGCTCCATGAGCAGCCAGGAGGAAGTCTTTCTTGGATGATAGATGATCTCTAAATTGTACAATGCTTGGTCAGAGCTGTGCGATCTCAGCGTTTTTTTCCCAGAGAAATAAGTGATGACTGAGTAATTTACAAAGAACCTTTATTTGTATATAGGAGTTTATTTTGTTCAGTTTTTCTTTTACTACAGAGACCCTCTGGACAGATCCCACTGGAGAATAATTAATTCTTCCATTTAGTCATGTAGTCTGAGAACCAACTGAGATTGCCATGGAGCTGCTTCTGTGAGTTTTATTGTTCTGATTGCTTGAAAAGGAACTGTCATTGCTTAATGGAATACTGTGAAGCCATAGTTGATTTAATGGTAGTCTACAAGTATAGCACATACATCACTGGCTAAGGACTCTTTGGTTTGATACTGTAAATAAGTCATGTGCCATTCTGAGTTATTTTGTGAACAAAAAAAAAAATCCACACAATGTTTAACTCTTTTTATGGACTTGTACTTTTTATTTATTTTGCAAGATATACTGTAACCTGTATATGACCTGCATGACCAATGGTTTGCTATTAGAATTGTTCAGGAACCTGGGTCATCTAAAAACACACTGTTTATTCAGCAAACTGGTAATTATATTTTGTTAAAAATTGCAATATACAGCGATACATGTTTTTCTGCTATAGACACACACACTCTAGGGTCAGTGTAAACAAAATCTGAGTATACTTTTTGACCATTGGAGAAAACTAGATAATCAAGAAGAAATCCAGTTAAAAATAAAACACAGATTTCACTAATATAGTGTCCTGTCTGTTAAATTACCGCCCTGTCTCAAGTCTACCACTTGCCTCTAAACTCCTAGAACGTATTGTGTTCTCCTGTATTACTAACTTTCTACACACCCATGATCTGTTGGACCCTCTGCAATCTGGTTTCTGACCTGGTCACTCTACTGAGACTGCTTAGTGCAGAGTTACAAATGATCTTCAGGTTGCCAAAGCCAAAGGTCACTTCTCCATCCTTATCCTCCTTGACCTATCATCTGCATTTGACACAGTTGACCACTATCTCCTGAGAGATCCTGTATTTGCTTGGCATCCACAACCAGGCTGCATCTTGGCTTTCTTCTTACCTTTCTAACTGAACATTCACTGGCTCTTATGCTAACAAAACCTCATCTCCAGTTCCACTTAATGTAGGGGTGCCACAAGACTCTGTAATTGGTCAGTTGTTGTTCTCCCCATCTTTGGGAGATCGCATTTGATCATTTGGCTTTAATTATCATCTGTATGTTGATGATACTCAAATATATTTATCCACTCCTTCATTAACAGCTGAAACAGAGGCTCAAGACTCTAACTGCCTCCTAGCTATCTCAAATTGGATGAACCAGCGTCACCTCAAACTGAAGCTAACAAAAACTGAACTAATCATCTTTCCACCTAAGCCTGGTCCTACTCCCTTTTTACTATCTATATTGATGGCTCATTAACCCTGTCAACTCAATACGTCGTCTGGGGGTAATCTTTTTTTTATTATTATTTATTGTTTTATTATTTTTCAGTAATGTTTACAGAAAGAGAGAAAAGAAAATCTGCAATAAAGATAAAACTAAAACGTAAACAATTGTTTGTGTTTCATTGATTTATGACTCTACTTTTGCATGATATCTTCAAGTAGTTTCTACCATAGGGTTCCTGAGTTATCTGGTATGTGCTCTATTATCATATAACCATAATAAGTGGAGAGTGTAGAGGATAGTTTAGGATTAGGCCCTGGATTTCTTAGATATCCAGAATATGTGGGGAAGTTGTAGGGTAGAGTTGTATAGTAATTTTCGATGTCTTTCCATGGCTCGACTGTTGGGGCATGTACAGTATGTGGATCATAGCCTCTAATCTGCTGGCCAAGTAATATTTGTAGATATGTGGGACTCTCAGTCCTCCTAGTGTTGTAGGTTTAGTCCCAATTGCTGCTTTAATTCAGGGTCTCTTACCCCCCCCCCATATGAAATCTGATATGGCCCTTTGTAGTAAGGAGGCTGTTTTTTCTGCAAAATGTATTGCTAATGTCCTAAATAGATATTGGAGTCTTGGTAGTAGAGTCATCTTGACAGCTGCTATGAAAGATATGCCATAAAGATAAATCTTTTTTGAGTTTGTCAATCAGTTTTGGGTAGTTGGCTTTATATAAGGTGTCATAGGATGGGGTGAGATAAATTCCATAGATTCCATCTATAGTCAAAGTTAAGTTGAAGTAGTTTTAATTCTGTCGCTGACATTTTCATAGGCAATGCATGCGATTTTGTAGGGTTCATTTTGTATCCGGATACCCGTTGGAAGCGGTCTAATGTCTGGAATAAATTTGGTAGAGTGGTCTGAGGGGACCTGACTGTGAGGAGAAATATATCAATTGTGATTGCACTTCTTTCTGCATGATGAACTTGGTTATGAGTGCTAATACCTTAGATATTGTTTTCTTGGAGGTAATAGCTTATAAAAGTCAATTTTCTCCTTGCATATTTACTAGTACACAAGGGCCTCTGTCATTGACAGTAGTGTAAAATTAAAATTGAGGCACACAGAATAAATGTATATTGGTCATTGCTTATTACTGCATTTACTTTCATTGGGTTATTTTTCATTTGTGGGTTTACACCCTTTAAATAATTTAGGTAAGTATATATACTTTTTATTAAAGTAACACTTACTTTTAAGTTAAAGACATTAAGAAAACATTGTTTGGCTAAAATATGTGAATAAAAAAGAAAACTGGAACCATTCATAGAAATGCTGAGTAACTTCCTTCTCATATTTTGTCTTTTGAACTTTGTTGTAGAAGAAATTTTCAGTTGACAACCAGATTTTTAAACTATAATTGCGTGCAACAAAGTGTCACATGAAGATTCATTTTTGGCGAATTTATTTGGCATGCACAAATTCGCTGCGAATTTGTCGTTTCACGGTTCCGACACCAGCGTCAAACTTTTTCGATGCCGGTGTCGATAAATGGATGCCGTTTACTTTAATGGGTGCTGGGGCCAACTTTGACGCCGGCACCCATTTCGTCAGCATCAAAATCGCTGATTCACAAATTTTTCGACAGTTTGGTGAACTTCGCGGGGAATTCGAGAAATTCGTGGCGAAGCAAAACGGGACAAGTTCGCCTATCACTTATGAAGATAGTTTAAATACTCTTAAATCAAGAAATTTTTAAGAAGTTATTAGCACATAAAGTTGCCCATTTATTGGGGATGCTCAAAGTTTCTATGCAACTATTGCCATTACCCCTAAATTAGTGCTTGAACCAAAGTTGTTGTTCAACTTAAAAACTATTTTTAGTGTGTTGTAGGCAGCTACCAATTTGCAATGCATTTTTTGTTTTACCTTTTTATGTTACTGTTGTTTGGTTGCTGTGGTCATTGGCCCTTTTCATTTGCAGGCTCAAAAGAGCCAGAATAGACAGTCAAAAAAAACAAAAAAAACCCACAAAACTTTAAAAGAGTTCTTTATAATGGTTTAAAAGTTAATATATACTTTCTCTTAAAAGTTCTCTCCAGTTATAGTGAAGATTTCATATTGTCATTTAATTCAATGTCCAGGGAAACCACCCATTTTTGAATATATAAACAGGTATTTAATCCCTTATTAGCAAAACCTGATAACCAAAAGGCTCCAGGGAAGATCATCCCATTTTTTTGCAATTTGGAATTTTAAGGATAATAATCTTTTAAAATTATTTTCATTTTCTCTGTTGTTATAAAAAAGTACCTTGTACTTGATTATTTAATATTTAAATGTTTTTTTTTTTATTATTATTAAACTTAAGGTCTGGTGATCCAAATTACAGAACCTCAGCTCCTGAGTAATAATAACAATCCATATTTAAACCTAATAATGACGAGGAGATTTTTTTCATCAGTTATGAATTGTGGTGGTGAATTGGTGTATTTCAATCAAAAAAAGTCACAGTAAAAAAACACCCATAAACTTCAATATATTCTGCACAGTAAAGGTTGCCACAAAAAAAAACATTTTCCGCAAAAAAAACCTGTAGAATGCAGTATATATGCCTACTGACTTCAATGTGTTTCTTGTACAAAATACAATGGGCATTTTATTCAATGTTTGTCTTTTCACGCTCCAATTTTGTTTAAATACTGAGTCTTATTTAGAATTTTTGTCTAATAAGTGCATTTCTGTTCCATATGTCTGCTCTCATCTCAAACATTTGGTGGAAATATTGAAACCTTCTTATACCTTATCCTAATGAAATCAAAAAATGTAAGAAAATTTAAATCTGGAAGGGAAATCACAGAGTGATAACTTGGAGCCTCTGATCCATGATTGGTCCTTTTCTGTCTTTTGATTTTGTGGCTGCAATTTAAACAATTACCAAAACACAGTTGTAATAATTAGATTCTACTTTTGCTTTCAATTAGAATTAGAGGCTCAGGGAATACAAGTCTCCAAGATCATGAAAACAGCTAAGTTAATTTGACTTTCTCTGTGTGCGAATTGGAACAATAAAAAAAGCATTTTCTCAAAATGCATTTGGCATGGATAAAACAGGAATTAAATGAATATTTTAGAAGATTCAGGTTTAGTCTCATAAGACAATGTCTTAGCAGAAGAAAAGTTGTAGGTCAATAGTTGCGCTTGAGTATTTGATTTAAAAAAAACAAAACAAAACAAAGAAGGATATTTATTCTACTTTACTTGAATTCATCACCATTCATACCTTCCCGGAATATTGCAAAATGAGACTGCTTAGTAAGAAGGGCTGAAGACCAAAGAATCTATACCTTTAGCTGTGAGTTCCCATCATGTGCCACACATCCCTTTATTGAAAGTGATCACTATCACACCCAGTTTTCATTGAAATAAAGGTTGTGCATATTGTTGTTGGGCACTGTGTGTCATATTATGTCAAAACAAACTGTGCTCCTGTTGTATAAACGGTCACTTGTCATATAAAGTTGTAATTTTTTAATGCATACTTTAAATTGATGCATAGCCCAGACCCTACCTTCCACTGAAGCCTCAAAGCTTCTTTATTACGTACCTCCATTAATTAGTTGTTATCGTTGCTATACCTTGACGTTATCCTACAGGATGGCCTGAGAAGCAATTTCTAGGTGAATTTACTGTTGAGAAATGGAATCATGACTAAAATGGATCCACATGTAACGGAAAAACTATGCGCAATGCGAAAAGTTATGCCTTTGCGCGAACACATTTTGCTTTCCGCAAATTTATTATAGCTTTTGCGAGGACGGAGACTGTTTAGCGACCACTTCCAACAGTGGACGGCCGTTTGCGAATTTTATAGTTTGCGACAATGCGCAGTCAATGTAATAAAACTTCTTACTGAAAAAGTCGTTAAGTTTGCTCCAAAAGATTATGACACCTTCAAGCACTTCTTAAGAGTGCACAATTACAATTCACAATGCAATAACAGTTTAAGGAACAATATTACATTGCAAGATGTGGATTTTTAGTCCTATCGGCGCGAATTGTTTTGTGCTTTGCAACTTTAATTACATTTCCCCGTTAGACTTCATCGTCACAAGTTTTTTTGTTAAATGTATTAGATTTGGTCTGGCTTTGCTATCTTTCATGCCCTATGATGTCACTTAAAATAAACCAGCAATTTTAAAAAAAAATTAACAGAAGAAACCAGGGAAGAGCAGCTCTAGGGACTGGTTCTTAAGAGATTGAGTAGGTGGTTAAGAGTAACCTTAGGCAGCATATTGATGTCTAAAAAACATATGACTAGGCCAAACTATTTTGCCCTGAACAGGCGAGGGTAAGGGGCACATTTACTTAGCTTGAGTGAAGGATTAGAAGGAAAAAACCTTTGAATTTTGACGTTTTTTTGGCTACTTTGACCATTGAATTGGCTACTTCGACCTTAAACTACGACTTTGACTTCGAGTCGAACAATTTGAACTAAAAAACTTTCGACTATTCGACCATTCGATAGTCGAAGTACTGTCTCTTTGAAAAAAAACTTTGACTACCTACTTCGCCACCTAAAACCTACCGAGCACCAATGTTAGCCTATGGGGAGGGTCCCCATATTCTTTCTAAGCTTTTTTTGATCGAAGTAAAATCCTTTGATCAATTTATTAAAATCCTTCAAATCGATTTTTCCTTCGATCGTTTTTGCGAATATTGAAGTAGAAGGATTTTACTTTGAGGGTCGAATATCGAGGGTTAATTAACCCTCGATATTCGACCAATAGTAAATGTGCCCCTAAGTGTAGGCATACATTTTTGATTGAGTAACATGAATCCCACCCTCCCACAATTGTGGCCTGGATTAGTGGGATAAAGGATCTGTTTCTTAAGAGCTCGAGTATGTGGTTAAGAGTAGCTTTAGTCAGCATAATGATGTCTAAAGAACATATGACTAGGCCAAACTATCTTGCCCTGAACAGGCATTCTTTTCTATCCATTGTTGGTTAAAATAGTAAGTAGGTGTCTGGCAAAGGTAAGTGGGGAGTTAGTTTGAACTCATTTATTATGTCCCAAGTGTTCAGGAGTCAGATGTAGAAAGACTCCATCATATTTTCTTATTCTACAACAAAATAAAAAAGTTCCCTTTCTTGTCATATTCATTTATTTAAAGGATGATGGGGGTTCTAGTTATTCAATTGTAAGGGAAATCTTGTTCTGTGACTGTCGCCCTCTATTCTCATACCCTTCAACTTTTGTTATACTTTAGCCCATTTATCACTAACACATATTATTAAAGTCATTAGCACATATAACATGATTTCTTTCAGTTGTCATTTGTGATTATAATGCTATTTATTGCTCAAGAGATAATTTTATCTTAAAAACTTTTAAGGTGACAGTAACTTGTAACTTGGGAATAAATGCCACACATTGTTATGCAATATAGTTACTGATAGGCTGTTAAGGACATTCCCCTCTGAAATAGATTCCTATTGCTTAACCAGAAAGTATTTGGCACTGAAAAAAAAATCTCACCACCATAAAAATTACCAGCATTATACTCAAGTTAAGAGAAGTCTCCATTTGGGCTATTTTAATTACTAGTTAGTAATGGAATAGCATATGATTGATTGACTTGTGGCACAAAATACATAAGGTTGTGTGCTTTATTGATATAATAAAATATTTCTTCCCCTTTTGCAATTGGCCTGCAGGTTGAAGTGTCAGCTTAAGTTCTCATTTCTAGCCATGGGTTAGTACATGGCAAGGCATGGTCTGCTGTCAATGTTTTTTCTTTCAGGGAAATGTTCTTGCACAGCCATTAGCAGCGCAGTCAAAATATATAATGTGAAAAATAATGCACTTCCCAATAAATGTAATCTCCCTCACCTCTTAATGTCTTACAATATGAATAAATACTCACAGCCATATGTCTTACAGTAATGAAGAGCTTGTGAACTACATACACTGGTTTGATCCAACAATACAAACTGTAATTATATAAATGTTGGCTTTAATGGGCTACATAAATTCACGTTCTAACTTCATTAACTTTGTGCTCTGTTTCTCTGTTTAATGCGTAATAAATTGCTGTGACCAGGTGTGTGCTAACACATTTAATGCAATTGAAAAATCAGAGCAGACTCACATAATGTATCATGCCTTTACAAAAGGTGTATTCAAATGTTGATAAAAACCAACTATAATAATATACTGTAATACTTGGCTGGTATAGATTTGACAACCTCGGCAGTATGTACTGATAAAGCATTTAATCCAAATGGCTGGTACACATGTTGCGTCATTTGAAGTATGATGCAAGTGGGGTATTTTGTTATACAGTATGTACCCCAACTGCACCTAATTTCACAGGTACACAAAAAAATGTTGGAATGGGGAACTTTACTGTTTGACTAACGACAGCTGTAGCAATGACTCATGGTGGTGTTTAAAATCACGCTCGAAGACCGTAGCACATTACCTTTCTATGGCAGCTAATAGGAATCTCCACGAATAAAACATTTGAACTGCATAATTGCATGGTGTTTTTTACTGTAATGTTTCTGGGGTATATAAGGAAAATGAGAAACATGCCACAGCTTAATACATTGTCTCAGGGTTGCTCTTTAAAAGTACACTGTAGTAAAACTCAAATATTGTGGTAAGTTTGGTCCTTAAATGGAACACTAGAATATGACTTACTCCCCTTGACAAGCAGGCAAAATGCTTAAAACAAGCAAGTGCTTACTCTGTATATTAGATAATAATATTATTATCTGTGTAGGGCACCTTATATAGTCATCTGACTGTTATAAGTTGGATGCACATAAACCACTGAGTATATCCCAACACACACTCCTCACCGTGCAGGACACCCAGGCCTGCCCAATTGCTAGTGGATAAGCTGCAGTACTAAGTGGCAAAGAGATGTATTTAAATACAGGTATGTGATCCATTATCCAGGGGTATTCATAGAGGGTTATTTATTAAACTCCAAATGCCGAAAATCCAAAAAAATAATTATTTTTTATAAAATCATAATTTTAACAATGGAATTTATTATACCCCAAGGATGGAAAAAGTTTGAATCCATAAATCCAGCATCTCAGACCTGCCGAGGTTGCATATAAGTCAATGGAAGAAGTCCCAAAGAGTTTTGATCTGCGCTGGGTTTTGTACAATAATCTGACGTTTCAGGGTTTTCGGGTAAAAATCAGGGAGTTTTCAGGGAGAAATTCCGAAAAATTCGTAATTTTCTGATTTTTTCCCACTAACAAAATGTGTGTATTAATAAAGAAGCCAAAAAAAAAACCCATACGGATTTGGTCAGAGTTTTTATCAGAAAATATTGAGATAAAATCTGACTTTGATAAATGACCCCCATAAAGTTTATTTCAGAATATACACAGAGAATCATAGGCTTATTTCCTGTTTCAAAAACATTTGCTTTAGTTTGAATATATTTGCTTTTAAAAACACTGTACATGGATCATTCCTGCATATTTGTTGACCAACACACAATATGATAAGACACTGCTGTTTTGCTTTATGCCACTAAGGGTACTGCGGTTATTGCTGCCATTCTGAGACAAGCAATATACAATATTTCACTAACATAAGAAACACTGGGAGATGCCTAGTACAGTCTGCATGCTTTGGACAATGTAAATGCATGCAAAATACATATAAAGAGACCCCAGTATAGTCTGCATCCTCTGGACATATAAATACATGCCAAATATAAATAAAGAATATTCTGTGGATAAAAAACAAGCCATTCACTCAGGCCCGGATTTGTGGAAAGGCCACCTAGGCCTGGGCCTAGAGCGACAGGATTTTAGGGGGGCGGAATGCTGCCCAACCACACCCACATTTGTTCAAAAACACTGGGGATGTGCTGGAGATACAATAATGTTTTAAATTTCCCATGCGCCAATCCCCATTGGGGGACGACGAAAGGTAGTGGGCCTAGAGGCGTCCACTATGTAAATCCGGCCCTGCATTCACTCACAGATAAATGCCTATTTGGAAAAACATAAATAGGTGATAAATCCTCCTCTTAATATTCTCCCTTTAAAAGCATAACACTATGCAAACTTACAAATGCATACTGAATAGTACTGCAAATTGTTATGTCTTAGATAAATATTTTTACAGTAGTTCCATAAATAAATGCACCACTAGCATTTTTGTGCCCCTAGAAAATAACGCTTTACATGCAAATAAACTACATCAAAATACATCTGAATATTTAAAAGCATTCTTGAGCGAAAATATTTTAGAATCCAGCTACAAATACTTTTCAGAGGGCTGAATATTTATCTGTATGCAGAACAGTACCTCTGTGATATTTTGTTTTCCTTTGCATCAAATAATGAAACTTGTCAATTCAGGAGTTTGTAGCACCTTTAGATGCATAAAGGCAAAGCAACATAGCCATTCAGTGTAACTTTAATATATATAACAGCACAATGTTTTTTATATACAAAATAGCTTAATATTCTTATATTTCATCTAAGTATTAAATAGTATGCAAAGCTACTCCTGGGTTCCCAGTCTTTAAGACAAATTGTCTTTAAGACAAATTGTGGAGTTGGTGCTGGAACCAGGCAGGAGGACCATTAGATATTAGGGATGAATGTTTTAGCTATATAATACATAGTAAGGGGCAAATTCACCAAGGGTCGAATATCGAGGGGTAATTAACCCTCGATATTGGACTGGGAATTAAAATCCTTCAACTGCAGATATACAAAGATTGCAGCACTCCAAATGAATTATTCCAAGTACAGCATAGCGACGTTTCGGACCCACACAGTCCTTTTTCAATTAAAATCCTTCGACTTCGAATATCGAATATCGAAGTCGAAGGATTTTAGCGCAAATATTTCGATCGAACGATCGAAGGATTATCCTTCGACCAAAAAAACTTAGGCAAGTCTATGGGGACCTTCCCCATAGGCTAACATTGGGTTAGGTAGGTTTTAGATGGCGAACTAGGGGGTCGAAGTTTTTTCTTAAAGAGACAGTACTTTGACTATCGAATGGTCGAATAGTCGAACGATTTATAGTTTGAATCCTTTGATTCGAAGTCGTAGTCAAAGGTCGAAGTAGCCCATTCGATGGTCGAAGTAGCCCAAAAAACACTTTGAATTTCGAAGTTTTTTTACTTCGAATCCTTCACTCGAGCTTGGTGAATTGGCCCCTAAGTGTTTAAATTAGGTTTAATATATCTGTAACCTTTCTATAAGTTAAGGGGGTGGTGGTGGGCTTATCAAATGATAAACATATTCCCATAAACAGGATCTCCAGACCAGAGGCCACCCCTTTAGACTAGAAGAAAAGAACTTTCATTTTGAAGCAACGTAGGTGGTTCTTCACAGTGAGGACAGTGAGGTTGTAGGATGCCCTGCCAGATGATGTTATGATGGCTGATTCTTTGAATTCTTTTACGCTAGGGCCAGACAAGTGTGGAGAATCTGCTCCCCCACTGCTCCAGTCTGCCTGCACCTGAAGGCATTGTCTCTGCTCAGATGCAGGCAGATGCGTGTATGGAGGAATTGGTGAGAGTGTATGTATGTATGGATGCTGGGCTTCATTTGGAGTGGCTGAACTTGATGGACTTTGGTCTTTATTCAGCCCAACTTAACTATGTAAATATGTAGAGGCCTGGACAAAAAGACCTCTGTTTTAGTGCTTGGGATATAAAACTCTATGGGGTATTTTTATCAAAGAGTGAACTTAGAGATCACCACAGTCCAGTGAAATACCGCCTCTCTCCATTCATTTCTATGGGATTTTTATTGGAGTATTCATCAAATGGTGAACTTTCATTTCACCTTTAAAAACCCCATAGAAATGAATAGAGAGAGGCGGTATTTCACTGGACTGTGGTGATCTCTAACGTTACTCTTTGATATATATACTCCTATGACTTTTTCCCTTGAAGAATGCCCAGAGGAGTAGATCAGGAGGCCCAGTTCTCATTATTCATTATATTCATCAGTTGGGGTTGTTATTATTATTATTATTAAGGGGGAACAAATAGAATAATAATAATCGAAAATAGAATAATAATAATAGAAAAGTCTGAAAGTAAGGTGTTCCATATGTTAAGAAATGTAGGGGGAAACCCAGGTATCCAAAAAAATGTTTAAAAAAAGTAAAAGACGCCAGCATTTTTTGGGACTTAGAAAATGTTTCAACAAAAAATGGAGGAAGTCCTATCCACTCCATTGCACTTCAACTGGTCTGAGGTGGTGAAGGCAAGTCTGGTGCAAGAGTTAACAAACAGTAAAATCCGCATCTTAGTGAATTTGAGGAGTAACGCTCTTTCATCAGAGCGAAAATTCGCCTGGTGTTAGAGTGCGAAGTAGCGCTAGAGTCGGTCTCCTTCACTAGCGAAATGATGCCTGTGCCCATTAGGGAATTTACGTCACGCTGATGAATTTTCACTTGCGTTAGACACTTCAATAATTTTCACTAGTGTTAGTCACAGTCAATAACAGGAGTATCACTATATGTATATATATATATATATATATATATATATATATATATATATATATATATATATATATAAGGATCAAAAACAAAGGTAAAAGACCTCTACTGCTCACCGCATACACTCGTCCAGGTGCTCTGTCAAGCAGTATCCACACTGCTAACATTCAATAGACTCAAAACAGGCTGACGGCACTTCTGGAAAAGGTTAATTGGGGTTGCTGCTGTGAATCCTAACGCGTTTCTGGAGTAAATCCCTTAATCATAGGTCATGATAAATATCTATATGTATATATATATATATATATATATATATATATATATATATATATATATATATATATATATATATATATATATATATATATATATATATATATATACACAATCATAAACAAAGGTTTACATTCATTTTTGTTCTTCTCTCTGCTCTCACACAGTTACCTGCTGGATAAAAGTACAGCACCAGTTAGAAATTTAAAATTACAATAATGAAGAGAAATTTTGTTGTGCTGGGATTGCTGGAATATGAAACATTAGACAGAAGGCAAAACCAGTTTTAGTGACTACATCTTGCTGTGCACAGTAATAGAAGTTACGCCGTAAGCTCTTTTAACATGGCATCAATTGCACCTGCTTTTTTATAATATTATGTATTGTGCAGCTTACACATGTTTATTAAAAAAATGGCAATGGCAGTGCTAAAATTGTTCCTAATAGTAATGTGTTTTTTAAAGACACTTTTAATAGATCAGACTTTCACATTGTTTCAAAGAGTGCTGAGCAAGCTTTTAAAGGTGAGCTCAAAGCAAATTTATGACCCTGTTTTGTAATCACATGTATAATTTGCAATGTCAGGTGATGCCGCTTAAGCACAAACTCATCTCTTTCTCTTTTACTTATTCTCGTTTTCTCTTTACTTATTCTGTTTTAGTGGATAAATGATCAATAATAACATTTGTATTCATGAAATACAGAATAGACTAGGGTTCAATAAACTGTCAGGTAAATATTTATATATGACTAATACAGTGCTTTCCAGGACACTACAGTACAACAGTACAACATTACGTCATTAATATGTTATAACATTTTATTTAAAAGGACTAACAAGATTTGATATCTGAGCCAAAGCTGACGTTTTGTATTGGTAGCAACCTGCCTGGTTTGGGGCCCCATCCTTGCCCCAGGGGTGTAACTACCATGGGTGCAGGGGTGTGATCACACCTGGGCCCACGCCCCCTTGGGGCCCTCCACACTGGTGCCGATGTGGATGTGCACAGAAAACTGCTTCCAGAGGGAGGTTGGGGCCTGTATGCAAATTAACCATTGCTAGCGTAACTTCGCTTCGCTTGGTGAATTAACGCTAGCGCAACTTCGCAACCTTACACTACCCCTGATCGCAACTTCAGATTTTAGTGAATTTGCGGAGCGCTAGCGAAAATACATCTGGCGAAGTGCGACGAAGCGGACGCCAGCGCAACTACGAATCTTAGTGAATGTCCCACCATATGTTTGCGAGTGGTAGTTACAGTACACAGCACATCAGCCAAACCAGTAGGTAACTTTGACACTGCCTGTGTCTTTTACGTGATATGTTTGAATGTTCCATCATGTCTACCCTCTCTCTTTTCAAATAGTAATGTTATACCTTGATATTGTTTGTTATTTAGACCACAATTTATATTATTGTCCTTCCTCTAGACATGTTTTGATTTATCATTATAAATTTCTGTTAGGTGAGGCTTGAAAAAATTATTCAACAGTGTCTTTAAGATCGTTGTGTCCTCTGCAAAGAGACTTCCATAAATGTTGTATTTTAAAGCAATAAGACATGTTTTAAATAAAACAGGATCAACACCGATCCCATTTATTACTTTCCTTCCTTTGAGCTTAAACCATTAACCACTGCATTCTTGTTCTTTACCAAAAATGTATCCCTTGCAAATTCTGAATCTATGTATTGCACGTTCAAAAGCCTTGATGAAATCTATAAAAAATTATATCAAATTTTCCAACGTAATCTACTAATTCTATATATATGCAAGCAATAACGGTACCAAATTAGTAAGGCATGATGTTGTGGTAAACCCAGGCTGCCCTGCATCATGTCCTTTTCTGAAGGGAATATTTATAAAAAAAAAATAACATTGTGAAATTCTAATTGATTTCTAGAGCTTGAAATAGCATTATATTAACATCTGTCCTGCGTTGACAGATGTTCCAAAGCAGCACGACTAAACCCACAGCTTTAAGTAACTGCATTTGACAAACATTATTTTTGCACTATTTCCAATATTAAAGAAATGTATTGTTTGGAAGCTATTGATGTCTTTTAACAAGCAATAGCCATCATTACTAATGTATAGTAAAACATAGTTGTTAAATCTGCTCTAAAGTGACTGATTTTTTTTTAAATAATGCCATCATTTACCTGTTGTTATATTTATAGGTTTATAGTTGCTATGAACAGCTCCTCCGCAATTCTTGTAAGGAAGCTCTAATTGAACTGTCCTCCAGTCATTAAGAACCAATGCTTCCCATAATGATTGGTTTAAAAGTAGGGATGTAGCGAACCGCCGATAATGTGTTCGCGAACGCCGTTCGCGAACACCGGCAAAAAATGCGAACAGTTCGCGAACAGTTCGCGAACTTCGAAGATCTGAAAATCGTTCGATTCGAACGATCGAAGGATTTTAATCGTTCGATCGAACGATTTTCGTTCGAATCAAACGAAAATCGTTCGATTTTAGCGATCGAATGGTCGAATGGTCGAACGATTTTGACGCGAACGCCTATTGGCGAACGTCGCGCGACGTTCGCGAACTTGCGGCGGACGCGAACAGCCGATGTTCGCGCGAACAAGTTCGCCGCAGAACAGTCCGCGACATCCCTATTTAAAAGGTCAGTAAATGGGAGGGTAATTACATGTATAAATTCCCTCTGCACCCTTGAATGTATACCATCAGGGCTGTTAGACCTGCCTACTTTTAATGAGTTCTTTACTATTATTGTGCCTACAGGGTTACAGTATTCTTTGCTTTTCAATTGTGGATGACTGCAAGGCACATTCATTTCAGCATAAATAATTATTTAGGTAAACGGCTATATCTTTGACTTCCTCATATTCCCATACTCTGCTTTCAGGCTATAACCTCTTTTTTGTCTTTTAACTTATGTACCTTTTTTTACTTCCTGTGCTATTTATACTTCTGTTGCACCTTATGTTATTGCCTGATCATCCTTCCTTTGTCTATCATTATATACAATTTTATCTACCTCTGTTTGGGACTTTTTACATTTTTGGGTACGGTAATATACAGATTAAGCCACTTGTGTTAAATGTGTCATGACTCAAGATACACTGAAGAAACTGTGTTATCTAAACTCAGTTAATGAATTTAACTTTTCCAAGAACAATACAGTACTACCATTGTTCACATGAAGCATAAAAAAGGGCATTAACTCAATTGATGAAAACATAATTCTGCCTCTTTAAGGTCAGTCCACATGAGCAGATTCGAGGAGATTTAGTTGCCTGGCGACTAATCTTCTTCTCGGCGACAATCTCCCCAAACTGCCTTCACGTGACTTCCTGTCCACTATAATGAAAAGTCACCTGCACTAAAGCATGCACAAAGCTTCGTTTTCCAAAACCGCCTGAAGTTTCCTCGTGAGGCAACTTCAGAAAATGAAGTGCCACGTGTGTTTTAGCGCAGGCAATCTTTCATTATAGTGGACAGGAAGACACGGGAAGACACGCAAAGGCAGTTCGGGAGATTGTCGCCCAGTGCAGTTTTGCAACTAAACTGGTTAGAGGGATGGAATACTTAAATTATGACAGTAGACTGTCAAGGTTGGGGTTGTTTTCTCTGGAAAAAAGGCGCTTGTGAGGGGACATGATTACACTTTACAAGTACATTAGAGGACATTATAGACAAATAGCAGGGGACCTTTTTACCCATAAAGAGGATCACCGTACCAGAGGCCTCCCCTTTAGACTAGAAGAAAAGAACTTTCATTTGAAGCAACGTAGGGGGTTCTTCACAGTCAGGACACTGAGGTTGTGGAATGCACTGCCCGTTGATGTTGTGATGCTGATTCTGTTAATGCCTTTAAGAATGGCTTGGATGATTTTTTTGGACAGACATAATATCAAAGGCTATTGTGATACTAAACTAGGGATGCACCGAATCCAGGATTCAGTTCGGGATTCGGCCAGGATTCGACCTTTTTTTAGCAGGATTTTTCCGCCCACACAAGCAGATTCGGGCAGATTTATTTGCCTGTCGACTAATCGCCTCTTCTTCTGGGTGACAATCTCCCCAAACTAGGAACGTGTCAGTATAAAGTATGTGCTGCACCCGGAATATTTTCCCTCAAAGCCGCCCCCAGCCCCACACACCTGCACTGACCGACCCTCCGAGACTGTTGAAAGACCTTCTGTGCAGTTTCAGTGATGTTGGGCTGGGGGTGGCACAATCCTTCCATTGGTATCAGTATCGATTTAAATGGGATAAGTGAGTTATCTGGCTTCATCTTTATGCTAACAAATCTTCTACAATGCTCTGCAGCATATATTATTGCATGCTTTAGATGTATTGTCTATATTTTGGCTTATCTAAGTTGATATGCTCTGCTTTAACCTAACATTTCTCTTTTTGAGTTATTTTGTTTCCAGAGCTGAATTTTGGCATACCAAGTATTGACGAGACTTAATGAAATTTCTGAGCTACTTAATCCCACCCTTTCCACACAGAGACATAAACATGCTGATCTTGTAAGATTAAAAAAAAAACTGAATACAAATGCAAGGAACATGAAAACATAATTGTTAACATGAATCTGAATAAAACAGACATATCATACCAAATTACGATTTTTGTCCCCTAGCTCAAGCAGTCATATTAGGTTAGACACTCTTTTGTGCACATAGTAATTGAAGGGTGAAATCGAAAGAAAGATTTTACCAAAATGGCCTTGCAAACAAGATGGTAGAAGGAGAGGAAGGCTGGAGGGTAGAGATGTTTGAGAGGCATGGGACAGGATATAGATCTCAGACTGTGAGGAGACAGGGACATCCTGGGGGTTGCAGAGATGACAAACTGATATTGAGTCTTTTCTGAAGTGTCAAGGTAAATGTTAGATTTATGTAATAATTTGTGAAACTTCCTGGAAGTTTCATTGCTTTACATTACACATCAAGCAAGTGTTACTGTAACTAAGAGAATACCCCTCTAGTACTTATCTTGTCTTATCTAAACCCAAACAAATTCTTTTATGATCATAAAAATCCAATGGGCCTCGCTTTAAAAAAAATGTTAACTTATTTTGGGATGTTTCTTGTATGGTTTTAGTTGAATTGCTTATAGTTAGACGATCTTTTAGGGGTTATTTACTAAACTCTGAATGCAAAAATCACGAAAAATTTGTGATTATTTTATATAAAATCACACTTTTAAAAATCACAAATTTTTCGGAATTCATAAAACCCTGAGGATGGAAATGTTTGAATCTGAAAATCTGGCCTCTCCGATCTGTCGAGGTTGCATATAAGTTAATGGGAGAAGTCCCGAAGTTTTGGGGGATATCGGGTGATAAATTAAAAAAAATTCATGAAATTCGTGAAAATCAGATGAAAAAATTAAAAAAACCTTGAAAATCTGATTTTTTTCCCTCAAAGCAAATTTTCGGGTAAATTTAATAAATAAGCGTAAAAACCAAGAGCAGATTTGATCAGTGGACTTTGATAAATAACCCCCTTAATGTTTCCCTAAAAACTGCCTCCATCTATTCATCTATGTGCATTTTTCCTTTCTAAATCATCACAATTCCCTATTTTGTATCTTCTGTACTTCTGGTTATAAAAGGATTTAAGGATGTAAAATGACTCTTTTCTTCTTAGAGATGGTTCTGTTGACCTTTTACTTGTATAAACCAACCTTAATATAATGATGATGTGCAATTACTTTTGTGACCTACATGTATTCCCTGTGTCGGAAATGCCCATTACAATAAAGAAAATTGACAGGTGCTCCAGAATAACAATGTAAAGATCTCATCAAGTAGATTATTTTGTTCAGGTGCACCAGACCCCCAGCTTCAGGGAGCAGCAAACTGAAACACAGCAAAAGAACAGAAGACTGTCCAGCACTCAAGGGATCCACAAGGCAAACATATAAGTTAAAAAATAAAGTCTTTATTTAAAAGTATAGGCACATCTCCATAGGCCTTGCGCGTTTCATACCCAAAAGGTACTTAATCATGGGCTAAATACCCATTAACCAACTGTGATTTCCTATCCAGTTAAAGGGACTAAAAGGGATTACCAGCATATATTTAAATGTTTTACATCTTTGATGGCTCTTAAATTAAACCTATAAGTAGTCTGAATGATGACAGGTTAAGGAAGATAAGTGACTTAGTTGTACTTCCTTAAAACGTTTGACATTGTAACACAGTTTGGTTTCTTCAAATAATTCTAAATAACTGCGAAATGTATTTGAGAATGAGTGCAGGGAAGATTTCCCATCTATTGAAATATACACACGTATTATTACTATTATTATTCGGTAAATGTTCAATGGATGAAATCAACATAATAACAGCTGATTAGGTCATGGGTTGCTTAAAGGTTGATTGCATTATTTCCTCTACAATATCCATTTAATGCATATTTAGCCTGAATAAACTCGTGAAGCATAATTGCTCCATAAGGTGAAAAAAATATGACAAGGGCACGTACAGAGAACAGACACAGTACAGTACAATAGATAAAAGATCTGTAAAGCAGCCAGCTTTTCAACATATCTACTTAGACGGAAACAAGGAATTGCAGAAGGCAAAAGTGGAGACATTTGGAAAGATCCCATAGGACCCCCTCAACAAATGGCACACAAAGCTGGAGAACAGATGGTAGATATGTAAAATGGAAAAGTGATGAAAATGTGTGTGGTGTGTGTGGGGGGAATAAAAAGAAAACACTGGGGAATATTTATATAATAGTTGCTATAAAAGAGCTATGGACACAATATTTTATATAATTCCATTTACAGGTAGACAGAAAACAAATTTAATTTGGTCATAAAAACAGCTTAGAAATAAATGTTATATTTTTCACAGTTAAACAGTATCAAGTCTACATTAGGTAAATAAGAGATGCAAATATTTATGGTTTTAATTGCTTTTGTTTCCTACACGTTGGTGCACATTTACCTAGGGTCGAATATTGAGGATTAATTAACCCTCAATATTCGACCGTCAAAGTAAAATCTTTCGACTTCGAATATGGTAGTCTAAGGATTTACCACTATTCCTACGATCGAAGGAATAATCGAACGATTAAATCCTTCAAATTGAACGATTCGAAGGATTTTAATCCATCGATCTAAGGATATTCCTTCAATCAGGATATTGTTAGGAAGCCTATGGGGACCTTCCCCATAGGCTAACATTGGCCCCGGTAGGTTTTAGATGGCGAACTAGGGGGTCGAAGAATTTTTTAAAGATACAGCACTTCGACTATCGAATGGTCGAATAGTCAAATGATTTTTAGTTTGAATCGTTCGATTCGAAGTCGAAGGCCGTAGTCGAAGGTCGGAGTAGCCATATTCGACCATTAGAAATTCGAACTTTTTTCCTCTATTCCTTCACTCGAACTAAGTAAATGGGCCCCATAAAGTTTCCTAAAGACATACAGGGGCACATTTACTAAGCTCGAGTGAAGGATTTGAATGAAAAAAACTTTGAATTTCTAAGTATTTTTTTGGGTACTTCGACCATCGAATAGGCTACTACGACCTTCGACTACGACTACCATTCAAACTATTCGAACTAAAAATCGTTTGACTATTCGATAGTTGAAGTACTGGCTCTTTAAAAAATACTTTGACTACATACTTTGGTAGTTTAAACCTACCGAGGTACAATGATAGCCTATGTGGACCTTCCCCATCACTTTCCTAACCTTTTTTTGATCGAAGAAAAATCCTTAGATCGATCTTTTAAAATCGTTCGGAACGTTAGATTTGAAGGATTTTATCGTTAGATTTGAAGGATTTTATTGTTCGATCGATCGAAGGATTTGCGCTAAATCCTTTGAATTCGATATTTGAATTCAAAGGATTTAAATTCGAGGGTCGAATTTGAGGGTTTATTAACCCTTGATATTCGACCCTTGATAAATGTGCCCCACAGTATAAAAACGTAAAATGTGTGTAGAAAATCTTTTGAAAGAAAATATTGATTCTAATGGATATTTCATTTATGATAAATGCATAACAAGACAACCCGTTATCAACCAATGCTACCAGGTCTTAATCATTTTGATTTAACATAAACAATGTACTATTTGTAGTTGTCTTACCCTTCTTATACATGCAATACAGCATAAATTAACATCCCTTAATTTTAAGGATACAAGTGTTATCCTAAATTTAATACTCTAATGGGATTATATTTTTTTTTTCAAAAAGCACTATATGTATTACTTTAAATACGCGCTAGTTGCTTTCTTCAAGTGGCCGCAAAGTGTGCTCTCCTTGAATTGTTTACAGGAAAGTAGAAATTGTTTTTTAATTAACCATTCATCAACTTATATGTGTTTTATGGTGTTTACTGCATTAGCCTGATACAATACTACATTATGATTGTTATTAATAGGCAGGGTGAATACATGTGACATGGCCATGTATTATGGCATTTTCTATTGTGAAATGTGCTCAGTGCAAATTGCCTGAATCCACACTTGGGGGCCGATTCACTAAGGGTCGAATTTCGAAGTTAAAAATACTTCGAAATTCGACCCTCGGATTGAAATCCTTCGACTTCGAATATCGAAGTCGAAGGATTTAGCGCTAATCCTTGATCGAAGGATTTTCCGTTCGATCGAACGATTAAATCCTTCGAATCGAACGATTCGAAGGATTTTAATCCAACGATCGAAGGAAAATCCTTCGATCAAAAAATCACAGGCAAGCCTATGGGGACCTTCCCCATAGGCTAACATTGACTTCGGTAGCTTTTAGCTGCCGAAGTAGGGGGTCGAAGTTTTTTTTAAAGGGGAAGTACTTCGACTATCGAATGGTCGAATAGTCGAACGATTTTTCGTTCGATTCGTTCGATTTCGTTCGAATTCGAACGAATTTAACCAATTCGATGGTCGAAGTACCCAAAAAATACTTCGAAATTCGAAGTATTTTTCATTCGAATCCTTCACTCGAGCTTAGTGAATCAGCCCCTAGGAGTAGTAAATAATGCTTACACAAGAAGGCACCTGTAAAAAAGATGAGAATAAAATACATATGCCTTGACCTAGACTGCTGGTATCTGTTTGCTTTTCATGTCGCGTGCTGATTTTTATTTTTAAGTCCAATCATTTTTTTACTGATGCTTACACCTATAAAAGATGACATAATGGTGTTCAAGGATTTAAGACAACATGCTCTTATTACGTGTAAGTTATGTTGCTGAAATTTTTATCATATATTCTCTTTGTGCTCCGTTATTTACAGCTCTAGCACAGACAATCATAATCACCAAGGATCCATCCAAAATCACTGAACAGACCTGTTGGAAACACACTGGGAGGGAATCAAATGGCTAGATGCACATATATTCTTTCAAAGAAGATCACTTTTATCTAAATAACATTTCTTAGAGAACTCAGGAGTTGTGTTGCATGGAGTTTTGGTATTTGCATTATATTTAAAATATTTTCAGTTAATGTTTTTTTATGGGGAGTCCTGTAATGTAACATTTATTTATTTTTGTTATCTCCCACCCACCCTATCAAAGAGTGAAGTTCCGCCACTAGAGTGAAATTCCGCCACTCTCAATTCATTTCTATGGGATTTTGAAAGGCGTATTTATCAATGGGTGAAAGTGATAAATACGCCTAAAAAATCCCATAGAAATGAATGGAGAGTGGCGGAATTTCACTCTAGTGGCGGAACAGATGGACTGTATTAGTCATTAGACATGTTTCTTTTGAAACTATGCTGGAAGCCCACATCTACTAGATATAGTAAATATTTGTTTAGGGGTTCATATAAATCGTGTTTCCCTGACTGGTGTTAAAACATATTGGGTTATTTAAAATACATTTGTTATGACATGTCCTTCTTTATAACCTGGTAACGTGTTATTGTACTATTTTCTTTTTATCTATAGGGTTATATTATACACACACACACAGTCATATATATATATATAAATAAACATGAGTTCAACAAATAGAGCTTGTGTTGAGCATTCTTCTTGTCTATATTTTACTTTAACCACAAAAAAAATCTATAGGTTTTGTTATTTCTTGAGCTAAACAGAGCAATTGAAGCTACTCAATGTTGGGCCCTTGTTACATAGTTACATAGTTAAATTGGGTTGAAAAAATACAAAGTCCATCAAGTTCAACCCCTCCAAATGAAAACCCAGCATTCATACACACCCCTCCCTACTTTTAATTAAAATTCTATATACCCATACCTATACTAACTATAGAGTTTAGTATCACAATAGCCTTTGATATTATGTCTGTCCAAAAAATCATCCAAGCCATTCTTAAAGGCATTAACTGAATTAGCCATCACAACATCACCCGGCAGTGCATTCCACAACCTCACTGTCCTGACTGTGAAGAACCCTCTACGTTGCTTCAAATGAAAGTTCTTTTCTTCTAGTCTAAAGGGGTGGCCTCTGGTACGGTGATCCACTTTATGGGTAAAAAGGTCCCCTGCCATTTGTCTATAATGTCCTCTAATGTACTTGTAAAGTGTAACCATGTCCCCTCGCAAGCGCCTTTTTTCCAGAGAAAACAACCCCAACCTTGACAGTCTACCCTCATAATTTAAGTCTTCCGTCCCTCTAAACAATTTAGTTGCACGTCTCTGCACTCTCTCCAGCTCATTTATATCCCTCTTAAGGACTGGAGTCCAAAACTGAACTGCATACTCCAGATGAGGCCTTACCAGGGACCTATAAAGAGGCATAATTATGTTTTCATCCCTTGAGTTAATGCCCTTTTTTATGCAAGACAGAACTTTATTTGCTTTAGTAGCCACAGAATGACACTGCCCAGAATTAGACAACGTGTTATCTACAAAGACCCCTAGATACTTTTCATTTAAGGAAACTCCCAACACATTGCCATTTAGTGTATAACATGCATTTATATTATTTTTGCCAAAGTGCATAACCTGCATTTATCAACATTGAACCTCATTTTCCAGTTTGCTGCCCAGTTTTCCAGTTTAGACAAATCACTTTGCAAAGTGGCAGCATCCTGCATGGAACCTATAGTTCTGCACAATTTAGTATCATCTGTAAAAATAGAAACAGTACTTCCAATGCCCACCTCCAGGTCATTAATAAACAAGTTGAAAAGCAAGGGACCTAGTACAGAGCCCTGCGGTACTCCACTAACAACACTGGTCCAATTAGAAAATGTTCCATTTACCACCACTCTTTGTAGTCTATCTTTTAGCCAGTTCTCTATCCAGGTACAAATACTATGTTCCAGGCCAACATTCCTTAATTTAACCAGTAACCTTTTGTGTGGCACTGTATCAAATGCTTTAGCAAAGTCTAAGTAAATCACATCCACTGCCATCCCAGAATCGAGGTCTCTACTTACATTCTCATAAAAAGAAATTAAGTTAGTCTGGCAAGATCTATTACGCATAAAACCATGCTGGCACAAACTCATAGTATTATGATTTGCTATGAAGTCCAGTATCTTATCCTTTATTAACCCTTCGAAAAGCTTTCCTACCACTGACGTCAGACTAACTGGCCTATAGTTTTGAGGCTGAGAACTGGATCCTTTTTTGAATAGAGGCACCACATTAGCAATTCGCCAGTCTCTCTGCACTATGCCAGATCTCAATGAATCCTGAAAAATTAAGTAAAGAGGTTTGGCAATCACAGAGCTAAGCTGGCTAATTACCCTGGGATGAATACCATCTGGCCCTGGACCTTTGTTAATCTTAACATGTTCAAGTCTCTTTTGAATTTCTTCATGTGTGAACCATGCATCATTAGTTGTATTGCTAGAATTGGGACTGTTAAGAAGGAAACCTTCACTTACTGGTTCCTCATTTGTGTAGACATATGAAAAATATGAGTTCAGAATCTGCGCTTTTATTTTGTTTTCATCAACCAGCTGACCCCCCTCTGATAGTAAGGGTCCCACCCCTTCCTGCTTCATTTTTTTACTATTAACATATTTAAAAAATAATTTTGGATTTTTTTTACTGCTTGCTGCAATATCCTTTTCTATAGCAAATTTAGCTTGCCTTATAGCTTCTTTGCATGATTTATTGGCCTCCTTGTACCTTATAAATGTTTCGGCTGTACCAGCTAACTTGAAAGCCTTAAAAGCACGTCTTTTCCACCCACCTCAACACCAACACTTCTATTGAACCAAAAAGGTTTTGCTTTGCAACGACGTTCCTTGCTTACAAGTGGAATATACTGACAAGCATTTTAAAGACTTCCCATTTTTGTTCTGTGTTTAACCCTGTGAAAAGCATTTCCCACTTAATATGTTGCAGAGATGCCCTTATACTGTCAAAGTTTGCACGTCTGAAATTTAGTGTTTTAGTTACTCCCTTATAGAATTGCTTCTGCAACAGAATCTCAAAGGAGACCATGTTATGATCACTATTCCCTAAATGCTCACCCACACAAATGTAAGATAGATAATTAGATTATCAGTGTACATCCTCCTCCCTAAACCCTTAGTTGTAAGGAGTTTATTTTGCAGGGGGAATACAAATGCTTTGGTAAATGTATTACCTCCCAAAGACCAAACATGGAGTAGCTTCAGTTTTCCTGTTCAGTTCAAGAAATAACAAAAACCATAGATGGTTTATGACTAAAAATACACCAAAGTATGTTCAGCACAAACCCTGTTCATTGCACTTAAGTTGAACAAGGGGGTATATGGACTCTTTAGAATGGAAAGCCTGTCCTTCTCATATATCTCATAAACAAGCTCTTGTGCCACATGATAGTTTTACTTTTGGCCTGGCTTGGGAAATAAACTTGGGACCTGAACATACTCAAGTTTGAACTGATACATGGTGGACAGAGAGAACAACAATTTTAATTTTAATAAACTATTCCGAGAGGGCTATTCAACAAATATTGCTGGTGTGGTCTTCCTTCTTACTAAAACATGGCAGGATAGTGGAACACGCTTGCTTAATTTGCTACAGCAGCTATATGAAGAACTAGCCTCATGTAGAACTGTCCCTCTGTAACTATTAGTTCAGTTCACTATTAGCTTCACATTCAGGTGTAACTCCTTTGACGGGAAAATATCACTGCAATAATAAAGCATCAACTTCCAAAATGTTGCAGTTAAAGTTATAAAAAGTCACAAAAGTACCATAATAGTGGAGTGAAGAGGTATCTCGGGTCATATGTTTGGGATTAAAAAAAAAAAAGATCAAGAGCCAGATTTCTATATGAGAAAAATGATTGCATTGAGTAGCCCGATGTTGGACTCAATATTCTTTGTATTTAAAAAAAAAAAAAAAGGATAGCAGAGAGGTACATTTATAGCAAAACTTCCCTGGTATTCTGTCCTTATTTCTCAAGTAATGGTGTATTTCTTAGTGGGGTTTTTTTTTCTAACCTATTAAAGCAAGATTCACTTTAAGAGGCTTTAATAATAAAAGTTCTTTAACTGGGCAATTACATTTTGTAATTAAACAAAAGCTTCTTCCTAATGGAAAAATGCAGGCTAGATAAGAGATGGATGTAATAGAGAAGAAAATGTGAAGTAATTTATAATACCGACATGTGGTCTTTATTGTTTAAAAATGAATGCTACAGCTAGGTAGGAAAAAAAATCCTAGCAAGTGGGAGTAATAGTTTTGTACAATAAATCTTTTTGTGAGTGATGACCTTGCTCCAGCTCTCAACAGTTTGTTTCTATGAATCTGAGTTTTTATTGTGACCTAGATGTTTCGGATGGTGATTGAATAACCGAGCTGCTCAACAGAAATTGTGTGCAAGTGAGTATGGAGATATTTATCATGCAGCTCAGATTAGTCAAATGGTTTACACAGTAATGTCATAACTAGAATGAAATATTGGAAGGCAATTAAGTGCTGCCCGCCTCTCTTTCATTGAAGCTTATGTTTAAGAAGCCCTAGATTTGCATGGGATTTTATTCGTATTGTTCAGAATAAGACAAGTTAAGCAAAGGATTGTAGGACAGCATGGTTTCTGCCATAGGGTCCACTAGAGCAATGGTTTCCAATCTATGAAGCTTGTGGTAGATAGACACTCTGATGACTAGGTGGGTTAGATGCTGATATCTTAAAAGATGATGTAGTAACTTTATATTAATTTTGAATGTTTATCCTCTATATCCTGTCTCTGTCTAGCCTGCACTTGAAAAGGCTCTCTGTTTGTTATGGTCCTTAAGCAAGGTGAATGAAACAATAATATTTTTGATGCAGAGTATCTGTAAAACAATCCACATAATTTCAGAGTATTCACAGCAGCTCATGGAGTTGCACCCACCTCAATTGCGTCTAATGCGTTGCTGGGCCAAGAGGTACTTGTGCCCAAGGAAAGTACCTCTTGTCCAAGTTACCACTTGCCCTCCTCCAGCTGGTGCCAGCATTAGCAATAACTTTTCTGTAAGTAGCAATAACCCACCATGGACAATTCCTGCTCATCATTTCTGAAAGCTAGAGCGAATCAGAGTGGGAATAAGCAGATTGACTATCAAGTAATATTTTTTAAATTGTGCTCTGCCTCCCATCAGCAGCTTCTTCTAGACAGCGGCTACACCTAGTTGCGGCTCTGGTCCAGTTCATAAAAATGAACACAACTGCATGTTTAGTACCAAAGCCAATGTAAGTTGTGGCTAAAACGTTTAAAGTCAGGATTATGATTAGTGTTAAAATGATGTTTGCTTGTGATTCTTTTAAAACAAGATTGCTTTGACTATTTTTTATGCAATGACAGACATGGTCATGAACTCAACAAAAGATACAGGATGGACTAAATGGTGCTTAAAGCAACTATAGGAAAGTTCAAGGAGCATGTTTTATGCAAGTACCTTAAAATGAATTTTGCCAGTGAATGCAACCTCTATTTGCCTCTATTTTAGCATGGCCATGCTTGAGGTTGGGTTTATAAATGAGCCCTCTGTACTTCAAAGTAATACTTGAATGCAGATACCACTTATGTATATGGTGAAGCTTAAAGGGCATGTAAAGGCAAAAAAAATAAAATACCATTTTTACTTTCTTCAATGAAATATACTTTAATTAAAATGTAATTAAATTAAAAAAACCTGACTGTATGCAGCAAATTCTCCCTTCATTTACTGCTGTGGATAGTAATTGTTAGATGGTCCCTAACTGCTGAGCAGGGAAACAATCATACGTATGAACAGCAGGGGGAGCCCCCGCCTTACTTCCCAGCCATGCAGAACTCAAGCAGCTTTGTTTATGACGATCCCTAAGCAGCCCAGACCACACTGAGCATGTGCACAGTCTTAGTCTTGCAAAGATGTTTAACAAAGTTACAAGATGGTGACCCCCTGTAGCCAACTCTGAAAGCACAAATTATTTGTTTGATTAGGCTTGTGGTGCAATAAGTTCATGTTTATATTTAGTATACAAAATACAGCATTTCTAGCCCTATTCTATTTTAGACTTTACATGCCCTTTAAAAGCAAAACTATTTTTTTTCTTTTTCTAATTATAAACTGCTTGTGACTGCACTTATAAGCCATGGTATTTAGCTATTCATTTATAGTATCTTATCTAGCTACTGTATACAACCCAAGCTTTATAGCCCAAATAAACTTTTTAAAGTCTTTATTTTAGCTTTATTTTAAATGTTTTCTCCACAAGTGCACACTATTGACCTATTGATGACACTAGGGGGCTCATTTGCTAACAATTAAATTGCAAGTTTTTTCAATAATCACAAAAAGTGGTTTTCCTATATTTCTCAAAAGATTTAAAAATTTGAGATGTATTTAGGGGCCGATTCACTAAAGGTCGAATATCGAGGGTTAATAAACCCTCGATATTCGAAGTCGAAGGATTTAGCGCAGATAGTTCGATCGAACGATCGAAGAATTTAAATCCAACGATCGAAGGAATATCCTTCTATCAAAAAAAGTTAGCCAAGCCTATGGGGACCTTCCCCATAGGCTAACATTGACTTCAGTAGCTTTTAGATGGCTAGGGGTCGAAGTATTTTTTAAAGAGACAGTACTTCGACTATCGAATGGTCGAATAGTCGAACGATTTTTACTTCGAATCCTTCGATTCGAAGTCGTAGTCGTAGTCGAAGGTCGAAGTAGCCCATTCGATGGTCGAAGTAGCCCAAAAAATACTTCGAAATTCGAAGTTTTTTAACTTCGAATCCTTCACTCGAAGTTAGTGAATCGGCCCCTAAGTGTAAAAACCACGAAAACCTCTAATGCCAAACTTTTCCAAGTAAAAATTGTTAAGGTGCGATAGAAGTCAATGGGAGCTTTGTTGATCTGATTGGACTGCTTTAAATTAATTCAGACTTTTAGAAGTTATCTGAGTTTTTTTTTCAGTAAGACTTCTCTGAAAAAAATCAAAGTTTGAGAGGTTTTAGAGTTATTAGTATTTTTACCTCATCGTTCAGCAGTTTTTCATTCATACTCGTAGTTTTAGAGTTTGTCAGTTTAGTCATGGTTTCAAAAACCTCTAAAGCCACTAAAATCTTACCTTTAATAAATAAGCTACTAAATGGTATTCAAGGCCTTGACACAGACATCAGAGTAGCAACTGTTATTTGGGGATTTAATGCAAATGAGTTTTTTTCAGATTTGGGGAAGAAATCTGACTTTATTATTCCTGTGCCCAGTGTCTAAATTCTGAATTCATCTAACAACTGCCTGACCATGCAGCATTCTAAAACTACTGATTTCTTACCATATTTTTATTTTCTATTCTCCATGCTTGGGAGCCTTGCAGTTTTATTTGCAGGTAGAGAAAATCATTTGTCAAAAACACTCAAGAAGTAAATGGCACTGAACCAAAACACCCACTACTTGGGTCTCCCTAGTAATTTGAGTCCTTTTTCAGCAGGAAACTGATTTAGCTTGGGGTTGCCACACTTAGTGGCCTATTTATTATGCCATGTAAAATGAAATTCTGCAAAAAATGGTTTAAAACGCTTTGTAAAATAAATGGCAAATTTATCAAGGTGTGTTTTATTTTATGCCATGAGACCACCAGATTAGCCATCATTATTTTACACTGCTTCTATTTCTTAGATTTAACAGTTGACTTGTATTAGGCTGCCATTATCTGTTATATGAATATCCTTTCATTTTCATACATTAAAAGGAAGGGAAGGTAAACTACCAGCAATGGGTTATTGTTTGTTTCAGCAAGCAAGTCCAATTTTGTTATGCCCTCTGGCAAAAAAAGATATTAGTACTCATACTGAAATGTGGTATTTATTTTGGCAAATTACATTGAAAAGAAAAATATTCCTTAATATACCAAGTACAAATAGGTTTTTATGTCCACTAATTAATGTTATCAAATAATGTGGAAAAATGAGGTACAACAATTTTTCAAATGATTTGGTGTCCCTTATTTCAAGGGCATTCTTTACTACTGTTGGATGGAGAAATACATAGAACTATGGTGGAAATTATGGGGGAAACTATGGGGGAAATTTACTAAAGGGAGAAGTGGCTAACACTGGCGAAAATTCACCACACGTCATTTCGGCACTTCACCGATTTACTAACGGTAGCTGGCGTAAATTCGCTGGTGTAATTTCGCCAAGGAGATAGACTCTGGCGCAACTTCGCACTCTAACCCCAGGCAAATTTTCGGTCTGGCGAAAGAGCGTTACTACGCAAATTCACCAAGTTTTTGATTTTACTGACCGTTACCTCTATCGCCAAACATGCCTTCGCCACCACAGACCAGGCGAAGTGCAATAGAGTAGATAGGAGTTCCTCAAAAAAAAGTTCAACATTTTTCTGTCCCAAAAAACGCTTGCGTTTTTTCCTATTTAAAGGGTGATAGACTGAAAAAGATCATAAATCCCCCCCCCCTACATTTGCTAACATATGGCACATAAACTATACTGTGGGCACATGTGTAGGGCATTATCACAACTTTATATAATTTTATTAAGGTTCCCTGGCCTTGTGTAGTGTAATGTATTTGCTGCAGCATATAAGGCCATTGTACTTTAACTGCACGCCATATGCTAATTAGCCAACGCTAGCGTACCATCGAACTGCTGAGCGTAATTTCGCTGGTGTAATTTTGCAAGCGTTCGGTACCCTGTGCGCAACTTTGGATCTTTGTGAATTAGTGTAGTCCAGACGAATTTACGCCTGGCGAAGTGTTGCGATGTGCGCAAAGACTGCACTGGTGAATTTTCGCTGGTTAGTGAATTTGCCCCTATGTGTGTTGCAAGTACAATTTATAATTACTTTAACTGTGCTTTCAATTTACCATTTCAGCAATCTCAACGTTTATGCACAGACAACAAGCCTTGGGAATCGTGTGATTGCTAAAAACATGCCTATTCTTAACAGGGCTTCGGTGTATAGAAAACATAAATGTAATGACATAATGACAGAAAATGCTGCACAAAAACATATTCCATTGATTTACTTACAGTACTTTACATACAGTTCAGCTCAGTGCATTACATCCCTCTCTTTCTGTCAATATCTGGAAGACAGATGGTTTTCCCCTGCAATCTAACTTTCTCTTATTCAATTTCTAATTAAATGTAGCTTGCCAATAAATAATGACATATCAGAGGCACTACCCCTGAATATGACCCCTCATGAACTGAAGCTTCTTAAATTTAACTTCCCCTTTAAATGGAGAGACCAGGTTATAAAATATTTTGGATTCCATATCACCCCTACTTATCAAACATTATACAAGAATAAGTATCCCTCATTGTTCACCCAACTAAAATGGGAATGCCAGACTTGGCAGTCCTATAATCTTTCGTGGTTAGGTAAAATAGCAGCAGTAATGATAAATCATTTACCCAGGTTATTCTACTTATTTGAAGCCCTCCCAATTGAGATTCCAAAATGTGCCATAAAATCTTATCAGAGAATGGTTTTTAATTTTATTTGGAACAGGAGGAGACATAGGGGCAGATTTACTAAAGAGTGAAGTGGCTAACGCTAGAGACTTTTAGTCAGAAATCACATCCGCAGAGCTATTGCGAATTCACAGGCGCAAACGACAATTCGCTAGCAAAAGAGACCATCGCTAGCATTCGTTCACACTCTATTGCCAGACGACCTTTCCCTCAGGCGTATGGTTGTTGCTCCACAAATTCACAAAAGTGAGGATTTTACTGAATGTTACCTCTTTCACCAGAGTTGACCTCAGACTATGCAAACTGCTAAAATGAAGCTAGAGCTTCCTCAATCTTACGACACTTACATCATATCCTGTCTGCCAAAAATGCATTAAAGTTGAAAAATACTGGCGTTTTTTTTTTTTAATCAGGATTGCCTCCAATAGTCCTAACAAACATGTTTCCCCTGGAACATTTATTTTACAGTGGGCTTTACAGTGGGCTCATGTCTAGGGCATTATATGATCTCTTTTGTCTTTATTACGTTTCCTTGGACATTTTTAATAACAACGAGGCCACTTCAAGCATTTGCACCAACATCTCTAATAAAGACGTCCATACAACTTTAATGTACCCGCCCTATTCAAATTGACCTAAGCGTAAGATCACTATTGACTTTTGGCTAGGCATAAATGAACACCAGAGAATCTTTGCTATGAAATGTTCACACTGAAAAATTATCACTAGCGAAAATTCGCCAGTGTTCGCCGACTTTGCATTTTACTGAATTAGCATAGTGGTAATGAATTTTCGCCTGTCGAAGTGGTGCGGAGTGTGCGAAGTGGTCGCTGGCAACAATTTGCATTTTGGTAAATACTGTATGTCCCATAGAATCCTTAGCCACACAATGTGTATGCAAAGAAACCAAGGACTGGGAGTTCTAATTTCTTAAAATATTATATGGCAGCTCAACTGAAACCGGTGATAGACTGGGCCACATATGAACCGACCACTAAATGGGCTCAAATAGAAAAGGAAAGCCTAGGACAAATACACACGTCAAGTCTTTTATGGACTTCTCATTAGTGATGGGTGAATTTGCACCGTTTCGCTTCGCCGAAAAATTCGCGAATTTCGCGAAACGGCGAAAAATTCGCGAAACGGCGCCGGCGTTTCATTTTTGACGCCGGCGCCCGTTTTTGACGCCGATGCCTGTTTTTCCGACGCCGGCGCCCGTTTTTGACGCCGGCGTCCGTTTTTCGTGAAAAAAATTTTGACGCCGGCGAATTTTTTCCGTGAATTTTTGCGGGCGTTTCGCGAATTTATTCGCTGGTGGCGAATCACGCAAATTCGCCCATCACTACTTCTCATACTCTCTCAAAGAAGGGATTATCCCTAACCCCATATGGCACACAATCAAAAAAAGGAGATACTCTCTATGATCGTTAAAGTGCAACATGCCGGGATTCCTCCTAACACCACTCTGGGGAAACCCAAACTTCCGGCTGGGGATACATTCAAGTATGTAGATGGATAGGAAAGGACACGTTCCACATAGGCAATTTTGTAAAACCAGAAACTCAAGAGATAAAGCAACATCAAGAAATAACATTGACTGAAGCCATGAAATACTTTCCTAGATTCTTATATCTACATATAAGGCACTACATAGATTCTCTTAAATTATCTAAAGGAGCCATAAAAAATCATCCCATAGAGGAAATATACAAGAGGGGATACACTCAAAGGAAACTGATCTCTACACTGTACATCCTGTTATTAGAAAGAGATCTTGATACTTGCCCTCATCCATACATGATTAAATTGGAGAGAGACTTGGGAATAAAACTATTCCTTTCAGATGGATGGAAACAGAAAGAGAGAGATGGGAACAGAGAGAGCGAGAGAGAGTACAAGAATGGGTATCCTTAAAATGGAAAAAGTCTGTATTTTTCTACAATACTTCAAACTGTCACATTTAATCCCTTCTCAGGGTTCAATGGAATCCCATTTAGTGCACTGAAATGTTGCAATCCACATTGTCACGATTGGTACCCAAAATCCAGAGCCAATGCAAGGCTCCCTGGTCTCGGCTCTTGCTTCCACCTTTAACAGCCACCTTTCACCTCGGGAGGAGCCCTCGGCTAATTGGATGCTGCCAGGTTTTATTAAGAGAGGTGCCAAGCTAAGGGTTCTGGACGAGCAGAGGGACACGATAGTTAGCAAAGTCTTTTTGGGCAGAAGGTCACAGTTCAAGGAACAGACAAAAGCGTAGTCAAATCAGGTCGGGTCGGTGCGGGCAGAATACAAGCGAAATCAGACAGGCAAGGGTCAAAACCAAAAGATCAATCAGGAGTCAAACAGGCATGGGTTGGATTATGGATTTCAGAATAGTAGGGTAACAGGCCTAGGATCGCAGAATTCAGATTAGTCAGACAGATATCAGATATCAGAACAGCACCCAGGAACTCACTAAGACGAACCAAACAACGGGCAATCAGTTCAATGCTGAAGTCCCTTTAAATACCTTTTGAATTTGGCGCCATTGCGCGATGATGTCATCAGGCCTGTGCCAATGCACCTTTAAAAGGACGAAGTACGCGACGTGTGTGCCCTTAGAAACCGGCACTACAGCAGAGAGGAGCAGCGTGGTGGGCGTCCCCGCGCAGCGGGCGTTCCCGCCTGCCCACTGGACCACCAGGGTGAGTGTTTCTCACATTACCCCCCCTCGAGGAGGGGCCACCGGACCCCCAGGTTTTTCAGGAAACTTAAGATGGAATTGTCTCCTGAGATGATCAGCCCTAACATCACAAACAGGAACCCAAGAATTCTCCTCAGGGCCGTAACCCTTCCATTGTACTAAATACTGTAACTTACTCTGCACAAGGCAAGAGTCAAGGAGTTCTTGGACTACAAATTTAGGCTGACCTTCTACCAACACTGGGGGAGGAAAGGATTGTTGATGGACCTGTGAGTCTGGTTTCAAAATTTAGAGATCTTAAAATTATCAGGTAATTTGAGACAAACAGAAGAAGGATTGATTATTTCAATAATGGGATATGGACCAATAAACCTGGGACCCAACTTGAGTGAGGGAACCTTAAGTTTGATATTTTTTGTGGATAACCATACCGGGTCTCCTACCTGATACTTAGGTGCCTCCCTACGGGATCTGTCAGCTGCTTTCTTTTGAGCAACCGTAGCTGCAGAAATAGAATCGTATACCCCAGACTAGATTTTGGCAAACTGCTTAACAGAAGAATTGACAGAAGGTACAGAGGATAAGGAAAAAGAAAACGCTTTTGTATGTAAACCATAAACAATAAAAATGGAGATTGACCAGTAGAAGCATGAGATGCATTATTATAAGCAAATTCTGCCCAGGGTAATAGCTCAGCCCATGAGGATTAGTTGTCAGAAACATAGCATCCTAAGAATTGCTCAAGGGACTGATTAACGCTCTCAGTCTGACCATTGGTTTGAGGGTGATAAGCGGTAGAAAATGACAAATCAATCCCAACCAAAGAGCAGAATTTAGGAACAAATTGTACCCCTCTGTCAGAAACAATATTGACTGGAAAACCATGTAATTTGAAAATATTAGAAATAAATAACTCAGCCAACGTCTTAGCAGATGGGAGGTGTGCGAGGGGAATAAAATGACTCATTTTGCTGAATCTATCCACCACTACCCAAGTTACTGTCTTCCCTTGCGATGGAGGGAGGTCAACTACAAAATCCATAGACAGATGGGACCAGGGTCTGCCAGGAATAGGCAATGGCCTTAGCAATCGTTGTGACAGGTTTCTAGAAGATTTCAACCTGACAGACAGGACAAAATTTTTTACATTAAGTTAAGGCCACCATACATTACGAGACAATAACATAGATGTTTTAGCGATACTAGGATGTCCCGCCATTTTAGAATTGTGAGCCTCACTAAGAACCTGTTCCCTTAAATCCTCAGGCACAAATAACTTCCCAGGAGGCGTATCTACAGGGGCATGAGTCTGTGCCTGAGATAAAAGTGTGGTGAGATCTGACCCCAAAACCGCCACAAACATCTCACTGGGTATGATAGGAACACACTCTAAAGGTTCAGACACGTTTGACTCAAAACTCCTAGAGAGTGCATCAGCTTTAGTTTTTTTGGAACCAGGCCCATTTAATAGCCAATAATTCTCTATTACCAATGTCATAATTGGCTTCAGCAGACGAGAATTTTTTAGAGAAAAATGCACATGGATGCACTTTGTTAGTTATTAGGTGCCTTTGAGAAAGGACTAACCTTGCCCCAACTTCTGAGGCATCTACCTCTACAATACAAGGTAAAATTGTATCGGGGTGACGAAGAAAAGGGGCAGATACAAGTTCCTTTTTCAGGAATTCAAAGGCTTGAATAGCCTTGGGAGGCCACATACTCGGATCAGCACCCTACATGGTGTCCAATACGGCATTAACCTTCCCGGGATCCATCTCTAATCCCATGCGATAAATGTTAAACCCCAAAAATTGGACAGAAGAAACTTCAAAGGTACATTTTTCAAGTTTTGCGAACAGATTATTCTTTCTTAACCTGAGCAACACCTCCCGAACATGTTGCTGATGGTCACCTAGGTTAGAAGAAAAAATTAGAATATAGTCAAGATATACCACTACGTGCAACCCAAGTTAGTCCCGGAAAATGTAATTTACAAGTTCTTGAAACACTGCGGGAGCATTACATAGGCCAAATGGCATGACCAAATATTTGTAGTGGCCATCTCTGGTATTAAAGGCCGTTTTCCACTCATCCCCTTCCCTTATATGAATGAGGTTATATGCACCCCTAAGATCAAGTTTATTATAGATGGTAGCATTCCTAACCTGAGCAAATAACTCAGAAATCAGCAGAAGGGGATAGCGGTTCTTGATAGTAATTTTATTAAGACCTCTATAGTCGATACATGGGCGAAGACCTCCATCCTTCTTGCCCACGAAAAAGAACCCAGCACCTGCAGGGGAACTCGAGGGCCTAATGAAACCCTTTTAGAGAAATCTTTGATATAATCTTTCATTGCCTGGGCTTCGGGCAAAGAAAGAGGATAAATTCTCCCTCTGGGGGGAGTAGACCCAGGAATGAGGTCAATTGGGCAGTCATAATGCCTATGTGGGGGTAGTGTTGCAGCAGCTTTCTTAGAGAACACATCAGAGAATTATGCATAAGCCACGGGTAAACCCTCTAGGGATGTGACTGCGACCATTGAGGAACATTTAGACAAGAACCTTTACATTTTAGACCCCACTGAAGAATTTTTCCAGTTACCCAATCTATATGGGGGTTGTGTACCTGTAACCATGGTAACCCTAAAATTAGAGGAAGAGATGAAGAACACTTGATAACATGGAAGGATAACTCCTCAGAATGTAAATTGTTGGTGCACATGGACAATGCCACAGATTTTTTGGTTACCAAACCTGACCCCAAAGGGCTTTTGTCAATGGCCAAGATTCTCATGGGAGGAATAAGGGGTGTTAGAGGAATGTTATACCTTACTGCGTAGGCCAGGTTAGAATAACAAGCAGCGCCGATCCAAGCCTTTATCCCGCAGACCCCTCCTCACGGCACTCACATTTTCTGCGCAGGAGGGGGTCGGGGCGCTGCACGACGCAATTGCGCTCTCTGCACTAGAAGAGACGAATTTCCGGGTTGAAAACCGTAAATTCGGCACTTAGTTACCAGGGGCTGCATTTTTGCCGCCCCTGGTAACTAGGGGGGCGCTGCCGCCTGAGGCGAGTGGATCAACTTGCCTCATTGGTGGAGCACCCCTGATAACAGGTACCATGATACTAGAGGAAAATTGGGGAGAGGAAACTTTTCGACCCAAATGGAGCTCCCCTTCTCCATTTAGACTTTGAAGTTTCCCGGCCTCTTAGGACACTGGTTAGGAAAATGACCCTTATCCCCAAAATAAATACACAGACCCTGAGACCGCTTGCAGGCCTTTTCCTCAGGAGTTAGATGAGTGATACCCAATTGCATGGGTTCCTTCTGAGACAGAGGCACTGAGGGGTTAGAAGGCTTAACATAAGTATACCCAGTAGGAAAAGAAGTACCCTTTTCAGCCCTTCTCTCCTTTTGTCTTCTATCAACTTGGACGGGCAATCAATTCAATGCTGAAGTCCCTTTAAATACCTTTTGAATTTGGCACCATTGCGCGCTGATGTCATCACGCCAGTGCGCCTATAAATGAGGAAGTACACGCCATGTGCGCCCTTAGGAAACCGGCACTACAGCAGAGAGGAGCAGCGTAGCAGGTGTCCCCACCTTAGGTGCGGCGGACGTCCCCGCCGTCCCACTGGACCACCAGGGTGAGTGTTTCTCACACACATAATGTTAATGTTCTTTAATTACTGTGAAAAAACACAGATGAAGGATTGACAGAAAAACAGTTGAAAAGAGGATCTTGGATCCAAATCTTTCATCTAAAAAATTGTATGAAGGTTAAGTGGATGTTTTACACGTAACCTTTGAAGCAGTAATTGCAATGTAATGCCTCAAATTATGAGAAGTGGAAAGTAGCTTAAAGTGATTTAACACAATATTTTATTTATTGATATTGTAGACCTAAACACAAATCTGTTCTAAGTTTTTCAGTCACTTTGTGTTTTTTAAGCTTCGTGAAGAATGCCCAGTAGGGACCCATTCTTAAAATAAGCCAAGACAGGCTGTGTCATTAGATTTTTGTCAGGTTGTCAGCTTGAGCAGACAAAGAAGAAGACATGAAACTCTTGCCCCATTAAAGCATCCCATCAATGATACAAAAACACTTTGAAAATAAAAAGTCTTCTGCTTGAGTGTGTCTTTCAGATCACTGTCTAGCAGGCAATTTGAGACAGTGTATAGAGAAAATGGACAAGCATACTATACTTTTCCAGCATTATGTCTGCATTCACATTTCTCAGTCTCATTGTTTCATGGAAACTAAAACAAAAATATCCTAAAATGCCACCAGGTGCCACCTCCAATATACTTTAGGACAATTTAACTTGTTTATTTATGTATTCATTCATTCATTCATTAAGTAAAACCTCTCAGATTAATTAATCCTTCAACAAACTTCTTTATACAATGGAAGAGTGCAAGGGTGGCCAAGACATGATTGAAATGTTTCTTTTTTTCAATTTTTTATTGAGATACAAAATGTTTGTTCAAACTTGAATTGCCCTGAAGGTCTGTTAATATAATCAAATTAAGTAAAAAAAACTTCAAGGTGGTTAGAACATGGACAATATTACCTGGCTAAACCTAGCTTTCCTATATATCAACCACTAAATTTCGTATCCAATTATTTTTTCTTTTTAGGACTGCACCAAATTCATCAGTTTACAAAAAGATCCCATCAATCCTTAGTGTTTAGGGAATCTGAACCCTTAGGGGCTGATTTCCTAACATTTGAGCTAAAGTTCTGTGGAGATTCATGGGGGGGGGATTTAAAAAAAACATACAGTATTTGTGCAAATTTGATAAAGTTTGGAATATTTAGCTTTAACAAGATTTGCTACATGCCCTTTAATTCATAAGCATATCAGACAACTTAACTCAGACACTCTCACTCCTGCTCAACCTATTCTTCGCTTTTTCCTACCTACCATCTTAAAGGGATACTGTCTTGATTTTTATGGTGTTGTTTTTATTTCTAAATTACATTGTTTATATTGCAAATATTTTACTCTGCCATATTGTTAATCCTAAACCAACAAGTATATTTTAAGTTGTAATATTGATGTGTAGGCAGCCATCTCAGGTCATTTTGCCTGATCCTGTGCTTTTCAGAAAGAGCCAGCACTTCAGTATGGAACTGCTTTTAGGCAGACTATTGTTTCTCCAAATCAATGTAACTGAAGGAGTCACAGTGGGACATGGATTTTTACTATTGAGTGCTATTCTCATATGTACCAATGAGCTGCTATCTTGTGTAAGGAATTTTTTTATCTGGTTACCTTCCCATAGTTCTGTTGTTAGGCTGCTGGGGGGGAAAGGGAGGGGGCGATATGACTCCAACATGCAGTACAGCAGTAAAGAGTGACTGAAGTTTAACATAATAAAGAATAAAATAATAGTTACCAAAAATATTTCATTTACTGATTTCCATATTTGTTTTTGTGTTCCTAACTATCATCATTAAACAGGCTATTTACCTAATGTATTAACTTTTAGTATGACAAAACAATTCTTGTTGTAAAACTCATTAATATTTTTCGTGTTTGCAGCTGTTAAGCTTGGAATTTACACTGTTACCTGATTGTTAGGGGGTTAATTACTTTAGAAACCATGTTGCAGCTTTGAAGTCTAAATAAGATAAATAGCCTAAAAATCATAAGAAATAAAAAATAAGAATAACAATAAAAGTCAAAGTGTGCAGTCAGTCTGATTTTTAGTTGCTGGGGCCAGTGAGCATTTTGTGAAGAACCATGGTTCCATTTATAAATGGGGAATAGTCATGGGCGAATTTGGGCGTTTTGCTTTGCCGAAAGGCAGAGAAAAGCAGAGAGGTTAGAGAGAAAGAGCAGTTCTGAGCTCTAACGCAGGAGTGATAGATTGGAGGTATCTCTTCCAGGCCATATTGCCTGTAGTATAGGGAGAGAGTGATTGCCCTGAGGTTGATCCAGAGACACTACTGGAATATGTCGCAGAGGTGAAGTCGGATACCTGCCAAGTCTGTCCCCAGGGAATGTCAGCTTTGGTCTGCTCTAGGTGAGCCTGCCTTCAAATCTGTGTGAACTCTCTATAAGCTGTTGCCTCAACTCCTGCGTGAGTAGAAACCTGATGTCACTTGTCTCGTGCATAGTTCAATAAAACTTGTTCCTGTTTTATTAAGAACCTCCTGGTGCCCAAGTCTTTTGATATTGCACAGTAGCCTGTGGGAGTTGTAGTTACACTACACCACACCTTTAATCTTCCATATAGCGAAGGCCATAGCCTGAAGTGTTAGAGTCACGTGTAACCCATGCTCTATTGCACTAGCAGGTGAATTAACCCCGTATGGCCCAAATAGGTGTTACATATCTGCTTCAGCAGATATAAATAACATCACTCTTTGGACACTTGGAGGCATATTTATCATTATTCTTATTTTAAAGGTTTTTGAAACCACAACTAAACCCAGTTTCTCTTAAACCACAAATGGCATGAAATGTATTAAAAGATCCCAATTTAAAATCCCATTAACAAGAAGTGCTGAAAAATCGAGAAAAAAATACGAATACCTTCAAAACAGTGCTGTCCAACTTTTGTGTCAGTTTAATCTGGCCTACGTGGTGGAGGGCCGATAATGGATGCCAGTGTTGATTACTCCTTGTTTTAAGCCACACCCACTTTAAATCACACCCATGTTACCACAAGAACATTTAAGTCCACATTAATGGTGGTAGCACACCAAAAAAACAAATGGTTGGTGCTCACTGTGGGGATATCACCCATCACTCATATGTGAAAAGTCATATTAAATTCAAATGCCTCGTCCTACACTGTGGATAACACATCAACACCGACCACATAAATATACCTTAGGGGCCACTTAACACCAATTTTCAAATTCTAACACACCCCCAGAACAAACTCTACAAGGTTCTCTTCCCACAGGGTACAGAGTAGGACAGGCAGAGTATGGCACACACAAGGAGTGTAGGGCAGGCAGAGTATGGCACACACAAGGAGTGTAGGGCAGGCAGAGTATGGCACACACAGGGAGCATAGGGCAGGCAGAATAAGACACACACAAGGAACATAGGGCAGGCAGAGTATGGCACACACAGATAGCATAGGGCAGGCAGTGTATGGCTCACACAAGGAGCATTGGACAGGCAGAGTATGGCATATGCAGGGAGTATAGGGTGGGCAAAGTATGGAACACACAAGGAGTATAGGGCAGGCAGAGTATAGCACACACAGGGAGCACAGGGAAGGCAGACTACAACAGGAGACAGGGAAACCTGTCAGGACCACTCCAAGATGAACAGTTCCAACTGTGCTACATACAGCAGTCTGTATGAGGTGTGAACAGGGTTGCACCTAATCCACTATTTGGGATGCGGCCGAAACCCTGATATTCAGATTTGGTTCGACAAAGCACAAGGATCTGGCTCAATCCGAATCCTGCTGAAAAAGGCTGAATCCTGATCCTGGCCGAATCCCGAACCGAATCCTGGGTTCAGTGCATCCCTAATGGGAACAGTACAGAGCTTTAAAATAATAGAGGTGTTACAGATGTGAACAATGCGGGGGGGGGGTTACAAGTTTGAACAATGTAGGAGTTTACAGTCTGAATTTGAGGTGTAAACAATGCAGGTGCCAGTTAATCTCAGTACTAATGCCTTTTAAATCTTACACAAGGTAAGTAGTCACAGCAGGCAAACTTTCATGTGGGGGGTCACACAACTGGCAGATCACATCCAGTCTGTGGGTCACCAGTTGGACAACACTGCTTTAAAACCTTCAAAAGCTTTTCAGACAGTTATTAGCGAGAAAAACATCCAAAAACCTAATCGAATTGAATACAAATGGTCCAATAAGATCAGCACAGCTCCCTTTGACTTCTATAGAGGACGTTGTCAACTTTTACTTGTCAAATTTTTGTGTTAGAGGCTTTCATCATTTTTATATTTAATAGATCTCAATTTTTTTTAGCTTTTAAGAAATATAGAAAAAACATTTTTGTGATTGTGATGGTCTTTTGTGAAGCTACCCCTGACCTAGACAATAAGATGATTATATGTGTATATACAGTATATATATAGTCCAATGGTAGAAAGCACTCACAGCACACAATTTTCATAAAAAGGTGAACATTGTTTTTATATATATATATATATATATATATATATATATATATATATATATATACAGGTATAAGATCCCTTATCCGGAAACCCGATATCCAGAAAGCTCCGAATTACGGAATGTCTCCCATAGACTCCATTTTATCCAAATAATCCAAATTTTTTAAAATGATTTCCTTTTTCTCTGTAATAATAAAACAGTAGCTTATACTTGATCCCAAGTAAGATATAAATAATCCTTATTGGAAGCAAAACCAGCCGATTGGGTTTATTTAATGTTTAAATTAATTTCTAGTAGACTTAAGGCATGAAGACACAAATTATGGAAAGATCCGTTATCCGGAAAACCCCAGGTCCCGAGAATTCTGGATAACAGGTCCCATACCTGTATTCAATTCACTCTTTGTTGAATTCCCTTGGGAAAGGTCACAGTCAGTGACCAAAATGTTGGGTTTGTAAATTAAATTTAAAAAAAAACAACCTATTTTTGTTTGCACAAGACCTTTTGAGTGCTGTACAATACTTCACTGAACTATTACATTATTTGTTACCAGCACCCAGGCAGACAATATATTTTTGTGCTACTTCATTGGGAAAATATATATTTTCATACCCCTTAATACAATTTCTAAAACATGTCATCCAACTTATATTTCTCTTGCCTCAGATCTTGTAGAGGTGTAGAAAAGCTAATGCTAATGCTAACATGTTTGTTATATAAATAATGTGTCCCTTTACCCAGATGTTGGTCATTTTAGCTGTCAACTATAGTTGTTTAGCGTCCCTGATTATTTGTATATGGAAGGCTATTTATGTTCTAAAAGTTACCACAGACTGTGCAATGTAGTCAGTACTTTTACAACTTGCCGTTAAACAACTTTGCTTGGCAGTTTATTGTAAATATTATCAGAGAGGCAGTTCATTTGCAAACTTGTAGAACATTTGACAAGAGAAACTTAAGGAACTTACACTGTAAAAAAAATGAACATGCTGTTCAGTGAACAAAACTGCTGAAAGAATATATTTTTGGCAAATGAAACCAAAACATCGAACAGATCTGTTATTTTAAAACAAGAATCAACAAAGTGGCAGATGTAGATAAGAGGCAAGTTGTGAATATGCCAACTGGTATGGGTCAAAAAAAACTTAACAGCTTCATTAGCTTGAATGAGAACTCCCATGGGCTTGTGGAACAGATTAATTAGGGATAGGTAAAATTTTCTATTGTATATCCGAACCGTTCTCCCACCAAGTTGTTTAAACAAAGTAAAAAAGGTTTATTGTGAGTAAGCCTTACGCTTACAAATTTTTAAATTCAAATTTCGAGTTTATTTTAGTGTTGCGCGAATTTAAAAAAACATAATTCAAATTTGACTATTTGCCATCTAAAACCTGCTGGATTGGTGTCTTAGCCTATCGGGGACCTCCTACAATCAATCTGGAGTCATTTGGTGGACTTTTGAAAAAAATTTAATTTTTTTTTGGTGAAAAAACTTGAATATAATTTGCAGCCATCTTTTTAAAAAAATTTTTAATGAATTTCAATTGGTCATTTTTTTTTTCAAATGTCAAGTTTATGGGAGTTGATGGGAGTTTTTAGAAACTCTTATAAACTCGAAATTCGACCTTTGATAAATCTGCCCCTAAGTCATAGGGGTAAATTTATCAAAGAGTAAAGTTCCGCCACTAGAGTGAAATTCTGCAGCTCTCAATTCATTTCTATGGGATTTTGAAAGGCGTATTTAACAATGGGTGAAAGTGAAAGTTCACCCTTTGATAAATACGCCTATAAAAATCCCATAGAAATGAATGGAGAGTGGCGGAATTTCACTCTAGTGGCGGAACTTCACTATTAACTTCACTCTTTGATAAATATACCCCATAGGCTCTAACGTGCCACTACTTTAGTGATTAAATTCTCTGAGTTATAAGTGAATTCACAGCATAATCCTTGCATACTTTAGGAATATAAAACAAACTTTTCTAGCTCGTGCTTAAGCCATGCATCATTTTTACTCTTAAATTATCCCTAATAAATGGCATGTTGTTTTTCCTTGTATTATAAGAATAAAACCCACACAATCACACAACTGGTTTGTGATTTCTCATTCCCATCATTAGCAGTTAATGCAATGGCAGTCTCTAGCGAATCTGACCAGTTAAGTTGCGTTATAGTCTACGGATGGGAAATGTTTTTGTTGTGCAATGCGTGGCATCAATTTTTTTTTGTCGTGCAACAATTGTTTTCACCCATTGAAGTCTATGGGTGTCATTTTTGAGGCAAAACGCTGCGAAAAGATTTGCTCATCACTAGCTAGCTCCTAATGTTGAGATAGGGGTGTCTTTTAAGCTATATCTGCATATCTTGAAACTGGAAATATTTTTTTTTTCTTTTTGATTCAGAAACAAATAAGAGCATTGGACAGTGATTGTCAACCTTTTCCATTAAAGCCCCCTTGATGGTCCAACATTTGGTTAAGGCTCCCTTTAGTCCTTTAATTATATAATTTTTTTACTCAATTACAGAAAAATTATGATAGAAGCATTTAACAGACTAAAATGCTAATTAGTTAATATGTGTGCTATTAATGGTTAATATATTTGTCCTTATTGAGCAGAGAATGGTAAGTTATAAAAGGGAAGGGGAAACCTGCCAGCCAAAGCATAAGTGGATAGGCTAGTTCCGGAGAGAGCCAACAAGGGTCCATGATCAGGAGAGGACCTCATCAACAGCTCAATGTTGTCCTTGCCTGATGGGTTTTTTAAACCTGCCTAAAGATTCCTGATTGGGCAGACATTGGTGTAACTACTATACAGCAGAGGCCCAAGGGGAAGTGGGGGTTGGGCGAGGACTGTGCAGATAGGTAGAAGTCTCCTCAAGTTCAGGCACTAAGTACGTTAGCCAGATAGGGCTAGTAAGAATGGGTAGCAAGAACCCCAATGAGGAGTAAGTGGCATATGAGCAGTGACTTTGCCACAGTTAGGTAAAAAGTGTTAGAATAGTACAGTGTGGAAACACAAGCCAAGAACAGGAAAATTCCTACCCGGAAAGGTCAGAAAGGCACTTACGTGGTGTTGAACTGGCTGAAGGAGGGAAGTGGCACACGGAAAACTCCTGTTGAGCTGAAGTCGAGAGGTGTAAAGGGTACACCGGACCGCTTGACCAGCAGGTGGTGCGTCAGTTCAGGAAGGGTTTGCAAGTCCAAATTATCGCTGCATTTTGTCTTATTTGTGAGTGGGTTGAGGGCCATTACCATCCCAACTTCCAGACATTAGGACACCCTTAATCACAGACCATTTAAGAGGGCCAATGCCATCCCAACTTCTAGACACTAGGACACCCTTAATCAGAGAACATTTAAGAGGGCCAATGCCATCCCAACTTCTAGACATTAGGACACCCTTAATCATAAAACATTTAAGAGGGCCATTGTCATCCAAACTTCCAAATACCAGGACACCTTTAATCAAAGCACATTTAGCTTTTGTCCTTTGAACAGCACTTATCTTTAAGAAATTGTTTTAAAAAAAAAAATTCTTAAACATCTTAATTGCCTTTTGTTTTGATGAAGCAAATTACACTCAAGCAATTCAACACTCTCTTGGGAAATATCTTCCATTCTAAATGGTTTGTTAATCTGAACTCCTTTTAGTTAATTGTGCTTTTCCACATTGAAATCTGCTGCTGAATTAGCTTTAGTTAATACATTATTTTTAACCACTAATTTCTTAAACAGAGATTCATCTACTTGCACTAACAATAATCATAAATATCGACTTTTAACTTCTGTTGTCAGGGAAAATAGGTACGGTATGGCGCCTTATTAAAGCTAAAGTTGTGTATCACTTTCTGTGAGGGCTGTCAGTTCAAACAAAGGAACTGCTTCTATTAACGAGGCACAAATTATTTCAGACTGCTGGTTTGCAAATGAGCTCCTGGTGAGATTGCCAGTTTTAATAAGAGCTTTCGTGCTCAATGCGGTTAAGCCGCTTGGTGACTGTCACTGACTTAGTGGGGCTAATTTTTAATGGCAATGCTACACGATGGGCAACAGCCATTAGATGGCAGAGACCACTGAGTAGCTGTAGGTACAGAAGTCACACTTGGAATGCACATAAGGATGTCACTACTACCGGTAAAATCATCTTCCCTTTAATCATGTTAAAAACATTGTCTATGGATTGTTCATCAGCATTGATTAGTGTATAATGTTTCCATCCTGTACCACCTACTGTTCTCCTCCTCATCATTAATGACATTTTTGATATTGAAGTTGCGCTCTTCAGGCATATAACAATACAAACAGCAAATGTACCAGCCTGGATTTTAAAAGGAAATATGGTCTCAGTAAAAAGCCTGAGCATTGGCATTACTAGATGTTACTGGGCCCCACAGTAAAATAATTTTAGGGCCCTCAAACTCTCCAGAGGTTGCCCTGTTTTACCAATATATATTAAAATTACTCATTAATTAGGGCCCCCTGTAGCTGCAGGGTTTGCTTGCTCTGTAGTTATGCCCCTGTGGGTAACAGTGTAGACACAGCACGGATCAATATTTGTTAGAAATATGCAAATTGAGTTATAAATAATGAAGCGCTATGAAGTTTTTTTAATGATACTCCAGTGGGACCATAAAGTGTTTGTGGACTGGTGTTCTATTTCATTATATACATTGTTTGTACAAACAAAATGATCTTAATTAAGTGGACGTGGCCCCAAAAATAGAATTTATTGTGGATTTCAGTGGATTCTAATTCTGTCACTGACAAGTATAGTGTCTTTATAAGGAAAATATAGAAATCATCAACACATTTCAGCAAGTCTTTTTGTCAAAAGACTGTAGAATAACTCAAACCTCACAGGTATAGGCCATGTTATCCAGAATGCTTGAAACCTGGGGTTTTCCGGATAATCTTCATACCTTAACTATAACATGATGTACAGTATTAAATAAACCCACTAGGCTGGTTTTGCTTCCAATAAAGATTACTTATATCTTAGTTTATATCAAGTACAAGCTACTTTTTTATTATTACAGAGAAAAAGGAAATTTAAAATTTTGGATTATCTGTATAAAATAAAGTCTGTGAGAGGTAACCTTTTCTGGAATTTGGTGCTTTCTGGATAACAGGTTTCCAGATAACAGATTCCCTACCTGTTCTAAAATATCTAATTTATTTAACACATTATCTATGACGCTAACAGGATACCATATCAAAGTTATTCTAGATGGAAGATCAAAGTTTTTCCAGATGGAAGAATTAAATACATTTTGAAAAATTATTTGCTAATGGCCCCCAATCATGGTGTGGTGAATAATACCATAATTAAGAATCGCTGCATTAACCAAAAACATCAACATCAAACATCAAAGTGTGGCACTTAGATGCAGCTAATGGGTTGGTGGCTGGAGGGAAGGGTCCAACTTAGCAGAGGTGTCACAGGAGTTTTGGCCAACTGAGGGGAGACAGTGGACAACCCAGCAGCGGTTGTTGTGTTGACAGTCAGGCAGCAGTTTGTATCTTCATACCTTAAGTCTACTAGAAAATAATTTAAACAACTAATAAACCCAATAGGCTGGTTTTGCTTCCAATAAAGATAACTTATATCTTAGTTGGGATCAAGTACAAGCTACTGTTTTATTATTACAGAGAAAAAGGAAATAATTTTTAAAAATTTTGGATAATTTGTATAAAATAGAGTCTGTGAGAGGTAACCTGTTCTGGAATTTGGTGCTTTCTGGATAACAGGTTTCCAGATAACAGATTCCCTACCTGTTCTAAAATATCTAATTTATTTAACACATTATCTATGACGCTAACAAGATACCATATCAAAGTTATTCTAGATGGAAGATCAAAGTTATTCTAGATGGAAGAATTAAAGACATTTAGAAAAAATATTTGCTAATGGCCCCCAATCATGGTGTGGTGAATAATACCATAATTAAGATTTGCTGCATTAACCAAAAACATCAACATCAAACATCAAAGTGTGGCATTTAGATGCAGCTAATGGGTTGGTGGCTGAAGGGAAGGGTCCAACTTAGCAGAGGTGTCACAGGAGTTTGGGCAAACTGAGGGGAGACAGTGGACAACCCAGCAGCGGTTGTTGTGTTGACAGTCAGGCAGCAGTTTGTATCTTCATACTAGAAAATAATTTAAACAATTAATAAACCCAATAGTCTGGTTTTGCTTACAATAAGGATTAATTATATCTTAGTTTGGGTCAAGTACAAGGTACTGTTTTCTTATTACAGAGGAAAATTAAATCATTTTTAAAAAATTTGGATTATTTGATTATAATGGAGTCTATGGGAGATGGGCATTGCATAATTTGGAGCTTTCTGGATAAGAGGTTTCCAGATAATGGATCCTACACCTGTATTTCCAAACACAAGACAAAAAAGAAAGTTTTTGAAGCTTGTTGAAAATATTAAATGTCAACATTTTACATTTATCTATAGTAGCAAAGCATAACCTGCTGAAATGGATAAAATAGCCAATGTATATTGACCCTAGGTTTGATTTATGGATACTAATAGACCTAGTTTTGGAGTATCAGCATCTTTAGGCCTTTTTATATCAGAACTGGGACACTTTCTACAAAAGCGCTGCAAATATTTTCTGCCGTTAATTTCCGTGTAGCCAGATAACTTTGCACCCATAAACAATTCAGTGTTGTTATATATTAGAACCTTTGTTACTATTGTTGTTGGTATTGATTGTTTACACCCTTGCGGTTTTACCTTTTTTATATTGCTTACATTACTTTGTCCATTTAAAGACCATGATGGCACAATAAAAGATGTCCCTCTCATAAAACATAAATGTAATAAAAGCTAACCATTATTTATTAACAACCCTGAAAAAGCAGTATTTGACACATCTCCCCCCAGAGTAAATAAACAAATACCTCATTCTGTATAGTGCAGACATCAGGTTGCACAGAGTAGCTGGGAGATTGTCAATATGAATAAAAAAAAATTCCCATGACAGTATCCTTTAAGGTTAATATTGTATAGCAGGAGTGCCCAAGATTTCGATTGCGGTCTACCAGTCATCACTTGAAGGTTTGGCAGACCCCGGAAAAAAATAGTTGTGCTTAAAAAATTGTTGTTGGACGTAAAAATAAAAATTTGTGTGTAAAAATTGTCACGCGTTAAAAATTGTCACATGTAAAATTGTCACTTGTAAAAACTTTTCACGAGTAAAAACAATAGCTGCAAATAAAAGTCGCCAAAAGAATTCAATGTATTTCAGCGAATTGGGGTATTGGGGGGTATTTATACATGGAATTGCCTCTATGCCATCCTGCTATGAGTTCTTAAGGTAGATCTCATGATGGCGTCAGGTGGCAAGAGTAGGTTGCAAGGTGACAAAGTCTGCTGTATAATATATATATATATATATATATATATATATGTATTCCCTGTCCAACATGTATGTAGCAGTTAAATACTAAAAGAAGTGTTGTGACATATGGGAAAGTAGTATTGAATGGAAAAATCACCATCCGGGGAGCTCAGAATATTATCAGCACAGCAGAGACAAGAGACCAGTATGATAGCTGGCATGAGATAGTGCCACTGATGATATGTGTTCATTTGGTGTATAAAGATGGTGGTGTGACTACTAAATGAAAAATGACTGCAATAAATCCAAGAGGAGGCTATCTTCAATTGAGAGCCGATGACAGCAGGAACCAGACTTGTTAACAGCAATAAACCCAGCTAGAAAATTGTTTCACCATCTGTTTTTTTTTAACTGTTGAAAAACTAATTGTTGTCGGTAAGTGAAAGTAACAGTCCCAATTTATTTCTTCAGACAGGACCTATCACAAAACATGTCTTTAACCCATGGGGACTAAATATCTTAGTGAGCCTGTGGCACCACATACATGAAAACCGATAGCTGGCAGAAGGAACAGACAAGAATCTCTCCCTAGATTCTAATTACTTGTCAAACAGAGTGTGCCGCCCGCAGACAGCTGAGGAAAAAATTATGTCTAGTAAATTATTCAGTTAATATTTACATACTGAGATCTTTAAACAAGTGTAAAAGTAACAGATCTGGTACAGTTCCTTGAGAAATTGTTTTTGTTCTCTATATAATGAACACTAGGGCTCGATCTGCCAGGGTGCTGCACAATACATAAAGACAAATAAGGAGCTGCATAACACACATAGGTAAGAATGAATTTATCTCAGTCTTCATATTCATTAGAGCTTTACAACAAGACATGACCAAGCATTCATATTTCCATACCATTTGCTGCACAGTTAATTTGCGGTAAGAAGAGTATATAAATGTGATAGAAACACATACAGAACCGGTTAACAGTTTTTTTTTCAGTTTCTAAATTTGCATTATTGAAAGGATGATTGTCAGGATCGGCCGGGACTCGAACTCTGGTGTCACAACCGGCACCCAATACCAGAACAAGTGCCAAGCACCCTGGTCTCGGCTTGGCTTCACCAGTAGTGTGACCACCGTTGGGCTTCGCGAGGAGCCCTCAGCTTACTTGGGTGCCACCTGGACTTAACGAGGGGTGCAAGGTGAGATGTTCTGGCTGGCGAAGGGGCACGGCTGTTAGCAAAGTCTTTTTGGGCCGCAGGTCACGGTACAAAAGGATTAGGCAGAAGGATGGTCAGACAGGCTGGGTCGAGGCAGGCGGATTTCAGAATCGTCAGGCAGGCAAGGGTCAATCCGGGTTGTCAATCAAGGGGTTAAGCTGGAAGAGTTGTCGTAGGCAGGCAAGGGTCAGGATACAGAATGCAGAGTAGTCAGGGAACAGGCTGGATTAAACACGGGTAATCAAACAAACAGGATACAGATACACAAGGCTACAAGTTCTGTCACGGGCATCTGTCTGCAGTCAGAATGGGCCTTTTATAGGGGAAAGAATTCTCACCAAAACGTGCACATTCACGCCGCCCCACTAGACCACCAGGGCAGGTAGGTTTTATTACATCTGGTTTGCCCTGTCCAGGACTTGCACTTGCCGAGTGAGCCACTGGAGGCTCTTGGGGGCTGGTCCTGACCTTGTCATTGTTGTTCCTGTATATCTGCCTGTTCCCAGTATGTCTCATCCCTGTTATTCGTTTCCTTCATGTGTCTCCCATTTGCTAATCACCATCCCTTTATACAGTAAACCCAGCCCTGAGTCTTGAGTCATTGAGTAAACCCAGCCCTGAGTCATTGAATGTATTTTGTTGTTCCTGCATGACCTTCGTTCCTTGTTCCTGTATTCCTGAAATCCTAGTTCCAGTGTTCCTGTGATCTTGTTCCAGCATTCCTTGCCCTCCTGATTTCCTGGTAATGACTTTGTCTTGACCTTGTTTTTGATTTTTGGGCTATTCCTGTTATCTTCTGTTGCCATCAATTGCAATTCACTATGTCATCTCGAATTGTTTATGGCTATCACCCTGGGCTTTCACCATACCCACTTCCAAGTGTGAGACTAACTCCAGTTACAGCGGCTTCCCGCTGTGAACGTTACAATGATGTCACGTCTTCCCTGGGGAGACGTCATGGAGTACCAGGAAGTTGGGAGCCTAGGAACTGGGTAACCTGAGGTGTAACCATACACAGCAGCACTGAGGTCTGAATCCATGATAATGGTCAAAGAAAACTTTAATAAACTCAAGGAAGTGAATACAAGTAATGGTGCTCACAAATAATGTACAAATTTCAAATAGTAGATAGCAGCAAGCAGAGACACAGTCCAGAATCAGGCCAAAGAGCCGAGACTGGGGCAGACAAGCAAATTCGAGGGACAGGACAGGAGTCAGAATCCAAGAGCAAGGCTAGGAGAGACACAAGGGTACAGGAACAAGGCAGGAACTGGAACAGGATTTGGAATCAGGAACAAAGAACCAGAGGGGGTCACAAGAACTTGGAACTTAGAACAGGAACTTGGAACAGGATAATAAAACAAAGGAACCAGAGGCAAGATCACAGCAACAACTTAATGACCAAGCACTGGGCAGAGATCAGGGGCAGGCTTACAAAGGGTCAGGATTGGATAATGAGAAACAGATTGATTGGACAAGTAACTCAGCAGTCAGAGTCCAGACTTTGCAACCCAGAGTTTGAAACATAGCAAGCCCTGTCATGATTTATTGGTTCTTAGAGTTGTATAACGCTAAGATGTGTATGTGTTTCTTTAAAACACATAAAACAACCATTTCAAGCACAGGATAGGGCTTGCTAAAACAAAATGGAACCTGCCTCTCCACTCAACTTTGCGAACATACAGAAATAGAGATGGGGTTGTGAGCACACTCCAAAATTAACTAAAGTTGCAAAGAAACCATAGCTTAAGTACAAAAGTTTCAACAAAAAATTAAAAAAATCAAAGATCAAACATTTTTTATTACTAGATTAAACAAGAGAGAATAGACTGAAAAGCTAAAGATGGTGGTGCAATTGTTCATGCATTACATGATTTTGGTAAGACAAAGTCTGGTTTAATAAATAGGCAAAAGGGGACTACCATCAGCCATTTTATCTGTAATGACCTGAAATTTAAACTAATAGAGGAGGTAGCATCGCGCTGAGTACAATGGTATACTAGGGCTCCTTTACATCCACAAGTGCAATAGAAAACGTGTGCTTTTTTCTGCAGTGAGTTTAAAAACGGAAGGTACTTGTATCAAAATACCCTCCTTGCACTACTGTATTATTACCCTTGGTGCCGCTCAATCCTTTCTGTCTTCCATTTCAAATCAGGTGTTTTTGCACCTGGCATAACTCTGGAGCCACTGACACCTTCTGACTAAGTGGTAGCTCTTGGGTAACCCTCACACCCTGCTTCAATAGGAGCAGTCCACTTGCACCTAAAGAATTGTCACAGGCATTGTTCAGACAGAAAACACAAGAAATTACACCCGGCTATCAGGTCTGCAGGAGTACCAGAAGAGCTCGAAGAGGTTGGCCTCTCCTACACCTCTTACTACGGTGACTGAGGTTGGGTAACAGGAGGAGGAGTGCCAGGAGTGCCAGGATAACCAACAGCGTCAAATCAGAATCAGAAAGCAAAAAGGCAGGTCAGACAGGCAAGAGGTGAGTTCAGGCAGCAAACTTCAAAGAACCAGGGACAGGTCTGTTCCAAATACTCAGGATGTTCAGTGTCATACCAAAGTAGAGTAGATCACTTTACAAGGATTAAAGCCTCTGGTGTCCTTTTATCCACAATACATGTGCAGAGTGTTGGAAAGCATGAACCCTGATGTCATAGAGGCGGGCCCATTCTTATGCATGCGCACTGGCACTACTGTTCCAGAACACGCCATGTTGGAATGGGCAGAGCCGCACCTGGAGCCATGCCAGAAGTTAAGTCCTGACACAGACAGACTTTGTTGCAAGTTGGGCACAGTTGCATCAAATATTTACAAAACCCAAATGCAGTTGAAACCATTTTGGAGAAATGAACACCACTGTAGTGGGCACAGCAATACTGTGTCAAGAGAATTATTCATTTGTATCTGCTAAATTGCCGGAATTCTGAAAAAATCACTGCATTTTGGGAAAAACATGGTGATTGCACTAAAAGTTGCACTTTGCTCACTGCATCTAAGTGAATTTGTCCCATTTGTAGAGCTATAACCGTGTAGAATATAAGAAGTGATATGGCTGTACAGTAATATATTTTTTGGTCTAGTAGCAGGCAATATTAATTTTTGAAGCCCAGGTTGCCCCCATCGATTGGGCCTCCAATGGAAACTAGTGCTATGGCCTTTCTTAAAGGGATACTGTCATCGGAAAACTTGTTTTTTTCAAAACGCATCAGTTAATAGTGCTACTCCAGCAGAATTCTGCACTGAAATCTATTTCTCAAAAGAGCAAACAGATTTTTTTTATATTCAATTTTGAAATCTGAAATGGGGCTAGACATTTTGTCAATTTCCCAGCTGCCCCTGGTCATGTGACTTGTGCCTGCACTTTAGGAGAGAAATGCTTTCTGGCAGGCTGCTGTTTTTCCTTCTCAATGTAACTGAATGTGTCTCAGTGAGACATGGGTTTTTACTACTGAGTGTTGTTCTTAGATCTACCAGACAGCTGTTATCTTGTGTTAGCGAGCTGCTATCTGGTTACCTTCCCATTGTTCTTTTGTTTGGCTGCTGGGGGGAAAAGGGAGGGGGGTGATATCACTCCAACTTGCAGTACAGCAGTAAAGAGTGACTGAAGTTTATCAGAGCACATGACTTGGGGCAGCTGGGAAATTGACAATATGTCTAGCCCCCTGACAGATTTCAAAATTGAATATAAAAAATCTGTTTGCTCTTTTGAGAAATGGATTTCAGTGCAGAATTCTACTGGAGCAGCACTATTAACGGATTCATTTTGAAAAAATTTTTTTTTCCCATGACAGTATCCCTTTAAATCCAAGTTTAACATATTCTTTTGCATCTAATATTTTGTAGAAGAGAGAGCAAAGTATGCATATCTACAGTGTGTTCTATAGTTAATTGAATAAATTATAAAGTACTGTATCTGCTTCTCTTCTTTCAATTTTCCAAGCTTTCAGGTCTCATTTGAGTTAGACTTGTTAGCGATATCATTCCCTTCAGAACAAGACCGTCTCAAATCTTAGCCTTTTCCCATTTGTTACTATCTACATTCATTTATCAATATGCCAGATCCTGGTCATTCACTCATTTAAATACCTAAATCTTGACATCTCTGCAATTCTATAGAACCACAAACTCCTGCTAATGTGTGTCATAAATTGTCAGCAACTTCAGCTGCAAAAACCAGGCAGAAAATGGTCATTGTTTGGTGTGACACTTCATTTAAATTATTTTTTCCAATCCATCAAACTAAAATCATAAGTGATACAATCCAGGAGTTTTTTTTGAGAAGCCATTCTACAAAAGTTTAATTCTTCATCTTAAGATGAAAGATATGTTGGCACCAGACTCTTTAATTAGATCTTGATCTTTAAAAAGCATTAGCTCACACTGTATTATTTTTGCCCAAATGAAGTTAAACTGATTGTCTGTAATCAAATTAATGTACTACAATTTGCATTCCTAGGTAACTGTTATCCAGGTTGTCTGATTAAAACTGCAGTAAGAGGTAATTGGACCAAGCTGAACTGTAGGCAGAAGTTGCTCTCTGCTTCTACAGAAGTCAGCAATCACTTTACTAACAGTATAATTAACTTCTGATCTGCATTTTACACCAAACAAATCAAATTTGAATATAAACTTAATCTCTTTAATACAAGAATGAGAAATACAATACCATTTCTGAAATTACCAAATTAATCTTAACTAACCTCCACTGGGCAATCTGTCTCTCTACATGCAGGAGTCAGATTTTTGATGGACTGAACTAAACTGAATGTAATATTCCTAGAAGTCGGAAGTTAAAGAGAGTTGTATTCATCGAAAGAGGTACATGTATATGTACCAAAAAAAATAAAATTTTAATATAAGCGCCATCTCATGAATATAAAAATGAGAAGTTGTGTAACATTTTTGAAGTTACCAAATTAATCTTGACTAACCTCCACTGGGCAATCTATCTTTCTACATGCAGGAGTCAGAGTCAGATTTTTTATGGACTGAAGTGAACAGTCTGTAATATTCTTAGAAATTAAAAGCTAAAGAGAGTTTGCATTGAGAGATGTATAGTATATGTTGCAAAAACTGCACATGCTGGTTGATTTTCCCTTCTGTCTCCAAAAAAAACAATAGTTTAATGTCTCCAATAGTTTATTTACAAAATACATTAATGTTTACAAAATCTGGATAGAATTGAAAAGCATAGCTTTCAACAGGGAAGGGTCAATTAGATTTCTGAGACCACCATAAGATAATAAGAAATCCCATACCAGTACTGGTATGACCATTTTAAGCCAATAACAACATTTTCCAAAGGATACAATGATTGAGGCTAACAAACAGTTTACACTGGAAAACATAAAAATGCTATGCAAATATAGTAGTACAGGTATGGGACCTATTATCCAGAATGCTCAGGACCTGGGATTTTCTAGATAATGGATCTTTCCAAAATTTAACTTAAGTCTACTTGAAAATCCTTTATACATTAAATAAACCCATTAGGTTAATTTTTCTTCCAATAAGGATTAATTATACCTTCGTTTGTATCAACTACTGTTTTATTATTATAGAGAAAAAGGAAATCATTTTAAAAAATGTGGATTATTTCGATAAAATGGAGTCTGTGGGAGACAACTATCCTGTAATTCGGAGCTTTCTGGATAACGGGTAGCCAGATAATGGATCCCATAATTTTATGGTGAAAGTTGGGAATATGATCACAAACAGACAAAAAAAAAGGCAAAATAATTTTTTTTACTGTAAATAATTCCAGTAGGTAGATACCAAGAGAAGAATGCTCCCTCTCTGCCAAATACAATTAGGGCATATCTGAACTACTGTGAATGTGAATGAGCTCTAGGAATAAGCAAGCACACACATTTATTTTTCTGTTTTCCCTTATGTACAGTCAACTCCTGCAGAGTTAAAAATAGCAGTGACATAAATATGTCAACACACGTGAAACAAGTTTGAAAAAAAAAACACATGGACATAAACAACAGGAGACATTGGGCTGCAAGGCAGCAGCCTTTTGCCAGGGCGAAAACCCTTTGTTTTGGAAGCTGCCTGTTGCCGAGAGCTGCCTGTACTACTATGTCCTTAATAAGGCTCTCCTCTGATTCCCAGTGACAGCAGTGGATCCTGTGGTGAAACAGTGGCATGGTCTTATAGAACTAATTATGCCCCACAGAGACAAGGCAAAAAATACTTTTTAGCCAGGTGTTACCCAGCAGGACTCTCTGAGAGTCACACCATTTAATTAGAAGCCCTGTAGTTTGATAATTAGAACTAACGTGAGGGCGACCATGCAATCCAATGACGTTTTTTTTCTGAATATAGGTTTGATATATGGCTTGGAATAATTATTATTTAGAAGGCAAGCAGGAACAGAAAGCAGATGACACTAACTTTGTGGGACATTATCATAAGACATCAGACTGTCAGGAGCCTGGGGAGGGAACGTCTGCAAATCACAAAATGAACCTCATTTAGGGCGAATCACGGACCTCTGAGGATCACTAATTCCAAAGATACAGACAGTTTCTTAATTATTTTGTGCTTGTCATCATTCACAGGATGAAAAATAAGTTGTCACCTTGTCTTTGGCTCAGTTGTGTATCTGTAGAACAAAGGAGAGACAGATGGCTACGGTTTAACCTGAGCTCCTAAGATATTGTGACAATTGTATGCACTAGGTAGAGTACTAATTACATTCGTCTTCCTCATTTTTAGTTGTAGGGCAACCTTCTTAAGCACTGCCTTCAGGCATATTATAGTAAAATTCCACCGAGCCCATCTGTTTACACATAGAGATACTCTCGCCATCCAAAGTGCATTTTAAACATCTTTAAACATGTACATCATAAAGAAACACAGAGCTGTGAACTTGCTGGCAAACAAAGTCACCTATGATAAATAGTAGCACCTCCTATGGGAGACAGACCTGATAGATTCATGACAAATATTATATTTGCAACTACTAGATGAGTTAATGGAGGAAATGTTCATAATATACATGTAGGACAGGATATGTGGGTTATGTGGGTTTTCTCTCAGACCAGATGCTGTAACAACA